>NW_024103596.1:1234235-1834235 GCF_003945595.2 Pipra filicauda
TTTGAAAACAACCCCAAACCCATTGTATATTGATTATTGCTGGAATTTTAATCATAGTATATACAGTAGCAATGTAATAAAATATTCTGAAATGTGCAAAGTGATTTTTAAAAAAATTGTCTCTTGATAACACAGCAGCACCAGCAGCCGCCAGGAGAGCCCTTCAGCTCCATCTTCCAAGGAGATTGAGAAGAAGCTTTCCCGTCGTGAGAAGATAACCAGCAGCATTGAAGACCAGGCTCACACTGGTGCAGATGATTCCTTGCCCAGTGACAGCGTTTTATCCCTGCCGGATGAAAAAGGTTGGTTGGTTGTACTGTTTGTGTGTGATGGATCTGAAGGTGGGAAGGGGGAAGGAGGGATGGAGGTGCTGTTTCAGAATCAGTTTCTGAAGTAAATGAGGGAATGTGTGTTAAGAAAGCTGAACACCAGGTGAATTGTAGTCTCTTAAGAGGTAACAGAGGATGGCACAATGAGATGGGAATCTTTGAGATTCTGCATGTGAGAGTGATTCTACATTCTGCAGTGCTAGCTGAGCCAGATGTTCACTTGCTGAACCTGCAGGCTGAATGCCAAATGTTTCAGCAACCCCAGAAATTTATTTATACCTGTGTACAGAAGTCTGTTAGGTCTTTTGAAGCTGGATGACAGTATTTCATGATGTCCTGTAACTCGAAATCACTATTTCCTAAACACTCATTTTTCTGCATTAGAGTAGTTATCTCCCTTACTTTCCTGCCCCCTTAACTTTACTGGGATGAGACAGAGTAAAACTGCATTCATGTTACATACCTGAGTATGTAAAGACACTTCCCTGATTTCTCCCTCAGATTCTGCTTCTGTTGCAACGGAGTATTCCCTGAAATTTGATGAGTCCATGACAGAGGATGAGATTGAAGAAAAATCTTTTCGGTCTTTGCTGCCCTCTGAGAGTCATCGCAGAAATAACCTGGAGAAGAAGCGGGGTAGTCGAGATGATTCTGACGAGGAAGTGTCCCCAGAAAAAACAGCTCTGTCATCTATCAAGGTAGGTCAAGCAACCGTAGTTAAGTCAAATAAACTGAGCTGAAATGGTTGAGCTGATGAGCTTCAAGTGAGCCGTTCTTAGTTGTGTTTGCAAGCTTTAGGGTTCTTTTCCTCCCTGTGGTTGGTTGGTTCTTTGGGCATCCCAAAACAGAGAGATGTATGAATCATGCTGTATGTCACTGTTGTACAAGTGTGATGACTTATGGAACAGTCCATCCAGGCCTCTACCTTGTGGCTTTGGAGGAGTGACCTTTTGAGGTGGGTTATAAAAGCCCAGTGGATTAAGTCCTCCTCCTATGCCAACACACAGCTAGGAAATACAGGAGGATGGCTCATCTCTGTGGTCGAAGCAGGGACGTCCCAAAACTGTCACACAGCCCAGGGCAGAAAGAACTGGTCTGCACAAAGCTTAGAGAAAAAACAGCTTCCCTTCCTACATCTGTTTTTGTGTGTGTCTGTATCTGTATACACACACACACACTTTGTAATTGAAAAAAAGCCTTGGCGTTTCTGTGTTATCAAATCATGCCACATTTGTCTTGCCTTGTAGGAGCTAAGCATGCCATTCTCAGGGGGGCAAGACAGTTTCTCTAAGTTTACCATGGAGATGGTAAGGCAGTACATGAAGGAGGAGGAAATGCGAGCAGCTCATCAGTCCTCTCTGCTTCGGCTCCGGGAGAAGGCTCTGAAAGAGAAGACCAAGGCTGAACTAGCCTGGCTGGAACACCAGAAGAAGTAAGACAGCTCTGAATATATGTTATTGCTGACTGATCATTTCCTTGTACTTTTTGAGGTTTTGTTTCCACCTCACTCCTCCCGTACTAAATATCAATGGTTGAACTAATCTTCTGACATCAGTAACCTATAGAAGTGTTATTGGGACTTGGAAAGAACAGGGCCCAGTTTATAAGTATGCTTTGATGTTTACATTGCATGTGGTTTGTATAAAGGAGTGTTTCACCTAAACAGTAGAATATCAGATTTGTTGTCAGTCAGAGAAGGTAGTTGCCAACCATTACTCTACAAGTCTTAGTTCAGGAAGGTATAAAACTGTGAAACAGTTCTACCTTTCTTTGCTTGATGGTTATCTGAGGTAATTTTAGTTGACTCAGGCCACATTTTGGCAATTGGGATACATGTTGTGCTTAATGATTTGTTTCCAACCTAACATATGCTTTGTCCTGGAATGCCAGTTGAAGTACCCAGTGACACTACTGATCTCTTGTCATTGTGGGTTTGACAAAGGATTGTGAGGTAGTGATCCAAGTTTCCTTCTGTTTGCCTTTCTCAAATAGTGAGCCTGCTACCTCTCAGAGCTTCTGCCCTGAGATTCCTGTGAGATCTCATGTTACCTGGCCCTTTAACTGTGTCTGTCTGACTATGTGGTACAAAATATTTCACTATAGAGCATGTCAAGGATTAAGCACAGGCATGTACCCTTCTGCAGGTTAGGAAGAGGAAACTTTTTTTTTCCACTTTAAAGAGTGAAAGGCCCATTGTGCACTTTTTTCTTATTACTTAAGATTACTTTATAATAGTACAGAATAATAATTATTTATACTTTTATTCTTTCTTCCAATCTGTTTGCAGGCACTTGCGAGACAAGGGAGAGGATGATAAGATGCCTCCTATTCGAAAGAGGCAGCGTGGTCTGCTGCTGAGATTACAGCAGGAAAAGGTAACTGCCTTATAGGAAAATCCTATTGAAACCCCTGTGTACCCATTAAACGTTTCAGACACTGTAAAAGCTAAGAATTCAGAAAACTCCATACCAGCTTTTGGTTAGGAAGCTGACAGTATTTCTTACCTGTAGGTTTTATTTGGATTTTGGTCGTATTCAATGGGTCCTTCTGTATCTGTAATCTCACTGGTTGAGACTTTGGGGTATAATTAATTAATTAATCTCCTGTTCTTTGCTGCTGAAGTTGAGCCTACTTACTTCATCATGTAATTGCAGTCATTACAAAGCCACAGCAAGGGCATTGTGGCAGTTTTGAGTGTGTTCTTGAGAGGGGTCTGTCACAGTTCTTATGCTTAATCTTTTCCATCTCAAAGGCAGAAATTAAGCGTCTCCAAGAGGCTAACAAGGCTGCTCGGAAGGAGAGGCAGCTGATCCTCAAACAGCAGGAGGAAATAGAGAGAATCCGCCAGACTACCATGAAACTGCAGGAAAAACTGAAGTCTGCAGGGGAAAACAAGATGGTAAGTGTCCAGCACAGAAGCTGCAGTCTTCCCTCTTCGGCCATACACTTTCAGGAGTGGAAAGCTGCAGGATTGGACCTATCACCTGGAAGTTTTGTCTGCCTCAAATGGTCTCACCCTCTCCATCACAGCGTTTGGTTTCTTTAGAGCATTAAGGAAGGGCCTTTGGAAAAGTTACAAAATGTTTTAACTGGGCAGTAGATGGTTTTGTTAAGTCTCAAGCTGAACTAATGACTTTGGGAATGTCAGGTTTTTGATGCTCAGGTCCCTCAGGCTTTTATTTTTGTTTGATTACTTGTCAGACCCCAAAGTACTAAATATAGGCAGTAAACCCAAAACTTATTGCTTTGTGTGTGTGTATTAGTGTCATTACACTTAAGTTTCTTGCATCTGCTTTACAAGGTAGCAAGATGGGATTTTGGTTACTGACTGCCTCCTCTCAATATTTTGAGGAGACACAAGTTTAATGGTAGTAGTATAGAAAGGATTGGTTTTCTGTTTGGGTAACTGAATTCTGGTGTGATTTTTTTTTTTTGTTCTGGATACCATTAGAGGAGAACTTAAATTATGAAGACAAAGGATGTACTAAAAAGCTTTTCGTCAAATAAAAATGAGGTTGGAAACTGAAGTTAAATCTGCCAGTAATCAGACTTACCTGAAGTAGTATTTGATGTATCTGGGGAGAAGTAAGATAAATTAGCACAAATTTTACAAGATTTTGGGATATTCTTAACTTTTAATGTTGGATTTTTTAAACACTTAATTGCAGGAGCTTCACAGTGAGGATGACATAAAGCAGAGCAATGGTTCTAGTCCGCTTCCAGCTGATGCAGAAACACGCAGCCCTTCCCCAATCTCAATCTCCAGCAGTGAGACCAGCAGCATCATGCAGAAACTCAAAAAGATGCGCAGCAGAATGGATGAAAAGTAACTATATTTCTTTTTCCTTTCACAAAACTTTGCTATTTTAATAGGAGGAGTTGGTTTGGCCCACATCTGCACAGAAAATGGCCATTAATCAGAAAATTACTGGTATTGCTATCAAATACACTTTGATCTGAATTGCTTGCAAAATAGCTGATTAGAAGCATGAATAAAGCTATATTAATCTTTGAATATAATAATTTAAAGGCTACAGTTCTTGCATGAATACTGACATTTAAGCATTTTTAGCTGGCAGGCCATGTGGTCAAGGTTTTATTGTAGATTACTGGTTTTAATATTCTTGATAGAGTTGGTAAAAGCACATGAGTTTAAGAGCTTTTGATATTTGTAGGTACAAGGAACATGGATGGGCTCCAGCTTCATGGTACATCTTGTCAGAGTTTCTCTTGCCATGAGAAACCTGAAGTCAAATGGTTAAAATGGTGCCTGTATTTTATATCTCCTCTTTCATTTTAAGGGGGAAAACATACAGGGAATGAGAATCTGGAATTACAGCATCAATTTTATTTTGAGTTGAAACATAAGTTACAATAGCAATAGTCTTATGCAAAAACTAGTAACCGAGTTTGAGATCTGAAAGACACTGAGCTTGTCAGATATGATATTTCTACCTTATTGTCCAGCTGCTGAATTTTAATTTTGGTTGCATTAAAATTAGCTAGGGATGAATTCTCTAATTTTTCTTTATGAATGGAAGTGGTATGTAGGTGACTGAGAGGACAGGCAGTTAATAAGAGCTTTCTTTTCCTTCTGTGTGGTTCCCAGATTGAAAAAATGTTGCAAATGGTTGTTAGATGTCAGAGGAAATAATGAAGTATATGTGCAGTCCCTGGGTCTGAAAACCAAGAATGAATCTCCTGATTTCACCTATTAAATCGTTTTAGATAAAAATTGTTTTTACATCTTTTCCGTGCTGGAATTACTTTGTCTGTACTAAACATTACAAATGCTTTATTGGCCTGTGCTTGTTATTTTGAAGCCTTAAATTGTTATTTGAGACTAATCCATTAGAAGTCTGGCCTCTGCCACTTACTACAAGAAATAGTCTTTGCTTAAACGATTTGTTTTTTCAGTTTATAACCAAGATAAGTCACTGCATTTTAGTCAGTGTGGGTGATCTTTGTAATGCCTTTTCCCCTGAGACTCTGAACACAGCTGGATAAAACATCATAAAGCAAGCAGGGCCACTTAAAGGCAAGCTGTCCTTGACTCCTTAGCACCCTCTTGGCTTGTAATCATTTGAGAAGCACATTTCCCATTTATTTGTATATGATTAAAATAAACCCCAGTAGCAGTAAGTAAGTGAGGGTTTGGTGTAAGTAGGAAAAACACCAAAACCACGTTCTGATTTCCTGGTCTTCGTGTTCTAGCTTTGAGTGCCATTTTATTCAGACTCTTGTGGCAGCATCTGGTAAACAGAACAGCCAAAAGCACAGATTATTTCAAGTTTCTGAAGTGCCATATTTCCCAAACAAAACTCTTGACATATCCAAGTCATGTGAGAACCACCCCATCGTTACAGCAGCAAATTCTCAAAATGTCTTTTGAGGCTGGTAAATGGCTTAGATGGGGACTTGAAAAGCATGTGTGCTGTAGGCCAGGCTGACTTCTAGGGTTTTGAGAAAACAAGTTTTACCTTCTGATCCTATTTTTTTGTTAAGGGAGGGTCTTAATTTTTTCCCACTTGAGATTCAGCAAATTTCAAATGGTAATAAAAAACCATGCTGCAGCTTATGAATTTTGAAATATAGTATTAATACTAAAAGAGATGACAAATACACTTGTAGATTCAAGACTTCCTTTGCTACTTTTTATCAGGTAGTGGTCTTGTCAGTGCTGTTTTTGAAATCTTTTTTTCCAAGTACCGTCATTTCAAAGTAACACTTTATGATTGCAGAAGGAATTACATATTGATAATTTTTACTCTTGCAAGGGATAGTAAAAGATATAAAGTATGTTCTACTCTTAAAGATATTTTAATCATCAGTTCATTATTATCTTTTGTGTTTGAAAATAATTGCTCACCTGGAGAATACTTTTCAAAGCTGAATAGCAGGATTTGAGCTGAAACAATTGTTTGAGGCAGAACAAGTGGAAATTGTGATGTATGTAGTCATGTATTTTTGTTTCTATGGGTTTGTCTTGTATTGCTGTGTATGTTCAAAGGAAGAATTATTTTGTGTAAGCAAAACCTGATCTTCCTCATTGTATGGCTTTTGCACCTCATTGGCAGGTGTTTTGACTGAAAAACGGTGCCAACTTTGTATCTTTTTCAATGTTCTTATTTGTAAAGCACATAATATTAATAGAGTAAGGCACTTGCTCTGGGGCATAATAGTAGGAAGCTGCCATTTGAGAGTAATCCATCAGGGTGTGAAATAGGGCAAAAGGAAAAAGCTGAATGATAAATGCAAAGGAAGTAGAGGAAGGAACTGGGAAAGCCTGCTATGCTGGATTTGCTGTGCTCCACAGCAAGGGGGAAATCCTTTGGCTTCCTTACTTAGGAGGCAGCTTTAATATTTGTCTTCTGCTAAAAGGGGAATGAAAGAATAGTTCTGTTTTACTTTTAACTGATGAGTCTGTGTAGCCTGCATGTGAACAGGAGCATGCTCTGTCAAAGACAATTAACCACTTTCCCCTGGCTTTCCTTGCATATGCAACTTTAATGATGATCTGTGCAATAACTAATTAAATGCTCATTTTCTTTTGCTTTTCCTTAGTATGCTTCTTAGCTTGCATTGTGGTTGGTAGAGCTAAATGGAGCATGGTATTTTTCTATAAATTTTATAATTCATTAGGAATTAGCTTAAAATGGTAATACTGTAAGAAATATCATTTTAAGCTCAGCTGTAAGTTTATGTAGATTTTGTTAAAAACAATAGGCCTTACCTTTCTGTAGTTAGTACTTCAAATGAAATATATGAGTATTCTGAGACCAAGTCTGTACTTTGTTGCAAAAAACCCCAATTAGCAGCTAGAATGTGAATTACAGTTATATCTCAGACTTTTCCTGGAATTGCTCATGGTTTAAAAATGCATTATTTAACCTCCTTTTTTTTTGGCTCTTTCACTGGTGCTTACCTTTGTAGAAATAATTTTACTGAGGTTTCGCCAGGTGAATGAAAATGTGTTTAAAGTTTCAGACCAGCAAAGTTGTCGATATTGCAAAACCAGCATGTTATTTAATACTGAATACCCTCTATCAACAGAATAGCAGGAGAAAGATTGGGTTGAGATATGTTAACTGGTGCATGTGGAATTCTGCATCAAAGCAATAAAACTCCTTCCAAAATTTAAAGAAAAATACAGCAGTGTGAAAAAAGCTTGCCTTTCATTAACAGAAAACAAAGTGTTATAAATGTATGTTTTGTAACCTTCTGCATAACAGTGTATAGTTTTTCTACTGCAGATGTTGGGTATTAACTATACAATGTTAAATGCAATTAATTTTAAAGTTCTTTGCTAGATGCTATCCTTTTCTCATTCTTTCTGGCTTTACTGCTATCTTAGTTGTAAACTCTTCCTCCTTATTTTGTAGACACTGCTCTCCTGTTCACTACTTCTTCTCTGTCTTTACGTCTCACCACTGGGCCTCTCTCAGTGTCTGTTTTCCCAACCTCCACCCCAAATTCCAGCTGTATATCTACAACCAATTGGTCAGGTAACTGTATTTTTCTCAAGTGATAGACTCTTTGATAGAGCATGCTCTGTTCAGTCCTGGAAAGTCCAGAGGTTCTTCAGGCCAGTTTGACACTGGCCTCACTGTTTCCAGACCTTTATCACACGCAGACAGGAGAATGAGTCCACCCTCAGCAGCTTTGCACCAAGTTGAGTGTGCAGCTAATTCACTGCAGGGAGGGGATGCCATCCACAGGGACCTGGACAGGCTTGAGGAGTGGGCCAGTGTGACCTTCAGGAAGGTCAACAAGGCCAAGTGCAAGGTCAGGGCAATCAATCCAGGCTGGGGGATGAATGGGTTGAGAGCAGTTCTTCAGAGAAGGACCTTCAGGATGCTGGTGGACCAAAAACTTGGATAAGACCCAGCAACGTGTACTTGCAGCCCAGAAAACCAGCTGTATTCTGGGCTGCATGAAAAGACATGGCAGTAGGTCAAGGAGGTGATTGTCCCCCCTACTCTGCCCTGGTGAGACCCCACCTGGAGTCCTGTGTCCAGCTCGGGGATTCCCAGTGCTGTAAAGACATGGACCTGTTGGAGCAGGTCCAGAGGAGGCCACAAAAAAATCAAAGAGATGGAACAACTTTCCTAGAGGAAAGGCTTGTTCAGTCTGGAGAAGAAGAGCTCCAGGGAGACCCTATTGTGCCTGTTCAATATATAAAATGGGATTATAAGAAAAATTGAGAGACTTTTTACCAAGGCCTGTAGTGATAGGGCAAGGGGTAACAGCTTTAGAGTGAGAGGGTAGATCTAGATTAAACAGAAGGAAGAAATTCTTTCCTGTGAGTGTGGTGAGGCCCTGGCACAGGTTGTCCAGAGAAGCTGTGGCTGCCCCATCCCTGGAATTGTTCAAGGCCCAGTTGGATGGGGCGTGGAGCAACCTGGGATAGTAAAAGGAGTTCCATGGTAGAGGGGTAGAACGAGGTGATCTTTAAGGTCCCTTTTAACTCAAGCCATTCTAGGATTCTAATCTCTTGTTCCCACTGTGTTCTGAGTGGCACACAGACAATTCACTCTGCTCCCACTGCCTGGTTGCTACTTCAGAACAGCTGCTGAAACCATGTAGTTTGAGCTTAAAGTCACTATACCTTGGATAAAAATATACAGGTACAGGTTAGAGCAGCAGGTTAATGTTTCCAAGTTAATATTTGAAATGCATGGATGAAATGTGTGATGTTAGCACAGAGAAATAGTTAGACTTTGAAATCATGCTGCTGTAATCTGAGTGCTGCTGCTTCTTCTTTGCTGCCCCACATTTCCAGCTGCGTAGATGCCATATGTGCTTTTGCATTTTTTTTTCTGCTTTTGAGGATGAGTGTGTACCCTTGGTGTTGGAACTGGAACCCTCTAGACTGTAGTAAATATTAAGGCAGTGTATATGCCACTTTATGGCTCTGTCCTGTTAAACCCCAGGGTTTTAGAAGGGTCTGCATCTTTGGCCAAGCTGCTTTGATCCTCCTCTTCCTGTAGGTTTTTTTGTTGGAATCTTTCTCTCCCATCACTTCTGTTGATTTATCTTTCTTATTCAGTAGTCCTTGTGTGGTAATTCTTTTCATGGTAATTTCATTAATTCTCCTCCTGTTTGTGATGGTCTAGGTTACTTCATTTGACATCTGCTTTTAAGGAGTCCTGCTCCCTTGAATCCATTTATTTCAGCCTTTCTCTTGCATTTTATTTCAACTGGGTTTGCCTCCCTCAAGATCCAGTGTGAAGATCCAGACTTTCTGGTGAAATCAAACAGTGGGTGAAGGAAGAAGAAAAAGTTTCCTTTTGCACTGAGATCATTGTAATAATGACCTCCAAATACATGATCTGCTGGGCTGATTGGAACTGATTGTGTCTGAGAGTAAGAGTGGATAAATTTGATAGAGCTGGTGAAAGACACAAGATAATCATGTTTGTAATGCAATTACTGTTGGTAGTCTACATTCCTAATGATACCAACCTGTCAGTTTTGCCTAAGAGTAAACTATGTTTGATGTTTGTCTATAGGAAGTGATGAAATAATGCACAAACTCATGGAATCTGCCAACTTGAAGGTGGCAGATGTTCCAGGCAGTCTGAGGTTGCTTCTGTTTTTCACCTGCTCTTGTTTTGACCATCAGAAAGAAGGTTATGAGCAAGTCTTACTGGCTTCTGAAACTTTTATCTTCACGTCATCCCTTGTTCCCTTTGTCTGATTCTGTCTTAGAGAAGGATAGCTCTGAATCTTAACTAACTTTTCTGATCAACTGCCAGCTCACTTTTCCAGGGAACAGAACTGAGCAAACAAGAAATATCCCTTAGGAGGTGAGACCTGTAGATTAGCCAGTTGACCATCCCAGTCTCTGTAAATAAAAGGCTTTTTGAAACATGAGGGATTAAAAAGCACAAATGAGATTATGATCTGCTTTGCAGCTTAAAAACTTTGATGCTGAGTGTTTGGGATGGCTTGAAAATTACAAATTATAAAGGCATTTACAAATCAAAGTATCCCAGATCTTTGAAGACTGCCTTTTATGGCACCACACCTTCTGTACTAGTGGCAAACGCTCTCTAGCTGGCAGAACATGTATTTTCTACAGAGTGATTCTATGACATCTTAAAACTTTCAGTGTAGAAGATGAATGGGTTGATAGACACTCTTCTCACATTCTTGGCACGTCAGAGAAAGTGTGTGCAGTTAATGTTGAACTTGCTTCCATTTACTGTCTGAAAGGTTAAGTGCTGTGGTCTTGGTTACTTCCATGTTCAGAAATAAGACAAGAGCTGGCAAAGAGAACTAGTGTGTGCACACAAACCTATTCATACCTACAAAGTTCCATGAGGCTTTCCTCATTTCTAAGGTTTCATGGATCACCTAAGAACTCCTTGTCACAAAGAAAGTATCTGCTAACTTTCAGCAAGAGCTTTACTTTTTATCTGTTCTTAAACTAGCAGCCAGATATGTTAGTAGCTGGGAAGAAAGAGTCCTGCATCCTTATTCTCTTGATGCTGTCAGCTCACAATTAACATTCCAAGCGTGGGAATCCATAGAGGTGATGTTTAAAGCAAGAAGGATTAAAGCTCCAGTAATTCAGGAGAACTATTAATACAGAATCACCTTCTCTTATAATTACATATTTGGAAAGAACTGTGGGGCAAATGAAGTTACAATTTGTCTGCCATTGGGGTTAGTAAAAAGGTTCATTTTTCAAACAGTCGGTGCTTTCTAGAGGGTTCCAGTTTAATACCACAGGTACTTTTCATGTCCTGAAATTGGGAGCTTTTTCCGTTCATTTTAGTGAATAGTTTATAGCACTTTTAATGATTTTGAAGATTTTTAAAGGGTAAACAGTGTGTTTACAGTATGATGTAGACTTTGCTTACTGCAGAGAAAAAAATCTCTTGTCTACTTGTGGGGTTTTTTCAGCAGCACGTCAAAAGTCTAGGAGACAGTGCGGATATTATCCTAGAAAACAAATTGAACAACTACAATTCTGGGCATGGTGGCAACAGAGCATCTGGGTATTGGGATCTTTGAGTGTGGCTGGCTCTTTTCCCATTGTCTTCCCTCTGCCTGCCAGGTTCCTAACTAAGCGGGAACAGAAGCTGATGCAGCGTCGGCAACACGCGGAAGAGTTGCTGGAGTGGAAGCGCCGCCTGGATGCAGAGGAAGCAGAAATACGGCGGATAGAAAAGCAGGCTCTGGCTGCCTGGGACAAAGAGCTGCTCAAAACCAAAATAGCCAAGAAAGAGCTGGGGGATCAGAGAACTGAGCCCAAAGGTAATGGGAAGCGGGGGAAAGTGATGCAAATGACAAGAGCGAAGCATAGTTTGACACAGCGATTGCTTGGGTTTGTGCTTTCTTCCTTTTTCGATGTTTTGGTGGTGGTTGTTCTCTGGACACTCTTAGAATCTCAATTTCTGCACTCTTTACTGCCTTCTGTTGCCTTGTTCTTTTAGCCCTATTTTACACCATAGTGAAATGTGTATTTCTCCTTTGCTGTGTATCTTCCCAAGTGAACAGTGCTGCATAAGCCCACCGGTCATTTCTACATACAATTTAAACTATGTTTATGTCTTTCAAAGCAGAAATATTGCAGTATGGCATGATTTTTTTCCTGATAGTCTTCTGAACTTACATTAAAACCATTTTCCCCAATAATGAGCAGTGTCTCTCCTTGTTAGCCTTAGTACTGTTGGTGAGGATGGCTCCTATCAGGGGCTGCTTTGCCCTTGTCTTTGTTTCCAAAAAATTGAAAACATGTTTTTCTTCCCTTTATTGTTAGTGCAATGTAACTGTTTGAAATGTGCAACTGTGCTAAAGTGTGCTAGGGTGTAATTAGTATGAATTATGCTATTGTGAGGAAAAATTAAATTCCCAAGTGTTGGGAGATACAGCTTTACTGTTCTGTCTTAAGTGGACCATACTTTCAGCATGAACCACAGAGAACTGGATTGCAGTGAGAGAAAAATAATCAAACTTCAGGGATTCTTCTCAAAACAATAGATTTTTCTTTTTTCCCCTCTTTGCTGAAAGCAGGCAGCACATCCTTTGGATGTGCAGAGGGAATTCAAAATCATGCCCTATTACTACTTGTCCCTGAAAAAAGTCATGTGGATTTCAGGCATTGTAAGACATTTTAAAGATGATACATGTATGAGTCAGTAAGTTCCAGTGAACAGAAATTCAGCATGAATGCTGAATCCTCATCAATATTTGAGAAAATACACTTACTTTCCATTAGTTGTACCTACTAGTAAGCATTGGAGCCCAGACCTGCTTCAGAAGTTGTTCCTTTTCCCAGCCTTTGCTCAAACAGTGAATAGTTCTCCATGGCTGCCTCAGTAATGCTGTGACTCCTGGGGAATTTAGTAAACAGGAATATTGAAAACCCAACTTATTATTTTGCTCGTTGCCATTTGAGAGAGTCATGATGAAATCATAACATTAAAATGTTTTCTGCAACTACTGTAAAGGAAGCAATCAATTCTAAATTCAAGATCTGGCTTGCAGATTATATGCTCCTCCATGACTTCTTCAGACTAATAGTGACTCTTGCTGGTGTATGGTCAACTGGAAGGACTGGTTTCCCTAATAATCTTTTTGGAGTGTGTTGTCTGTAAAATGGTAGAATATCCCGAAAACCTCTTTATTCTAGATATTCAGCAATCATTAAGAATGTGAGGCAGTTGTCACAGAATTCTTTGGGTTGGAAAAGACTTCTGAGGTCGAGTCCAGCCTTTGATCACCACCTTGTCAACTACAGCATGGCACTAAGTGCCAGGTCCAGTCGTTTCTTGAACACAAATCATAGTTTTAAATCATAGTTTGCTAGTAAACATGCTTATTCTTGCTAAATATTCCAATATCAATGTCTAGGTGAGTGAAATAATGCTCATTTGACATGGATTGGTAGCAGTTAATACTTTATATGTAGGCAGCATATAAAATATGCCTTCAGTCTTATGCCTTCAGCCTCTGTGTACAAGATGGTGCAAGTTCTTACGTGCTTTGTTTTTCCTCATTAAACCTCAGAAACTGCTAGTGAAGAAGAGTCTCCAGTGCCTTGCTCTCATCTGAACAGTGAAAGCTCTATCCCAGAAGATCTTGGCAGTCTGCCTGCTGAGTCTGTCCCATCAGAGCCCATGGGCCATAGACAGCCAGAAAGCCCAGATCAGAGTACAATTAATGAAGAAATGGCTTATTCTGAGGAGTTCAAGTCCTCCACCTCACCTGGCAAACTCGTGAGTGACCTTTTCTGCTGTATGCACTCCTGCACTTGGGCAAGGCTGTCAGAGAAGTAGTCAGTACAGCCATCCCAGCTGCAAAGCAGACATTATTAACTAAATCTATTCTGCTGTGTTGGTGATACCATTTCACATTACTGTGGGGAATCATTGTGATCAGACGTGTCCTTTGAAGTCTTGAGGAAAAATTGCTTCCGCACAGTTTAGGTATTTTTTAACTTGTGGGTGCTCTTGCAAAACATTTTGCGTATGTCCCGTAGGTATGTGGTGTTGAGTGGTGGAACACTGACCCAGTTTGCCAGTGTGAATTAGCTGTAGGGGAGCTTGTTGCCATTGTATAAATTCTTTGAGGCCATGGAAACCATGCTGTGTTTTTCTCCTTTGCCTTATTTGCAAGTAATGTATCCCAAAGTATAACTACAGGATGAAGAACTGAGCTGTAACCTCGTGCACAGTCCTCTGGGTTTCATTTTATGTCTGCTTGCTACTTAATTCTGCCTCATTGTTCCATTCCAACTGTTACTTATACTTGGATGATAATTTTGATGAATTTCCTCCTGATAACTTTGCTCTATGCTCAATAAGACAGAAAAAGCAGAGTCTGTGGGGTAAAAACCCCTCTCATCTAGACTTATTCCAAATACTTCCTTGGGAAATTTCATGAGAAGACAGTGAGGTGAAATGTCTAATATGTGCCAGAAAGTTATGTTCAAGGTGTGTGAAAGGTTTGTGGGATAATGTTGAACCACTAAGCAGTGTTTTGGAAGAATATTTCTCTTTGAATTTTTTGCCTGGCCTCAGAGAAATAGTGCCCTGTTGTTTCAGTGATTTAAAATGACATCTTGCACCCCTTACATGAAGTGGTCCTTTTGATTTCATTAATATATTTACTAGGAGTTCCTACTGCCCTAGTTGTTACCAAATAAGATGACACCAATGTATTGAACACCTGTGAGTCAGAGCGTTGTCAGTTCACTTAGGTGGTAATGGAATAATATAAACAGCTTTATTGGAATCTAAACTCAGAGTAAGCAGTCAACTACTGCTGCTCTTGGTGGTTTTGTTTTATTGTCTAGCAAAGATTAAATTCTTCTTAAGATCGTTGTGTAAGTCCCACTGTTTATGAGATGTTCTCTTGTCATGCTGTTCTTTCCTTGTAACTGGCTCCTGCTGACAGTGATCTCCTATTTTCAAACTGCAATTACTTATTTATCCTTTTCTTCTCTCGTAGTCTCCTCCCAGAAGCAGCTTACCTCTATCAAAGCAAGACTCCAGCAAAGGCAGCCACAGAACTGGAGGACAGCTACGTTCCCCTGTGAGGTCTCACCAGACATCTCACAACTGGTCTGATGAATCCTTATCTATGACACAGTCAGGTAAGTGTGATATCCACTTGGGTTTAAATTGCTTTTTCAGTGCTTTTGCTTTTAACAAGTAAATTTGAAATGCAGACATAGCTGTAGAGAAGCAGACAGACATTCCTAGAAGTTGCCAGGGTTTAGGGCTTGTGGGAGTATTTTCCCATTACAGTTTTCATAGCTTCAGCTTAAGAAGATCTTAACCTAAGAAGTTCTATACATAATCTCTTCTTTTAGAAAGCAGTGCAGGTTCCTGCAAACAGGTATGAAGAAGGCAAGAGTTAACAGTTAAGGTGGTCCTAAAATTTAAAAATACCTCCTTCTGAGCACAGCCTGGCTGCAGGAGCAGTACAGCTCTGATACATGCCAGTATGGGTGAGCCCCTTGGACCTGCACTGCCTTGTGCACAATCAGTGGATACTTCAGGACTTATCTTTTTATTTTTGGAGGAGGGTTTGATCTGTGTGCAGTAAAATAGGATCCAAGGTTGCATTTTGAGCTATAAAATACAAGAGGTACCATACAGACTCTTTATACTCTTTTATCCAGTATCCAAGCTGGCTGCCAGTAAATGCTGAGGGAGAGCATATTGGAAGTGGTACACAGCAGCAGCCCTTTCCCTGGTGTGCTTCCAGTCTGTTACTCATGTGGGTTACAGGACTTCTGAGCCACCATCATCCACTCTGTTCAGCTTTGAAGTCTATTCTGACCCTTTCCATGCTTTTAGCCTCTAAAACATCTCATTTTCCACAGTGGACTTGATACAGCATCACAAAATACTTATTAGCAAGTGAGATGGCATTTTCTTGCTTTTTTTGCTTATTTGAATCAGTAAGTCTTTGGTGGAGAAAGAATTAGGAGGTTCTGTTGTGTGTACTGACTGCTTGTGACAGTTGGATAACTTACTGTGCGAACTGAGTATATAACACCTACGTACTGACACTGAGTAATTTGTGTTGGGATTCTGTCTGGAGAGAGTTTGCAACACAGTGATGTTTTTCAGCACCTTGATAAAGTTATTTTCAAGCTCTGACTCAGCAGCCATACAAGGAAGCCATTATGAAATGTAGAGCAAGCAACAGTGAAAATAAACTTCTGTAAAATGAAGTCTCTGCAGTCTTTGATTTCAAACACTGAAGAAAGGTGTAAGAGGTGGGAAGGTGATCAGGCTGGTGCTGGTTTCACAATAAATCATTCCGTGGCAAAGAGACAAATGTTCTGAGCTGAGTAGTAATGAGGTCACTGCCCTGTCAGTCTGATGCACACGTAGACAAGGTCGTCAGAGATGAAAGCATGTGCAGATCTTTCCCTTATGAGTTGATCAAGAAATGCTATAATTACATAGTGGTCACTTACTGTTTGGGAGGAGCTGTTAATTACAGTGGCATCACAAAGTGCTCCTGATTAGCAAGTGAGATTCCATTCTTTTTGTTTAGGTTTTTTTTTTCTTTTTATTCTTTAAATGGTTAACAACAGTTGTTAATGGAAAAAGAATACAGTGGTTTGATTGCATTTACTGGCTGTTGATGATGGAATCCTTCATTATAGGGGTTTGTTATATTCTGAAATGAGGTGGATTAGCAAAATGTCCAGCTGTTCCTGCTAGCTGACCAAAACATACTGGTGATTTACTTTCTAGAATATTCAGTAAAGTAACTGGCATTTTTGAGCATATTTTGTGTTTACTAAATGTCTGTTTGTTGCTTTGCACAGAACTGTTTTGTGAGGTGCAAGTTTATAAAGACTGAAACTGAACTTTTTCAGAAACCACCTCTGATCAAAGTGACATCGAAGGACGCATCAGGGCCCTGAAGGATGAGCTACGGAAAAGGAAGTCTGTGGTTTACCAGCTGAAAAAGGAGCAGAAAAAGAGACAAAAGGAGAGACTGAAGGCCCAGGAAGCCAGTTTGATCAAACAACTGGAGGTTAGGAACAGTAGGAAGAAGGGTGAAGTAAAAGATTGTTAGCCTTGGATAAATACCAACAGCTCCAAAAGACACATTATTGTTATTGAAACATGGCTGTTATATAGAAACACAGAATGGTTTGGGTTGGAAGGAACCTTAAAGATCATCTCCTTCCAACCCCCCTGCCTTGGGCAGGGATACCTTCAATTAGACCAGGTTGCTTAAAGCCCCATCCATCCTGGCCTTGTTGTGGCTGTTTAACTGTTTTTGATAATAAACCAGAGCCTTGAGGCAAAAATGCTGTTCCCTTTTAAAATATCTTTAATGGGTTACTGGCAGTGTTTAGGAGGCTTATATATGTTTATACACATTAGTATCCTATCTTGGATTAAAGACTGGTTGATGCTCATGTACCTTGTTTTTGCAAGTTAAGTTTTGAAATTTCTAGGATTTGCAACTGTTGAGCCTTAGAAAGTTAAATGGATTGTTCTACAGAGAAACCAAGTGCATTCTTCATTAATTTAATAGGTTTTGATTGTTGAATTTTAGTTATGGTTTAGTAGATTAACAGCAGTGATTGTTGTCCATGTGCAGTCGTATGATGAGTTCATCAAGAAGACTGAAGCAGAGCTGAGCCAGGATCTGGAGGCATCACCAACAGCCAAACCTCAGATTAAAACACTCTCCTCAGCTGCTGCTGAAAAACCTAAGATCAAGGCACCACCACTCCATAGGTAACTGGGATTTCTCCTTCTTTTTGAGATTATTCTGGAATGGTGATGATTGCTGCTTTAGTGCAAGGAGAGCTGGTAACTGCTCTTCCTTAAAACACTGGATATTGGCAGTATTCTGTTGACCTATTTGCTGCTCTCACCAGACCCAAAATAGATAAGGTCTCCTGTCCCTGTAATCATATACATCTCACTTTTGTCCTGCCCAGCCTTTCAGATCCTACTTGCAAGTTTTTTTCTGAACAATAATTTCTGGTTGTGCAAGAATTGTGCCGGATGGTTTGTATGGATTAGAGACCTGAAGGAATTCTTTTACCATTTTGGTCACTCATTATGCCTGTTGCACTGTGTGAGGCAACTGTTCATCTTTGCAACTTAAATCTGGGTTTTAAAAGGTAGAGAATTCAACTGAATTCTGCACTTCCTACTGTATTTTAAGTGTTTCATTTTCTCCAGCAGATGGTGCAATTTTAGTGCATTCAAGTAAAAAAAAAAATAAATAACCCAATTTATTTTCTTTTTCACTTTTTTTTTCTTGTCTGGGGAAAAAGACTGAAGTTCAATTAGTCTTTTAAAAAAATGCTTTCCAGGACTTGCCAGACTCTCCTCTCTGCCCCCATTTCTACTTTTTAACGTCACAGTATGTTGACAAAGCAAACTGTTTATGTTATCATTGGTGTGGTATTATAGATGCTTGTATTTCCATTTTTATTTATTAAAGAAAAAAACCCAACACACTCTGGTGTAACTGTAATTCATGCAATTTGATTTTTTCAATTTTAGGCCTGAGACAGCTAAAAACTGGAAATCACTGACTGAATCAGAGAGATCCAGAGCATCTTTGGAATCCATTTCAGAACACGCAGGTATGTAGCTGGAAGAAACCAAACTACAGATGAAGAATTTGAAGACTGACTGTTTTAAAATTTTTTAACCTTTTCCTTCTTGACTCAAGAGGTTTTAAGAGGGGATGCAGACTTCATAAAACCATAATGATCAAGCTGGGTTTTCACAGTTTTTATTTAGTAGGATTCTAGTTTTGCTGTTTCCTGAATATTCAGTATTTAGTTTACTCCTGCTGAGGTTTGTTTGAAACCATAATTAAGTGACAACCTTTTGTTTCCTGTTCTTTTATCACTTGAGGAAAGTAAGGAAATGAAAAATAATGAAGAACTCATGAATAGGGGTTTTTTATTATACTTTTCAATATTTTGCTGTTTATCATTATCAATTCATTATCTCCCATTCTAATCCTGGTTGTATTTGTGGCTTGCAAACAAATGACTGAGCCCTTACCTTGGGATACTGGTACAAGGAACAGTATTAGAAGGAAAGTATCAAAAGGAAAGCATTAGAACCTGGAACTGAATGAATGTTCCTCATGTTCATAGGGCAGCCAGAAATATATATTCCAAGGCATCAGTTTGTATCTTTTCACACAGAAATCTTGATGTTAATTTAGTTGCCTACGATTGTAGTTTTCAGTAAAACTGTGGGTTATACAATCTGCTGAAATTCACTTGTTATTTTCCTTCAAGATGCTGTGTCATCAAGATCTGAGAGATCTGTGTCTGTGCACACCAAGACAGTGGCTGTGACAGATGTTCATGCTGGAGAACCTTCTGGAACAGCTTCCTCAGTTCTAATACCAAGGAGTTCCAGAGCAGGATCTGGTGATTCCTTAAATAGTGTGCCCTCATCAGCTCTTCTGAAAGACATAAAAGACATTAGCAGGGTATCCCCTGAGTCAGTGAACAAGGTGGTAAACGCATCCAGTGTTGATGCTGCTGTTAGTCATAAATCTGAGATTACAGAAGATGTGGAATCCATAAAGTCAGAGGAATATGAGAGTGAAGGTTCTCATGTTAAGCCTCTGGAGAGTTCTGATGTCTTGTTGATGTTAGATAAAGAACAGGAGAGCTCTCTGAACCTCTGCTCTGAAAACAAACACTCTCAGAAGGAACTGTTTGATTTGGGTGTGGAAAGTCTTCATGCTACAGAAGAAATCCTAGAACAGAGACTGGCAGATAAAGAGGCTGTAAGTGGCCCAAGTGTAAAGGAGTCTCCTAATAAGCTCGGTAAATCTGCAGAGGAAAAAGGTTATCTGCCTTCAGAGCAGCTTTTTACTCAAAAAGAGCCATCGTACCTTGATGACTTCGAAGGATCCTCCTCCAGAAAACAAATGTCAGCTGAAGAAACACCTCCTGGGGAGCGTTACAAAGATGACTTCGAGGGATCCCTTCTCTCTGCTAACGCGGAGTCGCTGAGGGAGCAGTCCCAGCACAGGGAGCAGGCCAGCAGGAGCAGATCCACCAGCCTGGGCAGCGATGGTGAGATCAGTGAGTGCCTCAGTGACAGGTCTCTCTCTGGCAGCATGCATTCAGAGAGGCTGCTGGAACTCAAGTCCCCAACTGAACTTATGAAAAACACCGAACGCAGAGATGTGGAGCCGGAACAGTCCCCTACCGGGTCCCCTCTGTGGGCCCCTGTTGCAATCACAGAAGAAACAGATAGTTTGTCAAATTTCAACATTGGTGATAGAGTACTCGTGAGTAAAGTCCAGCCTGGAACGTTGCGATTCAAAGGGCTGACTAAATTTGCCAAAGGGTTTTGGGCTGGCGTGGAGTTGGATAAACCTGAAGGGAACAATAATGGAACTTATGATGGTATTAAATACTTTGATTGCAAAGAGAAACATGGTATCTTTGCTCCTCCTCAAAAAATCTCTCACATTACAGAAAGTATCGATAGCCAGTTAGACACAAATAAGGATGAAGACTCATTCTTTGATGACAGACTGGAGAAGCAACACAAAGCTGAGCAGAAAGACAGAGGAATTCCCAAACCTGGCAAAGAGGATGAAAGCCAGAGCAGAAATGCAATAGAGAACTATTCCCAGGATAAAGCTCCTGCAGATAGAGCTGTTTCAGAGGCTTCAGCTGAGGAAAGGGTCGATGAGGAGTTGTCATCTAAAGCAAACAGCATAAAGGAGATTTCTGTAGCTACTGGTTTATTTGCCCAAGAACAATCAGTGGTGGATTATCTGAAGGATGCTGTAAAGGAGGAGGCCACCCACACTCCTCTTGTTTCTAGTCTTGAGGATGAGATTTCCTCTGTTCAGTTGGATGACATCTCAGATTTCCTTTCTGAAAAACTGGAAAGGCAGAAGACACTGGGAGAAGAATGTGCTGAAAAGTTAGATGATCTCTCTCCTGGTGTCGTGGAGAAGTCTGCAACTCCTCTTCTGGATTTGCTGACAAAAGAAAAGAACCAGTTAGAAGCACAGCTCAAACTGCCACTCAGAGAGGAAGAAAAGTCGAAAGACCAACTGGAAAAGGTCAGTTTGCTGACTGACAGCATGCTTAGAGATTTTGTGAAAGACACAGTCAATCAGTTACAGCAAATAAAGAAGGTCAGGAATGAGAAAATACAGCTCAGCAACCAGGAGCTCTGTGACGTGAAGGAGGAATCCAGTAGCCCATCCCAGCAGGTTGAAAAGCAGATTCCAGACGGACTGAATAACTTCTTCCTAAGTTCTGATTTGGAAGATGACAGAGAAGAACTTTCCTCTCCAGACATGTGTCCCAGACCAGTGAGTAACAGGCATCTTGCACTAATTTTAAGAGCTGATTGTTCTTTGACTGGTAATGATTGAATCCAAGGCATTTTGTGTGGCACCAGGTTTTCTCCCAAGTTCTGTTGGGCAATGTAGAGATTACCTGTATGTACGTGTCTTACAAGTTCCTTTGTACCCCAGTGCGTGGCTTGTTTTGGTAGCCACACAGGCTGAAAGACACAGTTTGGCACATGAAAGTGAAAAATACTTCTTTTAAGTTGCATTCTGCTTCCACATTCAATTTGTCTTTAATCTTTACCCTCAGTTTTTTTTTCTAAAAATGGCAAAATAGACTCTAAACTTACTTCTATCTATTCTCAATATGAAAGAGTCATTCTCAAACATAATTAATTGCTCTTGAGGTCATTTAGGTGTCAGCCTGCCCTATCCACTGAACTAATATATGATGAGTAGTGGAAGTTCAGGCTTCCCCAGAATAACCATTAATGGTACAGATATAGGACTTGTCCTTTCTGCTAGAGCTCCCAGCAAACTTGTCTGCTTTGCCAAGGATCTCAGTACTTGGTCACCACTGAAAGCTTCAGCCTGTTTCACCAGTGTGGGCACTACTTTGTCACTGAAACAGCCATCACCTGCTAAAAGGTTTTAGGCTGTTGATTTAGATCTGAGACTGCTGGTGAGTGAAATGAAAAGTTGTGTGTCCCATTATCAGTCTTTAAACCAGTCAGCCTTTCATAAACAGGTAAACATTAGGACAAACAGTGAGCAGGATGCTCAGCCTTTTAAGCTCTGTAGGAACCCCTGAAAGTATTCAAGGAACCCCAGGTATTTGATTCAAAACATTCTTAATTTTCGTGTGAGCTATTTCTTAATTTGCCTGAGTATTTGTGCATGTACTGCCAACTACATCAGTAAAGCATTTAAAAACATAAGCTGAGTTAGACAATGGTGTGACAGACACCCTTTCATATTTATTCTGTGGATCTTAATTCACAGGAGAGTCCAGTGTTTGGTGCCAGTGGTCAGGAAGAGCTTGCCAAGAGACTGGCAGAGCTGGAGCTCAACCGTGAGTTCCTGAGTGTGCTGGGAGATGATCAGGACTGGTTTGATGAGGACTATGGCCTGAGTTCCCGTAAGCTCCAGCAGAAGGAAGCCGAGGAGCCGGCAGTGCTGCCCCAGGTGGAACTGCAGAAGGTGCCGACAAAGCCGTGTGAGGAGCCCCTGGCAGTCCCTCACACTGCAGTGGAGGTGGAAGGTATGGTCCATGCAGCAGCTGAGGAACTCTGGAAGCTCAGGGAGCTGGGCCGCGATCTTCAAAGCTGCAGCCTTCGTTCAGACCTTAGTGGTTCCCTCCAGGAGCAGGACACGGACACGATAAACAAGCAGGTTTATAAAAAGGTACAGCCTTCAGGCATCTTGGTCTTGCCCTTTGAACATTTACCATGGACAACAGAAGCCGTAACTTTTACTTCTTTCTTTGTTAAGGTGGTATTTGATTTAACAAGGGAGATCTTCGGGGAAATCTTTGCTGAGGATCCTAATCTAAATCAGCCTATTTGGATGAAACCATGTAGGATTGCATCTGCTTATTTTCGCCGAGTCAAAGATCCAAATGATCTGGATGAAATCAAGGTAGGAAGAAATCTTTGTTGTGCATGGACAGTGAGGTGAAAAACATTGTACTAGCACTTACCTGAAGTGTTAGATCATAACAGATGAATCCAGCAAGAGATGCATTCAGAAAAGAAAGGAGATTGCAAACCTGAAAGGGTATTTGTCAAAATGATCCATTTTTACTCAACAGGTTTGCCTCCCTGTCCTTTTGGCTGTTATTGGTTGCTTTTAAACCTTAGTCCTCTGTGTAGAATTGCCAGGATGACCTTGATCTTATAAAATTGGTATGCTGACAGGCTGCTGCTTTAGCAGATTTCCATGGAACTCTGTATGGCTAAATTGGAATGGATCCAGTGGTAGGGTTGGGCCAAATGGGATGAGATGGATTTTTTACTCAGACATACATACACACCTGTGCCAGCCTCGCTGAGGACAGCAGGATTTGCCCAGAGGGACCCAAAATCTGACTGGCAAGGGCATTGTATTTAGCAAACCAGAGATCTCCTGTTAATGACAGTAATGCTTAAGAAAGGACAAAACCCCAAAAAGCTAAAGCCTGACTGAACCTAGGTTAAATTTTTAGGGCTGGACATTTCAGAAAAAACTGTCTCCCTGAAAGCACTCAAACGAGAACCTTCCATATGGCTCATCAGGACATAAATGAAGACTTCCACCTGTACTGTTTCTTCTGAAATTGAGGAGGGGTTGGCAATATTTTGATTAACCTGCTGAAGATACAGCATGTTAAATGTCTAGAAAAGACAGAAATAGTATCTAGATCACTCTGTTAGTGGAGAAGACTTTCAAAAGCGTGTGGCAGGGGACAGCAGGGGCACAGGACAAGGACACCAAATGGCCACCCTCCTTTTCTTTAATATTCTCCCATAAAGTGATTTGTCAGAACCTTTTGTTTGTGTGCTGTTGAATTGGAAGTTTCTGTTCTCATGATTGCTACAGCAGTCAGTGCCCTTTTTTTGCCCCCCAGCTTGAGTTTAATAATTGTCCTGCCTGTGTAATGCTGCCTGAGAGACTTCCAGTGTAACTTTGATGCATACAGTGTGTCTCTGAGCTAAACAGAAAGGTGTTCTCCATTTTATAAAGTGACTTTTTAGGGGAGGTACTTTGTGCATACCTTTCATTTCTTAGCTCAGATGTGATAAATCTCACCTTTACTGTTCTGTAGAGCTTCATTGCAGCTGAAGTGCTGAAGTTGTTCAGCCTGAGGAAGGAGCCTAATCACAAAACAGACTGGCAGAAGATGATGAAATTTGGGCGGAAGAAACGCGACCGAGTGGATCATATACTAGTAAGTGAATGAAAATAGGCAATCGTGTCAGGTGCTTCCACCAGGCTGAAATGTGGCATGAGTGTATTTTCAGTATTCAGTCATGCTGTTTAAAGGGTACAAAGTGTGCATGAGGTATTACAGATGGTGGGTCCTGTGCCAGTGAGTTAAGGTGACTTGAGTGAATTCTGCCTACTGATTTGACTGGAGTATAAATTTGCTCACTCCTAAAAGTTTAAAGCATGAATTTACAGAGGGAAACGCTGAGTTATTTCACTAAACCTTTTCTTTTGGAAGGGAATATGGGTTTTTTTTGTTTTACTTTAAGTTAAAATACTTTTATTCTTAAGTAATTTTTAATTGGAGACGGTGGTACAAAGAACTTAATTGAACTAGTGAATGCAGCTGCCACTGGGGCAGAGACAGTTCAGTGTTAAAACTGCCTAAGATGGAGCATGTCTGGCTGTGTACTGGTCTTTGAAAGTTACTTGTTGGGTTGTATTGCAGGATGATTAACATCTTTATTGGCTGTAATGATAGTGAAGGTTCTGCTTGGGAATATGAGTCGTCATTAACGCTGTGCTTCACTTAATTGTACCTGAAATTGATTCCACACACGCACATATAAGTCGTGTGGTCTTTTAATTTGCCATCACTGGGAGGTTTCCAACACAGAGTTTTTCCCAGGGGTTTAATTGTATGTAAATAGAATATCTATGTATAGGTCCCAATACATCCTGATAGGCTTGATTCTGGGATATGGAGGTTATGAAAATGTGCACAAAAAAAGATCTATGTTTAGGTCCCCAAGAGAACTAATAATAGAGCTGCTGTGCTTGTGTACTAACTACCTAATTTCTTTGCAACATACTTAGAAAGATTCCTGACTGGAAAAATTTTTCCTAGTTGAAGGCATCCAAAGTGCTTCAGGTGAAATAAGTTTGAAGTTCAGAATCTGGTCTGTGATTTAGATGCAGACCCAGACATCAAAGACTAATGAAGCTCTTACAAGTTTGGCTTAATAAATAATGTGCTTAATTTTATTTTGTTCTCACAAGAATATGGTAATGAAATTTTAGCTGAAGACTGGGAATAACTCTGTGAAGGTTGCAGAGTGCCATGCTTTAGGAAATAAGGCAGTCTCAGTGGCATTGCTAACAAATTTATACTGTAATGTGTGAGACACTATCAGAGAAACTTCTAACTGAAAACCTAAGGAAATAGTGTTCAGTTTCCCTTGCCCTATTTTATTAAAAGTCTCTATAAAACATGAAGTATCTGGACAGCTTTCTCTGTCTCCTAATCAGCCCCCAACTTGTACTTAAGGTCACGGGTTCTGTAGTAACACAAATCCAAGGCCAGAAGTAGATATACAGGTCAGTGCAAGACCTGCTGCCTATTCCCTAGTAACTCACAGTGTAGCCCTAAACCAAGAGGTCAGTTTTGGAGTTTTCCAAACTCCTGAAAGGGAAATTGAGACTTTTTTGGTAGGTTTAGGTGCTGTAGAAGCTTCTTTAAAAGTCACAATTGAAAATGGTTTATTCGAGTTTTTCTGGATATTTAGCCTCCTGCAATGTGCAGGGGATGTCATATGAGTACATACATGAGCTGATTGATTCTCCACATTACTTTGCTGCTGGTAAAGACAATGACTGTTAAAATAAAACGTGATCTTTTTAAAGCAGAAATGAACATTCTTATGCTTCTATGAGTTGCATTTAAACTTTGAGCACAGTTTCTTCACTTCCCCTTTAAGTAAAAATAACCTTAAAATGAAACCATCCCTTGACAATTTTCTGTGGAGACAACCTGTGTGTTTTAGTGAGTTTGAGAGGATTGAACATGCTGACTGTCCAATATTGCCTGATCCAAGAGCTAGGCATGACTTTTATTTCTTCTTTGGGCACAGAAAACAATGCCAGGCTATTTTACCCAGCTTACTCTCTCCCTGATTATTTCTGGGTGTGTCCTTTTGGGTTTATTTTACTAAACCCAATTCCCCGTGGTAGGTTCAGCCTTGTGGGGAAGGGGCATGCTGGGACCTGTGGGTGACCACAGTCAGCTGTCACACCTGCTGGGAACTAAGGGGGAACAGGATGTCCTTTGTATCCTTGCTCTGCCTTTAGGTTTGCTGCTTCCTCCAATCCGTGCATCTTTAGTTGCACTTTCCCAGCATTGACACGAATGTGGTGTCACCAATATGCAGCCATGTTTTAGTGCCAGGGACAAAAAAACCATCTTCCTCTTGTCCTTTTTGCATCACCTTTGATCAGTCATCTCTGTCTTCAGAAAGCATTTGTGTTGGGATGCCTTCAGGGATCTCTCTGATCTGCTGGATAGTTGCTCAGGTTACTAACGTTTACTGCAAATCTTGCTTTCAGTAAACAAGTACGGGATGTTCACATTTATGAAAAGCTACTTTGTTTAAAATCAAGTGAAGGGAATGTCCAGGTGTTTGCTTTCCTCCTCTTATGTCCCTTTATGTTGCTCCTTTATGACGTGTGTGCAGTCTGTGCTGTGTGGAGAATGTCAAATGTACCCGTAGGCTGAGGTGCTGCATTTCGGTACATCAGGGCTGCCTGCACCTTCCAAAACATGTTTTTAAACTACAGCAAAACCCCTCATATCTCCTTATTTAAGTTCAGGTACTAACAACAGGTTGTTTCCACTCCTTTTTTTCCCACTTGGGTCTTCAGCCAGAACTCCCTGTGCTGATCTGTTTGTGTGGGGCTAAAACAAACTCTGGCATTGCTTTCCCTGCCAGCCCCCGTTCCCTTTTATCTGGAACTTGAGAACACAGCTCACACGATACTGCCTAATCTGTGTGTTTAGTTTTCACACCTGAGGAGCTGCCAACAGAGTGCTGAAAAGTGCTTGGTCTTCTGACCTGTTGACTTAAGACCCAGAATGTTTCTTTCTATGCAGCAACTCTGCAACAAAGCAGGGCTGTTCCTACCAAACTGGCTTACTCAGAAATCCCACTTCTGCAGCACTCCAGATCTAAACCCAGGGGGAGTGCCCAGTAAGAAGAGTCTCAAAGCCTGCTTGTGTGCTCAGTTGTGTGTCTTAAGATTTCCAGGCACACTGAGAGCTGTGAGAATGCACCTGCCTGCCTTCCTCCTGCTGGCATTCTTCCAAGGCACTAGTTTGTATCTGGATTTTTATTCTTTTCAGTCTCCCAAATGGTCTAGTGATTCCTTAAATGTCATTTATTTTGGAGATATTCGTGGTTTTGAACATGAACCTCCAGAAACTGAAACATGTCAACTCACTCTGATTATATTACTTTAAGTGGGGCTTTTTGGGTGCTGTGACATTTATCAGATGGCCAGCAGGATTGTGTGACCATGCTATCTCCTGATTTTCCTTTTGCATGTATGCCTCCTTCTTTCTTTCTGTTTTAAAACAAAAAGTGTGCATACAAAAGAAAGAGCACAGAGGGAAAAAAAAACCTCACAGAGCCTTCTGCATTGCATCACTGTTTATCTTTTCCTGTAGCATGGAATTCAGTTTCATTAAAACTGTAGTTCTCCTGACTTTGCCCAAGTGCAGTGTCTCTCTGGTATAGAGCTCTTACTTCCTGGTGCAGTTTTACTTTTGTCATGACAGTGTGCAGGAACTTAAATGCTGGGCAGGTACTGAACACAAGGCAAAGCCCATTTCCATGAAAGCCACGATAGCTGTCAGATATTAAGCAAACTGTCTCCATTGCTTAGGAGCACTTTGTGGTAACACAAGGAGTGGATCAAACCTTTCCCAGACAAAGGAGTCACAACTGCTTTGGCTCAGATGGCTGCAGCCAGCATGGCAGTGTCCACACATGTTCTGAATACACTATAAACAAGACTTGCCTGCAGCTCTGAATTGCACATTCTCTCAGTTTTCCAAAAGTATGCTCGAGGAAGTCCTCCTAATGCCAGAGGAAATTGTGCACTGTGCCTCTGAGAGAGAGGGGAATGATAGAGGCAAGAGAAAATTAATCACAATACTGTTTTCCTGTCTTCATCATTCTCCTGCTATTAAACATCCAGCCTTTCCCTGCCTGGATCAAGTACCTTCTCTAGGTCTTGGCTTTACTTTTTAGCAGTGAGGTGGCTGCTGGCCTGGGAGGGTCAGGCAGAAAATCACATCAGTCAGAATCGTGCAGCTGCTCCCAGTTACCAGCCTTGGACGTCATCGGTCAAGGTCCCTGGGCGTCCCCCAGCACTTGTCTCCACCCACCTCCTTCATCTTCAGGATCTTCCCCCATTTCCAGGATCTTTCCTGCAGCAAGGATCTTCACCTTTTCACTTTGGGCCCCGTGGTTTCTTTCCCAAACCACTTTTGCTTTTAGGGAACCATTCTTTCTGGCACCACCTCTTCTTTTCATGACCCCGGTCGTCTTGCTTTTCCTTATCTGAATAGTCTGTGGTGCAGACACCCCACAAATGATCAGTCTGCAAATTTCTCCTTCTGTCTTATGCCTCTTTATTGATGGGAGGACCTGGAACATGCTTCTGTTGTTTATTTTATCAGAATTTACAACCAGCACATACAGGTTGCAGGCAGCACATTTCTGTGGGAGAGTTCAGGAGTCTTTCAGACATGCACCCCCACACAAACCCACACCCAGTTATCTGCCTCTTGTTAGCCTACCATTTACATTATTTTTTCACCTGCAACACTCATTGGAAGTTTGATTGCCAATAATGTTACTTCTTCCTTATTAATAAGAAGCCTAATGAAGCCATTAATGCCTTGTCGTCCTGCAGCAGTGCCTGTTCCCCGGGGTTCCCATAGCAGCCTGTTCTTGGGCTTCCCACCGTGCTTGGGTTATTGAATCATCATTATGCTACAGCAGCTGTCAGCTTCAAACCAGACCAGCTTCTGGGAGGTTTAGCTTCAGGCAAAGGGAAGAGAGGGTGTTTGGGCTGTAGTTCATGTCTTCTCTTTTGAAAACAACACTATTACTTATTGATCCTGGGTTAGTGGATTTTTCAGTGTGTTTAACCTTGTTTTGGCAATGTTTAGGTGTCTGCCCCACTTGTACCATGTAAATGTATTTTGAGTTCAGAGTGTAAGATTTATGGTCAGAGGAGATTTCTGCTGAATCTGAGTAGAGAAAGAGCTTTCAACAGGATTTTTTTGTCATTTTAAATGCAAGCGATGTTTGCATCCATTCTTTCTTTTCTAAAAAGTTTGAGCTTTGTTAGGGTGTCTCTGCAATACTGAAACAGTCACTAAGACAAATTTTAGTAAGTATAATTGGAGATGTCCAGTTTTGGAGACTCTCAATAAAACTTGATTTGCTGAATGAAATTAAATATTTCAGTCTGATATTAAACCACCTATTTGTCACTGACCAGTAAAAGAGGATTTTCCTTGTCAACCATTTAGGAATGGAAGGAAATAAGTACTCTTTGAATGTAATGGTACAAAATTCCATTTGTGATAATGCTGTCAAATCCAATGAAGCATGGAGTATTCTGTGCAAATCCAACAGAGCATGGAGTATACTGTGCAAATGAATTGTAATGCTGTCTTAAAACATATGCCAGCATTTTATTTTCCTATGCAGAAGAATTGGAGAAGTTAGTTGTTTCCTTAAAGTTCTTTAAACTGAACTGCAGTAAAGTCTTTTCTTTTTCTTCTTCCCCCGTTCAAGGCCTTTGCATCATTTCTTAGCAGTTCAAACCTCATCGAATCAGCTTCTTGCAAATAACATTATTAGGGACTCTTAACAGAGCTTCTGCTGCTGGCCAAGAATATCCCATTATCTGAGTTCTTTCAAGTGAAACTTGTGTGGGAATATAAAATCCTTTAAAATAGATGCTACAGTAAAAGGTAGAAAATGTTCATACAGTGAACTAGCCTGGCTCACAGGGATCTGTGTTCATTTTGCTATTCCAAGCGTTTCCTGTAATCTCTTACAAAGACAGATATTTTGTTGGCAGATGCACACTGTTTTGGACTCTTTCTGGAACTTTGCAGGGGATATTATCCTAGAGCAACAGAATTGTAATGTTTGTATTGCCTTTCTCCCTCCAAGGTGCAGGAGCTCCACGAGGAGGAAGCGCAGTGGGTGAACTACGACGAGGATGAGCTGTGTGTAAAGATGCAGTTGGCAGACGGGATCTTCGAGGCCTTAATCAGAGACACTGTTGATGTGCTGAACCAGATAAACGAGAAACAGCAGAGGCTGCTGCTTGTCTGACAGTGCTGGAGTGAGCTCAGAGCTGCAGAACCACGGAGTCAGGGCCTCCCTGACCCCTGACCTGCTCTCCACCTGCTTGTGCTGCGGCTGGACTTCCATGCACAGGGTCTCAAGGCAGTTCAGATGCAATGAAAGGAGCCTGAATTTGCATCTGCTACCACTCGAGACCTCACTTCAGATTTATTGTTTGAAACAAGCTGATCCCTCACTCGAGGCTGCTTTGTGGAGTGCTCAAGACTGTTCGTGTGCCAATGCATTTATAGCACAGAACTGTCAGCGGCTGTCTGGGGCCCCAGCCTGGGGCTTTGACATGTTCGGCTTCTTCCCTGAAAGGGTTGGGTTGAGTTGGGATATTGGCTGTTTTGCTGGAATGGCTGTCAGCCATCAGTACTCAACTTGTCTTTAGAAATGTGAGTAATTTGGAGAAGCAACAATTTGGTCAGGTTTTGGTCGTAAGTGGAGACTTACCGTACTGAACAGTGTTATAATCTTAACACCTCTTCTCCTGCAGCCCTGACAATGTGCATCAATTCCTTCTGCTCCAGAGCCCATTTAATTCACTTCTCTGTGAAGCTGGTTTTCATCTTTCTTCTGTGATGTGGTACTAAGCATGGTGCCAGCCCAGTCCAGGGAGATTAGATGATGTTGCTTCCTGCATACAAGTAAAGAATTCTTGCTGCTTTGCCGATGTAACTTGCTTCAGTCCTGAGGCGGAGCAAGACAACGGCCGCCTAACGTGTGAAAGATGAGCCCTTGGACAACTTTCCTCCTACCGTGTAGCACTTCTCTTCCTGGAGCACCAGCTGCTCCCAGACAACGGATACTCAGGATTTTCTCAGGCACGAGACATGCAGGAGTGGAAAATGTTTCCTCACAAAAAATTTGGCCTTCAATCCCTCAGCTTTCTCCCTCACTGTCACCTGATAAGTTGGAGAAGCTGTTACTTGAACAATTTAGAGAACAGAGAGTATTCACCAAAGAAAGCGGTGTCTGGTGCTTGACTGTCTGCATGTTTTGTGCTTGTGGGTTTTTTATTTATTTTCAGATAATTTATTAAGTGGGTTATAGGAGAGTGTCCTGTGCAGTTGGCTGCACTGTCTTGTGTTTTGGGACAGACGAACTTGAGAGAGCATCTGGTTTGGAGACTTCCAAAGTCCCATATTCTTCGCACAAAACCTCCAGCTTCTCGAGGAAGATACGAGGGGGGGTGAAGGTGAGAAGAACCAAACCTCAGTGACCAAGGACTAGGAGTGGAGTTTCACCACACCTGGTTTGGAGACAATGGAGAGTTGAGGGCACTGAGCTGAAAAATTATGTGAAAATTCCCAGCTCCATCTGTTTCCTTCCTTTCCCAGAACTTCTGCACCATGGGCAGCTGTTACCTGGTTGGTTTGGTGCTGGATTCAACTGCAGTGTCCTTCTGCTGAGTGCTCGTTCCTAACCTGTTCCTCCCGTCCTCGTGTTTTTCTTGGAGGAACACGGACAATCTGGGGTCGAACTCTGATGCCTTAATAGTGGATGTCCCTGTTTGCTAACCTGGGACGAGACCCAGAGGAAAGTCGGATTCTCCAGACATGCTGGAGTGCAGAAAGACGCTGAAGCCTCAGAGGTGCCCCAGAGATGCTGTGGCCCACAACAGACGTGGCGGGGAGATCTCAACCATTTTGTTCACCTGCTTGGTTCTTGGGCTCCCCACTGTGCACACCTCTGCTGCTGCTCCAGTTTGGTTTCTCTTTTCCACCTTTTTTTTTTTGGTTGGGTCATTTAATGTTTGGGGGGTTTTTTGAAAGCTATCATTGGAATATTTGCATTTTGCACGATGACACACAGCTGGTAATTCTTCAGGGACAGCACTGGGAAATGTTGGATTTGCCAGAGGTCCATGCAGATTCTCAGATGTGGTGTTGCCAGCACCTCACTTGTGAGTTAATGGGGAGCCATATCCATGGGAGCTTAATGAGTGGAAGGAGAAGGAGGAGGTAGTGGTGGATAGGGGCACATCCAATGGGCATATGCATGTCTGTCCCGCAGTGGTGGCCCTTCTGGCTGGCTGGAAGTCTGGTCGAGCGTCGCTCAGCTTTTTTTCTTAAGTGATTCATTTGTCCATGTAAAATGTCATGATGCTGAACCAGGAAGCTCTTAAGACAGAAGCAAACTAAAGCTGCTAGATTTAACCAGCACTGATTGGGTCACCACCTCAGATTCCCTTTCCTGGGTGTATCTTTTCAGTAGCAAGGATTGCTATTTTTATAGGTAGCAATTAAGGAAAGAGGGCAGAAACCTGCAGTGTAGGTTTGCACCCAGAGCATCAGGTTAGGTTCTGTTCTGTAGATACCATGGTCAGGGTTGAGAAGGTTGCCCTGCATGCCCAAGGCTTTTTGGCCGTTCTGAGGGATTTGTGGGGTGTTTCTGGTCTGTCCAACAGCAGGGAGGAGGTCGTACAGTCAGGCCTGACAAGGTACTGCAGTCTGTTGGTGATTGTATACCTGTTTATACAGGTATAAACTGCTGGCTTTAGAACCCTCAACAGAAGCAGTAACTGTTTTTACAGCTGTTTGGACAGAAGGAAGCTGTGTCTAACTAATGGCTTTATTCCTTTGCAGACATCACTGTTTATTTTTGGTAGCAATCCTTGCTAGGAGCAACCCTAAAAAGAACGTACATGAATTACTTTCTCAATACCTCAAGTGTGTTGAGTTGCTTTGAGTTGAGTGTATGTTCAAAACCTTGAGTGGGTTGAGTACTCGTGGTCTGATCATTGCAGTGGTTGGTCTGGATTGGGCTGGTAACAAGGAGATATGGGGAAGCCTGGGGTCCCACAAACGGGCTGAATCCTCTACTTCTCTCCCCAACTTCCCCTTTATAAGAACAAGATGATATTCCTGGGTCTGGTTATCTCAGTGCAACCACGTTAGAAGATTGAAGGCTTGAGACATTTTGCTGAGACCCACGAGCTGTCCAGGGCAGTGGCTGTCATCACTGGGGAGATGCCGCTCCATTTTGGGAAGGATCCCAGGGCCAGGTGGGAAAGCCCAGGCTTGTGAGGACATGGAGCACGAGTACCTCTCTCACAGCAGGACGCTCCATGAGCTGCACTGTGGGATATCAGTACTTCTGTCTTTCAAAAAAGGCTTGTTGCTCATAAGGTGGAATGAGGGATTGAAAAATCCCGTCTTGTTCCCTTTCTTTTCTTGAAAAAGTGGCCTTAGCTTTTTGCAATACTTGAATAAGTGTGTACCTGCAGAAGACCTTCAGTAGCACAGTGATAGAGACCTTTTAAGTGACTATTCTGCAGGGAACTGTGTGCAGTTCCCACTTTCATATCCCTTTGCTACCTTCAGAATATTAGGAAAATACAGTACTTTTCAGCAGAGAAACAGTCGGATCTTATAAGGTATTTAGTGCATCTGAAGCGTTTACAAACCAACTAAAATGGAGAAAAGCAAACTATCAAACTTATTTGTAATTTAAGCGTTAAATGCAAGATTATATACAGATGAGAGAGGAATACTGTAATTAACCTACATTTACTAGGGTTTTTTTCCCTTGACTTTGCAGAGCCTTTTGATACACATTTGCAAAGCCGCCTTTCGGGAGGCTCCGTCTCCCCGTGTACTGTGCTGTGGAGATGCTGAAAAGAAACCTGTTTACTGTGTCTGTGTAAATAACCTGGTAACTTGGGGTTTGGGCCAGTTTCAGCTCGTGTTCACATCCACAGCAGCTTTGCACAGTAGACAGACCTGAGGATGTGGAGGGGTTGGGGGTTTCTTTTTTTTGTAATTAAGAATTGTAAAATAACCAGGGTGGTCCCTGTGTACACCAGTGTAAATATCTTTGGTAACTGAAATGTACTTTAAGAGAACAAAATCTGTAAATAAACTGATTTATAAATTAATCTTGTTTCCTGGTTTTTATAAAATGGAGCTTTATAATTACCCAAATGGTTGCTAATTCTGAAGGTGTCCTGGAGATTTGTCCCTTGTACGTTCCCCTTTCTGCCTGATGCTGTACTTGGGATGCCAATCACAGTCCACAAAATCCCATTAGAGTTGCCTTAATTATAATCATAACATTATTAGAATTTCCTTATTGTTAAAGCTGAGTGTTGATAAAAACAGAAAATAGCATTAAGCAGTCATTGCCGGAGTGTTCTGTGGGAGAAAAACTACTCATTGTACATTTGTTTAAATTGGGTTTTAAAAACTCATAGTTTAAAACATTTTTTGGGGGAAGCTATTTTTACTGCTAACCAACAATCTGGGAATTAAATTCTGCAGAGAATCTTGTTTGGGATCCCTTAATTAGGCTCCTAGATTGTTACAGCTCCACAGAGCTGCTGTTACCAAGCACCAATCACTTCTTCGCTGATGGGACAAGCGTTGCTTCATGGAAACTTTATGTATTGGTGGGACTTTCCTAAATCTTTGCTGTTTTCTTTTCAGCACAAAACAAACCCAAGCCACTTTAGCATGCGAGAGGTCCTGGAGCCCTGTAAGAGGACGGCTGAGCACCTGCAGTGCCAAACCACAGGCGTGTGGGCAGGTGGAGATGGAGTGGCAGCGTGAGGTGTGTAAGCCCAGGTGTTTATCGAGCCTCCTCAGTGCCTGTGGCCACTGCTGATCCGGTACCTCTGCTGTGTTGTGGTGCCTAAAGCCCAGCAGAAAAGCTTTGCTTTTCATTTACTGCGGGTCTGTACAAAACCCAGCGTTGGTCTTTCCAGCTTGGAGGACGCTGTGTGACAGTCTGCTCCTCATCACCCTCCTCTGCCTGAGAGGGGTGTGTGCGTTATAGGGGGGGCCTGTGTAAACTAAGCCATTGCCAAGGCATTGCTCAGTGCTGAGCAGTTATTTGTTATTTGCTTTTCCTTAAAGAGGTACCTCATCCTGGAGGAGGAGGAGGACTCGCTGCATTCATTGAAGCAGCTTTGCTACAGTCCCGCGGTGCCAGTGTGCAGTAGGACTGGTCCTCAGTGGAGCGTGCCGGGAACACCATCCACAGCCCTTGTGCAGACAGAAGCACGTCTCAGCCCTCTGAGCTCAGGGGGTTGAACCAGCCAACTCAGCGGTGGGTCGTTCATGTCCAAAGGGCCGAGACAAAGTGGTGCTGCGGCCCCTGTGCGCTCATTAGCGAGCAGCAGGAGAGCATCCGTGTCGCGGCTTTCCTCGCCCCGCAGCGATTTTGCTCCATGAATCCTGCGTTTTTGGGCAGTGATCTACTTGCAGCCATCAGCATCCATCCCTGGAAGTGGCTTTTTCACATTGAAAAAAAAAAATTGATCTGCGCTTTCCTGGCTGAAGAACCGGCTTCCTTTAAAATGGGCTCGAGTGGTGGGAGCGCTGCCAGGGCGCTCCGGCGGGTGACACAGCAAACTGCTGCCTTGCTGCTGTCCTTGCCCAGCATGCCCAGTAATCAGCGTGATGAAGGCTCTCATTTCCTCATTTGCAAGTCTACGTTGCTTCACTTCGGCGCTGACTTTCTACCGTGGTGTTTGTGCAACTCTTCCCGGCATCCTCGGAGCGCGGTTGCCTGTGACAGCCGTTTCACCTGTGGACCTGGTGCAGCTCCGGGGTTGGGCAATAGCAGGCAGCCGCCTTCCCGATGGCACGCTGGATTGAGTGGGACTGTTTTGGTGCCTCCCTTCCCGGGTACCACCCGCTCCCAGGGGGCGTGGTGCCAGCTGCAGCCATCCCACGTCCTGAAATGCCTGGCAGAGCGCTGGAGCACTTGAAATGTTGACTCTGCTCCAGACGCTGCCGTGCCCTGCCTGGCACAAGGGTTTCTGCAATGTCCGGGCTCTCATTAACACAGCCCTCGGAAGAAAAGGAGCTGGTGGGGAGCTGCTGAACGCCAGGAGATTTCAGAGTGCAGGAAGGAGAGGAGGGGGGCTGCCCAGCCGCTGGCACCCAGCCCGGAGCATGGGCCATTGCCTGGCAGGAATGCAGATGAGATGTAATAGAGTTTGAAAGCACAGGGCACTCTCTGGGATTCGGGTCCTGTGGGGGAGGGAAAGGCACCCTGTGAGACCTGGAAACTAGAGCAAACAAAACCCGTAGCCCCAGCCCTGCACCTTCCTGCTTGTTCCTGAATAAGGTGCTGCAAAAATTTAGGGAATAGGAGGAGAAAAGAACAGCTCTGTTTTGGAGGGTGAGAGTTGGGCAGGACCAGGGGCATGGTGGGGGTACGCTTGGAACATAGATACCTTTGTTTGCTTTTCAAGTGTGCTGTGTGAGGATGGCCTGGAGCAGGTCTGGTTGGTTCCTGCTCTGAATGTTTCTCTTGGCCCCAGTGTTCCAGTCCTTTGCTCTACCTGTACGAGACCTTCCACGTCCCTTGGGCTGTGTTCCCTCCCCATTGTTGTTTCCTGGTGGCTTCCTCTTGCAGGCTGGCCTGTCTCTCACCACCCAGTCAAATGTAGGCTGACTTGAACTAGGATTTTGTCTGAGAATTTGCTGGAGGTGAATTAACACCAGCTCTGGGAGTGTCCCAGAGATTTTATTTTCTTTTATTGTAGCAAAATAAAGGAGGCTGCAGGGGACCCCACCCTTCACGTTGCTTGCCTCGAGGAGCTCAGCAAGGAGCCTGATCCAGTGTCCATGTCCAGCTGCGTTGCTCCAGAGAGGTGATGGAGTTAGTGCTGCTCAGTGAACCTGTGATTGGGCACAGCAGTCCTTGGTAGGTGAGACCTTGCTTACGTTGCAGGACTACTGTCACAGCAAGAGAGGAGTGCTCCATTGTCATCCCTGTGGTATTCTCAGTTTCATGCGCTGCAATTAAACCACCTGCCAAATAATGATGTGGCAAATCTGGGCGGTGTGGCCTCCTCCAATCTGCTCCTGGAAACTGGGAAGATGAGCTGGGGTGGAAAACATCTGCTCTGTGCAGCCTGGGTCATGGTGATCCTTTATGACTGTCGGTAGATCTCAAGTTTGCAGGTAAAATGTTCCCTTCCCAGACATACCAATGACAGTGCCAGTTCCTCCTGATCCCGCCAAGTTCCTCTGAAAAGAGCAAGGGCAGTGTTGCTGCTGTCCTTTGGAGCAGGGATGAATCAGCAGAGGGTGAATAGCAGGGAGGTTGGTACTACTGTAGTCTCTCTGCAGACACAAACTACGTGAACACATTCATCACATCCTGAGAATGCACCCCGGATTTGCTTTTGCGCCTCTCGTTATTACAGGCTGGTTGGGCTTGAAAGGTAAAAATCAACTATTTCTGGCCAAGCCTGTCTCGCAGAGTCAGCAATTCCCAGCTACCACTGGGGGCTACAAGGGGCTTTCCTGATCTTCATAGGTGTCAGCCTGGCAGAGCCAATGCAAGGGAAGCCATCGGAGTTTACATCCACTCCATGTGTTATTCCCTGTCTTGGCAAAGCTGGCAGGTTCGTGGCACAGACTCTTCCAAAGGTCTCGTAGGAAGCCATGTCTCAGCGGAGGTGTGACTCGTGCCACTGGTGGAAAAGTGCCACCTGGATTGGAATGTCGGGGAGATGGCAGGTGGCACAATTTTCACTCACCCTCTGAGGCTGTTTGGAGACATTAATCGGGGAAATGAGGCTTTTTCTTTTGTTTACAGAAGGGCCACACTTTAAGCAGTGCTGTGCTGCAGATCAAGGAAGGCTCCACTGAGTTCATCACTCCTGTCTTGTGAAGCTGGAGAGGAAAACTGTTAAGCCTCCTCTGCAACTGGTATTTCCAAGGTGCTTATGGGGCAGTTGGATGCAAACTTCTCTGAACAGCCTCCAAAATGCCAGTGCTGGGTGACGGAGTTGCCATGATTCTATCATGAGTCTTGCATTGGTTGCGTGTTTTCCTTGGAGTCAGTTCCTGGAATCACACAATTAGGTAGGAACGTGTTCTTTAATTTTCAAGGAAGAAAGTCCATTTCAGGAGCTCCCTGGCCCCTGAACCTTCTCAACCAAAAAGAAGTAAGAAGGTCCTGAGTTGGCTCACCTGGCCATTTTGAGCCTTTGGTGTTTTGCAGGCAGATTCATGCTTTCAAAAATGGACGATAAAAGCCTTTCTCCGTTCTTTGAAAGATAGTCCTTTCCATCACTTCAAGGGCTGAATACATAAAACCCAACTACTTTTTCCTTTTCTCCTCTCTAATTCAGCACAGAGGCAACTTGGGTAGCTTTGTGTCTGTGAAAACAATCCATTTTGGGTGCACGAAACAAGTTCTGCGGGGCTGAAATGATTTTGGTGAGATCGTGGCGGCCTTTGAGGCTCTCAGCCTGTTGATGTTGCCCACGCCTCGTTGACTTCAAGGAGATTCCTGCTGGGTGTTAGTCTGGGAAAGGAGATTTTAGAGCTGATGAGCTTAATGAACTAAAGCCACTGCTCAGCTGCTGCACAGAGACTTGTGCAGCATGGGAACCTCTGTGGTCCTCCTTAGCCCATGGCCTTGCTATGTAGGAGTGAAGTACAACTCTTCCCAAAGTTAAGGATGCTGAGCTGGGCGCTGAAGAGTTGGTTGTGAAAACCAAGCAGCTTCCTAAATGTGCCATGGAAGCCTAAAGTTGGGCTTCAGGGCTGGCTGGGGCTCAGCAGCCAGGCATCCAGGGTCACCCAGCACCCATCCCATGGCTTTGCTGCCTGCAGGCTCCACTGGCAGCCAGAGGACAAAAAGGCAGACAGCGACGGGAGGGTGTTTCTAAAACCTCCCCAGACTTCTACTGCTCCTTGATTGCTTTTAATTCATCTTAGTTACTCTCAAATCCATCTTAAAAAGGGTTGTTTCAAAATCTCTGCTTCATCTTTGACTTTCCATGCCCTGTCTCAGGGTGTTCTGCAATGAAAATCTGTCTCTTCCCAGTTTGAGGTGGAAGAAAAGCCTCCTTTCTTGCTTTGCAGCAGCATTAAAAGGAAAAAAAAAGGCTTTTGGGGCAAGTCTGTGCCTGGAAAACTCCACGCCCCACCGCTGAAGGAGGCTATTGCCTGGGGAGCCTTGGGGATGGGACGTGCCAGCTGGGCAGTAGGGTCAGCAGTCCCCGCTGTTCCTGGGGCAGCAGGAAGCAGGAGCATCCCCACCCCAGGGCTTCAGCGGATGAGCAATGGTGTGGCTCACCCCAAAAGGAGCTGGAGCCCTGGGGTGTGGGCTCTTGCCCCTGCACCTTAAGGGTTCATGCTGCTTTTGCATCTAAAAAAGGATTTAAGGAATTTGGGCTGCCTCGGAGGAAGGACTGAGCTGGATGGGGAGGATGCTGGCAATTACACTGGTGCTGAGCACCTCTGCTTCCCCTGGATAACCTAATCAAGTTGATGAGCCCTGAATATAAAGGCTTTGACCCAGGGTAAGATAACGGTGATGACATCCATAAACAGGGGACTTTTGTCTTTTAATCACCAGCTGGATGAAGACAAGTCCTGGCAAGGTCTCTGTCAGTAGTGAGGGACCACCTTTCACAGCAGCCCTGCACAGTGCTGTGTGTCTCTCCATCCTGGTTGGATGGTGAGGTGTGATAATCCTTTAAGCATTTAATTACAGCTGGCAGGGCTGGAGCAGACCATCTTCTGCCCCATTCCCATCAGCCTGGACCCGAAGAATATGGGCGGGAGCAATCCCGCCGGTTGCATCCACCAGGCTCTGTCCCTCCAAGCCAGGCTGTCTCAGGGGGCCCTGTCACTCCCCAGAGCTGTGCCCCTTGTGGAGCCCCTGCCCTCTGCTGCCCCGGCAAGGCTTGGCTCTGGCAGGCTTGTTTTTCTAGCATGGCAAGTCCGCCTAAAATACCTAGGTGGGGCTCAGCATGGATAATGGCCTTCCTGGGGACAGAGCCAGCAACCAGCCCTCAGCAGCCATGAGCACCCCCAGTGCTGGGGGTTCCCTTGGCCTCAGGGGCTGGGGAGGGAGTGGAGGGCTGGATTTTGGGGCTGTGTCCACCTCTCTGGTGCCCAGCTCTGCCCCGGGGCTCTGAGCAACGGGCACCTTCCGCCTGGGAGCCGGTGACGTGGGTGTGTGCGTGAGGGAAGGCACGGCCCTGGGGAGGATGGAATCATGGAGTCCTAGAAGGGTTTGGGCTGGAAGGGACCTTAAAGAACATCTCGTTCCAACCCCCCTGCTATGGGCAGGGACACCTTCCACTAGACCAGGTTGTTTCCAGCCCTGGCCAACCTGACCTTGAACATTTCCAGGAATGGGGCAGCCACAGCTGTTCTTGGCAACCTGTGCCAGGGCCTCACAACCCTCACAGGGAAGATTCTGCTTTTCCTAACCTAAACCTACTCTGAGTTTGAACCCATTCCCTTAAAGGGGCCACTGGGGTTGGAAGGCTGCTTATTCTGGATGTAGGAGCTGGATTTTGGGGGTGTGACTGGGTATCCTTGCCAGGCATCCCTGGCAGAGTTAGGGCAGGGGGGTCTTAGGGTGCCTGTTGGGTGGTGCCCCAGTGACACTGGCTGATGTCAGACACTGCCTGTAATGGTGGCACTGCGGTTTTTGGGGCTGAATCAGCTGCCGTTGCCATTACGGAATCACAGAATGAATTAGGTTGGAAAAGACCTCCAAGATCATCGAGTCCAACCTGTGACCAAACACACCCATATCAACTAGTCCAGTCCATGTCCACTCTTTCCTTAAACACCTCCAGGCACTGACTCCACCACCTCCCTGGGCATTCCTCGCTTTATCAGAATTTTATCATATTATGCCATCTGCTCCCCTAAGGGAGGGTAACTGCATCAAGGGGGGCATTGCGGGCTCCCCCTCCCCGATGTAGGGGCACCGGGGGGAAGCTGGAGGGTGGTTTTGAGGGCTCCCCTGTGATGTGAGCGCACCAGGGGGGAGCTGGGGCGGTATTTGGGGCTTCCCCGTGATTTGGGGGAGCTGTGCGGGGTATTGCCCCCACACACACAATGTGGGGGCGTTGAGGGGAGGTTGGAGAGTTACTGGGGGCTCCCCCCGTGCTGTGGGGGGGGGGCTGAGGGGGTCCTTGTCTCATCCCCCCCGCCGTGGGGGTGCCGGGGGGGTTCCCCGCCGTGTCCCCCGCCGTGTCCCCGCCCCGGCCCCGCCTCAGGGGCGGTGCCAAGGGCGGCTCCGGGCGCTAAAGGCGGCTCCGGGCGGCTCCGGGCGGCCTTGGCGGGCGATGTGGCGGCGGCGGGCGCGGGCCGGGGGTCGCGGGGGGCCGGCGGCTCTCCCGCCGCTGCTCCTGCCGTTCCTGCTGCTGCTGCTGCTCCGGCTGCCCGCGGCGCGGCCCGGCCGCCTCTACTCGCCCTCGGACCCGCTGGAGCTGCTGGGGCCGGAGGCGGAGGGGCGGCTGCTGGGCTCCTCCAGCGCCTGGGCCGTCGAGTTCTTCGCCTCCTGGTGCGGCCACTGCGTCCACTTCGCGCCCACATGGCGGGCCCTGGCCCACGACATCCGCGGTGAGTCCCCGGCCCCGCTGTGCCGCCGCCCCCCCCTTCGCCTCATGCCCGCCTGGCCTCCATCAGCGCCCCCCAACCCTCCCTGTGCCCCTGCCCTTGTACCCCCTGCCCCTTATCCCCGTCTCTGATCTCTTCTATCAGTACCCCATTTAATCGCCCGTTCCTCTGCCCCTGCGTCCTTAAATTCCCCCCGTATCGCTGTCTGTTCACCTGTCAGCACCCCCAAATCCTCCCTATGCCCCTGGAGCCCCATCAGCACCCCTAAATCCCTCCTGCGGCCTTGTCCTATCATCCTCCTCCTCCTCTCCACCCACACTCTTAAATCCTCTCTGCATCTCTGGCCCTGCGTCCTCGTCCCCATCAGCATCCCCTCATCCCCTCTGCGCTCTCCCCATCAGCACCCCTCCAGCCCCTCTGCCCTACCCTCCATCAGCTCCCCAAACCCTCCCTGCGGCTCAGCCCCCCCCCCGAGCGGCAGCCTGGTGGGAAGGCCCAGCCCCCCCCACGGTGCCCAGGGCCTCCCCATGATATCCAGGCCTGGCTTAGCAGCATCCCTGGAGACCCTTCAGCTGGGAGAAGCCCAGACTGAGCCCGCCCCAGGCATAGGGGGGGTCCTGCTGCCCCCCAGACCCTCCCTCAGCCCTGCTCCACCCGGTGCCCACATGGATATGGATGGCAGGGCGCTGGGCACTGATCCCAGCTGGTTTGTTCCCGGCTTTGACCTTGATGCCTGGCCTGGCTGGTGCCCAGCCCCGCCTGGCGACCCCGCGCACGCCGCTGCCGTGCCCCTCATCCTGGCGGGGCTCATCCTGCCTCCCGCGGCATCCCGGGGCGCGCGCGGCTGCTCCCTGTTATTGCCGTAATTGATACAGCGCGGTCGCTGCCGGGTGAGTCAGGGCGCCGGCCGGGCGGGCATCCCGTCCCTCCGAGGGGATGCCGTCCCTCCCCGGGGATGCCGTCAGCGCTCCCCAACGGGGCAGGATGTGAGGAATGGGGTGCGTGCCCGGGCCCTGCGGGGAGAACGCCGGCTCTCCTGGCCCCTCTCCAGAACAGGGTTACCCCAGGGCTCCCCGCTCCGGAGACTGGACCGCGGACGGTGTGCCCGTGGAGGCAGGGCGGGGAAGCCGCCCCCGTGCTGCTCAGCATCCTCGCTGCCCGTTCCCACGGGTTGATTTTCGTAGGAGTGGGCTGGGCAGGGAGGATGCTAGGGTGACCCGCGGCCACCACGTGCAGATGATTCCAGGAGCGTGCCTGGCTCCGTGCAGCAGGGCTTGTCACCAGTCCTCCTGTGCCACGGGTGCCAGGGCAGTGGGAAGCGCCTCACCTGCCCTGTCACCTGAGACACAGGACGATCCCAGCAGGTCTCCACCTCCAGCGTGCTCCAGCCTGGGGCAGCACGGGCTCCATCCATGTGCTGGCACTGTGTCCCTCCCTGTCCCGCTCTAAGGAGAGCCTGGGTGTTCTCCAGCTTGTGTCCTTTACACTAAAAAGAAGCCATTTCAGAGCTTTATTCTCCATTTTCCTTCTAGTTTTCAGAGCCAGCCATGCCCCCATTTCTCCATCTGTTTTACCCCAGGAACCTGCTGGTCCTCACTGGGGAGGTGGTGGGCAGTCACAAAGGGGGGATGCTTGGAAACCAGGGGGTCTCTGCTGCAGTGCCTTGTCTTGGCTGCTGGTTTTGGGTTGGTCCCTCTCAGTTATCGACCTTGGTCTGGGGTGAGATGAGGTGGAGCCCATGTTCCTTGCTCTCCCTGAGCCGTGGTTAGCCATCCCTCCCCTTCTCCCGGTGGCCTCTTCCCAGGAGCTGGGGCAGAGGCTGGACAGGCAGAACCAGCTGGGCAGGCACCGTCGGGCAGAGCTGCCTGAGCTCCCGCACTGGCGAGGGCAGGGCGTGCAAAGCCAGGTCCCGCCTCACACAGCTTTCCCTCTTCCTGCTGCCCGAAAAGTAGGGCACCAAGCACCAGCATGGACCATGGCTCTGGGCGTTTGGGCTTGGAAAGCATTAGTCGGTATCCTGCGAAGGGTGAGCAGTGATTTTTGGGACAGGAGGATCTGTGCCACCGTCACAGTGGGAGATCACTGCTGTCTCCACAGCAGTTGCCAGGAGCAGGGCAATTTTTGGGGCCACAGAGGGGCTGAGGTGAGCTGACCTCATCCTCTGTCCCCTCAGAGTGGAGGCCTGCGGTGATCCTGGCGGCCATCGACTGTGCCGACGAGGACAACCAGCAAGTGTGCTCCGATTTTGGGATAACCGGCTTCCCCACGATGAAGGTGAGGGCTGTGTGTGCCGGGCACTTCCTGGGTTTCACTGTGCTCTGCCGTTTGGCCTGTCGTTCTGTTGCTCAATGAGATTGACAGGGCTATTGGACCAAAATACTCCCTTTGGGGTTGTGCAGGCTGGAGCTGTTTTGCCCTTCCCCAAGCCATAGCTGTGGCCGGGCTGCAGCCAGCACAACTGCTGGGTGATGGAGCAACAGGGTGGGGGAAAACCAAAATGCTGCTTCGTGACGAAATGTAGAGGCCGGATCTCTCCTAGGAGGGGAGAGTCTGAATCCTGAGTTGAAAATGCCTGGGAAAGGCTGTTGGAGGGCAGAGAGAGGTTGCAGGGGCAGGTTTTGTAGGAGGGTGCAGGGATGCTGCAGGAGGTGATGTCTCCTGGGAGCCTCCTGTGGTGGCTGGCAGGGTGCCATCCCTCCTCCTGGGCCTGTGCCCAGCCCTTTAGCTGTGTCAATACAGTGGTTTGCAGCACTTCCCGCTGCAAACAGAGCCTTGCTCCAACACAAGCAGTGAAGCCAAAGCACTCCAGGTGCTAAACCTGGCAGTTAAAACCAGGATTGCCTTGAGATGGAACTGGGTAGGGATAAGGGTTTTATCAGACACGCCATCAGTCTCAGCTTACAGGTTAGCTCAAGATGGGGTCAGATTTGGGGCTTTTCCAGGCAGGCTGGCTTGGTCCCAGCCCTGCCCTGGGGTCTCACTGAGCACCCACTGCCCTGGGACACTGACAGAAGCATCTCCCTGGGCAGGGAGCTGTGTTGATGCGTCCACAGCAAGAAGTCACTTGCTTCGTGTCTCCTGTCCCTGCCAAGCACCTTTTGCAAACAGTCCCTGCTCCCAGCCCAGCTTGCAAAGCAAACACCTGGCTGATGCAACCTGCTGTCGCTGCTGTGGCTGTACTGTGGGCACTGGAGCCACTGTGGGAGGCCAGGAGGGGGGAAACCCCCCTGTTTCCTGCTTTGTCAGAGCTCTGGAGCAGAGAGACAGCGGTTTCCAGGACTGGGAAGGTTCCAGCTGCCTCCGTGGGACCCCTGGAGACACCTGTTCTACTGCCTGCCAGTGCTCAGCCCTTGGCTGGACAGGCTCCCAGCCTCCCCTGCAGCCCTCCCCTCCTAGGATGCCCCAAAAGATGGGAACACAGTCGGGGAGCTCCCTCTGTGGTGGCTGGTGACAGTTGGTGTGCTGCAGTATTGTGGGGAACTGAGGCAGAGCTGGTCTATGGGCAGCCTCAGCCTGCTGGGCTGCACTGCCCCCTGTCCCACTCCAAACACTCACTCCAGTTTCCCCTTGTGGTTTTTTTTCCCTTTCAGTTCTTCAGAGCTTTTAGCAAGAAGGCAGAGGATGGGATAAGGATTACCAGTGAGTATTCAGAGCCACGGGGGTTTGTACCCTGGGTGTGAATGTCCCTGCTGCCCCCACACCCCATGCATTGGGATACTGGGGAGTCCGGTGGGAGTCAGCTCCAAGAAGCTCCCCTTGGCCTCAGCCCATGGGACTGGCTTCCCCAGGACTGACCCCTTGGCATCCTGTCCCCCTGCAGATCCCAGTGCCACGGTCGAGGACCTGCGCCATGCCATCATCACCAACCTTGAGCAGAGCCAGGACTCCTGGCCACCCGCCTGTCCTCCGCTGGAGCCGGCCAGGTAGGGGCACTGGGATGTGGGGGTGGCTCTGGTGGTCTCTGTCCCATGGGGAGCAGGTTTCTTGGGAAATCCTGAACCAAAACCAAGCATGGAGCAGCCACTGCATCACCCATGTCCCAGGGAGACACAGATAACCTGGCCAGGGCAGAGCCATTTATGTGGCCCAGATGAGATGGACCATGTTGTTGCATCTCCTAACAAACCTGCTTATCAGCCTTAATTAGAGCAAGCAATTCCTGGGCCCCCAATTCCTGGGGACATGGCAGTGCCGTGCCATGGTAAGTGAGGCTTCTGCCATTAGGAGTTTTTACTGTTCCAAAAAAGGGTTTCCTTGATTCTGTACAATGTTTTTGAGATCTGAGTTGTCCTTGCCAGACAAGGCAGTTGCTCCACTGTCCTGGGAGGGAGCATTTGAATTTCCCAAAGCAATGGTTGAGCTGGGCTTTTGCTCAGGTCTCTGGTGCCTCTGTGTCCTAGCCAAAAAGAAACACTAGCCCTGGTTCAGGTTCATTGCTATTTTATCCCCTGGATGAGTGTGCAGCTCCCTCCTGCTCTGCCCTGCCTGTGCTTTGTTTTTCACCTCCTTGGCTGACCCCAGTGGGTTTTCTCAAAGCCTGTGTACCGGAGCAGAAAATTGGGCTGGAAACTTGAGCAGGGAAGAACTGCTGGCTCGGTGGGGCTGAACCTGCACCAGCATTCCCTGCCAGATCTCAGTCCTGCTCCTTCTGAGTGGGAGGGCAGAGCATCCTGCTGATGCCGAGGCACCTGCTGCCGCCCTCCTCTCTCTTGCAGCGCGGAGGAGGTTCGCACTTTCTTCCAGAGGAACAAGGACCAGTACTTGGCGCTGATCTTTGAGAAGAGCAACTCCTTCGTGGGCAGAGAGGTGGGTACAGCTGCCTTTATCCCCCATGTCTCTTGGAGCACATGTCCCTGGTGCCTGATAACTCCTGGGTGTCTTTGGCAGGGAAATTCTCTCCAGGCATGCTCCCTGCTCAGCTTGCACATGGCTTAGCAGGTGCAAAGTTACACAGGGCGTTAAACAGCCCTGCTGCATCCCTGGTGGGGCTGGAGGTCCCTCTGCCCCCCCCATCTGACCCTGGGGCTTGCAGGTGGCCCTGGACATGCTGCAGTATGAGAATGTGGCAGTGAGGAGGGTGCTGAGCAGCGAGGAGGAGCTCGTGGAGAAGTTCGGGGTCACCACCTTCCCCTCTGGATACCTGCTCTTCCGCAACGGCTCGTTCTCCCGCCTGCCTGTGTGAGTGTGGGACACGGCGGGGTGGGTCTGGGGGTGCTGGTGGGGTGCCATGCTTGTGCTCCATCTCTCTGTGCTCCTTTGTAATTGTTGGAAAGTTCATTAGGAAGGAAGGAGACAGTGGCTGGGTTGGGGAGGCTGGCAGAGGGTTGCTGGGAGGGTTGCAGAGGGTGCCCACCAGAACTGCCAGCCCTGCCCGGAGCTAGCAGAAGGGAAAATGGCTTGTGACTGAGCCATCCCCACACCACATCTGCCTGGAGGTGGTGTGGCATGCCTGCCTGGGGCTCAACTCTGCTGCAGGTTGTGTGTCAGGATACCCACTGCCAGGGCAAGTGGAGAGTACAGACCACCCCACATGCACTCCCCAGATCTGATTGCCTGTCTGGCTACGCCTTCGTCTCCTTTGCTTCCTCCTTGGGGTCAGGGGCTGTTTGGGAGGGAAGAGGGACGTGCTCACAGCCTCTCCTTCCTTGCAGGCACATCGAGGCACGTTCCTTCTACACCTACTACCTGCGCACGCTCTCGGGCATCACCCGCGGCTCCTACAAGCTGAACACAACCAGCAGCCCCTCCAACGAGACCGACGCGGCCCCACTGATCCGCGCAGACCGGTCAGACCCCCCGGCACCATCCCGGGCAACCTGGGGCTGGGGGGAGGAGGAGGAGGTGCCTTGGCCACGGGTGGGCAAAGGGCTGGGACCGTGCCTTCCCCTGGGAGAACCCCGAGTCGCGGCTGGGTGCCTGGGGGTGCGGGTTAAGGGACTGATGGGCCCTGATGCTGCGCTGCCCTCCCCAGCTCCAAGTTGTACATGGCCGACCTGGAGTCCGCGCTGCACTACTCGCTGCGGGTGGAGGCCGCGCGAGCCTCGGCGCTGTCGGGGGCACAGCTGGCCGCCTTCAAGTGCTACGTGGCCGCGCTGGTGAAGGTGAGGAGCTTTCGGTGTTGGGAGAGGAGCTGTTTGCGAAATGCAGGCGCAGGGGACGGGCCACCACGTCCTGGTGCTCACGGGTGGCGAAGCGTGGCGGCCTTGGGTGTGAGCCCTGTGTCCTGGTGCTCAGCGTATCCCACGGCTGCTGTCAGACAGTCCCCACCCCTGTGGATGTCCAATTTCAGCCCAAAGTCCCAACAAAGAGCCAAGAGAGGGTGCTGGAGTGTTTCAGACAAGATGTGGGGTGTCTGCTTTGGTGGGCAGAGCACGATTGGCACTCGCAGGAAGTGTCGAGGCAGCAAGTCTTTTCAGAAGAGAGGCTGTTGCCTGCTGGGTTGTCAGAGATGGTCAGAGGGGTTTGTCTCTCTGATCTCCATGCTCAGCTCCAGGAGCTGATCTCTGCAGGCTCCTTTGATAAAAGTCCAGGAAAGGGACTCCTGCTCTGAGTCAGGCTCTGGAAGAGCCTAATTTAAGGTCTCCTTTATTCTTCTCTGTTGGGCTTGGTGAAGCTGAAGTGAGTGGGAGCTTTGAGCCAGCACAGGCAGGGCAGTTTAATTTCTTGCTGTGACTGAGTGCTGCATTTGGCTGAGGTTTTGCCACTAGGTCTGCAGGAGCCCTGTCCCCATCCCCATCCCTGTCACAGCCTGGGCTCCTTGGCAGACCTTCACCTGGCCGTGCCCACTTTCTTTGCTCCCTCCTTTGTCACACAGGGTCTCATGCTCAGTTTGGACCTTGCACATGTGCAAGACACCCCCTGTTCCCACCCCTGTCTGCTCTTCCCCAGGAAAGAGCTCCAAACATGAGCCACTGGTGCAACAAGCCTTAAGTCCTCAGCTCAGAATTTCATGTGGCTCCTCCTCTGCTTGCCCCCAGCCATCACCCTTGCTCTTTCTCCCTTTAATGAGAACCACAGAGTTAGGGAAACAAACCTCCATCACACCAGCTTCCCTGACTGGGGTGGTGGGGAGCAGCAGTGGTTTTATTTGATCCGCTATTAATCCTTCCTGCAAACTTTCCCCTCCATGAGCTGTAGTGGTGGGTGCCGGTGCTTCCCCGAGGATGCTGAGCCAGTGCTGCCGTTCCTGCAGTCCTCCACAGGACGGAGCAGCATCCCCAGGATTGCTGCCAGCCCAGGCTCAGCCTGGGGGAGCTCAGCCAGCAGGTCCAAGCCTTAACTGTTGCGATCCCAAGAGATATTTAAAGGCAAGGAGAGAGGTAAAAATCCTAAAGTGGAAAGAAGCCTGGAAAGCAGGGAATTGCATGGTAAAGCCTCCTCCTGTCCCAGGAGCCAGGGTGACAGTGCATTTTGCAGCAGAACTATCAGGTCACAGATGAAGTCTGTGAATTTGGGTCTTCCACTGTGATTTCCCACAGGCCCAGAAATAACAGGTCAGATTCAGCAAAACACTCCTTTCTTTCGCTTCCCTATCACTTTTCCTGTGTGCTCCTGGTCTCATCCTCAGTCCGTCTGTCTGTCCATCCATCAGTGGCACGGGCTGGCCCCTCTCCCTGGAGTGGTTTTAAAGTGCAGCTGCTAATCGGCTTTGCCAGACTTATGGTCAGAGTGGCTTTTTGCCTCCCTCAGTTGGGGCTGAGGTTTGGAGCCTGAACACGCACACAGGGGACTTGCCAGCCACGGGGGGACAAGGCACAGCCCCCAGCCCCTTGGACACAGGCACCAAAACCTTGCCAGGACGCTGCTGCCCTCCTGCACAGAGGATGCTGGTGCTGCCCAGTGCCTGTCCTGGTGAGCCGGCGGTGCCTGCAGGCTGCCCTGCTGCTCCCAGCATGGAGTCTGTGTTTCCTCAGCCCTCTCCCCTCTCTGCAGTACTTCCCTGGGCGCCCCTGCGTGCAGACCTACCTGCAGACCCTGGATGGCTGGCTGAGGAACTGGACGGAGCCCGAGCTGCCCCGCGATGTTTTGAAGGAGGCCATGAAGAATAACAAAGATGTAAGATGCCCACGGGGACCCTGGCCCCTGCTCTCATTACCCCTGCCCCTTGTCCCCCAGCTGGCAATACCTGTCTGTCTGTCCACCAGGCCTCCAGCCCCGCCGTGCTCCCCACCAACGTGACCTGGGTGGGCTGCCAGGGCAGCGAACGCCACTTCCGTGGCTACCCCTGTGGGCTGTGGACCATATTCCACCTGCTGACCGTCCAGGCTGCCAAGAACGGCCCTGACAAAGGTATTGGCATCCCTGGGGGAACTGGGCTCAGACAGGGTGTGTCTGGGTGGGCTGTGGCATGGGCAGGGGGGCTGTGTGCAGGCTTGTTTCCCCCTTTCTTCATCTCATCCGGAGGCAGGTTTGCAGGGGGCACAAAAGACACAGAGTCACAGTGTGGGGTTGCCACCTCAACTGTGGGACTGCAGTTGGTGGCACTGTGGGGTTTGGGCTCACCCTCCCTTTTCCCCCCCTCCATCCTCTGCCTCCCCCCAGAGCTGCCCCTGGAGGTGCTGAGCACCATGCGCTGCTACGTCCGGCACTTCTTCGGCTGCCAGGAGTGCGCCGAGCACTTCGAGGCCATGGCGGCCAAGTCCATGGACCGGGTGTCGAGCCGGGAGGAGGCCGTGCTCTGGCTCTGGTCCCACCACAACGAGGTCAACGCTCGCCTGGCGGGTAAGGGGGGCTGCCAGGAGGGGAGTCGGAGCAGCTTCCCCAGGGAAAAGGGGAGGTGAGGAGGGGGAACATCCCTGCTCCTGGATGGATCTGGCAAATGGCTGCAGGGGGCAGCGGTGGGAGTATCCCATTGTCCCCCATCACAGGGGACAGCAGCTGGTCACCCAGCTTCAGACCACCCTGGAGATGCAGTTGGGTCTTACGTGCTCCCTGCAGGGAGCTCCCCAAAGCTGCCACATGCCCTTGGAGGACCCCTCCTCCCAGGGTGGCTCCTCCAAGTGTCCCCTTCCCCAGCTGCTGGACTCTCCAGCGTGTTTATACTGGTACAGGGTGAGGGTGTCACATGTCCCCTCTAACCCCCTCACTGGCTCTGGTCCCTGCAGGAGGTGACACAGAGGACCCCAAGTTCCCCAAGCTGCAGTGGCCTCCGCCGGACATGTGTCCCCAGTGCCACAAGGAGGAGCGGGGGGTACATGCCTGGGAGGAGCCGGCCGTGGTCACCTTCCTCAAGGCACACTTCTCCCCGGCCAACATCTACATGGACTATGCCGAGCCCGACCCCATCCCCGGGGCCAGGGAGGGGACCGGCGCCAGGCTGGGCACCGAGGGCCCGCGAGTGGAGAGGGGGAGAGAAGAGGCAGAGGAGGACAAGGAGGCGGAGGGCGAGGCGAGGGTTGCGGGGCGGCCGGCCCTCGCGGAGCCGCGGCGCCCCAGCATCGTGCGGCTGATCCCCAAGATGGGCGACGACATCGTGGACCTGGACTCCTTCAGCGACCAGCACTTCAAGACCCAGGCCCTGCGGGCCGCATCCGGCCGGCGCCGCAGGATCAGCAAGCGGGACACCATCGCCCTGCCCCGGGACGAGGGCAGGGAGCGCCGGCGGGCACCCAGCATCGTGCTCCGGGAGGAGGAGGAGGATGTCGGGGAGGGCCTGCGGAGGAGCCCCTGGCTGCGGGTGCTTGGATTGGGCTTCTCCCGCCTGGACATCAGCCTCTGCATCGCCCTCTACTTCCTCTCCTCCATGTGCCTCCTGGCCATGTACACCTTCTTCCGCCTCCGCACCCGCGCCCGGAAAGGCCGCCCTGGCTTCCCCATGGCCTGAGAGGGGTTTGGGGGGCTGGGGGCTGTCCGTAGGGAGGGTGGGCTGAGTCAGAGCGCCGCTGGGCCAGCGTTTTGTCCCCCAGCGGGAAGGGGTTTGGCGCATCCCCCTTGGGAGCTGCCCCAGTCACGGCAGTCACCTCACCCGTGGTAGGGGGCGGAGGGTGTAGGGCTGTTTTTGGGGGGAAGGTGTTGGAGCATCCCCCCTCTCAGGTCATAGTGCCATGTTTTTGGGCATGCAGGAGCTGGGACGCCAACAGTGGTTTGTGTTTTGGCATCCAGCTGCCCTTGGAAGCTCCCAGACACTGAGCTGGTTTCAAACTGGGAAGCCCAGTCCTGTGCTGAGGAGCAGCCCTTCGGGGTGTAACCACTAGTGGGGCCAAGAGGATGGGGGTTTAACCCCCCAAAAGTGGGGGCTGATGAGTGGGGGCGGCAGTCATGGGTTCAGCTGCATTTTGTGTCCCCTTCTGAGACAGGGCCCAGATCCCCACACCTTTCCTCGCCGCCTCCCTGCGCTGTTGCTCGTTCTCTGCTTGTCTTAGTGGAATAAATTATTTTTGCCGACGCCTGTCCTGCTGTGTTGCCTGGTCCCTGCCGTGTGGGCACAGTGGGGTGCCATCTTCCCTTCCTGCCGTCCCCTCTCCAGCCTCCCCATCACCCTGAGAAGAGCACTTGGTTTAAAAATCCTTTAAATATTTTTAATTACGATTGTACATTTTCTCCTGCTTTTTGCTTTGAGATGCACCTGTAGCTGTTCTCCCTCTCCTCCTCCCCCCTCATACAGCTGGCGTGCCCCTGTCCCTGGTGTGGCTCATGATTTCTCCTCAGGCAGAGTGAGGGGAAGAGAATCTGTGGGGACCAGGAAGCTGCTGGAAAAAAGTTGGCACAAGCTGTGGAGCTGCAGTTCAGTGCTGGCCATGCCCGTGGTCCAAAGCAGGGAGACACACAGTATCCCTGGGGAGCAGGATCTCTGTGGGCATGGGCCCCCTGTGCCTGTCCCCGATTCTCTCTGCCCTTTTATCCTTGTTAGGAATTATTAAGGAAAATGGTTGTTTTCCAGAGCCAGGGCTGGGGCCATCTGCTCTCCCGGCGCTGCCTAAATCCCCCTGTAACAAATTCATTGGGATTACGCTGCCCTCCCCTAATCCTGGCCCATCCCCCCGCGTGGGGGATTTAAAAGGATTAGAGCCCGGCCGATAATAAACTTTATTAAGGGGGAGGGGGGGTGTCAATCCGATTTGGAGCCTTTTTCTTGATATCTTCACTTTGCCCAGGTGGGAGGCGAGGGCTGGCAGGAAGGGGAGGGGAGCGGCTGGCTCTGCTCCTGCCCAGGCACGGGCGCTCTGCCTCCTCCATCCTTTCCTTCCTCCCTGCCCTTGAAATGAATTCCCTTGTTCGGTCTTTCCTTCTTTAATGCCTGTGCGTGGTCACACCTCCGGGGGCTGTGGTGCTGGCACCCCGGTCCCGCCACTGCTGGCCCACTTGGCCTTGGCCATGTCCCTTTGCCGGGTACTCAGTGGCCTCATCCCAGCGTGGAGGGGGGGCTGTGTCCCTCCAGCCCTGCCCACCACCGGGTGATGGATGGGGAAGGTCTCATCGCTGCTGCCTCCTTCTCCTTGATTTCCCTGAGGGGTTCACCCCCAACATCAATAACCTCCCTCGCACCCCCTCCCCGCCAGCTGCTCCCCTGTGGGGGACGGAGGGATTGCGATGTGGGGCTGCCCGCGGTTACCTCAGCCCCAAAATATCTCCGTGGGAGTGCCAGGGGTGGGCAGGGGGGCGCTGTAGGTGGGTGCACGGGGGGCTGCGGCAGGAGGGTGTGGGGGATTAGGGCTGGGGAGGTGGGCGCTGCCGGAAGGGGGTTAGCGGGATGCCCAGATTAGCACCCCCGACAGGCCCGCGGCGTAAAGCTCCGTGCACGCAGGAAAAAGAGAGTCTAGTAAATAGACTTTCCGTAATCCTGTTTGGTGCAGTCCCAATCCTCCCGGCCCCGGCTCCCCGGGCTGTGGCACCGGAGTGTCCCCCTCCAACACCTGGGGAACCCCAATTCAGGGCACAAAGGGGCCAGTGCAGGCAGGAGGCCGCGGCAGAGCTCGGTGGCCCCCACACTGTGTCCCCCCCTCAGGATGGTGACTTGGGGACAGGCCCCCACCCCAGCCCTGGCACAGGGGGAGCATCAAACTGTGCCGTGGCCACACCCACAGGTGGGACAGGCTGTCCTGGGGGATCCCCACACCAAGCCCCGCGAGGTGTCCTCCCCGATGGAGTTACCCCTTCCCGGCACTGCCTCGAGCCGGGGGGTCCCTGGGGCTAACTACTCAAATGGCCTCAGGCTGGCGTGAGGCGGCCGCTGTTCCCTAATACAATTTACCCTCAAGTGCAATTTAATTTTCCACGAGGCCGGTGGCCGCCCCCCACACACACCCAGCCACCCTCCCACCCCTTCGGCGCTCGCTCCCTCCAGCCTTGCACCTCTTCCCTTTCCCTCTTCGGCGCAGGCAAGAGCCTTTCTCCGTCGGCATCCCTTCTCCACCCGCGCTCCGGCCGTAAAATCACCGGGGGTTCGCTGAGCGCCAATTAATTTTCAATTACAATTAGTGACGCCCCGTGCCTGCGAGGGGAGAGGCTTTCTCCGGCTGCTGGTGAGTACCCGGGTCTCAATATGCCTGTCCTCGCTCCAGGCCACCCCTGGCAATAGAGATGTATGTGGGAGGAGGTAATTACTGGGATAAATCAGAAGTGGGGAGTGGTGGGGGCTTATGGTGCTGCGGCCGGGGCTGCCCAGAGGGGAGGTGGCCCCATGCCTAAGGGTGGCTGTGGCAGCTTTGTTGCTGTAAGGATGTCTCCCCTCTTGGGCTGGGAGAGCTGGTTTTGTCACATAAGGGGACTCTGGGGGGGGCTGGGCTGAGACCTGACAAACTCACTGCACGGGTGGCACAAAGCCTGGCTGTTGGCTCAGCTGCCCAGCACCTCCAAACCTACTCGGAGTTTGCTGACGAGGGACACAGCTGTGCTCGCACCGCCCAGCCTGGGTCAGGAGTGGGTTTTCCTTACACCCCCCGCCCCCAATTCTGCCGTGAAACTCCCCTGTTGCATCAGGGAACAATGTACCGATGTCCCCCTCGGTGACACGCTGCCCAAACCAGCCCCAATTCCAATGTGCCCAGTGCTGGGGCGCAAAAGGGGAGGCTGGGTCCGTGTCTCGGCACAGCTCTGGGGTTTACCTGCATTTTATTAATGATTAAGCCCGGTAGGGAACGTGCAGGAGCACCGTCCCTGCTCCTCTGTGGGTTTTGCATCATCGCCTCACACTGCTTGTGTCTTCATCCAGCTGCAGGGCCAGAGGGGTTTGGGCAATGCCAAGGTGGAAGTGGGGCAACTGAGCGGGGCCAGACCCCCCCAGACTGTCTCACAAATGCAACCTGATGAAAATTATGACATTCAACTGTTCTGCACCGCCCCTCGGCTCTGTTTTAGTTCTGGGAGGAGGAGAAAACCTGAAGGGGGGCCTTTCACACCCATCACCTGTAACCTCCCTCCTTGGGCAGCACCAGGGAGGACCCAGCAGCATTTTGGGTGGCACCGAGGGGGTTTGCTGGTCAAGAAGCTTGTGCCCATCTCCACAGTCCCCTCCTCCTCATGCGCTGAGATAACTGTATGCTGGGGAAAGAGACCAAAAAAGCCCAGAAGTGACCTAGAAAACACCCAAAGAGACCAAAAAAACCCCCCACCAATATGAAGAACAGATGGACAGCAGGAAGGACGGAGGGGAACAAAGCAGTACTACAAGGAGAGGAAGGGATGAAGGCTCTGCAGGGAAGATGTGGTGAGCCGTGAGCAAGCAGGGGGGAAGATGCTGGTGGGGTATTTTTTTAGTGGTGGGAGCCCCCCCTGCAGCACGATGCTCCCCCCAGGTGAGGGTTCGGCGCTGTGCGACTCCCTGTGCCCACTCATCGCTGCCATGAGTGATCCCGAGCGGGGCAGAGGGGGCTGGATCAATCTGGCAAAGCAGAAAAATGAATGAAAATTGAATTCCCCGAGGAGAAGGGGGTGGGGGGAGCTGTTATCCCGGCTGAGAGATAAATCAGAGCGTGCCGGAGAGCTGGGGGACTGAGATGACTCCCAGCAGCGGTGGAATAATTAGGGAAATAGCTTGGAAATGCAAAGCAGCGGGACAGGGAGGCGATGGGGCAATGTCCGTCTGTCCGTCTGTCCGCACATCCGGCTAAACTTCTCCCGTAAATCTGCCCTAGGGACCCGCCTTTCTGCCTGCTGGGAGCCACACTCCGGCTGGCTGGGGACTGGGGGGGACGGTGACCCCTGTCCCGAGGGGCTGCGGAGCGCAGGTGGCCGGGGGCGGCGGGGGCTGGTTGTGCTTAATGCACTTAAGAGCCGGAGCTTGATTTAGGGGAGAAGGGGAGGGAACCGGATGGGAGAGGATGAGGTTCATCTCCAGCGCCGTGGGAAGTCGATTTTGGGGCTCTGTGGAGTGCGGGGTGAGCCATCTCCTGCAATGAGTGTGCACCAGTCTCTGCCCAGAGGCGTGAGATGAGCCTGACAGGGTATTGCTTGTAAAAATGAAGATTTGGGGGGTCAAAACTCAGCAGCTCATAGAAAAACTTAATTTTTTTCTTAAGGAACCCTCAGGCTTAATACATTTTTTAGGTTCTATTACTTTTATTTTTAACCAATTTTTCCTGAGCCGCTGGCTTGTCCCACACGCACATTTCCTGACGGGGTGGTTCAGGTTTTTTTCAGGTGGAAAAAGCCTTTTCCTAATTCGCATTTCAAGGCGGAAATGAAGGCATGGAAAGGGCACACGTGCTGAGGGTGGCTGGGTGAGCATCCTCCCACACCCCTCCCAGCACTGGCACGTGTGTCACCTCGGGGGTTCCACCCTGCCCAGTGCTCTAAGCACCCCTCGGCCAGGCAGAGCAGGGTGTCCCAGCACATCGGGGCTGTTTGGCACCGTTGTCCCCGAGCCGGTGACACAATGAGCACCAGGAAAGGTGATGCTCGAGGCACCCACTCCGGCTTAACATCATCTGCGTTTCACTGAACTTCCTTGCTCAGCCCTTTGCCACCAGGTACCTCCCCACTGCTGTCCCTCTGGTGGCACAGGGTTTTCCTTGGGCAAAGTCCCGTGAGGGTCCTCCTGGGAGCCATAGCCACGCCGATCCCTTTTCCTCTTGGCTTTGGCATCACCACCCTTGTGCCACCACTGCCAGCTGGGCTGTCAGACTGGGCATCCTGTGGACTTGGGCTGGCTCTTTCCATGCCCACGTGTGTCCCTGAGGGAGCCACGACTGGGAAGAGCTCCGGGTGAGTGTTACAGTGCCCTGTGGAAGCCGAGCTTGCCACGGGAGTTACCAGCCACTGGACAATAACTGATACTAGGAGGTACCAGTCACCGGGCAGTAACTGGTGTTGGCGTGGTAGCAACGGGATGGCGATGTGCCAGTGTCTGCTGGAGCAAGGAAAGGTGCTCCCCTGACTACACCCCCATTCCCAGCAGCAGGAGGGACAGGGCTGGAGCTGTATGCCCAAAGTGGGGACTTGCCAACACCTTCCATGGAGTGTGAGAAGGTCCTTGAGCCCGGACAGCAGAGATCACGGCCTTTGGCTCTTCACTCTCCCAGCAGAGGCTCGGCCGGACAGAGCTCCCTGGAACCGGACAGGACCATGTCTCGACAGCGCTGTGTCGCGACAGCCGCTGGAGGCCGGCCCGGCCCCGGGGCACCTCGAGACCCCGCCCCTTCCCCGCAGGCCCCGCCCCCGTGCACAAGCCCCGCCTCCTCGCCACTAGGCCCCGCCCCCTCCGGCGCGGAGCGGGCGCTGATTGGCCGCGGGCGGCCCGCCCCGCCCCCGCCCCCCTGCGGGCGGTGACGTCACGCGCGCTCCCCGCAGGGGAATGAATGGGAGGCGGCACCGGCACCGGGACACCGGGACACGGCACCGGGACACGCCACCTCCCGCCGCCGGGCTCCGCCGGCCCGGCCCGCCGCTCTCCCGCCCCTCTTCGCTCCCCTCCGCCGCCCCCCGGGCCAATAAAATGATGCAAAGCTCCGCGCTCGCTGCCGAAGGGGCTGTCAAGGGGCTTCCCGAGATCCTCGGTGTGCCGGTGCAACGTAAGGACCATTTTCTCTTCTCTCTCCTTCGCTCCGTGCCGCAAGGGCGGCCCCGGGCCGGCGGGGCAGCGCCCTGCGGGTGTGCAGGTGCCTCCGCTCCCGGTCGCTCCCGGCTCTGCCCTTCCCGTTTGTTTTTCCCAGTGTGTAGCACCGTTAATGGACGTAAAAATTTGGAGCGCGCGGGAGGGAGAGCGGTGCCCCGGGGGAATGCGGGCCCGGCCCCGATGGGGAGGACGGTGCGGCCGCGGCTCCGGCTGTGCGTGTACAAGTGCGTGTGTGTGTGTGTCTGTGTGTGTGTGTGTCTGTCTGTCTGTGTGTCTGTCTATGTGTGTGCGTGGCCCCGATCCCCTCCCGCCCCTGCGCACCCCCGGCCCGCAGCGCACGACACCCCGCTTGTATCGTTTATCGCGACAAGGCAGCGAACGGCGGCGGTGGGAAGGGACCCGCGGGTGTGCGTGCGGGTTATGCTGGGATGGCGAGCCCGGCCGGGCAACGTGGAGCGGTGCCGCCGTGTCTGTCCAAAAAGCAGCTACAGGTAGCGCGTTCGTGGGGGTGCAAATAGGATACGCGTGTGTGTGTGTGTGCGCGCACACGGGCAGATGGACCCCACAGGTGGATGGACCCGAGCAGGACGCGCCGGCAGCCGGGTGTGAGCCATAGAGGCCGTCGGCCCCCCCTTCCCTGTAGCGCCGAGCCCCACGCGGGGGGAGCCTATGGGCACACGCATCCCTATGGATACCCCCTATGGATGGCGGGGGGCGGCCGTGGCCGGTGCGCAGGCGAGCAGACGTGGCCTCCGCGGGTATTATTATTATTATTATTATTATTATTATTTTATTTTATTTTCTCCTCGTTTCCAAACGGTTCCCGAGGCCCAGGCCGTCCCTACGGGCCCGGAACGGGGGGACCCCACCGGTGGCAGTCGGGCGAGGCTCGGCCCCCCAGAGCGGCACCGGAAAAGTTTAGGGGAGGGAGCCGAGGCGAGGGGGGAGAGCTCGGGAAGCGGCGTGGGTAGAAACGGGCCTGAGCCCCAGGAGAGCCCGGCCGGGGTCCGGCCGCATGTCGGGGGACACTGGGTAACGGGGGGGTGCGCACCCTGTCACCTGCCCGCTCCGGGCCGGGTTCCCCCCCCACCTCTCACCATTGCCCCCCAGAGCCTCCCTCGCCGTTCCGAGCCCTGCACCGGCCCCCGCCCCCCCCGGGCGGCTGTAATTCGTTTTCCGTGGGTGTTTGGCGGGGAGCGAGGCCGGTGCCCCTGCCTGAGGCTGCTGGCGGCCGGTCTCCATCCTGCTGGGGGAGGCCTGTCCCCGTTATCCCCCGTTTCGGTCCCGTTGTTGGGCTCCGGGAGGGGGGCAGGTGGGGCCGTTTAGCCGTAATTCACCGCAGCAGAGAGGAAGAAAAATCCCGGTCAGGAGCATAGAGCCGGCACCGGTGCAGGGACAGGGACGGGGACAGCCAGGGTCTGTCCCACGGCCGCATCCCGACCGGTTCCCAGCGGCAAGGTCACTTCTTCGGCCTCGGGGCCCCCCTGATTTAGGGAGAAATGAGGTGCCTAAATCACTCTGGAGCAGCATCGCCCCAGCAAAGCTCCTGGTTTGGCCCTTCTGGGGTCCACCAAACTCCCCTGCCCGTGACATTGTCATTCCTGTACCGACTGATGGATGTCAGCAATTAGCAGGAAAGAATCCAACGAGATATTATTATTATTATACTACTACTATTACTATTGCTATTATTTCTGTTATTGCTATTATTACTATTATCATTGTTTATTTAAGTGCGAAAAACAGCCGCAGAAGTAAAATAGAGGAGAGTGGGCTGCTATAAAAGTTTCCATCGTTCTGTGGTTCTCCCGCTGCTCCAGCCCGATCCCCGCGGCCGCTGCCAGCTCCCAGCCACCTGCTTTCATGTCGTGACAGCTTTGGGGCCTGATCCTGTCCCAGTTACACAGTACACAGTCCCCTCTGGGCCAAAGGGAATTGCGCCTGAGCAGGGGACCCCTTCCCAAGGGGGAGCCGGGGTCTACTCCCAGCCCCCAGCAGCCCCTCGGTATTTCATCGTATGTGCGAGGAAAATCCGTGACATTTTAATTTCTAATCGCTATTAAATCGCAGATTTTCCTCTCAGTTTAACCACCTTATTTAGCAGAGACTGTGTCCTACAGCATCCTCTTTACATCACCCTCTTCTGCAGGATTTTGGGGAGCTGAGCCCCTCCTCCCCCGCCCCCGACAGACCTAGCTCAGCCTTGCAGACGGGATTGTTAAAAATAAAATTCCAAATATTATTTATGAATATTGTTTTGCAAATCTCACCGAAGTCAAAACTTGTGCCAAAGCCTGTGGGAACGGTGCCCGGGTGCCGGCAGGCTCTGGCCAAGGGGCTGGAGGGAGGGGAGTGATTAATCGCCGCTGGGAAAGTCGTTTGCCCGCAGCAGAGAAATGAATTGGAGGGTTTTTGCATGCGAAGGAATGATGTTTTCCTCCCCGCAGAAAGACTTTTTAAGGAATCCCCAATGTGTTGCTTTCTTTGGGTTCGGTGCAGGCTCCGGTACCGCGGGGGGAGGGTGTAAATGGGGCCGCCTTTGTGCTCCGGTTTTCCACCCGCATTCCCGGGAACCCTTTCTGCAGCATCCGCGGGTGACCATCCCTTCCCCTTAAAAGAGCAAAACGCAACCCAAAAACAGGGGCCGGTTCGGCACCGCGGTGCCCGGCAGGGCCGGGCTGGGGGCGCGCCGGGGAGCGCATCCCCCCCGCCGCTGCCCCCACATCCCCCCCGCTCGGTTTCAGAGGGGTTTTTGCGGTCTGAGGGATTACTGAGGCCACCGGCGCGTTTGTTTCGTTTCCATCGTTATTTCTTTAATTTTTTTTCCCGTCGGGGAGAAGCAGGGCTGGAGGTTGGACCCGCCGCTAATAAATCACGGTGGCGGTGGGGGCGTGGGGCCCCTGCCAGGCCATCGCTCGGGTTCCCGTGCGTGGGAGGCTGCGTGGGGAGGCGGGGGATTGCGGATCTGCCCACGGGTTTTAATGGGATACGGCCAAATCCCCGACCGGGCAGCCACCGGCGGGAGGCACATCACCCCGGGGAGGGGCGTGACTCCCAAACTTACCCCCCATGCCCCGGGGAGCGGTTTGTATTGAGGCTGCTGCATCCCTGGGGTGGTCCCGGCGTGGAGAGGAGGGGACCCCGCGGCTGTGTCCCCCCTCCCACCCCCGGAGCATCGATCAAACCACCCTGCGCACGGAGCCAGCCCGGGTTTGCTGGTGGGCAAAGACAGCAAGGGAGGGCGTTATTCCTCTTGTGTCAATTATATCCATTAACTTTATTCCTGTTCTACCAAATAATTTAGTGGAAACGAGCGCAATAAATGCGAGGCAGGGAGGCAGCCGCGTCCCTTGCAAAGCACAAAGCAGGTCGCGGGGCTTGAATTTGAGATGTTTTCTCCCTGAAAATCAATGGGCTGACTGGGACATCTCCTGGTTCCCCTGGCAACTCCCCCATTATTATTATTATTATTATTATTATTATTATTATTATTATTATTATTATTATGCACAGGGGGAAGCAACCAACTGGGTGCGAGCTCTGCACTTCTGTGTGCACACACACAGACATCATTGCACACACAGTGCATGGGGTTGGTACTGTACTTGTGCAGCGAGATTGGAAGGAAAATCGTTCGCTTCTTGGAGAAAAAAAAAAAAGTAGTTTTCTCTGGAAATTCGAAGGGAGATGTTGCGTTATCGGCTGCAGTTGTTTGCCTGTTGAAATGGAGCTGTGTTGCTGCTCTTAGGGAGGAGAAAGCTGCTTGTTAGTTGTGAGTGTGTGTATATATACATGTAGGATGTGTACATATAAATACAGGCACGTGTTATATAAACAGTCATTTATATATAAAACGTTTCCTAAAGGTGCACTGGCGTTTGTGAAATAACCGAGAAGGATTTCCTCGGGCTGATGCTGAGCTGGTGCCATCGCCGGTGCCAGCGGCTTTTGCATCTCTCTCGAACGGGTTTAACAAATCCAGTGTGGAAAATGTGGTTGGTGCCCACCTGCAGCCGCGGGGGTGGAGAGAGGGGAGTGAGGCATCCAGGTGTTCTCAAAGCGAGAAGGAAAACAGGGACCTATGCAAGCTGTAGAAATTTTGCTTTTTGAATTTATTCTGCTGTTGTTAATGAGACGGGGGCTTAAATGCCAGCAATAACTACGGTCTGAAAGGCGCTGGGATTGTAACTGTCTAACTTGGGGAATGAAATAAGCTGCCTTCACGTGAGGTACGTGTCAGTACCCCAAAGGATTTTGAAATAATGTTACTTGAGGCTGTAACAATATGATTATTTTCTGTGCTCTTTTTCTCCTTTCCCCCTTCCTTCCTCTTCCCACCTTCTTTCCTATTCCCCCCCTTCTTTATTTCCTTCCTCTTTTTTTCTCCTTCTTCCCTCTTTCTTTCTTTTTCCCCTTCCCCTTTTCTTCCCTTTCTCCCTTTTCCTTTATTCTCTTTTTCTCCCTTGTCCAATTTAATTCATTTTCTCTCTTCTCTCACGCTTTTTCGTTTCTCCTTTATTGTTTTCTTTTTTCCCGTTTTCTTTCTTTCTCTTTCCTTCCCTTTCCTTTTTTTTATCTTCTTCCTTTTTGCAAATTTTTCCCCTTTTTAAATATTTTCCCTTTTATCTTTCTCCTTTTAAAAATATTTTTCCTTTTTAAATATTTTTCCTTTTTTAATCCTTTTCCTTTTAAAATATTTTTCTTTTTTAAACCTATTTCCTTTTTATGCTCTTCTTTTTTTTAATCTCGTTCCTTTTTTTTATCTTTTTTCCTTTTTCACATTTTTTTCCTTTTTAAAAACCTTTTCCTTTTTTAAATTCTTTCCCTTTTTAAAAAATATTTTCTCCTTTTTTAATCTTTTCCCTTTTTCCTTTTTTATTCTCCCTTTTCCCCCTTTTTCCCTCCCGGTAGCACCCAGGCCAGAGAGGTAGACCCCTCTCCCTCTGCATCGCCTCCCCCATGCCTTGGGCAGCACAGGGACACGTTCTTCCGCCATTCCCATCCCTTGTCCTTTGCAACCTGGCTGTGCCACTCCGGCTGGGGACAACCCAGCCCCTCCTAAGCCTCCTCAGCATTTGGAGCAACGTTATTCCCAAAAAACACCCCCTTTTCCCCATCGGAATTTTCTGCCAGCAGCTTCAGGCTGGGGAGGGAGCAGCCCTTGTACAAACCATCTCTCCTGCTCTTACTCTCCAGCTCTGGGATTTTCCCCCCAAATCCATCTGCTTTCATGTGTATGGGTCAGCTTTATGTGCCTGGCTTTTACCGTGAAATCTGCTCCTGCAGACTCTTGCTCTACCTCCCATTTATTCCAAGCTACGGGCAGAGAGAGAGAGAAATATCCAGCTCTCCAGATCTATGGAAGCTGTGTATCTACAGGTGAACGTTGTGTAGAAATCTGGATGGCCAGGGATACATCTTGCCATAAGAAAAGCCTTCCTTCTGCAAGCCTTCCTTCTCACACTCCCACAGTGTGAGAGGCTGGATGTGGGGAGGGCTGGATGGAACTGGACCTGATACCCCCGGATAGCTCTGCTCCAGCTTGGCCTTGCTTCATCCCACGTTTTCCAACCGTTTCCAGCGACAGGAGCCTGTAACACCCTGGCTGGATGGGAGAAAGCAGGCTGTCCCCATCACAGGAAAACCGGAGTCCAAAGGGATGCTGGACCATGGAGGATGCAAAGGCATGTGGTGCCCTGGCACTGCAGGGAGAGGGGCACCTGCAGGAGGGGCCGGCATGGCCAGCACGGGTGGCTCGTGGTCCTCGGGATGCAGGGGGAGCGGAGGGGAAGAGACTTGTCCGTGTTGACAAAGCCTTTGGCGGTGAGGTGGAGGTGCCCTGCACCCCCGGGTCACAAGGGACCCCACAGCTGAACCCCTGGCCCATGGGGACCAACAGGCTGCGTTCCTGTTTGGGGTTTGTGGGATGCCTTTCCAGAGGGAGCGAGAGGCAGGCAGGGAGACAGGTGTCAGGGAGCAGGACACGGTCTGGAAAACGGGGTGCAGAAAGGAAAAGCATCACGTGTGTGTGTCTGTGTCCAGAGGAGCCGGTGGGACCGTGGGCTTTGCTGTCCCTGAGGGTTTTGGCAAAGGCCGGCAAAGGCAGCTGTGCTGGGACACCTCCTCACCCCACAAAGCCCTGGCATGTGCCCAGGAGGGGCTTTGCCAGCCGGGTGGGGGCCCCGCGGGGCCGACGGGGCTGCGGGGGCTGACGCTGCTCTTCTCTCCATCCCTCTCCCCCCCTGCCCAGAGATCCCCCAGTGCGCCGGCTGCAACCAGCACATCCTGGACAAGTTCATCCTCAAGGTCCTGGACCGGCACTGGCACAGCTCCTGCCTCAAGTGTGCCGACTGCCAGATGCAGCTGGCCGACCGCTGCTTCTCCCGGGCCGGCAGCGTCTACTGCAAGGAGGATTTCTTCAAGTGAGTACCCCTCGGGGGCACAGCCCCCCGAAAGCGGCGTCTCCCCTCCTGAGAAGCAAACACACAACCTATTTTTAAGCATAATTTCGCCAAAATCTTCCTACGCCTTTTGTTGTTGTTTTTGTCGTGAACATGAAGGGAATGTTGGTGCTTTACAGCTGCCGCAAGCTGGATGCTGGTTGTTGGGATTTAGCCATCTGAAAGCCCCAAATCTCCCTGATGCTCCTGTGCCTCCCCAGTGCGGGTGTTCAGCCCCTCGGGGTGACAACCTGCGGCGGTTCGGCAGCGGCCCCGGCTCCGCTCGGAGCTAGAGGGCAGGAGAAACCCGCACAAGGCAGCGATAACGCTGCCTGTTCAAGTCCTTCACTCGCCTCGCCGCGATTTGCTGATGCTGTTTCTTTCCCTTCACCTTTTACCTCTTCTTTTGTTCCTTTTTTTTTTTCTTTTAACCTTTTTTTTTTTGCTCCCATTAGTGTGAAAACCTCATTTGATTGCGTTGGCAGCTGCCTCTGAGCTGTGCAGTGCCCCAGCCTTGGCGTTTCCCTGCTCCCATGAGACAGGACAACCTGTTCTCCATTAAAAACGGACTTCTCAGTGGAGATGCTCTGGTCCCTGGTTGCCGGTGACATTTGGGAGTTTTTCCCAAGGGATGGCAGAGGGTCACCTGTCACCCCTCACCACCAGCCAGCTAAACCAACCGATGGCCATTACAATTACTCCCCAGACAGCACTTTACCTGCCTGCCCATCCCCGTGCTCTCAGGCCTCCCACATCCCCCACATCTCCTCCTCATCCATCAGGACCAAAGATGCAGCTTGAATTTCTCCTTCCCAGCGACGGTCAAAGCAGCCGCTCCAGCCTGGGTAATAACACTTCACTTCTGATATTTTCCAGCCTATTAATCTCCAAGTCATTTAAATAGTCGCCCAAAAGGTGCGGGTAATCAATGTTAATTGGAGTTGAAAGATCAGTGACTTTCTCAGATGAGGTCCTGCCTGGATTATTTGGTGCCAATCAATAGCAGCTCGGCGCTCGCCCGGGCACTTGCCTCACCTTTCCTTCACCGCTCATTGATTTCGGGGAAGGGAACCTGTGGAGGACGTGAGGATTTCGGCTCAACTTCAGAGGCAGTTGGAAATGCGGGAGCTGCTTCGGAAAAGATCAGATTGATTTTTGATTTTTATCTTTTTTTTCCCTCCCCCGAATCGCAGCTCTTGGTCCCCAGCCATGGGTGTCTCTGTGCTGGGACCGGCCATTCCCAGGTGGTGTGAAACCCCCCCCGGGATGCTGGAGGAGGTGTTAAAATGGCTTTTATAGTGTTCTGTGAGAGGGGGTGGATGAGCTGAGGGAGGATGGGGGCTGCAGAGCGGGCACCAGCTCAGCCTTTGGAGCAGAAAAGCATCGTCTGTCTGTCCTACCCCTCCCTATGTACATGCCGGCCTCCCTCCTTCCCTCCATTTGCACCATCCCTTCATGACTCCCTCCATCTCTTCGTCCATCCCTTTATCCTCCATTCCAACCCTCCCTTCATCCTTCCATTTATCCTCCATCCATCCCTCCCTCCTTCCTGCCATCCCTTTATCCTCCATTCCAACCCTCCCTTCATCCCTCCCTCTCTCTGTCCATCTCCTATACATCCCTCTCCCATATCTCCCTCCCTCCTTCCTGCCCTCCCTCCCTCCCTCCCACACCTTCCCTCCCAGCTGAGGTCTCCCCAGCAGATGTCCAGGCACTCTCCCTTTAGGATACAAATCCAGAAAATGAGGCAAACCAGGGTTTTCCTCCTCACCTTCTGCTTCCAACACCCTGGAACAGTGCTGGCACCACTCATGCCCAGTGCTTGCCACCCGTCCCTGGGTGACACCTGCGTGACTTTGGGACTGTCTCAAGGCCCCAGCCTTGGTGGCTGTGTCCTGGCTTTCCACAGGGCATGAGAGCGTGGGTAACCATGGGGCTTGAGGGTGGTTTTGCACCATCAGGGGATGCTCAGCCCTCAGGGGACAGTGAGAGGTGCGTGGGATGGCTGCACCCCCCCCCCGGGCTCCCCTGAATGCCACTGCCTGTCCCTGCCTGCCCCTGCAGCCTTGGGGCCAAAAGGCTTGGGTGTTCCTGGGCTGCCTCCTTCAAAGCAGATTGAGCTGTTTAAGGCGTAGAGGACAGATTATTCCAATAGCTTTCTCACCTGGGCTGCTGCTGCAATGCCAGAGTGACTCCATGGTGTCCTGGGGTCCTGCTGATGGGGGGTTTAGGGGCACTGCAGGGAGCAGGGGAGACCCTGCAGAGCCCTTGTGGTGCCAATGGGAGGTGGACATCTGCCCCATCTCAATCCCACAGCATCTGTTGCTGAAAACACCAGCGGAATGTCCACTTACTCTTGACTTTCTCCTGTGCTGCCACCACCTCATGGCGTGTGTCACCCTCATGCTGTTAATTCAGGGAATTCACTTCTTGGATGCTCCTTCCACACCATTCCACGTGTTCCTTGCATGCTTTTTCCACATTCCTAGCACACTCCTCCCACACCCATTGCATGTGCCTTCCACACTCCTTGTCCCATTCCTGCACCCCCCTTTCATGCTGTTTCACACTCCTTGCACACTCCTTGCAGCCGAGCTGGTGGCTTTGCTCATTCCAACACCTGCCCCACAGCAGCCCACCCAATGCCCCTGCCAGGCCCTCGTTATGGTGTAAGAGCCCCATCATTCTGCATTAATCTGGGATTCATCTTGCCAGCGGGGCGGCGTAATTAATTTATTTGGTATTAATGTCGATGAAATATGTACTGTCCTTGCAGGGGAAAATCAGGCAGCCTATAAGCATTAGTTAAAAGAACCATTAAAATCAAACCTTCCTCAGCTCCATTAGGCCGGTCTCTCACTCTGAGGAAGATAAACCCCCCGCCGTGTGAAGTGTCATGCATAATAAGGTTGATTGCTGGTTTAAACTCTGCCCTGTCTGCTGGTCCCAGTCCCATCTCTGCCCAGCAAAGCCCACCTCGCCGGGGGGCTCAGGGTCACCCGCTTCTCCCTGCAGGCGTTTCGGGACCAAATGCACGGCGTGCCAGCAGGGCATCCCCCCCACCCAGGTGGTCCGCAAGGCCCAGGACTTCGTGTACCACCTCCACTGCTTCGCCTGCATCATCTGCAGCCGGCAGCTGGCCACGGGGGATGAGTTCTACCTGATGGAGGACGGGCGGCTGGTCTGCAAGGAGGACTACGAGACTGCCAAGCAGAACGGTAGGGACCCCTCAGGGGCTGCGAGGGGCACAGCACACCGAGGGCCGGCCATGGCTCGTGCCACTGGTGAGCCTGTGGGAAGGTGTCCCTGCAGGCTCTGGGACGGCTGGTTCTGGGGAGATATTCCCAATGCCGTGGGCTGGCAGTTCGGGGATGGTACCGCCTGCTTCACTTGCAGATGACTCCGAGGCGGGCGCGAAGCGGCCCCGGACCACCATCACAGCCAAGCAGCTGGAAACGCTGAAGAATGCCTACAAAAACTCCCCCAAGCCCGCCCGGCACGTGCGGGAGCAGCTCTCCTCCGAGACGGGGCTTGACATGAGGGTGGTGCAGGTGAGGCCGTGGGGGTGCCCCTCTCCACCCTGCCCCCAGAGAAGGGCGACACTGAGGTCCCTCTGGGGTGTCTGGGTGCTGCATTTCAGGGGATGCAGGAGTGGCAGAGGTATTGGGGTGGCATGGCTGCTCGGGAGCTGGGCTGGAGGGATGTTTGGGTCCTGGATTGCATGGAGGTGTGGGAGATGGGGTGCAGGGGTGCTGGCATGCAGGGTTGCAGGGGTTTAGGGGTGCTGGGGTTTAGGGGTGCTGGGTTGTATGAGTGTGTCCCTCCTTGTTGTCCCTCCTTGCCCTCCAAGCTGGGCGCATTGGTGCCGCATCCATGTGGCCCCCCCCTCCCCAGCTGGCATACTGGGTTGCAGGGATGCTGGGATGCTGGTGTGCCGGGGTGTTGGCATGCTGAGGTGCAGGAGTGCTGGATTGCAGTGGTGCTAGCATGTGGGGTTGGAGTGTGTTGGGTAGCAGAGGTGCAGGGATGTAGCAGTTCCATGGGTGTTGGATGCAGGAGCGCTGGCACGCAGGAGTGCCAGGGTGCCGCGGTGCCATCGATGTCCCCATTTCCCGCCCCAGGTGTGGTTCCAGAACCGCCGGGCCAAGGAGAAGCGGCTGAAGAAGGACGCGGGGCGGCACCGCTGGGGGCAGTTCTACAAGAGCGTGAAGCGGAGCCGCGGGGGTGGGAAGCTGGAGAAGGAGAGCTCGGCCGAGGACTGCGGTGTCAGCGACAGCGAGCTCAGCTTCCGCGGTGAGCGGGGCGCCCGCGCGGGGCCGGGGGGCCGCGGGGCCACCCCCTGCGCTGACCCCCCACCTCTGCTGTCCCTCCTCTCCCCGGCAGAAGACCAGATCCTCTCCGAGCTGGGCCACAACAACAGGGTTTACGGCACCGTGGGGGCCGTGGCGGGCGGGCAGTTGCTGAACGGCGGCTTCTCCATGGAGGGGACGGGACAGTCGTACCAGGACTTGCGGGACGGGAGTCCCTACGGCCTCCCCCAGTCGCCGTCCTCCATCTCCTCCCTGCCGTCCCACCCGCCCTTGCTGAACGGGCTGGACTACGCCATGGACGGCAGCCTGGGGCTGGTGGCCCACGGGGCGCAGGGGGTGAGTCAGACGCTGCGGGCCATGGCCGGGGGGGGCCCCACCTCCGACATCTCCACGGGCAGCAGCGTCGGGTACCCAGACTTTCCCACCAGCCCGGCCTCCTGGCTGGACGACATGGATCACCCCCCTTTCTAAGCGCTGCTCGCCCCCCGCCCCGGCCCCCTCGCTCTCCCCCCAGCCCGCAAGCGCAGCACTGAGGGCACCCGCCGGCGGTTGACCTTTCCAGGATTTCCCATGGGAATTGGCCCCGGAGGGCTGCAGGGAGGGGCGGGCAGCACTGGCGGTGGGTAGGGGCGTCTGTGCTCGGGGCGGGGGGCACGGATGCCTTCGGGTGTAAGCACAAGAGAGGTGTCGGCGCACGGGATGCACGGCGAGGACCCGGCGCAGGGCTGGGGCACGGCCGTGGTGTGGGACAGCGGGAGGGAAAGAAGGACAATCAGGGATGGCAGAGTCCGTCCCGGCACCCGCGCCAGCCCCGCAGTTCCCGCACCCCCCAGCCGAGCACCGCTGCTATTTTCAAGAGTTATTTTTCGATACGGAGTTGAAATGCAACTCGGCGCTGCCCGGAGCCTCAGCAGAAAGAGAAATCTATATTGTAGAAGGGTTTATTTTGCCGCGGACGTGTCCGAGCGGGGCCACTGTCCCGCTGCCCGGAGCGATGCCGCCGGGGAAGATCCTGCCTGCTCCTGGCGTGGTGGCCGCGGGGCCATGATTTATCCCTGGGCACACAGGAGTGTTTATGGAGCATCACTGCGGTTTCACCATGGTCACGCGATGAGGAGGAATTAAAAAACAATGCCTCTGGCTCGGGATGCCCACTGGCCAAGCTGGGCTGTGGTGGAGCCAGCAGGGATGCTTGGGGCTGGCACCTGGAAAGCAGCTGCTGGAAGGGTGGGTGGGAGAGGTGGGCAATGTTTGCTCTGAGGGTATTGCAAAAAATTCCCCCCAAAAAGGGGAAAAAGAGTATTTTGTCAGCTGCAGAAGCAGCTGCATGGTGGGGAGTGGAGGGGATTGGGGTGTGAGATGTCCCTGGTATAGGCCACCGATGTCCTTTGGTGCCATGGGGCTGATGGCACCAAGGGTGGGTGCAGGCATCCAGGGAGGATTCAGGTGACTTTGGCACATCCTGCAAGCCCCATGGGGTCTGCTCCTGGCCAGGCCCACCCAGCACCAGCCCCTTGCTCAAAACCCATGTGCCTGTCTCCCCCAGCACAGTCCGCATCCCCTACCCTCAGACATTCAGCTCCATGGATAAAATCCAGCTCCACGCTCTCTGCCCGGGGTGCCCAGCTCTGTCCCAACCCCACAGGGGTGCCCCAGCCTCTGGGTCCCTGCCATCCCCTCTGGCTCTGGGGTGATGCTGATGACCCCAGACTGCCATCCATCAGGGAGGGCTGGGGGTGGATCCCCTCAGCTGGCTGCTGCCAGGGGCATTGGGAGCTCTGAAAGCAAAGGGGAAAAAAGAATAAAAATGAAAAAAAAAAAAAAAAGCCACACAAGAAAGCACATCACTGGTCTGTCCCTGTCCCTCCTTGCCCCTCCAGCTGGGTGCATTGGTGCTGCAGGAGCTGCCCCAGCTGCATCCACGTGCCTCCCCCCTCCCCATCCTTGGATGCTGCTTTGTGCCAAGCCCCCGGCCTTGCTGGCACTGGTGGGGAGGGGGACAGGGGAGAGCCGTGCCCGCTGCTCTCCATCCCCCTTCGACAAGGCCAAATGTCTCCTCCTCCCTTCGCTGTGTAAATTTTGTACAGTTCCAGAAAGTGAGAGTCTTGTTTCCTGGGGGGAAAAAAAAAGGAAAAAAAAAACACAACAAAAACAAAAACCCAACAAAAATAATAATAAAAAAAATTTTAAAAGAATAAAACCTTATTTATTGCCATGTCTTGGGGAGAATTGATCCTGCCCAGTGCTCCTGAATTCGGGCCCAGGGCGTTGCTTTTGTTCCCTGCCTCCGGTGCATTGGCATGAGATGTGTACAGTCACCCCCTCCGCTACGAGGGAAAGCGATGGCAAATAAACTCGGGATGCTCTTTAGCAGCTGCTGTCTTTGGGATTTTCTTCCTCAGTGGGAGGGCCGTGGTCACCATCAGCACTGCCTGCTCCGGCACCCCTGGCTGTTTGGGGTCGGGATCGCTGGCGTCCTGTCCATGAAGCTGGCATTCCTGTATGGAACAGGTGACATTGGTCATGGTGCCCTGGCTTTTTAGAGGGGTGGGTGGGTTTGGGGTGGGCGTCTCCATCAGTGCCACACGGCACCCCGAGGTGCCACAGCTTTCCTGCCACCCCGCAGAGGTGGCAGTTGGTGCCCGGCTGTGCCACCGCAGCACTCGCCCAGCACAGGTGAGATGGAAGAGCCGTGCCAGGCAGGATGGGGGGGTCCAAGCCCCTCCGTGGGGGCACCGGTGTGTTGGCTTTCTATATTTTAATCATTTTAACATTTAATGCTTCTCAATTAAAGTGATTTCCTGGAGTAGATGCCAAGCTTAGGGCGAATGCACATTAACCACTTTCTGTATCGGTAGTTAAAGGCACCAAGGGATTTAAACAGCAATCCGCAAGGCTGCTGGGGAAAGGTTTGGCTGAATAAAGCAGATTATAAACAATAATATATGTCTTTCTCTCCTCCCCCCCACCCCTGCTTTCTTTTTTTTTTTTTTTTTTTTTGGAAAGGCTCCAACCTCACAAACAGACCTAAAGTGCTATAAACATCTCCAGGGCTGAGCGCTCGGGCCCCAAATGTGCTCTCTGAAAGCACCAGCACCGTGGCTGCTGCTTTCCATCCCGGCTTTAACAAGAGGTTTTTTACTACCCAGCGTGTCCATCAAGCCAGGCAGTGGCTGTGCATTATGGCACTGCACAGTGGTGGCCTCGCTTGTCCCCAGCCTTGATGCCACCACCATCACAGAGCCAGTGTGACCCCAGTACTGTGGTTGGGTCTTTGCTACCCGGACGCAAAAGCTACGGGCTGTGATGAGGGTTTAAAGCCACTGCCAGCCTGGGGGTGCCCTGGGCAGGGGGAAGGGGAGCAGAAGCCATTGTAGGCCCTGGCTTAATATTAATGGAAAATAACTCTCCAAGCCATTTTCCTCACCATGGAGCCTGGCCCGTGCTGTGTGTGGTGCAGTGGCGGTGCTGGAGCCAGTGCAGTGACTTTGTCAGCGCTGGCAGGAGCCACAGACACCGTGAGGGGCCAAAACCCTCACGTGCCTCCTGCCCAACCGGTCCTCAGCAAAGGGAACATTCCCATTTGTTTTCCTGAGGCTGGATGTGCTGCAGAAAGGACTTGATGGCAAGTGGCTTCCTGTCACAGCAACGGAGATTTCCTATGCTCCCCCCAAGGCTGTAAATCTTGTCTGGGGAAAAGCAAACTCACAGCAATGTCCCACAGGGATGGCACGGTCTCCTCTTGCCACACACTCACCCAAGGCAGCAGCCTCCCTCCCACCTATCCCAAAGCACAGACCCAGCCCTGGCAGCTCCTGTGACTCACCAGCACAGCCCAGTTGGGACCCTGATGAGGAAGCAGGAAGCCCCATAACCATTCCCACCTCACTCCAGCACTTGGGCATTGCCATGAGGCACATTTTTCCAGCTTTCTGGATATTTGGCCAGCTGAGAAGACCATGAAGTACCTGAGAGGCCCACAGGAGTGACAAGGTGGGTGTAGGTTTATCTCTGTGCCCAGCTCTTACCAAACCTCAGCTCTGAATGAGCCACTCCAGGGACTGGCACATGGCAGGAAGACCTGGAGCTGATTATGGAGGAGAGGGTTTAAAGCCATTTTATTCAACAAAGTGGTTGTGTGATGTGGTAAAACTCCTGTCAGCTTGGAAGGGTTGGTTAGCAACACGTGTTATGTGAGAAACAGAGGGACAGACAGACACTTGTATGACCCTTGCAGGCCTCTCTCCACAGGACAAGAGCTTGAGCAGAGCTGTGGCAGCACTGAGCTACCTCCCATCCTTATTGCTCCCAAGGAATCAAGTCACTCCCTGAAAAAAAAAACAAAACCAAAAAACCAAACACTCCATCTCGACACTGTGCTTTTATTTATAATATTTTGTTTGGACCCAGGGGAAAAAAAAATAAACCAAAGTTCAACCTGAAAGGGAGAGATGAGCATCCCTCACCTGGCCCAGCAGCCCTGCCCTCCCCACGGTGGAGCCGACCAGTCAGCCCAGGCTGCTCCAGTGAGACAGCCAATGCAGTACTTGTGTTTGATACATTAAAATAATTCCTGGGGCCTTCTCCAGGCCCTCTCCCCACTCCCTCCCCCCTCAAATACTGATAAATGTCAGAGCATGCAGAACTCTGATCCCATCCTGCCCAGGGTATGTGCTTGGCCCTCGTGCTGGAGAGCCCAGCCAGCCCCTGTGCTCTAAAAGGTCCCCTTGAACACCCGAGGCGACTGGGGAGGGCAGTGGGGAGGGGGGGAAGGGGCGTTATTGCAGAGCATCTCTGTCCCCCCGCAGGGTCAGGGCTCGCCGGTGACGTGCTGCTGCAGAGCCGAAGTGATGGCTTTGGAGTCTGTCACCTCCTCCGGCAGGCAGCCCTCCTGGTCCCGCAGCCCGGGGTCTGCTCCCGACTGCAGCAACAGCTCCACGATGTCCAAAAACTCGCAGGTGGCAGCTGGAGGGAGAGAGGGAAGGGTTAGTCTGGGGATCCTGCCCCGAGGCGGCGGTGATGGGCGTTGCTGGAGCGGTGGCTGTAGCTGGCGACTTCCCATGCGTGTGCCGGAGGCAGGAAACGCCGTCTCAGCACCTGGCCCGGCGCAGCAGATCATTTTTCGGGGCAGTGTTCAGTACACAGTGTCTTACTTTGGATTTAATAGTGCAAAGGAAGGAGAAAAGACAGAGTGAGAGCAAAGCCAGAAGTCCAGGGGAGGTGTTACTGGTGCAACCAGCACCCCAGAGCCCACAGCCCAGACACGGAGCTGCCGGGAGCCCAGGGGTTTGCACGGCATCACCTGGGACACAGAGGGAGCCTGGGCACAGTTGGCTAGGGCTCCTTCACATCCAGGAATGGAGACTGACCCTGGGAAGGGCCCAGAGTGCTGGTGCAGCGCTGCAGAGAGCCCCGAAGTGCCACCTGGGAAAGCATTCCCTGCCTGCTTTTGTACCAGCAATTTATAATGCATTTATCTCTATCTATACCTATATCTATATCTAATGTATCTATTTATGCATAACATCCCTGTAAGTCCCCGCCCCTCACCTGCCTCCTGAATCTCCCAGGGCTCCACAGGCAGCACATTCCAGGCAGGACATCATCAGTACTGCCTTGCTCCTGGCTTTCATCCATCATTTCTCCTTGCAGGAACTTCGTATGGTTTTTAGCTGCTGGCCATCCCTTCCCTGAGCACCAGCTCCAAGGGGCTGTGTCTGTGCCCTCGGACAGCTGGTAATGGCACACACACTCGCACCTCCACTAGGAACTGTTTTTAAATCCCTGATTCAATCCTACCTAAGGATGCTAAAAAAAATAAAAGAACCAGGAAAATCAGGAAAACTCTTAACACTTAAGAGATGGACTTGGCTGTTATCAGCAGAAGTTCCAGACCCTGGATTTTCCCTTAAGCCCATGCAAAGCAGATCCTAGAGAAGCCAAAACTGCCTTATGAGGCTGTGAAGGTGGTACCTTTCCTCTTGCATTGGTAGCAATTGGTTTTAATTGTTTTTTGGGTGCTTTTATAATGCAACCGACTGACTCTTTTAGTAATTAGAGAGTCTTTTGCATTACTCTGCAATTCTCTACTGATCCAGCAATGTCTCATTAAAATAAAGTCAATGTGCAACTGGAGCTCATACTGAAGATAAAAAAAGGAGGAAAAAAGGGGGAAGGGGTTAGTGAGGAAGCAGGTAGGGGGTGTGGGTGAGGCTGAGCTGAAGAGCCAGAGGGCACATCCCTTTGCAGAAAGCAGACTTCCAGAGATGCCAAGGAAGCTGTGGTGGCAGGTTCTGGGGATGGGGAGCTGGGTGCCCACACAGGGAAATGCAACTTTCTCGTCTGGTGCCACCGTTGGGTACAGCTCACGTCCTTGAGCGGGCTGGGGACATCCCAGGGGATGAGCACAGCTACTGGATTTATGGCACCCTGGGACCCTCGATTTGTCAGGGGCCGGAGCGGCAGCCCTGACACTGGCACGGGTGAAGATGAATTTCCATTCAGCGCAGTTCGCCTCCCGACTCCATTAATCCTCAGGGTTCAGATGATGAATTCTTTTTTTTTTTTTTTATTATTTATTTTCCCTCCAGCATCCCCTCCCACTGCCCTGCCACAGCACAGACAGAGCCGAACAGATGGTGCTTTGCAGGGAAGCCGGAGCGCCCATGAGGATACAGAGCCTGCCCACTCCGCGGCCACGTGGCCACCACGGCTCGGAGAAGCCTTGATTTCCTCTGGGAGAGGCAGCAGCAATGATTTCAGTATTCCCGGTGGGTGAGTGGATGGATGGATGGAGAGGAGCCGAAGGCTAACGGGCCCTTCAGCAGGGAGACCGTGGTCAGAGTGACCAGCCCGGCTCCAGCCCGGGGCAGAGCGGGCCCGGCAGTGGGTCCCACCGGTGATCCGGTGCCTCCGGACCGCGCTGCCGGATGGCCTCCACTTAACCTCCGATTAAACCCGGGGTCGGCGCCCATCGGAAGGAGGCAGGATTTATAACCCGCAGCAGGATGCAGTTTGACACCGGCTGTAATCAGGAGAGCTGTCACCACAAGGACAGCTGTCAGGCCACGCCGCCTCATAAAAAGGGATGCAGACACCCTAAAAGCAGTGCCTGCCTCGCTGGCCTTGCTGATGGGATTTAACCCTTCCCTGAACGGCCTCCAACGAAAGGGAAGGCCTTGTGAAGGCACTGCTCAGCTCAGAGACAGTTTTCATAGGAGCTCTCACGCCTCTCCTCTGCAATTAACAGCTTGGTTGTGAAGCGTTGACCAAAATGGTATTGGGGGGTTTTCAGTGAGTTCCATTCAGGCCAACAGGCACTTGAATTCAAACCAGTCCCTCATTTAATAAGCTGTTTCCAAGATTGGAGGGATTTATGATCAGGTCAGTAAGTAAGGGAATGAGGACAGCCTGGGTGCAGTGATGGTCACCAGGAATAGCTGGGCACCCATGGACACACTGGACCTGTGTGCCAAAAAGGCTTCTCTAAGACAATATACAGGGAAGAGAGGTGGGAAGGGGGAAGAAAAAATTTTAACACATAAAGCATTTGGGAAGAAAACCATGGCAAACTGTCACTGTTGAAATATCTGAGCTGTCAGGGTGGATCAGAGAAACTGTTTCTGAAATAACGTTCATTAAATCAGTTATGTTTGTTTGATTGTTAAACAGGCTGCCTCAGTCACCAGCCAGAGTGATCCACCTCCACAGAATTTACACTCAGGTGATGCATCCACTCTTTTTTTTCACATACTGGCCTTGCTTGAATCAGATTCTCATGGATAAGTTATATATGTGCTATGCTTGTGCATGACCCACAGTAATGTACTGTGCACCCCTCCATAGGCAAATGTCAGTCCTGGAGTTGGGAGCAGGGAAAGCATCCTCCCAGGAGAGAGAAAGCCCAAAACTTGGAATGGATTAGGCAGAGAAGGAGGCAGTGTGGCATTTTAAGTGCTGTCAATCTGTGGACAACACTGTGCTAAGCAATAGATTCACTACTCCAGTCATAATGATAGGAATTTGAAAAATAGAGTATCCTACAGGAAAGATGACATGGGGAGAAATCACACATTATTGTAATTACAGTCTCAGTTCAGGGGCCCTGGAATCTGGGAGTTTAGCTCCAGATCCAAATGCTGTGCTTTGGACTGATGCTCTGCAAAGCAATTTTGCCATCCTGTTAATGTCCTTGTGGAGAGATCAGGGAGAGAGAGAGAGACACAAACACTTCAGAATGACAAGTATGCTCTTAATTACAGTGACAGGCATCAAGAGAGAGTACAAAATAATAACTGGCTATGTCTTAATTTTGGGAAAAAATTATGATCCAGATTAAATCGATACTTTTTTCATATTCCCCCACACATCAGCACTGCATGCATCACTTCAGTCTCTACTCTTCTCATTTGGAGATAGGACAATCTTTCAATTAAAGAGTCCTATAAAATCATGTATCTAATTAGCCTGTAACTGCAGGAGGGACGCGAACTGTGACTTCCCCCTGCTGATTTTTGTAGTAGAGAAGCTGCTGCTCTCTCAGCTGCAATCAAACAGGTTTGTCACCAGGACACATAGAGTGGAGGCCACCTTGGTCATCCCCTTCCCCTCACCTGTGTAACCTGTTAAAACTGATACAGACCCTCCCTGAAGGCCCAGGGATTTGGCATTCCCTAATCAGAGCCACTCCTGGGTCTGGAGGTGGCACAACCACATCTTAGAGACACATAGGTGTACAGGAAAACTCTGCATCATTAACTGGGGGCAAAGGAAAGCTTTAAGGTGACATTTGCAGAGGAGAAGGAAGGGAAGACAGCAGTCTTCCTTGCTGCTTCTCCCACGGCTCCTACTCCTACCACGCTGGATTTGACGGCGGAGGTAATCAAATCCAGCTTCCCTGCTCATTTTTCTCCTGAAATTTGCTTTCTGTGCATTGAGCATTTACTCCAGCTGCAAATCCATCCTGTTAGAGAGGACAATGAAGCTGAGAGGCAGCTTACCATAATGGAGTGCAGTCTGGCCTTCCCCATCCTGAAAAAAGAGAGAGACTTGATTTTAGAGGTATAGGCAATGTTGTGGGGACACAAGTAAATCACAGTTTTAAATAAATAAGCTGAATCACAGCAATGTTTTAATTGACTAGATAAAAAGGCCAGGACATTCAGCTACCTGACAGTTGGGATTTGAATCATCATCCACCCATCACTTCATATTGACAGATAATCAATATCTATCCACCCGTAAGAGTGCGTGGATCACGTCATGACTTGAGTATAATTCAGTTCATAGTGTTATCACTTCCATCCCATAAAAATGAAGGATTTCAGTCCTATGGCCTTACTCTGGGATTCTCACTAATCCTGATGCTTTAGTGCAAGATGTTTCAGTGCAAGCCCAGCCTTGGCCTACTTGAGAGAAGGGTAAAGCACCGGGACACTGTGCTGTACTCTTCAGCACAAATGATCACACAGAAGGAAAAAAAAATCCATTTTTTCTCCAACTGAATAAATCTTAGGTTCCTGCTCTTCAGAATTTACATCTACCCAAAGCCCAGGTAAGATCTGCTGGGTGAGGGAAGGGCACAGTGCTCAGGGATGAGCAGGTTGCTGAACTCATGCTTGCAAAACACCTGCAGCAAAAGGGCAAAGCAAACCACGTGATTTGTAGGTGTTGGCACACAGCCCCCTCTTCCAGCTTAACACATACACCACTGTACCAGCTGCAGTGCTTTGGGAAGTGTGTCCCCTTCCCAGGCTCCTGTGTCCCTCCCTAGGCTCTGCTGGAGAGAGCACATGTGGCACAGCCAGCAGCGCACACCCAGGCACCTCACACTGCCACAGCCTCGTCCTGCCACCAGAACAGGTGAAATAACAGAAGGAAAGAATTACTGGCCACTTTGCTTTCACTGGCCCATCAGGATTAGCCTCTAATTCAGTTCTTTGCCTCCTTAATTTATTTGCATCTGTCTATGGAGACTTAAGTTTTTAATTACCATCATCTTTGGGATTAAGGTGCAAATTCTGGTGTCTGTTGTGGATTCTGGAGCAGGCGAAAGGGAAAAGGAGAACAGTAAAACAGGTAGAAATCTCACCCATAGCTGGAGACTTCTGGTTTCCCACCTGCTATTCTGTTTGATATTAACCCTGCTGAGCTGAAAAACTAGGAATCATCTGTGTTTCAGGGTGGGAGGTGCCACCTTTTGCTCTGGGACATTGCACCAACACAACAACCACAGCAACAGAGACAAAAGAGGAAAGCCAGATGTAACAGGCATTTGCTACCTCAATATCCATTTCATGTCTGTTCCAAGCAAAGGAATGTGCCACTATGTCCCATTCACGTCAGTGAACTCACACCAGTGTTTGAAGACTCCTCATTTCAGGAGCCTATTTCTGCCCAAACTGCAGGGACATAATGCAAATGGCTGTCACTAGAGATACCGCAAGCCAAAGAACTGAAGGAATCAAGGACGGCATCCATTGATTACTCCACATTAATAAGGTAACTGATCTGAGCCAGAGCCCCCGAGCGCTCCTTAAGCACATGCCTGCTCAGGGGAGTGACAGGGCCGGCACTGACTTCAGCAAAATACGGAGCAGGGCTGGGGAAGAAGAGGCAGCAGCGCTCCAGATGAGTTATTGGAAAGGCAGCATGTCAAATATGTGGGCTGGGGGATGGGAAGCCAGCTCCCCTCTGCATCACCGCCTTCAAAACTGCAGCTGACAAAACCCACAGGTGAATGGGACTGGAGCTGTGCAGCAGAAATCCCTTTCCACAGGAACACTTTGCTGCAGAACTCCCTATAAAACACACAGGACTGCTCCAGGAATACTACAGCCATTTGTTCCTCTTCCAAAGGCCTGTGGAAAGCACTGCTGCTTCAGCAGCCGGCTGGATCTAACGAGGCTTTTTATTTCTCTTAGATGTACTTCCTGGCATCTGTTGGGCTAAGGAGGGAGCGCGAGTCCTGGCATAGGAGATGCATGTCTTTAATCCCAGCGTGGTTTTTAAAAAGAACTATTAATCCAATGTTATGCAAACATGGTTTGCACTTTATTTACGCCGTGGATTTCCCCCCCCCCCTTTGAGCATTCCGGCTGGCCAAATGCTATTTGTTACACTCCTCAGATGCTGTGCTATTTGCTTGTATTTCCTCTGCGACAAATTTTAATCCAGGTAAATGGAAAAAGCTTTAGCATGGTCACTCACTAAAGGCCTTGAAATGCCCTCGGGAAGCTGCTGATCTCAATCCCCCTTTGATTTGGCTTTTTGGAGCACCGTGGCTAATCGCAGCCCGACGTGCCCGGCTGTTCCAGGTACGGCAACGCTGAGCCTTCAGAGCAAAACGGTCGCACCTGGAGACTAATCAAAGATTGGCTGTGAAAGTGAGGATTACAGCTCCCATTGTGGGAATTATGTGAGATGAATATTGCCCACGAGAAGCTGGAAAGGTTTATTTTGCAATGAAACACAGTGCGCGGAAGATGAATTAAGATGGCCTTGATGCAAGGGATATTTCCCAACGTGCGACAGAAAGCAGCGGTTTCTAGAGCATCCTAGGGAGGTGCAGTGTGTTCTTCTCCCAGGATGTGCCTCTGTTGGGATGAGTGATCCCAGTGAGTGGACAGGGACAACCTGGTGCAGCCTCACCCAGCTGGCACCAGTCAGGAGCAGGGCACCTGGAGCGCATCCTCCACAGCCGGGAGGAATGCAGAGATGCTGACAGTGATCAAGGAACAGAGATGCTGACTGTGATCAGATGGATAGTTTCAGCAGATGGACCAAAGAGAAGGTGTTGAGTAGGGGAGCTGATGCTGGGGAGTGCAGAAGAAGAGATGGGCAGCTCTGGGGCCAACATAGAATGCCAAGCTTTGCTCTATGCCAGGTGCCTCTGAGAAATGCCCTTTCATCACCACGTGTTAGCTGGGATGTGTCACTGTGACAGGTTAAAAAGGAGGAAACCTGCTCTAATTCAGTGAACTTCAACACAAAAGGTGGGAAAAGCCAGGCTCAAATCAGTAATACACATTCTGTAAAGGCTTGCAAGGCCCTGGTAGGTGCCTGTCCCAGAGCCCTTTTAGCAATGCTCCAACTATAGAAAGGAGGAGCTCCTGGAAATGGCAGAAACCCACACAGGTAGACAGAAAACAATCAGAAAGGAAAGAAAGACCATTACACACTGGAGTGTAAGAGTGCTCAGTCCCACACATGAATGTTACTGATCAACAACAGATCTGATTCCAAGCTTTCCTCTTGCCTCCTAATATGGGGTGCCATCCTGGATGCCTTCTACAGCTTCCTGGCACATCTGGCCATGGCAGGATGACAGCCAAGCTGCACAGCTTTGAGGGAGATGAGAGCACTTCCAAATACTTCAAAACCAAATCCCGAACGTCCATGACTACCAAACCCATCCAAACAAAAGATGCTACAAAATCAGCAGTACCTCCTACATGCAATGGTCTGCGACAGATGTCACTCAATGAAAATCCAACTACCAGTGGATAACTTATTGGATAACAGGATTTTGTGCTGCTCCTGAGAAATTTAAGCAAGAGAAATGAGAGAAGATGGACCGAGCGCAGATGGACCAACTGTCTTATCCGCTAAGTGGTACTATGGCTACTGCACGTCAATTTTGTCTCATAAGTGATAGGATTATATCGGTGTTGCCGTCCCATGTTCATTCCTTGGGAATTTCTGTTCCCTGCTTAACCTAACACAAGTTCTGGACTGAAGGGCAGAGACACGGAAAGGGCTCAGCTGAGCCCTTCTGAGATGCTGTACACTCTATAAAACACAGCTGCTGTTTCTTGCCATTGCAAGTAGACCTTGACTGGCCAGTGTTTGGCTGTGGCTTCACAGGACAGTTTTAAACAGTGTGCTATAAACATTGATTGTCCAGACCTGCCTCATTACAAGCTGTGTGCAGAAATCTCTGTGAGAGGGAGGGTAGCCCTAAGGGAGACACCATCTCTTCTGCATCTCACCTCTTTTACTTAGCACTTAGTAGAGAAAGAGGAAGAACAAGTACATGATGGTTACCTGGATGAGCTTTGGTCCAGCCTGGCCAGTGATGAAGGTGAAAATGCTGGGACTGGCAGCCTCCACACCAGCACGAGAGTCTGTAGGGGACTCCAGTGCTGCTCCACAGAGGCTTCATCTCAGTGCCTTCATTCACATCCCCAAGCACAGACGCTGTGAGCGCACCGTGAAAAGCACAGCAGAAAACATCTACACTGTCCTTTCCCTTTGAGGGATAGCACTTGTGCTTTTCATTTTAAGGTATTTTTCCCCCCATGCCACCTCTTTTTCTGTTCATTTGTGGCAACTTTCAAGGTGCACACTCGTTCCCATTGACAGGCGCCGAATGTTGGCAGGGATCGCAGGAGATAAGAACGATGCGGTGATAAGAGTGTTTAACAGCGCTGGGTCCTGGGCAGCACGGATGGGCCAGAGGGAAGATAAATATTTACACTACATCTTTAGAAGGTGAGTGAATAAAAAGGGCCAGAATAATACAGCCTCTGAACAAGCACTGGTGCTTAGGAGTTGTAATATAAATCTCTGCAGCCTCACGACACACACTCACTCAAGCCAGGGAGATGAAAAATAGCAAGAAAATACTTCCCTCCACTTTTAAAAAGGGTTTTATTTCTCATTTATTTCCACTTTAGACTTCAACTTCCCAACAATTTACTTTAACCTCATCATCTTCTTATTCTCTCTCAGAAATTTTATCTCCAACAAGACTGAGGGTGAGGCTACAGCTAAAAGCACACCAGAATTTACATGTTAATACCCAAAAATACGTAAAACCAGGCAATGGGGGTTAAAATAACAGTCAGAACTCCACCAAACAATTCAGTAGGTGGCCTTAACCCAGCCTTTATATTCATTTTCACATTGCTTTTGAATGCAGCAGACTGGGTTTGTACACGTACATTAATACATGTCAAATGAATGCTTGCCCAAGTGAAGCAGATAGAGGAGTGGCAAATGCTGGCACAGAAAAGCGATGGTTTAGTTTGACATGTGATCCTGTTCCTTTAAAATCCCTATCTTAGGCCAGTGTGCACCCACATACACATAGACTTTTGCTTTTAGTTGCCTCCTGAGCCTTAAAGCAATGCCAGCATCAGTGCAATTTGAGAAAACAAGACCATCCAAGAGCTTTGTGCCAAAGTCTAGGATCCCAAATAGCTCTGACCCCAGAAAAATAAAGCAGATCTTTATGTTTTCTCCCTACTTTTGGTTTTGCTAAAGCAAAATATATTTGTGACTGCTCACCTTCACCAGGTGTTTTAAGTAGGTGGTCCATATGGGGATAATTAGTTGGCTGGTGTTTGTGAGGTGCTTGTAAGGTTATGGCTGTTAATGCTGGCATAGGCTGTTGTGAGACATCACCAGGTGCACCCTTGGTCCCAGCTTGAAGGCAGCTCAGGCACTCCCCAAGGATGGGACATACAATACTTCTGGCAGAAGAAAAACCAAAATCCACGCACTGGTCATGAACAGCTGTTATTTGGAGATTGCAAACAGCCCAGGCTGGCAAGTGCAGGGCTTGGGTATCTTCAAAGTTTGGTTCCTCAGTTAACTTCCACCTCCCCCTGCAAGTGGGTAGGTTTGGCAGGGACCCCTCTCTTACTGAGCTGTCCCTCCCCAAGAGCTCTCAGCTCTCTCCTCTGCCCCCTTCCTACCTTTCAGACCTTTTCCTGCACTGTGCTGGGCAGATATCCCTAAGGATGGAAGGTGCTAGACAGATTTTTATCATCACCTCTTGGGCCATTCTCCAGAGTCTACTGCCAGGCTATCATTTGGCCTATCTTCTAAGTGCCTCACAGATAAATTAGATCTGCATAGAGAAGCAATTATTACATTTCTAATGGCATGAACCCTTACATCACAATCTGCTACTGAAAGGCAAGGAAAATTGCATTAGCTTTTGTTTGATTCAAAATTATGATCAAGGGAAAGAGGGATGTTGAAGCCCTTTAAAGCCAAGCCTATGAGCTGGGGATCTTTCTGTCTGGGGACCTCCCTATTCGTATTTGCTGCCAGAGCTCATACTCGTGGTTCATTTAGGAGCACTAATTTGGAGTTAAAAGCAGCTCTAAGAAAGCTCAGAGAGAACAGGATGCCCAGGAAGCACCACTGGCTCCCTCCCGGAGTCTGCATCTGCTAATGCACCCAAACGCCCCCAGCCTGAGGAGTTCAGTGTGCCAGGGTTACGCTAATCCCTCATCGCCCTAGTTTCTAACTGGTGGCGCACCTAAATTTCCAAGTGCAATTTCAGTGGGATTTATCACATCTACTATGATCAGCATGTAGTGCTGCTGGCACAGACACAGGCTCTCAATATCCCAATGCAGACATGGCTGTCTTTAATTGCAGAACAAACCGATTTCTGAACCTACACAGCGGCTCACACAGCAGCACCGAAACTCTCGGGGCTGTTTTGCTGTTGAGTATTTTCATCCTGTTTTGCAGCCGGCACTCTGTGCACAGCTGTGTATTTGGACATATTTATAGGTTATCCAAAGGATATTTGCTACTGCCTGTTACTTCCAGCACCAGGCATCTTGCTGCTCATCAAACAAGTGTGTTGGTGCAATAGAAAAGCTGCCAGGAAGCTGCGGGGGATCAAAAATGTGTTTGGAAAAGTCAGTGCCTACAGCTGTAACAAGTGTCACGGCGCCGTGGCTGAGCCAGACTCCAACAAACCACACAAACGTGATCCCAGGCTGTGAACAGGATGGTATTCCAAAGGGCAAGATCCCAAAATCTCTCCTATCACGACGCTTCCCTTCCCCCTCCTCGCGTAAAAGTTAGTCGCTCCTGTACTGCTTTATCACTTTAGCGTGGCTGAGGCAGATACCTGGTTATTTAAGGGGCAGGATAAATGGGCTGAGACAGCTTTCCCATCCCCAATTCACTAGGGAACGCTTGGAAATTCCACCTGACACCGGGACCGCTCTGTGCTCTTAAACAATCTCCCGTCTGATCCGATTGTTCCCCAGTGGGGAGGCAGGCTGCAGCTAGCTCAAGAGTCATTGATTGGATTAACAGCCTAATTCCCAACAGATGAATAGAATACTGATGTCTTGTCAGCCCACATCATAGAAGGAAAACACAATCTGCTTCTACAGCCCCGAAATTTAACCCTTTGCTTTCCCACTCCCCCTCCCCAGGGCTGGACACACGGGTCCAGCACTTTCAGCTGGAGATCCTACCCATTTTAATGAGAAAAGATATAGTAACCTTTGGGACACTTTGCCTAATAATCTACATGCTATGGGATCACATGCTATTTTCCATAAGGTCAGTTCAGTAAGAAACCCTCTTTTCATCCTTTCTACACAGAAAAGATTTATACCAGGGACTTTTATTATTTTTTGTTCTCCCTTTTCCCATCTGCCATTAAAGGAAATACTGTATGCTTCACAGTAAGCTGCTGAAAATTCATTAGCTTAGTGACATTTGTCCTGAAATCTACAGATATTGAATGTTTTCCGAGTTTATCATTTGATCAGGAGGATGGATCTGCCTGGAGAGGAGCACCCAGCCAGGTTGCAGGAGAGGCATCCCTGCAATACTCTGCAATGCCCCCTCCCTCCAGCAGCTCTTGGCAAGCCCTGGGGCAGAGGAATGAAGCTGGGCACATCATTTGCTCTGGGAGAACTCCTGTTCTCCACCTCCTAATGGAGACACTAATGTTTTCTTACCTCATAGAAAGACTGTGATAAGAAATTAATTGCTACTGGTCAAATGTTCACTACTACAGAAGCAGGACAGTGTGCATATTAAAGAGATTCTCCAAGAAAAAAAATTATTTATGGACTCCTTGGCACTGTCTGCATTTATTTCCTTGCTTGGGAGACAAGAATAAATAAAATTCATCCGATTTTAAGAAATGCATTCAAAATGACCTCTTTTTTTCTCAGATCACCGACATCCATAATGCTGTGGGGTTTGTTTCCTTCTAAACAGCCACCTTTTATGCTTGCATTTACAGAACAGGCAGATATGTGAGGGTATTACTGTGAGGCACTGACACAGGTTGCCAAGAGAAGCTGTGGCTGCCCCATCCCTAAAGAGTTCAAGACCAGGTTGGACAGGGCTCGGAGCAACCTGATCTAGTGGGAGGTGTCCATGCCTGTGGCAGGGGTTAGAATGAGATATCTTTAAGGTCCTTTACAATCCCCTCCTAGGAGTCTATGATTCTCTATACTTTTAAAGATCGTAAGGTGTGCATCACCTGAGATAAGCCAGGTTGTGCTGTGAAACAGAAATAAGATATTTCCACTTGTATTTAGATTTTACAGCTTGCATGCAGAGTGGAAACATTACCTCTGCCACTCCTTTACTCCAACAACCTAATTAGCCCAGCACTGACTAACAGGACTAATAGGAGAGAAAGCATGAGAGGACGGAGGTGCACACCCTTTTTTCCCTCCCTTCTTTCCCCCCTCCAGTACCTGCTAGCCATGACAGTTTTCCATGCTTAGTGATTTCACAGCATCATTATACATATAAAAAACTTGCTAGGAGACTGAATGAAAGAAACAGGCCTTCCCTCTCCTGGTTTCCAGTGCATCAGCCCCACAGAGAGCCCTGTCTTCAGAGACGTACATAGTCCTTCATGTTCACAGAGCTACCCTAACCAAAATAATTAGTGAAAGACACTGCATTGACTCAAACAATTCAATTAATGCCCTGTTAGTATTTTAAAGCCATCCAAATTATTAGCTGTTTTTACAGTTTGAAACCACAATGTTTCATTTTCATCCCAGATGTGAATTGTTCCAGAATGGCAATAAATAAATAAGTCCAGTGAGCCCTGTCCAGCCCAGCTCCTGCCCCGTAACATGGCTGCGCTGTATACTCACGAATCCAGGTTAAGGATGGGGACTGGGGCAGTTGTGCCCTGGAACTAGCAGACTGCAGGTTTTATAAATACATACAGAAATAATTAAAATCTAAGGGGTTTAGAAGGGTTAATCTCCTTTAAATAATCTCTGCCACAAAGCCTGTAAAGTCACTGCTGGCCCCGTGCCCGCGTGGGACCGGCTGTCGGATATCAGGACAGCACGTGTGGGTGGGAGCAGAGAGATTAGGAGGAAGCGCTGCCTCGGTGGCCCATCAGTCGTGCTGCTCCCCCACATATGGCTGCCCCGGGCACTGCCGAGGGCTGGAACGCTGAGAGCAGGATGGGATCCAGCGCCAACCAGCAAGTCAACATGCCACTTGCTCCACACGATTAAAGAGAGAGAAGGAAGCTTGATTAGGCTGCTAAATTTAGCAGGCTGGACGGGAGACAGCGGGAGCCGAAAGCGTTGCAGCCACTGCTCGGTTCACCTCAGTCCTTGCTGACGGCAGGCAAATGCTGGCTGATATTTATTTAAAGGGATTCAGGGCTTTGGAGGTAACCTCTTTTCCTCTGCAGGCTTGAACCCACAGCCCTGGGTGGCCAAGGAGATGTTGCACTTTTAATTGTCATCCTCAACGGCCTCAGTGCTGCCACTCTGCATTTCAGGGCGTCCTCTTTGCATGAACTGTCATTTAAAGCCAACAACTGAGTGACCATTAGAGAGTTAGAAATCCAAAAGAAAGCAGGGAAATCACCCCTGTGTGGGCTAAAGCAGTGCCTGTCTGAACCCAGGAGTTTGATTCCCCTGATTTGGGCAAAAGCAGGGTCAGCTGAAATGCCCAAGAATCCCATGGCAGCGCTGGAGCACTGTCAGGGATGTTGTGGTATCGTGATGGTGACAGGCACAGTTGCAATAAAAGCGGAGCCACAATGTGCTGCAGGAGGAGCAGAGGTGCTGCTAATGGCCTAGGGAGCCTTTTCTCCTTTAAGTCAGTGAGGATAAAGACTCCAGAGACTCTTGCTTTGGTCCCATAAACCTTCCTTGGCTTGCTGTGCAAAAGCAGCACTTTCCATGTTGGGATGGTCTGAACCATCCTCTGAACTCATTAAATGAGATTTTATTAAGCCAAGCTTGGGGAAGCCTGGGCTAGCAGGGGAGCTGACTTCCAGTGGCCACAGCCCTCAGCTTGAAAGGCACTTTTTTTTTTAATTCTCCTTCAGACAAACCCAGTGCCAGGAACCTTGCTCAGACAACTCAAAGCACCTCAGGATAGCGCTGTGCCCTGCAGCCTCTAGGCAGCCTTTCCTTCCCAGGCACTGTTTCTTAAGGATGAGGACTCCTCTTTCTGGCTAATCTGGAATTAGAGAGGACGTTTGCACACTCACAGCTGTCTGCCAGAGGGGGAAGGCAGCAGAGCCTGGATCCTGCCCCGAAGTGGACCACTGCCAGGGAGAAGCCGACTGCACGTGCTGACTTAAGAAGCTCCCGTCTCATCACCTCAAAGGGTTGCTGTTTTTGTGACATTCAGCAGCCTTTTAGCAGCCTCTGTGAATTGTATTAGTAGCTGATTTACCATTTGTTATTTTATAAGGCATGAAGCTGCTCTTTCATTTGCTCATCCACCACCATGTACAACTACACGTCAGACTCTGAAAACTCAGTCTATGATCATTGGGGCTGTTTCCCGATGGAAGAAAGGAGAAATAAATAGTGAGGGAAAAGGTTTATTGGTGCTGCTTATTCACAGACAGTCAGGTTTCCAAACAGCTATTAATGAAGTGCCAATACTGAAGAAAAAAAAGGAAAAATGTCTGGAGAAAACTGCCTCAGGACATCAAACTACATCAGTAACTGGAATTTCTCGATGGAGCCACAGTGCTATTAAAATACAGCTGAACTAAGTACTTGCAGTTTGGTCTGTCATTACTTATTTAGTGAGATGCAAAATTGATCTTCACTTTAAAGGGCTCTTTCAAAGTCTAGAGGCAGCACTTGCTCCCTCCTTGTGCTGTATAATAGAGGTGTTCCTAATGAAATTCAGCAGGAGCTGGAGGCAACCAGGGAAAACCGCAGCCAACTTTATAACAGACAGATTTATGTTCAGGGATGTCCTACTCTTTGAATGAGTTATTCTGCACAGGGCAGGGATAACAGGTTCACCATTCATGGGTTGTACAAGCATGGCAGAAGGTCAAGTTCCCTGGTGGTGCGCGGTCTGAGCCCAGGGCTGGGGCTGCCGTCACATCTGGGGCTGAGTTGAGCAGGTCCATCCCATTTCCTACTAAAGCAGCCCAGGGAGCCCCCTGGGACCAGCTGGGCCCAGAACTGGGCCCAGCCCATTCCACACCAGGGAGGAGCAGATGGCAGGTACTGGTGGTGGCGGCCGACGTGGGGCAGAGCTGAACCAGTGACCTCGAGGTGAAAGGCTTCGTATCTCCCATTATCAATCCCCAGAGCCCCCTCTGGAGTAAGTGTTGATACATTAATCTTTCTGACTGATGGAAACAAACTGCAAGTATAATATTCCACAGGGGAATCTTTATTTATATTGAGGCAAAACTACGCTTAAAAACAGAAAGTTAAGGGCACACTTAGGTTTCAGTCTCTGATCAGAAATGTTAATGACATCCTTTTCCCCTTCCAAGCACTGAATTCAAAGAGCATGTCATCACACATTAGTCTCTGAGCACAGCCCCAGTGTGGATGGCTGCAGTACATAATAAACTGGTGTTTGAGTTTCCTCCTGTGCCTGCTGTCCTCCTAAATAGTTTAATAACAAAGGAGTATATTTCAGAGTGCTGCCGGAGTGCCTCGATGAAGCATGTGGTGTAGGATAAATACCTCCACATCAGGACACTTTTCAAAGCCATCAGGCAGAGGGGTCAGTCTGTTGTGGGTTTTTTTAAAACTGCACAAGCTAATGCTTTAAGAGTGTCTTGATGGAATCAGGGAAATTGGATTGTCCCCCCATTTGCTGGCCTAAAACAAGCCTTTTTTTATTTATCCCATTAGAGGAACACAAGAGAAACCTTTTAAACGTCACTAAAATTTTCCCTGCATTGCAAAACCCAGTCAAAAGGGTTTTAATTTTCCCCGAGACCTCTTAAGTAATGCAGCATGTCAAGGTTTAATACATTGTGTGTAGGGGATTGTCTATATTCTGTGCTCTTTCACCAGGGTGATTCCACAGGGTCGGTCCTGGTCGCTGGATTTTGACCCTGCCAGCACCGAGCTGCCCAACTAGCCCACACCATTTTAGATCAGGTCTGGTGAACAAATAAGTGATAATGAGATGAGATGCAGCCTGCCCTGGACCAGTCTGGGACTCCCAAAAATTCAGCAGTGCTGGTCACTCTCCAGTGGTTTTGTTCTGCAAACTGGGGCTCTCTGGGTTTGGGAGAACCTGTGATTTATTTGCTTATTTATAGAAGGACTAGAGAGACTTGGCAAGAGGTGCCTATGTGCACAAGGCTCCAAATTTCCCTGAGATATTTAATATGACAAACATAAGCTGCGTCCCAGAGGCAGAGCCCAGGATTGCAAACTGGCAGCACACAACGTGCTAAAGCACAACAGCTAAAGATGGCAACAGGGCCACAGACCCTTGGAAGGCTGGGCTGGTGCCCACTCCACCCTTGCTGTCCCAAGGGCTGAGGGCATTAGTGCCAAAACAGCTTCTCATGGCCCCTCAGAGCCCATCCCACTTGTCAGCCAGCCTGGAAGCTATGGGTGATTTGATCTCCCAAAGTAATCCCAACTAGTAATGCTTGCTACTGAAATACACCATTATTTTGCTCCTACAGGATATGGGAGTTTTCTATCCACACTGTCCATGTTTATTTTTGAAGACAGTGAACACGTCATACCATAGCAGAAGAGGACCTGGGGTGCCATGTTAATTTGGGCTGAGCACGTAATTCTCCCCAGCCCCGGTTTTGCAGAGAAAAGAGGAATTGGAGGGCAAGGAGTGTCCAAGCCTTAAACCTTATGTCCCTGAATTCACACATGTGCACTGAGAGCTGGGAAAGGTGCAGAGCCGAGGAGAGTGAGGAAGAGGAGGCACATCCCAGCCTCTCAACCACTCACAATAAAACCCAGCCCTGAGACTAAGATACTGCCTCCTGATCTTCCCTGTAGGGCTGCACAGTCTATTTTACAAAATGTCAAAATTCAGCACGAAAATTGGAAAAAGGGGGTGAAAAAAAAAAAAAATCAGACTGGCTGGTTATTGGACCAAGGGCTGTGTTAAAAGGATCAGGAGGTGGTGGGCCAAGTGGTGGGGGAGGGAATGGGATAAAGTAGTGGGTCTAATCAAATCAGTTTAAAAAGCTGCAGCCTCTCCGAGTTAACCTTGCCAATCAGAGAGCGAGCGGGAGCATGTCTGCGCACATTAAAGCGGGAGCGTGTCCTTGAACCCGCAGAATATTCCATCCTCCCCCCACAGCCCACGCAGGCTGTGTACCCAACACCCTCAGCAGACAGCAGGAGAAAAGCCCCGGATTAGGCATCCTCCTTAGCCTCGCCCAAGTGGAAGTCAACACTGGCAAAGGCAGCTCGGGTGGTTCCCTGCGATTTGAGGTGAGCTCGTGGGATTAAGCCGGCAAGAGTGGGAGAAATGTTAAAAAACAAACAAACCAAAAAAAAAAAAAAGGGAACAAAAGGAGAAACCCTCCCATTGACAAACCACGCTGTTGCACCGAGCCTGGCAGCTGTGAGAGGCATTACTAACCTTCGCTAATGACTAAGGGCACTGAAGTCACTTTAAAATAAATATTCACTAGGAATTACATGGGTAATCTAAAGGGATTATCCTGCTGCCTTAACAGGTCCATAAACTAAACGTTAAATGGTCTACGCAAGTGTTTGCATTAATTTTGACCCAAATCAACCCTTCTGCTAAAAGCCGTGGAAAGCCAGATTCAATTTTGGAAACCACGTGTCTGCTTTGAGTTAGTGCTCTTATAAATTCCCCCAGATCCTCTGTTTTCTGAAGGAAAAACGGGGCTGAGCTCTTGGAAGCCAGGAGCCAGCCAGCAGCCAGGGAAAGGCTTTAGCAGAAATGCACACTCAGAACATGAAGCAGCAAATGCAAATCCAGCCTCCCACATAATCCAGTCCCTGCAGCAAAAGTATCCGTGTTCAGAGTCTTAGCTCGGGCCCATCTTCCCTAGGGAGCCAGGGAAAGCACAGTGTGGGGAGAAGGAGCCCTGCCAAAGAGAATGGACAAACCCCGTGCCTCGGTTTCCCTACCTGTAAAAGGGGGAACATGTCATGTGCCTTCCAGCTGAGGCACTTTTCCCTGTGCCTCCAACTACAGGAAGGGAATTTCAGCTGGAGCTGGGCTGTGCGTGTGAGCCAGGCTCAGGCAGGTCAGGAGAGCAGGAGTTAAGGCAAGAGGGACCGAATGATGGGGATGAAAGCAGCTCCTGTGCACCAGGTGCACCTCCTGAGAACAACTTCACTGTCTGTACACAAAAAAGAACAGTCTAAAAGCACACAGGTGCCTTAGAGCCACCACGTACAATGCCCAAATTGCATCTGATTCCCAAGATCCTATCAGATACAAACAGGGAGTAAGTACTTCAGAGGAAGAGGAATCAAACACAATGGGAGGCTGGCAGGGAAAACAGTCCAGAAAAAGATCAATATTTAAAAAGCTCACTATTACTGGTGGAGGGAAGAAAAACATTTGCAACCTTTACGTTTTTTAAAGACTTCTCCTACCTCTTTTTTTTTTTTAAAGTTAGAAAAAGTCTAACCTGGTAAAATCTAATTTCACAGGAAATCTTCTTTGAAAGCCTTGGCAACAGGAGTGGAAGTGCTGTCTGAAGGCAATGTGGAAGAGTGCTCTAACAACAGCATTTTAAACTCAAATGCCAGGCAAAAAGCAACTGCAAGTAAAGCCAGTTTTACATACTCTCAAATGAAAGATCATCCCACTAAATGAGATTTCTTCCATCTCAAATACATATTTTTATGAACTCCTAAATATATGCTAGAAAAAACTCACAGATAAAAACAACTTTAAACAAGATGAATTCTCTCCCTTCCTTTTTAAATAAACAAATAATCTCAAAGTTTTCTTTATGTACCATAAAAGAACGATAAATGGGAATAGACCAACATCCTCCACACTGATTTCCATCTATTAACAGTGACCTAAAACAATCTCTTGCAGCTGAAGGAGCCCTGAACAAACCTAAGAACATCCTTCAGTCTCCACCAAGCCAGATCTAAAACAAAATACGAATTGCTATAAAAAAGGCACAGTTGCTATTCTCCCTTTCTATCCCAGCTGGCAAGGGCTGGGATAGGAAAGCTTTAATGAAGGAGACACAGAGCCTGGTAGGGCAAACCCCTGTCCACTGGGGTGTCCCTGCAGGTGTAGGAGAACTCAGGGAACACCAGCCCCATGGGGTGAGCTGGCAACATCAGCACTTTGTCATTTGGTGGATAATAGACACCAGCAAATATACTTGCACTTACCAATGAGGCCTGAAGCAGGGATCCAGAGCATCTGCCTGCTTTAAATTGACAGGAATCACATTTAGGTGTCTATTTAACAGGGAATGGGATGGGCTAACATTGGCTGTTTTGTGCTGCAGCCACCAAGGATGTGAGTGGAAAGGGAGATCTCTCAGCAAAGTCAGCCACTTATGCTGCAGCCCCCCCTCAAAGCAAAAGGAAGCCTCCTAGCCATGCTAAACATGGATATTCAACTATGCTGCTTCCTGAAGAGCTCCTCCAGAAAGCCATCATTCCATCCAGGATAAATCACCTTACTGCACCTCCTGGTCATGCCACAAAGCCTCCCAGCATCTAAAGCAGAATGGAAATGATGGCGCAAGAGCTTCAGTTTGTACCAAATGCAGCAGCCCTGCATACCTAATTTGCTAAGCTTAGGCAAGTATACAGCCCTTCTGTGGGCTGCATCAATGTCTGATGCCTAATGAAGGCTCAATTTGCATCTACAAATGCACTGATTACTGTATTTCTCTGGGCTGATACAGGCAGCAAGGTAAGGAAGAGCTGGGCAATATCTGAGGACAAAGTTTTGTTTGCTTTTCTTCTCCAGAACACCCCGTTATGAGAGATGTTTCCTAAGGAGAAGGGGTGAATATTGACTTTGACCATCCTTCTCCCTCACAAAACCTTTTCTAAGACAAACCTTTCCTACAGAACTTGAAGTCCTGTAACCAGGGCTTGTAGTTCCCACACTCCTTTTTGTATTCCATTAATTGTTCTGCAAAACTCACCCCACATCCCGTGACCCTGTGAAGGGACAAGTCCCCGTGATTTTTATGCAGTCGTAGCTGCCACCAGAGCAACTGTGCAACAGCATAAAATTCAAAGATAGACAGCTTCCCTGGGTGGCTTTTCACACCTTGAGTGCTCAGGAGACAATACCCTTCTCCGGGAGGAGGCACAGTACTGCGGAGCGACGGTACATATTAATTTCTAAAAGAGGATTTTAATCATGCAACGTCCTCTGCAGTCGCACAGAATTTAATCTCATTGCTGACTGTGGGTGATGGGGGAGCATGTTAAGTGGAAAAGTTGTATTCAAGACCTTCTTGCAGATATGTGCTACAGGCAGTCCCTTGGGAGGAAGAAAATGACCCAAACCTGTCTCTCTCACTGCTGACCACCCCAGCCCAGAGCCCCCACATACCTCATCCACTCACAGAGCAGAAATGCAGGCACATTCCCAAAGTTCTGTGCAAGGCTGAAGTACACGTGTTAACACAGTTAGCATTTATCAAGCCTTACTTTACAAATATTGATTTATTAATCTAGGCAAGACCCAGGGATATATGCACATAGTATTCCCATGTTAGTTACAGAAACTGAGACACACAAAAAACCCCCACTGTTGGACTTGCTCAAGGTCAAATGAGGAGCACAGCCCACGGCCAGGATTAGTTTCAGGATGCTGAGCTCCCAGTGCTATGCTGTGACTCTCAGGACATGCCGTCCTTTCCCACAATTTTTCTTCCCTCTTGTAAGATCTGTCTTCACCTAAGCCTACATTTAGTGAGATTCTTGCCTTCATTTAGTAATATGGAAAGGAAACACTTAAGTTGAAAACCATAAGCTGAGAACTGAAACTCTCCCAGCTGCTATGGAGACCCACCATGACTGGGCTGGCACCTGCCTTCTGGATGGTTATCCTCAGATTTCTTCCACTTTTGTTAAAGACCACTCTCAGGCAGCTTTACAAGTCTTGGTCAATGAGACAATTATGTGTTGAATACAAAAATCTAAAAGGAATTACTATCATTTGTTCCACAAGTTCTAACGGGACCCTGAAGTTTATACAGAAGTTGTACTTGGAATTGTGAAGCAACTCTTTTTTGGAAGCTCCTATGAAACCAAAGAATGATGGTTAGAGTCCTGGCCTGGGAAGGGTGAAATTCAATGCCTTTTTTTTCCCTGCTAAAATAAAAAGTACTTCCCTAATATATCCAAAGTTAGAGCACCCCAAGTGATATCCCAACAGAATACAATTCCATAAAATACCTACAGTTCAAGTGAGAAACGATACATGTCTTCAAGCAGCACACACCTGATACCTACTTTCTAAATCAAATCAAACCTACTGAGCAGGTAAGTCACTCTATAACTGTTCTTTTGAGCTATTAGACCAGCTTTGGACTACTAATGGATGAAAATTAAGTATGAGACAACAGATCTACCAGCTTTAAAATCCTGAGAAAATGGAAAGAACGATCATATGCTTTTGTATACAACAGCCGTGCCTGTAGCGTGGGAGAACTGTAAAAAGGTAAAGTGTCTGAGTGATAAATACCCACTAAATCAGAAGGAGTAGCTTTTAGAAGACAAGAAATTAGGAGAATCCTGCAGAACCCTGCAGGAAAGTCATGGCAAGGCTTTAGGCACACTTCTCTATAATTTATGTTGCTGAATGCACGGCATGTTCTTTCCACTCTCAGTTGGCCTGGAACATGGGAAGTGTGCTGCTTAGGCAGCCAAAGTCCAGCCCAAAGTCTCAGGGCAGACAACAGACAGCATGAAAAAAGAGGATCAAACTTTATCAAACACTGAATACTTAATGACAGAATTAAAGCCTATGTCAGGCCATTGTCTTTCTCCAGTTGCTCCTTCATTTTACTCCTAAAATCCTTGATTTTGTTAACAAAACTTGAGGAGGAAAGTTGACTACTTGAACGTGCCATCATCTCCTTTAAGTAGTATGTTATTCATAAATACAAAGAAAATTCTATTTAGTTTTTCTCTTCAGAACCAAACCCATCATATGTATGATGTGATTTTAATTTATTTTTAAGAAGCATTTGAAAATTTCCTTGTAAAAATTTTTTAAATTCTAATTCCAGTCATATGTGGGCACAAGACAAAACAAAACAACTAATAGTCTATCAGAGAAAAAACGTTTCATTTGCTGTTTTCCAGCCTGATTCAAATGTAAAAATTAAGAATGTGAATAGACTGGGTTAAACTATATAATTAAGCAAACACGGGCAGACATTGTGTATCTGATTAGCAAACGAAGAACTAAATTTACTATAAAGGTTATATTTAGCTGCAAATGAACATATTTTAATGACTACTAACCAATGATAATCAACCTTTCCTTAGAAAAATAACCAAGAACTAGATTTAAATTGATTATTAAATCAATTAAATCAATCCAACCTGTCAGAATCTCCCTCATTAGAGTCACACTCAGATGCAGAGCTGCTGCCTGTATGGTCTGGCCACCCAGGCAAACCACAAAATGATGCAGTGCCAAAGGTACAGTGATACACAGCACCTTCCCAGTACACCCACCTAAAATTATACCAGACTCTTCTGAGTCCTAATGTGTGCCCAAACTGAGCACATCCATTAATGCACGGAGCCCATTAATATGTCTGATTTTTCTGCATTAACCAAACACCAAAAAGTGGGTCCCTGTAACAGCCTGATCAAAAGTCAGTGAACTGACTTTTACTTCTTAGAAAGAAAATAAAAATAGTGTTTAAATATAAAGCAACCGGTTGCAGCATCGTGGGATTAGTTGGATGAATCCTTCAGTGGATATAATCAGCTTAATGGCAACAAAGATCACAGCACAGTTACTGCAGCTGTGACACTCAGAGCATTTCACTGAAGGGGAAGGTCTGCATGAGGCTGGAACAGTCCCTTTTATTTCCAGCCTCCTTCCCTCTCTCTCTCTCTCTGTCTGTGCAGTCAACATCCCCATCAGCTCCATTAGCATGAAAGAATTAAGGAGGGAAATGGGAAGGGTGGAGCAATTTACGTCCGTGGGTCAGCATACTTACACAGCATCATATAATTCAATTAAATGGACAAATAAAGTGGTGCTAGTTGTTTTCCAAACTCAGGTTAATTTTAACTTAATTCCCACGCTGCTGTGGGCCAAAGGGCTGTCTGAGGCTGCTTGATACATGGCTAAATGGCCAGCTGTCTGTTATGGAAAGGAAAGCTGTATGAGTCCTCCTGCTTTTTTCTTAGGATACTCTTAAGAGCATCCTTACTCCGAGGATATTCTTAGTATCACCTTGCCACAAAAAAAAGAGACTGAAAGTAAAGACTTGATTCCTGTAATTTCAGCTCTGTTTGCACTGGCAAATCCATTGCTTTATATCACACCTTTTCTCACTGTTAAATTGCAAAAAAATATAGCAGAACTTCAAAGATCTGAGGAGATTTTAGCCTGCCCTGTAAGAAATTAAGAAACACTATTTTCCAGGCTTCTTAAATTAAGACTTTCATCATTAATTCCAGTGATTTACCTCACAGAGACAATATTAACACATACAAAAAGAAGCAACTAAATCCTAATTTATTTACCGTAACTATTCTCCTTCTGGGTTTTGCTTCCTCCAGGAAAAAATCCCCTAGATGCAGGTGAGTGCACTAATGGCTGAGAACAGCCATGGATAAGTACAGCAAACCCACAAATCTGTTGTCTGGAGGAAACCAATGGATAGATTTGGCTGTAGGAACATCTATGAGGAACGAGCTGTTTGCTGTAGAGTTTGCTAAGCTCTTCTCTCCCCGAGCTGGTGCCACTCAAACCCGTGCAGCTGCACTGTGGAACAAGGAGAATTAATTTCTGTTTGCAGAACAAAGACCTTTTTAGTATCACGACGTTTCAAAGCCTTTAAAATAAATCAGTGCTTGAAGATGCACAGCACTTCCCATAAATAACACAAGTGCTCCTCCTTTTCCTCAGCCAAAACTTCCTTTCTCCAGACACGTCAGTGCAACACCCCGCTGTCATTCTGCCCACCAGGAATACTTGCATTTCAGCAGTTCTGCATGGATACAATTTGTAAAGTGCTAAGCAAATAAGCACCGCTCTGAACTGGGGAATGTTATTGACAGGCTACCTGGCAGGAAGCTTTCAAACCCACCAGGAACGTCGGGAGGCCAGATCTGCACGTGTCAAGTCCGTCACCTCAGGAGGCTTTCAAAGTTTTGCTTTTTGTGACGCTACAAAACGCATCTCCAGAGCCATTATATGAATTAGTTGGAAAGGGGTGGTGGGGGGAAGGAGGAGCAGCTAAAGAACAGCAATACACCCCTGTGAGGACATTTAGAAGCATCTGGCTCGGAGATATTAAGAAAGGAAGGAAAAATTAATCATGCCGGCTGGGAAAAAAAGCCTGGCATCAGCACAGCCACCTTGTCATAAGGCAGATATTAATAATGTGAACCCCCAGGGAACACTCAGACATCTGAAAGATCCACTTGTTGGCTCTCACTGAGCAGGCAGGTTTAACTGATGTCTCTTTGAAACCTTCTGAATCTCATGCTAAAGCACTGCTCAGGATTTTTTTTTTTGCAGCAGCAGAACAGAACCCTCAGTGCTAAAGACCAGAAATTTACTGCATTTCTTTCTTTTTCCTCAAAGAGAGGACACCCAACATTTTGTAGACCTGTAGCTGCCCAGTAGCTATGAAGGACACATGAGAGAAATGGAGGGGGAAAACTGGATGAGTATTTTAAAAAGGGAAGAAGCAAAAAGGATCTTGCTGGACTGGAAGACAGCTGGAAAACCCACACCTGGCCAAGACATTGCATCTTAAATATAACTTCCTAGGCTTAGAGTAGGATGTAAAGTTGGTGGCAGCAACAGTAACTAGAACTCACATCTTCAAGAGAATTTATTTAGCCTACAAAAGATGGCAAAACCCTCCTTTTTTTCCTGCCTTCTTCCTTCTCCAGAGCTGCAGCAACCTTTCCTGCCTAACACACTGAAAGCCAGCATGATAAAGGAACCACTAATCTGCTTGTATTTGGGAAATGAGGAGTGTTGCTAAAAGCACACCAGACACCCCCGACATAATCTTATATTTCTGATCTCTTGGACCATCTGTGGCCAACAAGCAGCCACAAGATGGGTTGTGGCTGGCAAATCTAGAGGAACATTTCTCCAGTTAGGGAATATTGCTCAGGTATTCTCTGTTTAGAAAGAGCAAACTCCAATGTTTAAGTGGAAGATGACATCCTGGAGACCAGCAGCGTACCAGGTGTTTTCAGTAGCTGGGCACAAGGTTTGAAAGCATCATCCATCCAAAAATGCTGTGCCAGTGTCTGCTTGAATCAGAACCAATTCTGCAGCTGAATGACTGTGTTTTTAAACCACCCTATCCCTGGAGGAAACATTTTCTGCATGGGGTACAACTGTGTACATTCCTATGCAAATGAAGCAATTTTCTTTTTTTCTCTATGAAAAGTCTCCAGCCTCTTCCCCATAACTGACTTTTTTCTCCCAATGGACTTGATAAAATGCAGCACTTGCAGAGTTGTTTTTAACTGATCACAGCAAGGGACACACTCAGCCCTGAGATAAATGCCAATAAAAGTCCCATTGACTTGAGTGGGGAATTCACGTGTTTATCCTTCGTCAGAAGTCCTCAGTAATGACACCTTATCATCCTTTAAATCCCCAGTAAGACTTCTTCTGCCATGACCCTCCGTGTCACCGCTGTCTGGCATCAACTGGGGAAGCCAGGAGCCAAGAATATAATTTTTCTGCTGATCTCTGTTTTATTCTCTTACTTCCATTCACTCAGCTTTTCCATTTGCACTACCTGTTGTACTGCACCTGATGCCAAGATGATCTCTTTGGGACAGGGGTGGTCTTTGTTCTTGCTTGATGCCTGGACTTACAATTTACACAGGCACAAGAGGAACCCTTGAGCTGACAGGCAAAATTCCCAACAAACCCAATGATTTAAACCAGGTCTAAATGACTAATTTATATAATCTTCCATCTTCGACTCAGTACATATTTATGATCTTTACACGTGGTTTATCCCAAGTGACTGGGCTTAGCAAGTTGTTTTGTATCAGCTGAAGAGTACAAACTGACCATGTCCACACTTAACTTTTCCACCTGAGAAGTGAAATGAATGATTTAAAGTCACCACAGCTCTGAGTTTTCCTGCTGCTGTGAAACATCCAGATCGAAACAGCCTTCATGGTTTAAATTAACCTCTTTTACTCTGCAATTAGCACTGGAGGTAAGGGGGTATGTGATCACTTCCCAGCATTCCAAAAACAAGCAGTTGGTCATTAAGCTGTGAAAAATTGATCATTTGCAATTGCTGAGCCGTAACTTTACAAATCTCTTCAGAGTTTGACCACTGGAATTCAAAGTGTAATGCTCAATTTCATACCACTTCAGAAGCCAAATTAACATGTAATCTGTGAGCACTGCTTGAAAATATCCTGACAATAGCAGCAGGAATAGGGCATCACAGAGGAGGGAACCAGGCAGCTTTGGCAGACCTGGCTTCTGACTCAGATTTCATCTGTGCAGTCTGAACGTGATTAAAACTGAGTTAAAAAAAAAAAAAAACAAAAAGAGAAAAAGTAAATTGAAATGTTCTGCACAGATGTAACATGGCCACTGGCTGAGGCCAAGCACATGTCAAGACCTCCAGACCAGTCCTGGATAAGAATAACCTTTAATGCTATTCCCATTCCTTTCCTCGCCTCACAAAAATACTGCTGGATGTACAGTAAAGTAAGGAAATATCACGGGGGGGGAAAAAATCAATTAAAAGAAATTTGCAAACTGTCATGTTAGAGCATCTCCTTTAGAGCAGCCACTTTTTATCTGCAGGGCAAGTAATTGCAGTACTATGGTGGCAGTAATATCGTGCATCAGAGACGGTGACAACATTTTTAGGGGTATTTATTGTGAGCATACTAAATTCAGGACTGTACCCTGCAAATTAATTTACAAGGGTGGCAGAAGTCAGCTGGCTAGAGCTGCTATTGCTAATAGCTAGAAAAGACCCACTTAATCACTTTGCATTTTTATTTGTAGAAGATAAAGAAACATTTCTTTCACTAATAGTTTCATGCTTGTTTCATCTCATTTTATCTGGGCTGCAAGATCTGTTTAATTCCATTTCATCAGTTTTCTGAGGTTCTTAAAAGTACCATATTTTTATAATCTTGTTATATCCATGAGATAAAAAACGATTATTTGCCCCACCATTTCCCAAATGGGAAACCACGGCAGAAAGAAATCAAGTGACTTGTTCAAGGTCACGCCGGGATTCTGTAGCAAAACTGGACAATTAGAAACCTGAACTCGATTCTGAAAAGAGCTACAAGGAGAATTTCCTCACTGAATCCACAGGGACTCTACAGATCTGGGCATCTACTGCTATGTTTTTTAATAACAGATGTAACTGTGGTAACCCAGCTTTGAATGGACAGATTCTGTTATTCCTCTCAGCTGAAAAAAAAAAAAAGGCAAATTCTCTCACTAATAAATAAAACTAAGCTACCACTTAATTTTATGGCTACACTACCACTCCCAGGTGGGGGGAGTCCGAAGTTTAGCCAAAGCACTTTAAAGGTACCGGTTGCTGGTTCTGAAAATTTCAAACAGCAGGTCTGCATCACAAGTGTGGCTCTATGAAGAGGAAAAAAGGTAACATTCTTAATTTATTTTTCTCCTAAAAACATTAGCAGAGCCGTAACTCAAGCTAAAGGAAAACACCCATCTCAAAGTTCTGTACATTCAAGACATGTGTTGCTCACAAACATCTCAGTGTTAAGTGGTGAATTGTTCAGCACTTGGATTTTTCTGCTAGTTTTTATATATAACAAAATAAATCACTCAACCCTGCTCTTCCCCTGATGACAGCTGCCTACGCAGCTTTGTTTGCGCTGTTTAACAGCCTCAGGAACTGTTTTGCTCTTGTCTGGGCTGGGCAGGAATGAAGCAGGAGTGCACCAACAATGCAACAGAAACCTAGACGTTAAAACCTGACACCTGACCAGCCAAGGCGTTCGCCCTACACCTCTAATCTGAATCGTGGAGCTGAAGAGATCTTTTGAACAATTTTGGCAAGCTGGACATGAACAGATGCTTTAGACTTATGCACTGTTAATGGGAGGAGCAGGTATGTCAAACTAAGTCACTGGCTGTGTCCAAGCTGCGGTTTCCATCTCTCTTCCAAGCTGTGTTGAAGTGCATTGGCAGAACAACATCCATCAGGGATGTATCGAATGCTGACCACAGCAGTATTTGTCCTCTGCAAAGAGGATATGAGCAGAACAGTCAAATCTGCATAAACATTGCATTAATAACAGGCTGGGTGAAGATTGCATTTTAATACTGAACTCTAGCTGAAGTACCTGCTTATTTAAAAGTTCAGAGAAGCTTCTTCAGTTGCTGGTACTGATGAGTATTTCAGTGCCCACTCTCAGCAAAGGTTGTGTGCACAGTGCAAGGCCACAGATCCCAGGCCAGGACCTCACGCTTCTTCCCTGGCTTAGGAGTTAAAGGATCAGTGTTGCAGTCAACACCCAAAGCCATGCAGTGCTTGGGAAACCAGCCATCATTAGCACATGCAAATCCCTTTGAACACGACATTTTGGAGGTCAGAGCAGAGCCAGTGGCTGCTTTTCTGAAGAACAGGCAACACTGCATCTGCCTCTGCTGGTTTCTCTCACACTACAAACCTACCTTAATGATTATTTACACTTCCCTCTTCCAACCTTCCTCTCTCCTCTTATGTAAACACACTATAAATACAGACTTGGCATAAAGCCCATCAATCCACTGCTCAGCTTCCCCCGGTCCTAAAGGTCTTTCTCTGGACAAGATGTGATTTAGCTCCAAGTTCCTGTAAGCCTGAGCAACTTCTTCCAGCCTCCATCAGCACTAATGTGACACTTGCCCTTGTGCTAGTGATGAGACACCCACACCTTGAGAAACCAAATCCAAATTTCAGCATGACTCCCGTGGACTTCTTTATGGGCATCCCTCTCCTGTGGCTCCTATGAACTCTTTAAGGGTTCTTCAGGGTTTTGGAGGGAACACTGGCAAAAGTCACCCTACACTGTAGATGCCATAGGACTTTGCCCTGAACAAGACCAAGACCTCTGGCCAGTGTCAGATAATCCGTCACTATAAGCTACTTGCATCCAAGCCAGATATTTATTGCTATTGATCTGCCTGGTCCCAGCGAAAGACTTTTGTTCTCCCAACCCGGGACTTTGACCTCAATTAAGTTATGAATTTCAATCCGATAGACTGCTCCACTTACCCTGCTGCTCTCCCTGACTGGATTAATTAGAATTAGCTAGGCTGGGAGTCACCCCGAGCGCCTCATGGATCATGTTATTTTAATAATAAATAAAGAGACAGCAGCAGCATACAAGGAAGGATTTTGAAAGATTGTTCATCCAAGAGCATCATTCAGGGCCTGCCAATACTAATTTCTCTGAGTTTGATTACCTCATTTACTTCTTTTTATTTCTATTCATTAATTGAGTTTTATCCCCCATTACTTCAGCTCCCCAAATGTGCCCTTCCTATAAAGGAACCAGACACACGCTTTGCTGTTACAAAGTTTTATTACTGCAGCTCATCAAAAGTATAGTTAGCAGGAATGCAATAGTCATTAAGCATTTAATAATCTAATAGTGCTGAGAAAAAAAAAATATATTTAATAGGGGAGGGGGGAGGGAGGGAGAGGGACAAGACAAGCCTGTCTGTTGCCATAAAGAGTGCACTGAGGGCTCTCTGTACAGATAGTTTATTGGCTGGTGGACAAAACCAAGTGTCTTCCAGAAGGTAACATCTAACACTGGAGAAAATGCATATATCCATCAGGACATTTTCTGACATCACAATAATGCCTTTGGAACGAGCCTAAGACGGGTTGAATACCAAAGGAATTTGATTGGCAAGGGGAAGTTTCTGAACTAGTGAGTCAGGGCCTGATGGCTACATTATCCTTATTGCTTCTCTTTCCCTACAAAAGCAATTACATACCCAAAGATGTCGGGTTGCCCAGGCCTGGATTGTCTCGGCCAACCATGTCACAGCCATACTACGGAGCTACTGACCCATAAAGGAACACTTATTTGTCATGCTCATTTTAATGTTTAATTGGCTGGAACAGCAGAAACGGATTTGGATGATGCAAGTTTACCAGTGCCTCCAACAGTGGTACCCAGCTTGCAGACAGCCAACTCCTAACCCGAGAACAAACACCACAGACAACTTCAATGCACCTTTGTGTAAGTTCAGGCCTCTGTTTTGTAAGAAATCTTTATTCCAGCAAAGCTGAGCCTCGTCGAAAGAGGGTGGAAGACCCATTTCAACTCAGAACTTTAAGTTGGGACAGTTTATTGGTCTGTTAGATAAACTAGAAGGTTACTCAAGGATAGAATTTACTTGTTTTGTTGCAAAAGGGAGCAACTGAGTAGTTTTTCTGTGACAGGCAGAGGGAGGATGGTACCAGCCTTTGCTTCTGGATGCAGGCAAGCACCACCAAGACTTCTGCTATGGGGATGCCTGTCCACATGGATCTCCAAAAGCCTTTGGACGCTCCATCTCACCAAAGGCTACTAAATGATGCTGTCATAGAGCAAGAGGGAAGGTCTTTGCACTTCTTGAGAACTGATCACAAAAGTAGAGATTGAACAGGAATAAACCACCAGCTTGCACAATTATTGGTGATCACTGGAGCCTTTGAGGGACCTGTTGCAAGGGCTTGGGTTGTTCAACCACACAAGTGAACGGGGGAAGCAGGTTGAGTGTGAAGCATCCAAGTGTGTTAAACCAGAACCTGGCTGTAAGATGCTGCAAAAGGATCTCAGGGTGACAGGGTGAAAAATCTGCAGGTGAAATTCAGTGCTGATAAACACCAAGTAATGCACACGTGAAAAAACAACCTTCAGTCTAAATCCAGGGCGATGGGTTCTGAACTAGCTATTCCCTCTGTGGAAACAGATCATGAGTTACTACAGACAGCTCTTTAACACCAGCTCAGTGGTAGTTAATAAAAGGCAAAACAACAAGGAGACATTGGGGGGGGAAAAGAAGAGGAAATAAGAAAACATCATTATATTGCTTCATTAAAGCTCATAATGCACTTACAGCTTGGGCACTGGGAGAAGTGCTGCTCCCTTCATCTGAATGGAAATAAGGAAGAACTAGGAATGACTCAAAGAATTGACAAGGAGCAAAGTTACTGAGCAGCTTCCAAATGGGGTAGGATTAAACAGATGAAACTCCTCAGTCTGAAAAAGAAGTGATCAAGGGGAATGAAGGAGACCCATAAAGAAAAGGTAACTGGGGGAACAATTACTATTTCTCATTACACAAGAACGATGGGCTCTCATGTGGAAAGATTGTGGCAAGTGCAAAGCAAATGCACAGTTAAACTACACAACTCCCACTGGCATAAAAGGTTGGGAATCCAAAGAAGGATGAGAGAAATTTATCAAAGAAAAATCCAGGAGCGCAAAGATAATGGTTCAGGAAGCCTCCAAGCCACAGACTCTGGGAAAATATATGAAATTATCACTGTATCCTTACCTTACTCTGTCTCCTAAGCATTCACTCTTCCACTGGAGACACGATGCCAGGCTAGGAAGTCTTGTGTACTGACACTGTTCTCATGGATGCTGAATTAACATGTACAAGCTGAGAGACAGAAGCATCCTAAATCAGCTTTCCATTTTCAATGCCATTCTGTCACTTACGATCCATGAAACCAAGAGACAGCTATAATCATTAAAAATCTTACTCAAAATCTAACCAAAGTAAGCATAAAGAATTACTGCCCCAACATCTAAATCATTAGAAAAATCTTAGGAAAACTAAAAAAAAAGTACTTTGCACCAAAGACTGCAAATTCCAGATGCCCCAGTGATGCAACTGGAACTGGGTTTTTGTAGGTTTTTGTTGTGTAGGGGGGTTTGTTTAGTTTTTTTTAGAGGAAACTGGAAGAGACAACTGCTGACAACAGATGAATACAAAATTCCACTTGGAAAGGAAAGCCAAGCTTTCTCAAATTGAAACGTCCTCAGGGAGAAGGTGAGCAGCAGAATTTAACCTCTTCAAAACAGGGAAAGCTTTTCCAAGGGGCTGAACTAAAAAGATGATGTTCTAGGAACCATCCTTTGGCAGGGAGAGGTGACATCAAGGCCATAGGAAATGAAGCAAGGCTAGAGACCATTCCTAGGGTGATTAGAGACCATTCCTAGGGTGATTAGAGACCATTCCTAGGGTGATTAGAGACCATTCCTAGGGTGATGTGCTCACCTGAAGAACCAGCTTGGTTGCCAGTGGTATCCTGTTTGCGCAGTTAACCAAACACCTTAATGAGGGATTAAAGCATTTCCAACAATGACTTTAGGAATTACAGGTGTTTTAACACGTGCTTATTTCAAAGATGACCCCGAGACCAAGGGGCATTGAGATCATCCCCTGCCCTCGCAGGGAGGCATTCAAGGTAAGGCTCTTTCCTGCCGCTGCAAGGACATATGAAGACAACAGGGAGTTTCTCCTCTGAAGTAGAACACACAAGAGCACCATGGTGCCACCTGCACTGACCCCAAAGCTCACTGCTGCTGCTGGCTTCTGTCTACTGTAAGCATTAGCAGAGATTGTATCACAGAAGAGCTGTGCTGCTCAGGAATAGAATCAGGCACAAGGCTCCCTGATGCAGAGGGTGGTTCACACTCTCTGAGCTAAAACTATGTGCCTTCTGCCAGACTGCATTCCTGCACCAGCACTGGCCATGGGATGTGCCCCCCTTTGCACAGCACAGCCCTCGGTACAAGGTGATGCCCACAAACCACACAGTCCCACAGTAAGCCACCAAAACATGCTGCTGTCCTCAGTCCTGGCTTTAAACCCTGCATTTTCATTACCCTGAAAGCAGCTTTGGATTTTGAGGGTAGAGCAGCAAAGACCACTGCTAAGTTTTTCAGGACCAGCTCTTGGATTTCACTTTTCCAATCCTGGTTTTGCACAGCACAGGAGCCTGCAGCAGCATTCCTGGCTGGTAAGCCTGCTTTGCAGGCAACACTGAACGTGTGCTGCCTGAGCAAGGGTGCCAACTGCTCTGCTGCACCAGCCACGAAGCAGTGATTCATATGTCTACAGGGAGCAAAAGAAACAAAGACTGGACACATCAACCTGGAAGATCTGGAAGAAACAATGCAAAAAAGCCCAGCCTGCACAAGCTGAAGGGAACATCTGTACAACCTACAGTTTGTGTTGACGAGGCTTAAGGTGTCTTCAGAAGCTGAGGAGCAAACCAGGGATAAATCTCTGCCTTTCCTGGCATATATTTAGAGCTGAAAATATTTTCCAAATGCTTCTGCTGAAAGGGACTTTTCTCCCAGTAGGTAAAATCAGCATCTGCTGAGTGGTGACCATTTAACATTCAACCTGCTGCCAATCTACATTCCACAGAGAGACCCGCAGGAGAGACATGGAGCTGTGCCACTTGTAATAACTGTGTGACTGGCACCATGTCAATGCTTTAATGTAGAATGCTACCCTCTGTCACTAAGCAGATCTCTCCTTTCTTTTGGCTAATGGCTTTCACACCCATTGGCAACAGTGTCAAGACTGAAGGGTCTGCAGAGTCTTTGGAGATCTGCTTGACAAAGCTGACACAGAAACATGGGAGACAGGGATCAGGACAAGGGATGGTTAAGGGAAGAAGGACACTACTGTGGTTAATAAATCTGCTCTTATTGCTTTGCTTTTCATCTTTGTTTAGTGTTTTCATCCATTTGCCACAGTACCTCCCTACCACACAGCGGTCAGCTCAGCAACACCTGCGACATCCTTTGCTTGCTGAGAGCCAAACCCTCTGCAGCAATATCAGACACAGGACTGGGTCCCTCCTGGCTTTCTGAGCCAGGCTTTTAGTATATTTAGGGGGAAACTGATACTAGGGACACTAAATGCAAGGGCAAAAGGCTCAGACATTTTCCTATTTAATCTCAGCCAGGTTGAGACTCAGAGGATGGTCCTAACAGCAGAGACCTTTGGCAGCTGGCATCCTACCCACAAGGTGTTTGCACCCACCAGCTCGCAGCAAGGGTGGTGGGCTGCATGGACACACTCCCACGTCACTGGGGAGGGGCAAAGATGTGTAGACACAGCCTGTGGCCTTTGGTCCTCGGTCAGAACAGCGGAGATGCCCACATCAAATTCCTCATCTCCCTACAGACACAGAAGCATGAGGGCATGATGCTTATTCAGTGCAGGAGGCAGGGAAGGGACACACATTTACTGAGAGCAGCATAATTTTTAAACGTCTATGCAATGCCTCCAAAACCCAACTCCCAGTGCAAAGACTGAAGCAGTTTGTATTTTTACTGTGAAATCCAAATGAACAAGGTTGAAAAGAACAAAAAACGGGCAGGCAAACCTGACTATTCCTTGCTCTTTTTCATCCTATTCAGATGCAATCCCTTTAAGAGTCAGGCAGGAAAACAGTAAAAACATACAAATAAAACAAAACCAACAGAACACCAATCTTAGCAATCTTCGACATATCCATAATTTCTACTTCATTTCTAGCTAATGGTGGAAATTAGTCTTTGGATAGTTGATAAAAATCAACCTGTCTCCGCCGGGTTAGTACCGTGATCTGTGGCCCAGCAACTACTTCTGGTACAATTGATTTTCCTTTTTGGCAACCAATAGGCCAGTCAATAATAATGTTGTTTGAGAGGGATTGAGTCATGAGGGAGATGAACCTTCCCTGCCACTTATTATGTTTGTATTGTCTTCATTTGAAAAGGTTTCTTCTTTTTTTTTATCCCCAACGAGGACGTGAGTGAAGGTATTACAAGGGATGGCTGCTACATGTTCCTGTCTCCAGGAGCCTTCTGACTCAACAGTGTCTTAGCTGCAAACAGAGGAGGGAAGCTGCTGTCTTCCTAGATGTGTGTGGCAGGGAAATGGGAAAAAAGACAACCTGGGGAGACAACCACGCTCCTCCTGCTTTTTTTGTCTTTTAGAAAACAACAACAACAACAACAACAAAATCCATCTAACTCAAAATACCATGTTGACAAGCATCCCTTCAGTGAGTAAATATGACTGGGTAGTTTTGCACGAATTGGTACAAGACAAAAATCCAACACTGTCACCAAAAATCCACCAATGCTCTCTGCAGACAGCACAGACACTAGATGCTTTTCACCAAAATTACTGCTGTATATGTATGAATAAAAATAAAATCCACATACACTAGCAAGAGATTTCCTAACCTGATGATTTTCAGCTTTGGTCTCAAGTTTCCCTCTCAAACCTCTGAGGGTCCATGGATGACCACTGGGAACTTGCTGGCAAGAGGTCTAAAGTCTCAGTGCAGTGCTTTGCACCTTTACGAGGAAAGTGAAAAGTCAGCAAATAAAAACTCAACATCAGTTATAGCCTTTTTCTTCCTTTCAGAAAAAACCTGAAAGCATAGAAAATTATTACCATAACATTGATAACTGCACAATGATGCAGTTTAAAAATCATAAAATATTTAGATACAATTTTGACTCAGCTGCTCTAGCACACAGATATGTACACAGCCCTTAATTATCCTGTGTGTCAAGTGGTACAGTTCCACTGACAATGAACAGCATTTAAGACTTGCTTGCATGGCCAGATAGGCTTGAAAAGCTTTATCAGAGTAAGCTCAGCTGTGGCAACCACTCCAGGAGAGTTTCCTGTGCATTCCCAAAGGCACGCCTTGAACACATGGATTACTACTTTGGAGTAAGGAGTGCCCACAAATGGAACAAAGTGCAGCCACAGCAAGTCCAGGAGGAGAGTCTGTGGTCTACTGTTTTGACATTACAAGTGGGAGATGCTATTTGTCCTTCTCTCTGTCATTGGACAATTTTTGTATCGTGATGTTCTTCATCTTCCTTAGACCTGTACTAGCAATTTGTATACCTGCAGTAGATATATACATATATATATATATACACACACACGCACCCTCCCTATACCCTGAGTAGGATGAGCAATCACGTGGGGCCTTGGCACCAGGGCACAGAACTCTCCTTTTTGAGCCCCCTTACCTGCCTTGCTGTTGCAGGAAGAGGTGTCCAGACCCTGCCCCAAGAGGACCCTTCCACCTAAGAGCAGTGAAGCAGCACACTGTGCCTAAACGTCCCCCCAAACACACTAAAGGAGCTTCTCTGAAGCTGGTTGAGCAGCACCTCACACCCAGGAGACTTCTGCTGTCTCCTCTGCACTGGCACTGCAGCACCAGAGAAAACTGAGGACAAACAGATGACCTTTAAGGTCTCTTACAACCCAAACCATTCCATGATGCTATAAAATAAGGACTCTGACCAGGCCAGCTTGCTCCTCCAGGCACAGGGAATGCTGAGGATATTATGGCACAGATGCTGGGGTGCAGCTCTGCACAGCTTGCATTCAGTGCCTCCCTTGATCCCAGAAAATCTCCTTCCCAAGGCCAGAGAAAACACTGCAAGGAAAAACTCTCTTGGGGAAAAAGATGTTCCAATTTTGCTCATCCTCTGCAAGGAAAACTTGTGTCTTCATGTGTTTTAAAGCTAGAAATGAAAATTATAATCACGTTGCTGAGCTCCTTCATAACTGTTACGTTATGAAAATATCCCATTTAAGGCAAACATTTCCAGTGGAAGAAGGCTGTTCTCAGACTCTGCTCCAAAATACCATCCCACCACCCACTTTGACACGGCCTCTGGCTCTGAAGATTTAGGTAATTCAATTACACAAATGCCCCTTTTCAACAAAGCAGAGCAGCCTGTTGCCTTTCTGTATCCCCTCGCCCATGGCAATCACTTTACCACCTCTTTTCAAACGTGCTATTAGAGCTAATTATGAACAACCAGAGAATTCAATGGCTGCAGCTTTTCAGTGACATTAGTGAACCACCCTTTGGAAACTGCAGCAGCACTGCTGAAAAACAAAAAGCACAGGGGCTGGACCACTGCAGTCTTGGGCCGTGGGGTTATTTCCAGAATTAAAGTGGTTTTGAGCACTCTACAGGAATGAGGAGACCTCTCCTCCTGCTCCCAACCTGTCTGTTTATCAGTAAAGAGTAATAAGTTGACACTTGCAGACCCTCTTGATCCAGAGACTGCAGTACTTTGACAATAGATAACACAAAGGTAACTAAAATAAGGCAGCAAAAAGGTATTAAGGCAAATCTACAGGCACAGTGAACTGGTCTGACTTGCTCCAGGTCACCTATCAGAGCACTACTGTCATTGTTTGCTTAGGGCAGCTAAATCCTTTAGCACACTCCAAGAGAGCCAAGATGGAAGAACATTTATTAAAAAGGTAATGGAAGAGAGCATAAATCTGTCACGCTGTTTGACTAACTTTTTAGAAGCATACTAAAACACAGGCAATTAAAAAAAAAATTGGTCTATAACATTTCTCTCCTTCACTACCTGCTCATAACCCTCCTAATCCCTAATGTATTCTTGATCTCTTATGCTGCCTGCACATAGGTGCTGCTGCAAAACTGAACAAGACAGGAGAACACCCAAAGAGCAGGAGGGGTGGATGGGAATTGTGGACGTTGCTGGGACAGAGGTGTGAAGGGAACCTCTGCTGAGAGCACATTGCTCTGAAATAATAGATTCGAGTCACCAGAGATTCCCTCACACTTAACCCACTGTTCTTTACAGCCTACACATTAACTGATTTGGTAATGTGTAATAGCAGGTACTGCAGTGTTCATGGCCTGTTAGGAAGCCAGAGTTTCTCCCTCTCCCTTTTTCTTCTGGTTGATCTTAAAATTCCTCCTGCTCTTGCTCTGGATGTGAATTCTTACAGGGTAAAGGTTAAAATAAAAATAATAAAAAAAAAAAGAAATAAACATTAAGTCACAAAGTCTTGAAATGTTATTGCAATTTATATATGGTTGAGAATAAAAACGTGTCTGCTTTCTCTGGGAACACACCCACTTGCAAACAGAGACCTTTATAAAAAATTCTCCTTTATTACCTCGACGGGGGAAAAAAATATCAAAGATTGATTTTCTTTTTATGGCTATTATTAACCTTTTGTTACTGGCCAAAAATAATCTGGTTAGAACATGTGCAATGCATCAAAAAGAAAAAAGAGAAGAATTTAAGAGAAAAATGAATGCTCAGGGAAAAAAATTATGATGATTCTCCCTTCTGTCTTTTCTTCAAAGAGTCAGACTTTACCTCCAAAGGAATGAGACAGGTGTCAAAGAGAAGAGATGTTTCAGACAGAGCCCAAAACCATCTCCAGGATGCCAGGGTGAGGGAACAGGTTGATCCAACTTCTCTGCAGTTTCAGTGCAAAGCTGTTCCTGTATGTATCCAACACATCACCCATGAGATCTGACTGAAGGGTGATGGACAGGGTATGCAAAGCCCCCCTTCGTACTGGTTTCACTGCCCCTCTTCTATGTAAGGAAAAACTCCTGTAAAATCCATTAAAACCAAAACCCCGGAGATCTAAGCATGAACATATGTTTGTCACCAGCTGCCACAGAGCTGTCCTTCCTCATAGCATCCCAGCACCAATTCTGCCCAGGAAAGGGCAAAACAGACCTTTTTTTACAACAATTTCATGAGTGTCTAAGTACCAACACCGCTATTTGTGGGCAGGAGAGCAGAGCCAATAAGAGCCACACAGGTAAAGAGCAGTCAATCATAATTTCACAGAAATACATTAGACAATTATTTCCCAACACAACCAAATCTACACAAGTCAGCCCTTATTGCACCAAGCTGACAAAACTGGGAGCACTGACTCATGGGTACAGACAGACCCAAGCTGGCTGGCTGGAAGGAACCACTTGCAAAGCAGTTGCTGAACCAGTGTAGGACAAAACCTGGGCTATTCAGGTACCCTAAAACTGCTGCTAGCTAAGCTCAGACATGTGGGGGCAAACTGTGGTGGCTAAAAATTCTGTATTTTTCCCAGGCTACCTTTTTGGATGTTCTTATAATAGAATCATAGAATAGTTTGGGTTGGAAAGGACATTAAAGATCATCTTGTTCCAACACCCCTGCCATGAGCAGGAACACCTTCCACTAGACCAGGTTGCTCCAAGCCCTGTCCAACTTGGCCTTGAACACTTCCAGGGATGGGGCAGCCACAGTTTCTCTGGGCAACCTGTGCCAGGGCCTCACCACCCTCACAGAGAGGAATTTTTTTCTGATATCTAATCTAACTCTACTCTCTGACAGTGTGAAGTCATTCCCCCTTGTCCTGTCACTCCAGGCTCTTGTAAATAGTCCCTCTCCACCTTTCTTGCAGGATCCCTTCAGGTACTGGGAGGCCCCAATTAGGTCACTCCAAAGCCTTCCCTACTCCAGGCTGAGCAATCCCAACTCTCTCAGCCTCTCCTCATAGCAGAGGTGCTCCATCCCTGTGATCATCTTGGTGGTCTCCCCTGGACTGGCTCCAACTGGACCCAGAGCTGGAGGCAGCACTGTACGTGGGGTCTCACCAGAGCTGAGCAGCTTTTCTGTGATAAGTACCCTGAGAAAACTTGCTATGGAGTTTTGGAAGAATTCAGCTTCAAGCGAAACATTTGGTCAGGAGGCTCTGTAACACATCGATCAAATTCAACTTTGTATTCCTTTCTTACCTGGATGTTGACGTCAGCAGAGTGCTGTAACAGTGCTGAAACCAGCTCCTTGTGTCCTCTGTCACATGCCCAGTGGAGCAGAGCCCGGCCCTGCAACATCCAGGAGAAAAATTAACAAAGCCAGGCAAAAAAACCCACAGAGAATCAGTCTTGCTAATAAGTATTGAGCACCGATAACCAAATTAACCCAGAGTTAAAAGAAAAAGTAAAAAAATAATATTAGTATGCAGCTTATTATTCCTTGTGATTTGAACTTAAAAATAATGCTAGAAAAGTGAAAAGTGACACACAGTTCAATTTTTCATTAATTTAGCACTAAGCCCACAAGCCAGCAAAAAACTTAGAGGGGAAAAGCAGGAAAGCATGAAAGGAGCCATGACATGATTTTTTTTTCCTGTATAGATTTGGGATTTTGGCACCTCTGACTTTTCTGGGAGCAACGACTTACACAATAAGGATAGGATTTTCAATGCTGCCTAAGTCACCTGGATGCCAAGTTCCCAAAAGCTCATTCCTCTGGCAGGTCCAAAGCACTTAACCCACAGGTCCTGTCTCTGCTGCAAGAGAAGATTAAAACTGGGCAGCTGGGCAGGCATCACCCACAATTGTCCCCTCTCAGCTCTGCAACATGGGCTGCTGCACCCATGCCTCTGCCCCCTCCCAGACCTTTGCAGTTTTCTTCCCATCCACTTTCTACAGTTGTCTGCCACCATGGGAAGGGATACAATGGAAGTACAGATCACCCTGCCTGCTAAAGATATGGGAAGAAGCTTAGGATCCCTGAGAAAGGGAGATCAAAGTAGCCTGAGATAGATTTTCTTCTTTGTTTACTACGTACACGTGGTAAATTATACTCACTGTTCCTATTAAGCTCTCCTGGTTTGCAGGGGAAAACTTGGAAATCACCCTGCAGATAACCAGGAATCACACCCCACAAGTTGTGACACCATCAGACTGACCTGTGTTTTCCAGTAGGCCACAGACCCTCACAGATGAAATCAGTTAAATTAGCCCATGCCTGGTTATAAATCTCTTGACAGAGCAGTGAGGAACAAGGTGAGCAACTCATTTATCTGCTAATGGGGACTGCGAGCCAAATTTCCTAACCACGGTGCCAGAAAGCAGGAGGGGCAGAAGACACCTGTGATCAAAGCTCACGCTGTTTCTGCTGGATGTTCTTGGGCAGGGCAGCAGAGGTAGAACATGATTTTGAGTCAGGAAATGCACACGTTTTGACCCAGTAAGTAATTAATTTTTGTAACACATAATTTTAATGTTACACTAATTAACCTTGAATTACAATGAATTTTCTGACAGTGACTTTCTATGGAAGCACTGATGACATCCATGGGCCATTTAATGATTAATGTTCTTGCACTCAATGCCACTATTGAAGTCTACAAGGGGGAAAGAGTACAACTTAAAACAATTGGTAAACATGGAAAGATCCTTAATTCATGTTTAGCATCCTTAACTCACCTCTGGACTGGTAATTACTTAAGACTTAGGATTTCAGTTGGACAAATACCAACTTTTTTCGTGCCACAGATGTTTATGTCGAAAGAAAGAAGCACTATGTGCAATATGTATAATAGCAATAAATACTTCAACAGATGATTTCAGTTTCTTTATATATGTGTAGAGGAATAATACCATAATTACACAAGTGTAATTACTGTGCAATTACATGATATAATAAAGGCATTTCTATATTTTTAATCAAAATTAACATTACAGATTAGTGGCTATAATAAGTTGGTTTGCTGTTGTCTCTGGACAAGCAGAATCTCATTTTATTGGTGCTGAACTTGGCTGAGACCAATAAAGGGAAACCAACAGTTAATTCTGACAGCTCAGGGGTACCACAGCACTGTGCAGCTGGTCTTGCCCATGACACTGGAAGGCTGGTTCTGCTGCACATGCTGCCTTTTGAACAAGACAAAAACCTGAAGCCTGATCATCTACAGTCATTAAAAATCTCCTTGTGCTATTTGCAGGAGTATGGATTTCAAGCCTTGGGCCAACTCCACTTTGGGTAATTACACTCTGCTTACCTATATATTTTCTCTGCAATTCTAAATGGATACAGTATTTTCTAATTAGTGCCTTAAATGGCTCTGCATTGTAATTGTGCACTATTAAATAGCTGACATGTTCCACCCAAGAAATGTCTGCATCCTCACAGCCACGCCCTCGACACAGGGTGTAAGGGACTTTGGAGACCTCCTGTGCAAGAGCACACCATGAGATGTGGGAGTAAAGACACCTGCAGAAGAATCTCAACCTACTTACTGCATAACAAAAAGCATTTGTATTTAAAACAGTTGGACTCTATGATCTTAGAGGTCTTCTTCAACCTTGATGATTCTATGAAAACTAGATAATATTCACTACTGTTCGCATAGCATCAGGCAAATTAACAACAATCAACAGTTCTAGCTAATGTGCTTAGGCAGCTATACAGCTACAAAGTCTATTTGTTTCTCATGTCTTCCTTAAAATAAGCCTTAGGGATAAGAAACTCAAACTGAATTTACAGTCCAGCCTTTTGTATAGCATGGATATCACCTCTGAATGCTGCAAAATTCTTTAGTCCACACAGCTGCTGCTTTGGATCAGCACATAACATGTGCTTGTGTGTTTAAATAACATGGCAGAAATCTTAAGAGCCACAGATTGAGCTTTCCCAAAACAATTCCCACATGGCTGTTTCATTAAGCAGTGAGAGATTCAGAGCAACATGAATAATTTCACGTAGGGAAGAACTGCAGCAGTGAGGTCTTGACTAGACGCAATCAAACACGACAGTTGTTGCAGAAGTTACTTGAGAGGATGCATTTTCCCCAGCCTCTGAAGTATTTAATAAAAAAAAGCATAAAAATAGCCCCACTGCACTAACCCTGCCTCTTAAATCTTCTGTGCTTTGCCTGGCTAACCGCTGCCAGCTTGGCCAGCTTCTGCAGCAGCTTCTCAAGCCAACAGCACATCAATTCTGCTCAGCTCCAAGTCACAGGGTGTTCACAAACAAAGCACAGGACAGGGATTTGTCTCCGATATACCGAGTCTCGGCAGACAAATGGATGGGAATGATTTTCACATCAATTAGCCGGAGCACAGGAAGGGGAGAACAAAGCCAAACCGAATGGATGTGCTACAATATTAAGCTATACTTCTAGGCACGATGTTTGCAGCGGTAATGGCTGTATAGCAGTGAGCCGCTCTAACTTGTGGCAAGTGTTTTATTAGCAGTAATTAAGAAGAGATAGATATCTATCTAGATTGAATGACTGCATCCCTCTGTGACAGCAGAAACAGTGAATGGAAGGGCTGTTGTTGCAATTATACAGGTAAACTTGATTTGGAAGTGAATCCCTTTCAGAGCTCTCAAATGTCTGGTGAAGTTTCTCTAATGGGAGCAAGCCTGTAAATCCAGAAGCATGTGATTCTTCTTCAAATTCATTTTTTCCCCTGTCCTTTCCTTGGCAGGCTGGCACCAATTTGGCACTTGCTGTCTCAAAAGCACGGGGACTGGGGACTAAGCGAGCAACTTGTCAGATGCCTCTCATTAAAGTTTTGGCAAGGACTTAAAACACTCCACACAGGTAACATGTTTGTTTACTGGGATTTATCCAACAATTAAAAAAAAATTATCTAGCGACAAACTCCACAGTCCTTGGCACAAATTACACGAGCAATTCATCTCTGCCTTTGAGCAGCTCCTGGTTTGTTAGAAGTTGAAGAAACACTGTTCTCGAAAAGGCAGCAAGTGAGCCACACTCCCAGGATGTGCCTGGGGCGACTTCACAGCCATAGGACATTTCTTATGCCATTAGTCCTGCTGACATGTGCAAGGGAAACAGGTTGCTTTAGTCTGTGCTACTTATAAGTGAATGCAAGCTATTCTGTTGAACTCTGGGCAATTTAGACACAGTAAATGGAAGCTTGTAAATGATTACTGTCATTAGATTCTTTGTTTAATTCCAAATTGAAGTCTATTATATCCAAACTGTTAGCAGGTACGCTGGCCTGAATGCTGTACATGAAGAGCTTTATGTCTTGTGGGGAGAAGACCACTGATGCTTTGGAAGTTCCCAAGTGCATCTCTCTAAACCCCTTTCTAAAATCCTTTTGCTTCGAGTCAGTTGGCTCACCCCCACTTTACATTTTAATTCTTGATTTCTTTTCTCCTTTCGCTGACTTACTTCAGGTTTGCACAAAATGGGGGGGAGGGGGTAGTACTAGTAGATGCAGTATTAACATATCACAAAAATAAAATCTAAACACCCTACAACCTCAGCTAGGTCTTTATTGTTCAAGGCAAGGCTGAGCCATGTCTTTGCAGCTTAGCACGAGCCTATTTGGTGCTTCAGTAGATTTTGTTTCATTACAAGTTATCTCTTTGTATGTATCCCTGTGCCATTTTAAATTTATAGGTATTTAAATCAAAGGATTGACACTGTGAGTTATGTTCAGAGGCCAGGTGAGGCAGCTTTTAGATACAGCAGGATGTATTTACACAGTAACACTAAAATAGTTAATAAAAATGACAAGATTATGCTTGCACACACTGCACTCTACAAAAGGCTCGGTCTGGGATATCTCTAGTCTAAAAGGGGTTCTAAAACTTCAATCAACTTGCATGATATTGGAAAATAAGCTACCCTCCAGATTGGGAAGAACATGTTTGGATACCAAACAACACTGGTAATGGTTTCAGCTCCTTAACATATCAGGAAATAAGTATTTCTTTCAGATTTTTGTTTCTGATATGCTATTTTTTGGTTTTTTGGACCAGGTAGGGTTAGCCTAAAGAAGCCAGCACTTGCCAAAAAAAAGGTTGTCACTTCCCTATTTGCACATTTGCTGGGGTAAACCAAAATTGTTGAAGCCGTGAGAATTTCGTGTATGGGGGAATTCTGCACTAGTGTCACGTCTCACGAGCCCTTCACCAGTAGGCAGGTGCTTTTGGCTCCTGCCTTTGCTGAAGCAATTCCCTACTCTGCCATAGTCATGTGCTAATATCCATTAGCAACAGGATTATCCATTAGAAATAGGACTTCTCTTACATCAGGACTCATGGATAATTCCCAAGAAGGATGTGTCACCTGGCGGTTTTCAGATCTGGCTTAAAACATTTACGTAGTTTAGATATTTCAGCTATCTTTCACAAAATATTTTTTTTTTTAAATCAAACTTTCTTTGGTTGAAAACAAGCCCATTTGTTGCTTGAACAGCAAGGAAGGTACCAGCTTCTGAATGTTGCTCACCACAGAAGAGCACCTTGCCAGTGGGAACAAAGCAATGTTAACATGACATTATTATACACTTACTGCAAGTGTGTGATCCTAAAAATGAGCTCTTTTTTAATGAAAGCACTGCAGCTGTATTCTGTGGGACTGCCCTGGACGTTCCCTTCTGTAGCCTGTGATCAGCAGGAGGAGGGATGGAGCTCAGGACCGGTGCTGTAGCAGTGACTGTGTGGCACACGACAGTTTCAGTTCATTGAATTTATGATGTGAAATTCCAACCCTGATCGTGAACACCCTCCCTCCTCTCCTCTGAAAATTAATTCACATGAATTCCTGATTAATAATAAAAGGCCCTGCCATCAGCATTCAGAGCCCCAGCCGGGGCTGTCATGGCTCAGAGGGCAGAAATCTGCTAAGAGCTACAGGAGAACCCAACTGAATTTGTGGCGTCTCAGTCTATGAATGTCTAAGCACTTCATCTGTTCAGCACAACACAACGTGCTGGAAGGCAGTGGGCAAAAAGAGCTGTGCACAGGCTGGACCAGGAGCAGGGATAGGTGGCAGTGTGCAAGCACAGAAACCAAGGTGACAAACCTGGTACAGCCACAGTTCCTGAAGGATTAACATGAAACTGTCCACACTGGGACAGTTGCTCTTACCAAGAAAAAGATCAAGCCAATCCACAGTTTTAGACACAGCTTTTTCTTGGGAGTTTCTGGCAACATCTGTATTATCTCCCTGTGGAGAAATGGTGTTTTGAGTTTGGTGAGGAGAGAAAGACCTGACGATGTCATTATTTTTGTGAAGCTGGAAAGCCAGTGTCACTCATTTGCTCTCCACCTGGGAATGATGAAAAGCTGGTGGTATGAGAGAAATCCTACTTCAAGCCTGAACACAGGTCATCAGCCAAAAAAAAAAAATTCCCCTCACTTCCTAACTCTGACTATATTTAGTATACAAAGTGGGGAAAGGGAAGTATTCAGGAGATCTTATTCTGCAAGTGGCTGCTGAAAATAACATAGAAATTAAGTTTCTGATATGCTAAAGCATTACAGTTACTACATCCACACACTACTAGAAATCCAGTGGAAAGCTGTTTTCCAATAGATTATCCCTGTCTCAATGACCAAGTGTTTGTCCAACTGTTACAGTACCTTGTTATAACAAACCCAACTAGGGAATTTTAAAAGGAAGTAGCACTGAATTAATACACAACACAGTTAAAAGATTAATGGTTCCTTTTTCTCCATACCTCCTCATCTGTGACGTTCACATCCACTTTTTTTGATTGAATGGCTTTGGTTACATAGTCAATGTTGTTTTCTCTGCAGTAATCAAAAATGTTCTTGTCCTCTTCCCTATTCAGGAAACAAAAGCAAAGAAGCACCGTGTTACTGCACAACACAAAGGCCACATACACATCATATGCTCATTTCAATGACATTTCAATGCTGTCACCGGACTGAAACAGGCACCTAGTACTGCACATGCAAAATAATGTGGTTTTTTTCTCCAAAGTTAGGAGACAGAAGATCCTGCTTCCTAGAAAAACAAAGGTTTTTAGCAGTATTATGTCCGGACAAAAGTCAGCTTACTCCTGTGAAATGGCACAAGAAATGTATGAAGTTAGCCAGAAAAAATCCATGTTTGAGTTCTGGTATAAATCACTGCAATCCCACAGAAGAGAAAGGGTTAAAGCTGCTCTTCCTCTAAGAGCCACTCTGGGTCCCACAAAAGCCCTGTCTGATTGCCCATCCATCTCGGACAGTGGCCTGGACAAAACAGCAGAACAAGCAGGACACATGCAAAGCAATCTGGCTGATTACACATTGGATCCTGGACATAATAACACCAGCAGGTGCTCACTTAGGACTGCTTGCAGGCAGGAAGATCCAATTGTGGTGTCACGAGAGCCTGAGTCACACCTATAGCTTCTTCTAGAGACAAAAGCAATATCCTGGCTTCAGACACACTAAAGCTTCCCTCCTCACCAGCCAAACAAACAGAACCTCCAATGAAGTTAAGATCATTCCCAGATTCTTAAAAGAATGATATCTTTAGGTTTAAATACACTGATCCCACTGTGTTGCTAACAGGGAATAAAGAAAAGAAGTCACTGGTTTTACCAAAATAAGCCAAGAGCCCACACACTCCCCTCTCTTTCTAGTTTCCAGATGAAAATTGTGGTTCAAATGAACCCATCAGTGTTGCTAAGGGACTTGGCAGCTTCATGAGAGTTAAACACAGAGTTATTGCCTCACATGACATCCCCAGTTTTCAATCACCTTAACTTAAGACCATCTGGATGTTCAGCAGAACTCAGCCTGACAGTCTCAGCTACTTGTAAAAATGGGAGGTTGCTGGAGCTGGTCAGACCCAGTAAGGAGGTCATTCTGCTGTGGGCCTTTTGGGCAGGAGAAATCCAACAGTGCAGTTGGAGAACTGATGCACTGGTGCTAAAAGGTAACACTCCTCCTATTCATCTGCACTGCTCTTGAACCTCACAGGCTGAATAATGTCAGGAGAAGGGAAAGTAAAATCTAAATAATATTTGCATTTCTGAGCAATGGATTACAAACAAAAGGGTTGCTCTTTCACCTGCAATCCCCCAAAAAAGAAAAAGAAAATACCAATGCCACCAAGACCATGTCCCCTGCTCCCATCAGGGCAGGCAGAGCTCCATGACATGGCTTTGACTTTGTCTTTGATTGTTATGCGTCCAGCCTACTGAGTTACACTCTAATTCCTCAGACCTTCCTTCCTCGGTGCCAGAAAAAGGTGGGGAAAAAGTGCTGACACTCATCTCCAGCAGCAGATCACTGCTTTCTCCAAAGAAGTCACTTCCTCTGACCTCCCTCTCACCTTGGTCTCTTAGTAGCACATCACCCCTATTTTTCCTTGCAGACAAGTGAGCTGCACCTCACACTCTGTGTTCAGGCCTAGGGACACCACAGAAGTCTCCCAGTTTCTTAACCAGTCTGTCATGAACTCACTACATGTGTCTTGCCCACTCACTACACACAAGCTCCTGAGAAACAGGTCACTGCATGCTTTAGATGCAATTACCTTGAATTCCAGGGAAAAAAAGAACCTCATGGCGGGATTAGAAAAGGCAAAAGCTTGTACTGCTGGAGATGGAGCTTGACAGACTCATGATGGAGGTCATGAGACATGCCTGCCCCTACTAACAAGGGCTGATTTGATATGCTGGGAAGTCCCTTCAGTCCTACCTTGTTAGTCCAACCTCTCCAACACACCCTTGGCTGCTGACAGCAGCCTTTTACAAGAAGCTGCTTTTCAGACAACGCTGTACAGTAACTTGGCTCCCCACTGCACAGCCGCACACCTCTCGTTTATAGCAGATCACTCTTTTTTCCATAACACCAAAGCAAACCCCAGTGTCTCCTCGCAGAGAAGTCCACAACAGTCCTCAGTTATTCCTGGGTGATTTTCCATGTCACAACCATGAGCTCGGGCTGTACCCTCCATCCCACGAGCTGCAGAGCCCTGACAGACCTCACACGGCAGCACCAGAGGCACCAGCAAGTACCTGGCAGCAGTAAAGCACCTGACTGTGCTCCAGGGGGAGTGTGTGCAGGGCCTGTGCCAGCAGAGAGGGCACTGCAACCCTGATGTACCAAACCCAGCCCATCTTCCCACCACAGCCTCCAGACAGGACTTTTACAGTCTTTTTCCAAGGATATTATTGTCTGCAAGGGGAAAATGACCTGACACAGCTATTTGGATATGATTTAGCTTTCTGGAATAACCAACTCTGCAAATGCTCTATATATCCCCCTTCCAAAAAACCACTTTTCTTTCAGAAGTCTCCACAGTGGAATTAATCCAGAATACCAATTTCCCCACCTGAAGATAAGATTTCGGGAAATTTCATCCTTCTACTCCACATTTATTTCTCAAGCTTTAAACCACTCCCCTGCTCCTGATGCCCTCTTTCAAAAAATTAAACATATATCATATCCAACTTTTCTATAAATATTAACAAAGAGAAACAATACATTTGAGGGAAGTCCACACAGTCACATCCAAGACATTTTACCTACAAATAAAACAGTCACATGAAGCTACACTCCAGACATTTAAAACTATCCGATCTAGACACATGTCAAAACCAGGAGGGGACACTGAGAAAAGGGCTCAGAGGAGTTAAAACCAGATTTTTGGAGGGATCAATACTAGCAAAAACATTCCCCTTGAATGGTGTGAATGGAATAAAGACAAGCTACTGTTATTTGCTGACTTTGCACTTAAAACCATACAGGACAAATAAGAAACAGAGCTTGAACACTTGGCAACTCAGTTTTTTGCCTCCCTTCATTTCACATGTGTGTATGTGTTCATACTTAATAATCCCTCCACTGTAGTAGCTACAAGAAAACAAAAAGGATGTAATGTTTTTATCAGACCTGTTCCCAGCAGGAATTTGCACTCCTCATAAAACTGGTAAGAGTTGACAAGAAGGCCCAGAAACTGGTTAAAACAGTATAAAACCAGACAGAAGCACATCGGAAATACAGAAGTAAGTGACAGTGCAAAAACATTGCTCAGATAATGTTATGAGGGAAACAACCCATAGCATTTCCATCAGTATTTTCAGAAAAATCTCAATTCATGTAAAAAACAGAGTATTCAGTATATCTGAATGGATGGGAAAGACCATGAAACTCAACCTAACGGAGATGTGCACAGTTATTTAAAACCTGTAGCTAAAAGGAAGACTTGGATGCAATTTTCTTTCCATGTCAGATTGTTGAGCCAGAAAGGAGCCTTCAAGTCAGTGACCACTTGACAGTCAGTAAAGGCAGTGACTGCGTTTACATCTATTTCCTGAGGATGGCCAGAGGGTTTCTCTTCTCCCTTGCTGACACATGTTCAGCCTCCAAAGCTGTTTTCTCCTGCTCTCCCCCATCCCCAGTAAAAGATGCTAATTCTGATTTAACAATGAGTTGAAGCGTACCTGTTGCCTGCAAGTAACACATGGGCAGCTTTTTCCATCCTTGAATAAAAGGATGTGGAAGAACTTAACACCAAGCCCATCTTTCCCCAAGCTTGGAAGGCTTCGCAAGCCTTCTCCACAAGCTGTCCAAAACACATGTATTGAGCCAACAGTTTTTAAACAGCTCATGGAAAAGATCTGGTGCTGGCTGATCAGGCTTCACCTCCTTCTTACCTGGAGTGTTATAAATCTCCTTGCCACCAAGGCTGCCACTGAAAAGGGCACAGAAGAGACTTGACATTCAGACATTTTACCCTGGCGCAGAGAACATCCTCCAGGTTTGCCCCGTGCCCTTCCTCCCCCCTCGCAGGTTACCTCCAGCGCAAAGCTCAGGGCGGAGGGCTGAGATCAGGTTCTACTTGGGGCGTCCTCAGCCCTTTTCCCGGGGCTGGTCCAAGCCGTGTCCCAGTGGACTCGCCACGGAGGGGCCCCGGGTGCCGCTAACAGGTGGCTTTGCCCGTCTGGTTGGCACGGCGCTGCCGAGCGAGCGGGAGCGCGGTGGAGCGGGGCAGGACGCGTGCGGGGAGCCCAGAGACACTCGCAACACTCACTGTTTATGTCAAGGCCCTCGGCCCCCAAGGGACCCATTTTCACATAATCTATAATTATCTCTTCGCTTTAATCGCCTCGTCACTTCTGAGGCTCTCCTGGGCACAGGAAGAGGAAAAGCTCATTAACTGAACCTTTTCTCCTCTCTCCAGCCACCCATAGCTTTTAATTGCTTGGTGTTGTTATTATCTATCAGTGCAACTGGGATCATTTTCATAAGAAAGGGTGGTGGGAGGGAGGAAGGCAGGAGCGGGTCCCTGAGGTACGCACCACAGACAAACCTTTGCTTTCTCAATTATTTATGCCAGCTGAGGTTTTACAAGCTGAATAAATCCATAACTCAAGTTTATTTTGAGCCGGCAGGCCGTCCCGAGGGAAGGGTTGCCCACTTGCCGGCACACTTGTGTGCCGTCCTCCGAGAGCCGCCGGGACACAGCGAGACATGTGTCATCCAATTCCCCACCCGCCACGCACACTTCGGCACATCAGCGGCAGCACCGGAGAGGAGGTGGCCGTGAAAACCCCAAATAGGAGCCTCCACTGAAGGATGAGCTCTCCCAGAGAGAGGGCAGGCCTGAGCCCAGGCCCCCTTTGCACAACAAAGCAAAAGCCCCAAGGGTCACCGCTCCGAGGACAACAAAAAGGGAGGGAGCAATAAACTTGGCAATCATCTTGAAGCCAAGAGATTTGCCTGCTGAACATCACCAGGAGAGCATCCATTTCTAAATAACACTGACCTGAAAAAAACCCAAACCCCAGCTGCCTGTACCCGCAGGTGTTTTGAGTGAGGCACCACGGCTGAGCACGCCAGGCTGCCTGGGCTCCGCACAACCGGGAAAGCTCTTCCACAGGGATTGCACAGCCCTGCATTTACCCAAGCGACAGACATCTGTGGCACAGCCACCCACACACACAATACCACCATGAGCCCGTAATTCCCAATACAGCAGGGATGCTGGCTCCCACATCCCTGCAGCTTGGCGCTTATTTCCAGTTTCGGCATTCCCGAAAGCGAGTCCGGAGGGAGACAACAAAACCCCAACCGTGCTCCAGAGCACTGGGCTCGTCTCAAAAGTGTTCCGAAGCACCATCCTTGCAATGGATGCTGGAAGGAGCTCTTTAAAATTCAGCAGCCTTTGTGCCTGACCACATGCAGCGACCTCTGGTATTTTCTGCCAAAACAGTTCATTTGTCTCGCACAACAACTAATCAATTCCCAGGGCCATCCATCACCGGGGCTCGTGCGAGCCGGCCCGGCAGCGGGGCCAGATGGCGGCTGCGTTAGTGGGATTAATACAATTCTGATAGATTACACGGCACCAGGCAGGTCCCAAACCCGAGGGGTGCCCGCCCCGCGTCCCGATCCCAAACGGAGCCCCACTCGTGACTGGGGTTGCTCCCAAGCGTTAGGGGGAAGGGTGGAAGTTTCTACCAGAAAAGGGTTTCTTCAGCACCCCTCTGGATGGCAGAAGAGTAAAGCATAGCTCAGGAAGGCCTCTCTGCCGACTGGTAGATGTCACTCCCATGCCAGCATGCCAAGACTGCATGGAAGTAGCTCATGGTAGAGTGCAGGAGGGCTCCTCCCGTGGCAGTGCAAAGAGACACGGACATTTGGCAAAATTATTTCTCATTCTTCACCTGCCAAGTCAATGTTTTCGTTTGCTGAAAACACCTATAAACTGCTTTTCCTTCCCCTGGCTTAAAAAAAAAAAACTGAAAAATAACTTCAAAGCTGAATTTCCAAGGCTACGGTATTTTTGGCATCTCTTTCAGTTTGTGTCTTGGATGAGATTTATACTGGTAACACATCAGTCAACCTCAGCTCCCTGCTCATTTCCCACATTTGTGAAACTCTAATTATAGCGATTTGATCATGAAAGAGCTCCACTACAATGGCTTTGTTCTGGTAACAGCACCAGAAAAGAGACATAAAGCTTTATGTAGCAGTGGAAAAAAAAAAAAAAGAAGAAACAAACCACCACTATACACAGACTGAAATCACAGATAATTTCTAAATCTTTCCTTCCAGGGGGAACCTCCAAGTCCCATCATCAGTCACCAGCACACAGGATTTTTGTGTAATGCCCGAGGGGAGATAAGTGATTTGCAGAGAAGCCCAGAGGCAGAGCACTATGCTAATACATCCTGCAACTGCTCCCCATTACTCACTGGGGGTACTCGAGCTCTTTATTGCCAGGGTTTATTAATGACTCCTAATTGATGACCAGTGCCCAGCACCCTAAAGTAAATAACTGCTACGCCTCATTAGCTCAAGAGACCTTCTCCTGATTTGAGGATTGATCTATGAACACACAAATTGCACTGATTTAACCGAATCTCTTTCTAAATTGATTTAATTAGATCGGTGTAACCTGTTTCTATGGATGCTCTCGAATTTATTTGGAATCAGTGTAATGTACTTCTGCGAGCCAGACTGACCACTTTTCTATCTTGTTCTCAATTAGAAACATTTGAGATAATTAGTGATAAGGCAAAAATCAGGCCTGGCACTGAGTTCCTCCTACTGCTGATCCACTTTTGGGCAGGGTATGGTAACTCCACTTTGTCCAGTGTTTATAGCTCTGCATCCTAAAATCCAAGCATTTCATTCCACAAGAGGAAGGTAAGCATTATTTATGCATAATTTTAGATACACAGTTTGAAAGCAATGGCACTGCTGCTTTGTTGGTAACTACTGCTGATGGCAAACTGGTAGTTTGTTCTATTTAAACAAAAGCCTCTTCCTATTTATTACACAGTAGCAGCTTGGAGGATGTTAACTCTTTGATGAACTGTTCAAAAGCTCCTGGCAAGAATAAAACAAGTGATCCTGCTTAGGTGAACCTGCAAAACTCTGCACTTGCATCCTTGTCTATCTCCTGGTGCAAGGTGAGGTTGTGACGATGCTCCAGATAAATTAGCAGCCTTTTCCTGCCTTTGCATCAGCAGAATCCTAAAGGGCATATGGTAGGCTGTGTTTGGCAGAGTAATGACTGCTGAGAAATTGCTTTCAGCAGTCTGTCAGAGCTCAGGGCTGATGAGAACTCAAATTTTACTTTTTAGTACACAAAAAAGGGTTTTTTTTTGCTTATTCTGATCTTCCTCAATATGATCCTGTAACAAGAAAATATTTATCCTATCAACAGCCCTGGGAAACAGAGACTAAAGTGGTCTGATTTATATCCCAGTTTTTGCAAGCTCGTTGTAAAACTTCAGTCAACCCACCATAGAAAACCCAGTCAATAAACAATCTACATCAAAGTCTCTTTTCTCAGGTAGTAGGTTTTGAGGCAGCACAAATGTACACACTGAACTTACAGCACGGGACTTACCTGTAATAATCAAAGTGTTAAAGTTTATGCTGGCTCAAGCTATTCAGTTTTATTTCTCTTTAAACATTTGCATGTTTTTCCTCTACAGAAAATGCCTTGTTTTTTAAGACCACATTCTGTTTTATGAAGTATTACTGAATGCTAACCTTATGTTCTCGTAAGTAACCACTCACGGGCTCACAAAAGTCACCTTTCTCAGGTGAGTGCTACAACTACCAAACTAATTCATGCTCTAGACAAATTTGGCCACCAAGCTGAATGTCTAGAGCCATTCTTCTTTGGTTCATCTGCTTGCAGGTTTGGTATCAGGGCAATTTTGTTTAGGGCTATGCTTTTCTTATTATCATTATCACTTCAGGGATGTGCCTATACTTCCACATGTTTACTTCCTGTTTCAGCAAGGGAATGAACAGTAGACAGAAGTACTGAGAAATTTGAAGGTGTATAGCTCTGTGTGGGTGAGATGGTGGTGACACTTGCTCATTCCTACCTTGCAAGGAAGACATGGATGCCTGCAAGCCAAGCTGTGCTAATGGACCACGAGTCTCCACTCTGCCAGCAGAGTCAGGACGCTTCATTGTGTCAGAGACAACATCTGCCTCCAGCCTCATTCGTATGGACCACAGCTGTGGTTTGCTAAACACACAGCACATATATTCCTCATGGCATGTTTGGGAAAAAAAAGAGTATTTGGAACTGTACTTATCTTCAAGTCCTGCACAAGTCATGTTCTTATGGAAATAAAACCAAACATCTGGCAAGATTTAGGCTGGTCAAGCCAACCAGAGTGCTGCATTTCATACTCAAGAAAGGACACAGGTAGTACTTGGGATAGCCAAGACTGACAGCACTGTAGGGATATGTTCCACTCCCAGAAGGAGAGCCGGAACACGATTTAAACTACAAGGTCAAACTATGAGATCAAAGAGATGGCTGAGACCTGCACTGACAGAGCAGGGAAGAAAAAGGAGCTTGTGCCTGCCAGAAGTGCCATTCCTCAAACACTGTGTCAAACCAAGGTCACATCTGACCACCTCTGGTCAAGGTCCAGGGGCAAGTTAAAGACGTGTTGGCTCCCCATGCGAGGGAAGGAGGCTATTCCTGGCCAACTGCTCCACTTCACTGTAAAGTGGACTGCAATCCCGAGGGAAATACCTGTGTTACTGCCAAGCACAAAAATGCCACCCTCTTTGCTTACAACAGTTGTATCAATTCCTACCTGAGTTCCTTGCAAAGGGTTTGGAACCACCTGCTCAAGACTAGTTTGTGACAACAAGTCAAAGAAATGCTGTGTTGAGTTTTAACCCTTTGGGAAAGTTCTCATCAAGCTTGGGAGGCTATGTATAGAGAAATCAGGGTTTAACTTTTAATTTCCTGGGACTGAAATGATGCAAGACATACAGTAAAAAATGGGGTCACATACACATAAATGGGTGACTGCAACATGACAGCAAACACTGCTCAAAAATTCATTCTTCTCTGACTGGAACAGTAAAAAACCAAACCAAACCAAAAACATCCAGCTGTCCTTATTCAGTAGGTTATGTCACTTGCTACTTGCACCTTGACAGTTTTAAATAGCAGCCACTCTAGTTCAGTAAATGCATTTCTGCTTTGTTAGCTGCAGAGGCCAGAAAAAAAAATTAATTTGATATAAGGTACAAACTCTCCCTGAAGGTAAACATTGTCCAACACTAAAACCTTCACTGAACAATCCCTAAGGAATGTATTGGTAAAGAAATAACTATTTGAAAAAGGTAGTGTCTGAGTAGCTTTCTATTAAAAATATCCAATATTACCTTTTTTTAGCCATATAACTGAAAAATGGGAAGCCTTGCCCTTCCCCCACAGCTTGTGCTAGGGAAAGGTTACTACCTGGCAATGATACAGGCAGATATTGATTTAAATGATTATGGACCTGAAAAGTTCTTTCCTGTCATTTATTATCCTGTTGTAGTTGCCACCACACTTGTGCAATATTAAAAAAAAAAAGCTTAGCAAAATGACATTAGAAAAATACTGTTTTCAACTGAATTCCAGCATAGATAATCACCTGATTGTTTCTTCTTGATATAACGAGCTGACGACTGGTCCTCCAAATACAGTTTTGCTTTCCTTTGCCCTCTTCTCTGTCGTCTGAAAGAAAAAGAAAGATTGGTCCAGCATTCTGGCTCCCACCCCATTCCCAACTTTCTGTCACTTCCCACCCTTCCCCCTGCCCCAGAGATAGGATCAGCCCTCTGGAAGCCCCATTGCACAGCAGACAGTGCCCCATGACTCCACTCCCTCTGGAACATGTGGATGGATCTCTCAGCAAATGGGATCGATGCTCCTGTGAAGGTGGCCCAGAGGCTTGGCAGCCTCACCATCCCACTCACCACAAGCCACAGCGTTTCCTCCGCAGCATTCCCGGCCCCTTAGGACCCCAAAGCCGAGCCTCTGTGAGGCAGCATAATGTTCTGTTACTAGATTGCAAAGCTTGCCTTTATAAATCTATTTAATATAGATTTAAAATTAAATTTTATAATGGGCAGCATTTCCAAATGATTTACTCCCAGGAACTCTAGGATTCTGAATGATTCCCACCGTAATAGAAATGAACAATTAGAATAATGATTGATCGATATGGAGCCCCAGGCCTACCTTTTCAAAAAACCATCCTGCAGCTTGGGCTCTTCAATTGCCTGACTTTACACTGGTGCCAGACTTTCAGTGCCTGCTGTCTGAAAGCCTGACCCAATTAGGGGGTGCAGGGCATCAGAAACCCCAACTCTTCTACAACATTTAGTAGTTTGGTTTTCAGGTAAGCAGTCCAAACTGGTTTGCAATTTGCAGCAGTAATTCCTTATAAAATCAGCCCATTAATTGCAACTTGCTGTTGTCAGTGGACAGTTCTGTGGCATTCTGTGGTGAGAGACTGTCACAGTTATGGTGAATAAAATCAGGAGCAAAGCTGCAGCCTCTAGCAGCCTCTCTGTAGCTGTAATACATGGAATCAGAGAATCACAGAATCCTGGAATGGTTTTGGTTGCAAAGGACCTTAAAGCTGACCACGTTCCAACCTCCTGCCATGGGCAGGGACACCTTCCACTAGCCCAGGTTGCTCAGAGCCCCATCCAACCTGGCCTTGGACACTTCCAGGGATGGGGCAGCCACAGCTTCTCTTGGCAACCTGTGCCAGGGCCTCACCACCCTCACATTAAAGAATTTCTTCCTAATATCTAATATGCAATCTAAACACGTCAGTTTAAGCCATTCCTCCTCGTCCTGTCACTCCATGCTCTTTTAAATAGTCTCTCTCCATCTCTCTTGTAGGCTCCCTTCAGGTATTGGAAGGCTGCAATTTGGTCACCCCGAAGCCTTCTCTTGTCCAGGTTGAACAATCCCAATTTTCTCTTTACAGGAGAGGTGCTCCATCCCTCTAATCAACTTGTTTACACCAAAAAATGTTATTGCCTCATCAGAATTCTATCTAGAAATATGGTGGGTTGTTTTTTTTTTTTTTTTTTCAAAAACTCCCACACTTATATATCTTTCTTCCTGCTCCCTAGGTTGCTTTTGTTTTAAATTTACTGCTTTGGGGTTGCAGATATCACAGACATACTTGTTTAAAAGAAAAAATGGAAAGGAAATTGGCTATGAAAACCATTCTATTGCATTTAGGCTTTTTCTAATTTAGAGTAGAAGGTGACATGAAGTTCCTGAAGAGAAAGGGCTTCAGAGTCTTTACACTGCAGTGCCCCTCTTAAAAAATTATTTAGCAGAGAACCTTACTGTCCATCAATTATTTCCACACCACTTATAAAGAAAATTAATTTCAGATCATCTGCAAGTGCATGCAAGAGTTATTCCTATATAGTAATGCTATGCTCACAACTACCCTGTTTGATTCTGAGGGATGGTGGGCATTCAACCAGCACCAGAAATTGCAAAAAATTTTTAATCTATATTCTTTTACCTCTTCCTACTCCAGTTGTTGGTTGTGTTTTTTTTTCCCCAAGTCAGAAAAAAACATTTGAAAAAATACATTTCATCTTTCTAGAGAAATTGTTAGGGGAAAAAAAAGGTTTCTGGGATTAAGTTCACCTTCTTTGCACAACGAATGCATTTCTACCAAAGATTAATCACGCTGATTCAGTACACATAAGGTCATCGGGAAACTCAGCAATAAAGACTTTACCAAAAATGCTCAGGCAAAAACTTCTCTGGCTTTTAATCCATATATAAGTTTCTTTGTCCAAGTAGCTTTTATCTCATCTCTTTCACATAGAAACAGGTAACTCAATATGCAATTTATGAATGTTGAACCAAGCTTATTCCATCAGGGTCCTTGATATCTAGAACAAGTTCATGAAGGATGTCCAGGAAAAGACTCATCTGTTCTCCCAGGATTTAATGTGTCCCCCTACTCTGCAAAGCCATGAATGAACCATCATGGCTCCACCACTCATCCCCACTGCACTTCCCAAGGGGAATCTGCCCAAGGGGAATCTGCCCACTTCTTCCCAAAAATGTTAATTGTGCTGCCATGGGGATAAAAACCTGTTTCTTTCCAGCTGCCCTTGACAACCTGCCTATCCAAGAGCTCGTTCCAAAATCTGTGCTACCCAGCAACACCCAAGCACAATGAACTAAACTCAGTGACACAAAAGGTGGGACAGCAGCAGTTGCTCCTTCCAAACCACGTCACAGCCACTGTACTGACAGCAACCCCTGTTTTTAATTGTTGCCCGTCCTGGCTGAAGGGAACAGTAACGCAGAGATGCCCTTTTCCTTCTTAAATCTCTCGACATTTCTACAGCAAAAAAATGGCTTTTAGGGCTGGGAGGATAAACTCAATGCTACCTATACACAGACAATGACTGGTGAGTTTAAAGTCACATTACCCTGCATACCACAATGAAATTAAAAACTGACACTGCAAATTTCCTCTCTCCTCCGTTAAAAAGGCACTAATAATTAAGTATGTGGCTCTCAATTAAGCCAGTTCCATTTCTTTCACTGCTGGCAGTGGCTGTCCAGAAGCACTGCAGATACACACATAACTAATGATAGTTAAGGAATAACATGATCCCAGGTTCCCATAATTTCCAACCTGAATCCGACAGAGAAGACAGTATTATCCACAGTTAGACCATGCAAGAGAGATGTTGTAGCAAAGGCAAAATTGTTGTGGGCTCCATGAGTGTGAGGGGGTTGCTCTTAAACTGCCAGTTAAAAATTGTGGGAATAAAGAGGAATTTGTGACAGCACGTGAAGAAACCTTGGAGGATTGCACTTGCGTGCCAAAGCACAGGCAGGGGCACGTAAAAGATTCAGGAAGAGATGATAAAGAAGTGTAAGAGATGCCTTAAACAGGTATATGGAACGGTACATGGAATTTCTCACATCTTCCCCTAATTCTTGCTCGCTGATTCTTTGTGGCTCGTGTACAATTAAGGCTGATGTCAAAGTCACTGTTACTCCTGACAGTTAACTTTGGTGGGCGGGTCTGGCTGACCAGAGCCAGCATAAATCACGGACAGATCCGTGTCTCTGGATGCAGCATCTGTACTCATTCAGAGACACTTTCAACTCCCCTGAATCCCTGTGTGCTCACGGACCAGCGCAGGGAACTCCACTAAGCCCAGAACTATCCTTCTCAAATGTCACCAGGAATGCCAGGAGAAAAGCCGCACTCATCCCGGAACAGACAGCAGAGCGTCCCCGTCCCTGCCTCGGAGCACTGTGTGTGTGTCAATAAAAGCCTGGCTCGATTCAAGGGACAATCACATCCCGGCTGCCTGTCACTGGCAATGCTGCTCCAGGCAGCCTCAAAGCCTGACAACCACTTTCGGAGCAAAATGGAAATACAGGGACTAATATTTGCTAACATCATTAATTCTTTTTTTCTTCTCCACTCCCCCTTCTTCCTTTATCCACCATGTCAAGATGTATACTTTTAAATTGTTGTCAGCCATAAAACAGACGTCGTGTCCCAGTTCAGAGGTTAACATATAATGACAGACACATTAAAAACCCTGTCCAATGCCTCACTGAAAATTTCAGCTCCATCTTCTCTTCAACAAGACAGTGCCTCAAACTCACTTATAAGCCTTAACAACATTAAAGTCTAATCATGATTGAAAAATAAAGGAGAAAAGAAGACTGTTTTATCCTACTAAGCATTATGGAAATGCAAAACAATTAGACAAAAACACTTTCTTTGTAGGGTTTTGAGTTCACCTTCTATTTTGGTCTTAAAACTTGCCCATGATCGCAACATGACCCATTTCTCCTTTTGCATTTTTGGGGAGTGGGATGAAAATTATCATCTAACAGAAGGAGCAGTAGTTTCCTGATGGGGGTTGGCTTAGTGGGTCAGTCTTTTGCTACATCCCTGAAGACAGGACAGGGTTGTTTTATTTTTCATCTCCAAGCCCAAGCTTTGTTCCCATCTACACAAACCAGGCTAGAACAGATTTAACAAGATGGCACATTCATGGGTGCTTCCAGTGACCCACTTCAAACTCAATAGCTAGAACTTACCATAGAGATGCAAATAAAGTTATCATCAGTGATTAGCTGGGACCAAATGGTACACAGATATTTATATGTAGGGCAAGGGACTCTTGAATCTCATAGAAGGAAAGGCAGAGAGAAAACCTACAGAGATACTACAAAACAGCAGGAATAGCACAGGTTTCAGTATGGTTTTTTAAAAAATAGAATGCCATAACTTGGAATTAACAGAAGAGTTAACAGAAGATCCCAGGCATGGGTTAAATGTAGGGCATCCCAGTTTTATCCAGAGCAAAATGGGAACTCTGCCTGGCTGGTTCTGCACGCCTAGACACCCAGCACACACAGCAATAGCTGTTTGGCAAGGCACGTGGCTGTGTTGCATAGCACATCTATCATCCTCCTAGTTCCCTCACATCTCACTCTGGCTTTTCTCCATACCCAAAACCTTTAAATAACTTCTCATAAATACATATTTAAGAAAAAAGAGAAAGCCATCAGCAAAAAAGGTTAATCTCATTCAACTGCTTATCTTCAAAGTTATCCTGAAAACGGTCAAGACTTGGGTTTTTCATCATTGTGCACCTTGGGAACAGAAAAGGGAGGCAACTTAAACGAGAGCTGTGTATCAGGATCTCACAGCTGAGCCACCACACTGCACGGGAGAAGTTTGTGCTACTTATTGTATTATTTTTCTCTTCCTCTGAGCCTGATGCAGCTTGAGTCAGAGTAGCAGCTGTATCCGGCTCCATGGGACGGGGACAAGAAATACTCCCAGCAAAATGACTACAGTCGAAACTTCCCAAGCGTTTCCGCAGCAGCAAATACATAGTGCAGATTCCAATCTGCATTTGTTCTGCATAATTCACCTCCCTCCAGCTCACCCGGTCCTCCAGCACAGGTGTCAGCCTGGCACGTTCCCTGCTTTCCAGAGTGACACCCCGCACTGGGGACAGGGACACACTTCCTTACTTCATTCCAGGCTGCAGCAAGGTGCACACACAGCAGCAGAGCAGTGAAGCAGCCTCCTTGACAGGAACGTGGCAGCTTCCAGCAGCCACCAAAGAAGCCACCAAAATCTGTCTTGGCCTCACAAGGTGCTGCAGGGCTTTGGGGTGCAACCAAGGGTCCTGAGCCATCGAGCCTGGAGGAGCTGCAAGTGCTGAGTGCTCACAGGGATCTGCTTGGCATGGGTAGGAGAAACCCTGGCCCATGTCCCAGCTCCCCAAACTACACCTGGGAGGTGTAGCAACTCCAGTGTGTTGTTACAACAGGACAGGTGATGTCCTGGAACCCCATCAGGCTCACAGGAAGGTACCAGTAAATCCCTGACAAGTGCTGGTTGAATTGTAATTAAGCTCCTATAGTCTCAGGTGAGAAGTTTTTGAGAAGATACTTCAGAGCTAACCCAAGAGCAAACCTTAAGGCCTGCTCCGCTGGTCACCATGTCCCCTTAGTGCTCTGGATTAACATTTCTCTATTTGAGGAGTGGGGATTATTAGGGAGGCAACAAGAAAATGTAAACTCTCCTAAAGTTTCAGACGCTTGCCCCCCTCCTCTCCCTCTGTGCCACAGCCTGGCCCGTCCCTCTGGGAATGGAACTTGGGCAGACACTAATTGTATTTGACAGCAGCAATTACACACAAGGCTGGAGATTAGAAGCTCGTTAATTGTGTGTGCCATAATTGCTGCCGTCTTTTCCTTTACTAGTTAAGGCCAGTGCCAGGAGAGCCAAGGGGAGGAGGGTGCTCTCCACCCCAAACGCAGGTGGTCCGAAAAAGAGAGCCCTTGGACAGGGAGGAGATGTCCCTTCTCCCCCAGCACCGCAGGAGGCTCCTGACCCCATAACAATGCGGGAGGGTCCTCCAGCAGCTCGGCTAATGAGGCGTGAAATGAGGACAAACAATGTTCTCTTCCAAAGGTATTTTCCACCTATATCCTTCTGTCTTTACAGCTCAGCTGAACTTCACACTACCTGCAGCGAGAGGGAAGGTAAATCTTAACCCTTCAGTGGTGACGCTACTATTTTTAACCATTTGTAAAATTAGGCAGTGTTTTACATTGTTTAAATTCATAAAATCCTTCCTTCCTGACTCAAATATGAGCTCAGCATTTCTCACCACTCCGTGGAAGCCAGTTACACCCAAATAAGACACGAATCCCCCCTGGCTGAGCCTCCCTCTAGCACTGCTGCAAAGCCACCTTTCAGGAGCAGCTGCCATCCCCTCCGCACCAGCCGTATTAATGGCTGTCATAAACAGACTATTTTAATATTCCTCTCTCAACAATCCTCCTTGGCTCCCAGCAGCAGCTCGGCCGGAGCGTGCACATGACTCAGCACCTGGAGCCTTTTCAAGAGACCACTGAGGATCTGAACCATCTCAGCAAACTGCCCTATAAAAAAAAAAAAAAGGCAGAACACTCCGCAGAGTAACGTGGAGTTGGGGGTTTTTTTTTTGGTTTTAAATATTGCAGGAGGAGTTTAGTTAATATTCCATTCACGGCTACATTAAAAAAAAAAAAGTTTTCTGGTTCTTCTAAGTATCATCATAGAATTTCCTCTTAAAAAACACAATCCAAGACAGGGAAAAATATTTTCCAGATTATTCAAAAAAATAAAAACAAACATACTATAATTAATGTCATAGTTAAACAGAGCTGTGATCTAAAGCAAAGCCTTGCAGATTACTCATTTAACTATAACGACTTAATTAATAACTGCGCCATAATCATAGTTGGAAATTAGTAGTAAAGACAGTCAGGGGAAGGGAAAGAAATGTAAAATGCTTAACATAATTCTGCACAAATTTTATGCTTGCTAGCAGCTGTGATTTCATCACTCACTCTATACATTTTAGCATATGCACAGAAGGAAATAATATGTTCAGTCAAAAAACCCAATGCAGTGGCTTCCCACAGCTTTTGGTTTCTGTATCATCACCCCTATGAAAATCCACAAATGCCCAAGCTGAGGGGACCAAGCTATAGACACAAACATGGCCTGGACTGTAATTGCTGCTTTTTTTGTCAATCTAATACAGATATTTATACAGATTTATACAGACATTTGTATGAGCAAGAAACATATTCTGAGCCAAACTGGAAATACTGAAGGACTACACAGCTTGGGATGAAACAGCTGCTCTGAAGCTTGAAAGCTGAAGGCAACTCTAACTACTTTTGACAAATAAAGGACTCCCAGCCTGTCTGTTGACACATTCATCCTTTACTTTCTGGAGTGACACTGGGCCAGACAGCACCACAGTGGCCAATGTCCCCACTGGCAACTTGACCAGCACCACAGACATTCGTTTCCTCCAACAGATCTGGCTGGGAAGGCAGAGGATGGGTTTATGAGCTCTGCAGGCAGAGAAATGGAAAAATGAAGAGATCTTTGCTGCTCCCCATCCCCAGACTCAGGCAAGGGAAGGATCTGAGCACCCCAGCAGGAACAGAAGGTTTCTGAAGTGACGGTGTAACCCTTGGCAGACTCAGCCAGAAGGCTGCAGCAGGATCTGGAGGCAACTTTAGTGCTGTGCCTGAGCCTTTATGTGCCTTTGTGTTGGTTAGTTCAGCTCAAAATACTTACAGGATGCTCCAGAGGCACTTAAGGAGTGCCACCTTCCCTTCTAATAGGACTAATTTGGTACAAGAGTGCCCAAGAATCTAACAATCCTGCTCTTTTAAGGGATAACTCCTTTTCCACTCCAAGAGACAAATAACATTTACAAGACATTAACCGATGTGTTAGTTAACATCCAAACAAAATCTTGATCTCCAGTAATTACATTCAATACCTTCTTGATACTTCCTGTGAAGAGCAAGCTAAACATAACCACTTACCCTTTTTCCAACACAAAAAGCTGGATTTTCACTAAAGAAACAGCTTAATTATGCTACAGCTTATCTTACGCACAAAACAATTGTAGCTATTCCCTCCTTACCAAAAGCATGTGCTATTTTTATTTAACACATTCCCTCTTTTAAACCAGCCTTTACATCACTATGTGAAGCAGCAGGGTACACAGGCCCTTCCTGTGCCTGAATATCATCAAGAAAATGTCTACAGCTCCATACCTAAAAATCAAAGCATTACATACTCCACAGTAAGATAAACCTACAATTTCTTCCCAAGTTTCTGAATTTTTTTAACAACCTCTGACACATCAAGTTGAGAGTTCTGCAACAGCTTCAATGACTCTGAAAAATTAGATTATTTTATTAGAAGTTGCACCTTTCCCCATTTAAGGCAGTCAAGCTGCTAACCCAGCCTGGTGGCTTGCTGGCCAAAACAGGAGTTTGAGGAGAGGATATCACAATTTCCCAAGCAAGCTGCAGAGCAAGTCCAAGCCCCCCTCCTGAAAGCCCACCACATGCCACAAACAGAGGAGGTTGTGTCTGCTCTGCCCAACCTCACTCACCACCTCACTGGGCTACCCCAAGCAACAGGACTTGGGTGCTTTGGATCAGGTTTTTCCATGTTTCTGGGCACTCCAGGACAATATTGGGGTCATGGATGTCAGGAAGGCTGTCTGCTGCTTGGCCAGCAGGAATCATCATAGAATGGTTTGGGTTGGAAGGGACCTTAAAGGTCATCAGAGAAAGCATCTCTTACCCTCCTGGTCCTCCCCACCTTCCCTTGCAAGTCGCTATTTATTTTTCCTCCTGTTACATCAGGCTGAGGTTCAGCCTGCTCTGCTCTCTGCCCCAAGCTCCTGAACTGCCCCTCGCTGCCTGCTCACCTGCCCTGTCCCTACAGGCCATGGCAGCATCCTGCTTGGTTCAACACCTCTCCTCTGCCAGCCCATCCTGCAGTTTTCCCAGACCCCAGTTTTGTCACGCTGCCCAGCGCTACCAAAAGCCTCATTTACCAATTTGTTTTAGCCAGAGGAGTTTCAGTACAGAAATGAACCTACCCAGGAAAGTTTCCATTGCTGGCAGAATCACTTCTCCTGTCACAACACTGCTCTTTCCTGCTTCCAGCCTCACACAGCTGATTCATAAAAACAAGCTTTTCAATACTTTCCTTATCCGCATTTTTGTTGCTGAGGAGCAGCAGCATTGCTGATAAAATCTGCAACAAAAGAATGCACATGGCATTTGAACCCCTTCCTTGCCTTGCCAGAAACTGTCACCCCAAGGCAGAAATGACAGAGGGCACCTCTGGTTGCATCTCAGTCATCTCAGCTTGTGGTCTGACACAAACCCAACCTTGCCTTCTCAGTTTAAGCCAAGATCTTGGACTCTCCCTGGAACTATCAGCATCTCTAACCATATTCTGTCAACTCAGCCACAAAAGCAATAACCTTCAGCAGAGGATCAACAGCAACTTACACCTTCCCTGATATTCAGATGCTCTCTGAGCTAGGAAAGCACTCGCTCAAGTGAAGTTTTAAGGTCCCAGAGCTCAGCTGTGTCTTGTGCTTCCAATCCCAGAGCCGTGGGATCACAGAGTAACCAGTGCTGTGGGACTGCTACCTGTGCACTGCAGCCACACAGCACAACCTGTCACTTCTGCTGCGTGATTAAGGGGAAAAGAAAAAAGCAACTAAATCCCTACTGCACAGAAAGTCACACAGTACTTTGCCTCATTCTGTTACATCTTGTCATCATTGAATGCCAATAGTTTGATATATCCATTTAAATTTATTTGATCTTCTTTCAGTTGCTCCTGGTGTATCTGGCTTTCATGCAGTGTCTTCATCCCCCTGTAAGCCAGGAATCGTGATGCTGGGATGCCACACATCACTGTGCTGCAGCAGCACACTCAGCAAGGCAGAGCTATGCCTCTAATTATTCTTTTTTTTTTTTTTCTGAATGCATTCCAAATAGTACAATATATATTTTCTTAATTAGCGCAAGATGATGAAAATAAATTCACTGACATATTCAAAAGGAAAAATATTTCATCCTTGCTTAAATATTTAGCCAAAATCACTACACTGGTAGCCAAAAAATGGTGAGCCCCCCAATTTCTTGCTTGCAATTCCCAGAAACAACTACTGTTACATTCAAGCAGCTGCAAGAGAACATATTATGCTTCCAACAGCACACTCACAACCTGGTGCATCAGCACTGCTGGATCTGAGCTGGAAAAATAGGGGCTAACGTCTCTACAAGCAGAAGTTAGCCTTTGCAGGGCTAGTAAGATTGCACATTTAACACACAGTATGTTTTCAGCCAGAACAGGCACCCTAAAAGGAGGGTAAGAAAAGAGGTATGAACCCTTGTCATGGATAATTCTTTACTTTGAAGAAGTTTAGGGACACAGACACATGGGCAACCTCTGTAGATGATTCCAGTGCAGCTTGCAATACTTGACTGCATTGCTGTTTTGCTTTCTGATCCTCCCTAAAACACAGGCTTGCAGCTTGGCACTCCTGCATTTCAATCAATCGCCTGATCGAGGATCGCAGTGTCATAAATAAAAGGAGCCGAGACCATAAATTTCTGCGGGGATGTAAAATCAAAGAGAACAATCCAACAGGCTCCCAGGGGATGGGAGGCTGGCACATATTCCAGCTGTTTATATTTCTACTACGAGACGCTTGTTCATTTTAACTTCTTCACTTCTGCACAGCTTTCCAGAGCCACGATTCCAAACGACTGAAAATCTCACCCTGCGTCTGGCATTTTGTTCTGTGCTCTACAGTAAAATGCAACTGCAGGAGAGAAAAAGCCCTGTGATTTATCAAGCTTGTCCATAGGCAAAATCCCAGCCCACAGTGGCTGATGGCTCCACCAGCACAACACCCCAGTGCCTGGCAAGTGAGTTTACTTGCTAGAACATGTTACTTGCTGGAGTTACACGAGCAAAGACAGGGACAGAAAGGCAGTAAATCACCTATGGACAGCTTTCTTTATGAGTAGGACCTACATCAAAGACTTAGAGCATCAGTACACTTTCCTCATGAGAAGGTAGAGAGAAGCAAAGGATGCAACACTACCCACTTTAACTGCAGAAGAATGGGAAAATTTAATTGATATCTGTTCAGATTTGATATTTTAGCTTCTTATGCAACAGAAACAAGAAAACATCCCCTTGTTAATAAAAGAATTGGTTCTGAAGGCATGCTCGAAAAGCAAAGCACTCAAGATCTAATGTATGCAGTTAATAAACTGAATATTTTCCATCTTGGATAAAATAAGGTAGGTCACTCCACCTGTAGTCTCACAGGTAGGAGGGAGGTGAAACCACAAGGTTTTCTTAGCCATGCACAGTAAATTACTCCCTCCCACAGGAAGGCTGAATCCTCCACTAACCAGTTGCATGCTAGAGGTTGTCCCTCATACAGCTGGCAAAAGGCAGCAGGGCAGAAGAATCCCTCTGTGTGTTGAGATCTAACCCTTCTCAGGACATAAAAACCCTCGAAACTATTACACATCCCAGTGTGGTTCACAAAAAAACCCTAAACCCAGAGGACATTACAGTCTTACATGTCCCAAAGCCAGAAGCCTGGGGTGGATCAGTTTTCTGGTTTTACTCAATTTCTAGTGCTTCATTTTCTATTAGAAGTATTAAAAAAAAAAACCCAAAACCAAAAAACAAACCAAACATCATCAACAACAACAAAAAACAAACACCAAAAAACCGAAGACTTGATGATTTGGTTGGTTTTGGTTTGGGTTTTTTTTTCCTCAAAAGGGAAAGAGCCTGATTAGAGTTTATGAATTATCTCAGTGATTTGTATCTTCCAATGTGGCCACTCGCTGAAATAAGAGCTGTCAAAATACGTATAGTAAACAGTGCTGTTTCTTTTCTACATTTCATTTATTAACATTTGGGTTAAAAAAAACCCCACAAAGTCAAACAGGAAATTCCCTCAGGGTGAAATGCCACACAAGGAGCTCCCTGTACAAACCCAGAAAGCAAAGACCTTGCCAGCACTGCTCCTCTTCCCAGGGTGCTGCATTAGCACAGCACAGGACAGCAAGCTTTAAAGAGCACAGCCATAATTTGATTAGTGCCCACTTTACACGATGCAATTAAATTGCTTTTATACTACAAAAGAAATAAAGTCGCTGTTTTTCCAAGTTTTTGACCTCGCAGCCCAGCAAGCCATAAATTGAGATATTTACCCAAATGAAGCAGGTATGTGAGCACACTGCTGCTGGTGACAGCAGGGAGAGACCCAAACAGGTCTTTTCCCTTCCTGTTCTTCCCATCCCCCTTGTAATCCTGCCCACACCACTCTGCTGCTCTTCCCCAACAGCAACCGGTGGCTGCTGGGACAGATTATCACGGGAGACATCTGTTTGACTGACAGACAAAACAGGAAAACACGATGGGTGCACTCATTTTGTTTACAGACAATAGCTTTTCTAACGCCTTTCTTAATTTCCAGAAGAAATTCCATCGGCCTGCAGCACTAACCAAGAAACCCAGGCTGAAACTACAGTGTGATTTTACCAGCCACTAATCTCATTCCTAGAGAAGTTGACCAGACACATAAAACCTGTAAGCTGCAAAAGATCAAAGATTCTTGTTCCAGATATGAAGAGGACAGACCTGAGCAATGAGTCCAAATTTAAGAAAAATGAGGATTGGATTTCCAAATGCTTGTTTTAATGTCATTGGAAACGCAGTTTGTATTTGAGTCAGTACAGAAATTTTTAAGTTCCCTTGGAGATCCTACATGACGGAAATTCTGAATTGACTTAGAGATCCTACTTAAATACAAGAGGCTCATTAATTTAAATCAATTGTCAAAATATCTCAGTAACACCTGGTGCAACCCAACAAAAGCACACATATAAGCTCAGCTGTGCTGCAAATCTGGGAATTGTTTATTCTGCTTTTCACTGTATCCTCAGATTGCAAATTCTCTTTTCCACATTTTAGTTTCAACTTGCTTGTTGCATTTAAAACGTAACAGAGAAAGGTTATTTCACCAGGAGAAAGGGAGGACAGAGCCCAGCCCTGGGCATGGGGTACCTGGCCAACCATCTTATCAAATATTGCCCCCTGCAGTACTTCCTGCAAAAACACCCACTGGACAAATCCATTTGTTTATTCCCACAGGTTTTCCAGCTTACTGGACTGCTCCAAGCCTGCAGCAATAGTGCATTTGCTATTTTATTCACTCTGAAGTTTGTTTTCTTTTTCATGATATTGTCTATTCCCCAAGGGTCCTCTCCTGGCACAACTCGGTGCTCCCACACCAACACAGCAACGGGGGGATTTTACTCCCATTCATTACCTGGCCCAGAGTACAGAGAAACAAATCCTCTACTCAAACAAGGCATGGAACAGTACTTGAAAAAAAACTACAGGCAGCTTTCTCCCCTGCAAACATCAGCAATGGAATTTCATACCTTCAAGAGCTTAAAAAGATGTTTGGTGAATGTCTATTTTCTATGAGCTCAAGCTCTCTTCCAACTTGGCCTTCGAGGCAAGTCTCTGCTCTTCAGATTCCTAATATCCAACTTTCCTCATTACGCAGCAGAAATCTTGCTAAGTGCATTATTGGTGAAGTCAAGTCAAACAAGTTAAAGTGCCACTTTTTAGAATTTTAATATGAAAATAGAAAATCATTAAGTCCTCCTGTGAGTTTCAGCAGTCAAAGCAAATAGGAGGAGGCCTCTAAGCCTTTGGGAAAGGATGCCACTGAAGTTGGTAGTGACAAGCTGTTGAGATTGGAACTGGTAAATGCGCAGTATAAGAAATAGGAAAAGGAAATATTTAGAATCGAGTGATGCCAAAACTGCAATCAGCAAATGGAAGGCTAAAACAGATGAGCAAATCTGGATGCTTTTTTTATTATTTATTTTTATTGTTCGAGCTGTGCCACGTAACAAGAACGGATCAATAACAGCTCCCGACCACCCCACTGCAGTGTCGTGTCACACCCCCACCCCAGCCCTGGAGGTGGGATTTTGGTGGAAGGGATGTGTTCAGTGCTGCTGAGAAAAGGTGCTGGCCTGCTTCTGCTTCTCCCATGGCTGCCTGAGGTTTAAAAAAATCTGGATTTTAGCCAGTGGGGATTTGTGATACGAAATACACGACAGAGATTAGAATTTTGGAGCGTGTCAGGGAATGGAAATACAGCCACTAGTACTGAAGTATCCGATTATACAGTGATGTACACGAAAACACAGTTACTGCATGAAGATGGAAGACATGAGTTTGTGAAGGTGATATTCCCAAAACCCCTGAGCCCATTGCTACGGCTGCAGGACAGCACCACTGTGGTGGGTCAGAGGGATGGGCATGCAGTGCCTGGCAGGGAGGGCAGGTGAGTGTCATCACCTAACCCACACACACCAGCAAAAGCCACCAAAAGACACGTGTCACTTGCTGCCAGTAAAGCAGGAAGATGACAGGTGAACATACCAGAATCTGCTGGGACACATATTCCTTTCCAAAGGACCCAAACCAGTGGGAGGTGTTGACATGAAACGTTTCTGTTTAAGGCTACAGAATGCAAAAGAATGGCTTCATAAATTATTCTCTGCTCTGGAGGAAGAGTGAATAGACTTGAAGGACAGGTGATGTCTCTGAAATATGCAAATAGAGCTGAGCTGGTCCAAGCAATTACCTTTCCACTGCCTGGAACTTCAGACTGAAAGGAATGACTCACAAGCAAGAACAAGAAACAAAAGATGTGCTAAAAGGTAGATGACGAAGGAAGACTGCATCAAGAGGAGAATGGAGACTGCATGGAAAAGAATGTTCCTGGTCTCCTGCTAACAGCTGTTCCTGGGAAAAGGAACAAAACAACACACAGTAAGACTATGCCAACACAGGAGGGCCTAAGCATCCCAAAAAGCCAATTGAGATTATTGGTTCTACACTTCTGGGATCAAGACAAACACAGCAAGGAGATTCCTGTGGCTTCACGGATGCAAAGACAATGGATCTCACCTCAATATCCTTTCAGTTATCTGCTACTTTAAAGATTTCCCAGCAAATAAAATTGCTGAAAATAAATGCAGTATGATCATTTCTTTCCAGGTTTTAGACTAAGCTCAGAAAGAAGAGACTTGGCAGGACTATCAGACAACCTGCAGGGTGAAGAAGGAACTAAAACACACTGGAAATAGCCATGGACATGAGCCAACAGATGTGCCTCCACTGTCAAAAATGAAATACCAGCTTCAAAGAGTGGAGAACTGCTGTGCTGTTGCCTCTACACATTCAGTTGTCTTCTAATAAAGTGCAGTTAACTCCAGACTCCATGCAGCAGTAGAAGCAGCAGATCAGATTTTGGCTGCTACTGGTGTTTTCATTGCTTCTAAACTCAAATTCAGGGCACTCCAACTGCATCAGAATCCTTTTACTTTGGTTTTTTTCACCATCCAAAACAAAGATACTAAATTATAGCAGTTACAGCCTGCTGCAGAAAATGTATTAATATAGAAACTGCAAGATCAATATGAAAGAATGAATCAATGGAGAATCAAGAAAAAGGAATGAAGAAGTGGATCCATTTGGACTGCGTAAGAAATACTGCACTTAGTTCCATTCTATTTATTAACAAAAATACCGACAGTCTGAAAGCTCCAGAACAGCAGCAAATGTGCTGGGGAAAAAAATGAACTTATGAAAAATATAAGCTGCTTCTAAGTTTAAAATTTTGCATATTTGGTACTAAAGGATCAAGACATTAGAGCCCTGTTGGAAATACATGAAACAGGAGCCTGAGGAGGATTTGAGATAACACAAAAGAACAACTTTAATGGATGAGATGAACTGTCGAAGAGAAAATAAGTAGGCAATATTGAGAAAGCTTTACAACAGCAAAATTCATGAAGCTCCACAATCAGAAATTCAACACCTTTGTACTGTAATTACTATTTGTGATTCATAATGATCTGAAAGGTGAACTTTTCAAATTTGTACCAGGCACTTTATGCTGCTTTTAACCAAATACTGGGAGTATTTCATTCATGATCGACTGAATGTAAGAAAAATCCAAAGGCACCCCGCAGAGGAGCACATAAAGGGGACACAATGACAGTGATGAAGCACCTTGTAATGTACCCACAGATCTTTTCTATAAATCCAATTTGAAATTTGAAGACTAAAATAGCTATTTTATCTCCATCCCCTGACACATGCACCTCCATCATTTTCAAGAACAGAGCTCCCTCTCGTGGCTCCAGAACGTGAATTTAGTGGGGGGAAGGAAAGAAAACAAGAGTAGAGCAGCATGAGACACATCAGAGTGAGAGGATTCCTGACAGCGTTTTGGTCCTGTAAAAGTGGAATTAAAAGGAAGTTGTAGTAGGAAGGACAGGTGACTTCTTGTAAAGAAAGCAATGCCATTGGTACTTTAATGCTAACTTTTAAGTTACATTTTTTGCTAAGGTGACCTCCTCACCTTGGGGGAATAAGGGAGGAGCAGTGCTGCTAACCATTCTTTTGTTTGCTGCATGGCTTCTTTAAAATACTTGTTTTGTACAAAACTAACATTCCACCTTTCTAGCTGACAGAGTTGTAACCTGAGGTTCGCACCTGTGACAATAAGTATTTCTCTGAGGCAAGAAAGTGAGGGGAATAACCAAAGCTAAGCCTGTCACTGTGCTGAGAAATCTGTTCAGGAAAGCACTGAGTGTTTTGTTTGTTGTTTTGTTTTTTTTTTTTTTAACTATTTTTTTAATTAATATTTGTATGTTTCATTTGGCACTTGCTTTGTTCAGAATTATACACAGATTTTTACAAATTATTTCAGTTCTGTATGAGAATTTTAGATCAGACAAGAATTTACACAGCAAGCAGCAAGCTTTTGCTAACTGTACAGCTTATAAAACTATTTTCCCCAAGGGCATTTAAAAGGGTTTTTTCTAAATGACAACATTTCTTTCCTGCAAAAACGGTATCAATGGCACAAAACATGAATTAGTGAAGGAAAAACAATTACTCTTAAGTCTCCAGAACAGCATCAGAAGACAAATGAGAATCAAATTCTTGATTCATAGGTTTGTGCTCACACAAGATTTTGCTTCCAAAGCACAGGACCAAAAAAGAATCAATTTCCTACCGTGAAAAGAAATTACCATGCCTTCAGCATTTTGCTATTAGTGAAATATCTCTATTTCCAAAGGCAATACTTTTTTTAAAGAGCAATCCTCTTTAAAAATTGTATAAAAGTCAGTCTATAAACAGGAGATATCCTTAAGGATTTAATCAAGTAATAAACCTGGCAGATGAAAGAGAGATTAATTAAAATGACAGCACAGTCTCCCTATAACACAGACACAGGACTTGTTATGTTGGAGTACCTAATCATAATCAGATTTGGTAATTTGCTGCATCGAAACAAAAAGGAAACATTTTTAGAATTGATCATTCAGTTCATGTCACTTTCATGGAGATTGCTTTCTATTGATCAACATTTAACTAGTAGTTGAAAAGAGAAAGATGAAAAAAAAGGATAAAAAGTATCTTTACATGCTAAATACAGCATGAACCAATAAGAGTAAAATAAATTAGATCACGACAGCCAAACCAACCCTGTGCATGCGCTCGCTGCAATGAAGATCATTATGAATGAAAGAGATGGTTTTTCATGTTCCAGTCATAACAAAAGGAGAGTTTTTAAAATGAATTCAGACTTTAATCTGCTCAAAATGAAGTTTGCCATGCAGCAATTAAAAATCCGTGTGAAGCTGAACCACTGCCAGCTTTACAAAGACAAATGCCGGTTTGTTTTCCGAACGGCATTTTCACGTTTCCCACCTGTGGATTCCAACTGGGGTCGAGCTTCTTCACTGCAGCAACGTACTCCTGCATAGCTTGGTGAGGGCTGGTATCTCCCAGGGCTTTCCAGGCCTCCCTAGGAGAGACAGAAAAACATCAGTGAGTCGCTCAGAGACAGCACAGCGTGTTTCCACAGTGTCATCAGTGATCGGATTCATCTAAATCTTCTCTAAATCCCCTTCTCAGGGGATGCAAAGTTGTCTTTCCTTCAGTTTGGAATGGTCAACTTTTCTCTGAAGCCATGAATGGCCACTGTCACTGCAGCACTTGGCTACGAAAGGATCTTTCAGGGGATCCTGATCCAGGCTGGAACACACTTTGTGTTCACAAGGCCGTAGCTATTTTCACAACATTTTTGTTGTGTGCAGGCTAGTTCTGGATGAACAAGGTAAAACAGAGGAGGCTTGTATTTCACATCTGCATCAGGCACAGCAGCAAACATTTCCCTGTTAAACAAAGGATTTTAAATCCAGTTCAGTGGCAGACTCTCTGAGCTGACATCCTCTAGGTCCATAATCCCTCAACAGATAGCTGACAAACAAAAAGTAGAGCCAGAAATCGCTAGGAATTACAAGAATTTCCTCTTACCATTTCTGCTTTCCCTCAAAATCAAAGAAGCTGGGCTTGGGGGTGTTACAGGTTCCAAGTTTCACCTAAAGAAAAGAAATTTTCTTCTGTTAGAACAAAGCAATGGGGACTTGCTCAAGGAAAATTCTGGGTTCTCATGGTTTCGGGATAATTTTGTTATTAGGCCAGAAGAAAGGTTTTGGGGAGGAAACAAGTGACACAACTCAACCCCATCTTACCCCCATGTTAGCACCCTTGCATCCCTGTGTTTCCCTTGTGTGATGGAAGGGAAGCAATTCTGTTATGCAGCTCATTTATTTTGCATGCATTACCCAACAGGGATAACCAGCGAGTGATTTCTCACTAATGTTATGTTTATTACCCTGCCAAATGCCTCATCCCCCACCAGTATCAAGAAAAATTCTGTTGATTAGGGTTTCTACAGAGATAATTATTCATTAAGGCTGAAATTCACCTGCTTCTGCACAAAGCTCAAGTAAACAGACTCTGCTTAATTATTTTCAAAGCCCTCTGGAAGGCAAGGGGACAAACTCAGAGTAAAGGAATGCCAGGCAGCTTCTGAATTTGCTCCGAGGCACCTGGATGCATGGAAGCACTGTGTGAGAGACAAGTCAAGGCCTGAGTGCCAGAGATGAACCAGTCTGTCAGAAACAAGGCAGAAATTAAAACGTGTGTGGGGAAATAAGAAACACAAGGAAGCAAGGGAACGAGCCAGAACTGGTGGATAGATATATGGAAAAAAATGTTATGGCCAGTGTAAAGTGGACTTGGTGCCAGTGGGACTCAGAAGTTTTCCATAGAGTGGCTGCAGGGAAGTCCAGCAGCCCCATGTCCTCTGTAAGCTCCCCACAAAGGGGACCACAGGGGTCTGACAGAGGATACACCTGCCCAGGGCTCCAAAGGACAACCAGGTTCCTGCCCTGACAACTGCCTCAAGAACAGAGCAATTAGCAAGCTGAGATTCAGGTAACAGAGATATTTTCTTGAGGTCAGCTCAGGAAAACGTGTAAGTGAATGTGTCTCTGTCCCTGCTTGGAAAAGCCAGGGAACATGGGGCAGGACTCACCAAATCTCCCTGTTATCAGTGCCATTTCCTCACAGAAAATAAATGCCCTTGCACACAGCTGTCACAGGCATATGAATCTCCCTGAAATTAAAATATTGTTGTGATAGGGAATGAATTTGCACAAAACATGGGTTGGTTCTTGGTTCCTTTGCTGGTTTTTTTGTTTGTTTGTTTGTTTTGGGGTTTTTTGTTGTTGTTGTTGGTTGGGGTTTTTTGTAAAACTTTTTAATGAAAGTGCTGTATATCCCACATGGATGAAAGACTAGAAGGCAAAGCACAACTATGGCTCCAAATGCAAGTTATCACACCCAAGTCCCTTGCAAGACAGAGCACAGCCCCGTGCCAAGAAAGCCCAGCATAGCTGGGGACCCCAGGGAGGGAACACAGGTACATCCCAGAGGTGGGCAAAGGCTGCTGGATGGACATTTTGTTAGCCAAGCAAAACCAAACTGCATTCAGCAAATGTTTTATGAAATATGCTCAAGTGTTCAGGCAGGTGAAGTGCTTAAATCAACTAACAATTCTTCGCCTTAACAGGGTGGGGATTTTATGCTAAGGATGGAATCATTAATCAGGCTTTAAAGAGAGCATGCCCGTGCTGAGAGATATTTATTAGTTACACTATGTTTTCATTTAAAGTGTTACAGGATATGAGTGACTGTAACTGAAATTAATTTTCTGTACATCTCACTGTCTCCCAGTGAGCAATTCATCCAAATTAGAACATTTTAGCTGGCCCTTAAAACAACATATCGCATTTCATGGAGAAATAGCAGAACAGGCTAGCAACAGTTAACTCCTATAAATCAGTCACAATTCATGTAGTCTAAACGTTTTCTTCTGTGCTCAGAGGTGGATTGGACCACTTGTTTTAAAAGAGCAAAACAAACAGGGGAATAAAATGCAAATTCATTATCTGTATGGAAAATGCCTGCTTGGCAATTCTTTAGTTCAACAGCCAACCTGCAAAAATTGGCCAAGATGGATAAAAAAAAATAAATCTGTTTTAATATTTATTTTCCACTGCCATCATCAAAACATGACAGCAGTTTCCTCTCCTGAGATTTGGCATTCAAAGGCTGTTCCAGCATCGGGGAAGACTGTTAGTAACATCGATAGTAATACAAATCAAGGAACAGTAGTTAAATTTCATCCATCAAGAAGAGGGGGGAGAAAAAGTGCACTTTTGCCCTGTTTGCTATTTTAAGATGTATTAAAAAGGCTTGGAGTGGTTTTGTTGGAAAGAATAAAATAAAGATTTTGGCTTCCCTCTTTTTGCCGCAAGACTCCACAACGCATGAGAAACCAACCAGGAATTTAACATATCAGGGGACCTGAGGCTGACAGCTGAGGAAGGGGACTTTTAGCCAAACAGGCCAATGATGACAAACTGGAAAAATTTTGTGGAGGACTCTGTCCTCCTGCTACTTCCCTGGAGGCCCTCAAAAGCTGTTTTTCTCCATAACCAGCAGAAAGACAAGAGCCCATATTAGTATTTTAAGCTGAGAGTTTCTCATTCTGTGCCCACAAAATAATTACTGAAGGTCTCTGGGATGCTGACTGGTCACTTGATGCTCAGCTCTCCTCATTTACAGTTCATCAGCTGCATTAAAAGAACATGACAGCCAAAATGCATTTAAAACTTCCCTAGTATTCTTTCTGCAGGCATTATTCTCATGAGTTGTACAGAGATGACCCAGGCAGCCCCAAATGGGCAGTGTCTGCAGTCACCTCCATTTGTGGCCAAAATGGAAATTTGGAAACCTTGGATGAGGCCTTCACCTGAGAGCTGAAGGTCACAACAATCAGAGTGAGAGAGATGCTCAGGGATATGTTAGTGCTGTATACCATCCCCATACAACTCCAGCTGCTGGTCCAGACTACCAGAAACCTTGAGATTCTCATTACTCCACGACTGGTTCCCCCTCCCTGGTGGTGGTAAAAAGGCTCTTTGCTAATTTTTCAACTAATATATTCATACAGCAGGGAATCCCAGCCAAATATTCTTACCTGGTTGTAAATCTAGTAAGGTGAATCATATCTGCAGCCTCCCTGTGGAGCAGTAACAGGAACAGAACCTCCATGGACAGCAGCACTAAGGTCTAGCTGTACACAAGCCAAATAAGCTGAATTTCTTTGGCAAGACAGCAATTCCTGCCCATTCCTGCCCAACCCACAGGAAAGCCCTGACTGAAAATGGGGTGTAAGGAAGGACAAGCAAACACCAACCACAGAAGGCAAGGGGTCCTGATGACCAAGGGGCTGCATGTCCCAGAGAGACAGAGAGTGACAACTGAGTCAGTGCCATCACACGGTTCTGTGCAAGAGGGAGCTGCAGGCAGAAATTCCCATGTTCAGGGCAGGTTTGGGGCATCATGTTCCACGATATTTGAAGGAAGCCATGCAAAAATGGGATTATATTCTTGAGCCTACACTTGGGAGTCAGCATAAGCCTCATTTTGCCAGTGGCACCGTCTTTGCAGCTTGCCAGCACCTCTCAGCATTTATGTAGGCACTGGCACATCCTCCTCCTGGCAGGGCAGTTTTCTCACTCTGATCACTTCCAGCAAGTTCTGGATTCCTTTCCCTCTCCAAATCACGACCACTACACTGGTCTCCATTACTGCACCCTCTGAATCTCAGGTTTTTACATCCTCAACACCACAGTAAAGTCCTCCCTTCATTTCACCACTACAGACTCATGGCACAGACAAGTGATTTGCCCAAAGCCACACAGAAAGTACAGGAAGAAAAGGAAAATCAGTCCCAGTTCAGAGCCCTACAGACTAATCTGTTCTTCCTCCTGTTCTGGGGCAGAGTCGTAAACTCAGCAACATCTTCTAAAAACCTCACTGGAGATGACAACTAAGCAATCCCCTTATTTTCAAGTCTCTGACACATAAACAAAATCAGAGAGAAAAGTAATAAAACCCTGAAATGGCCTCCAATAAAAGGTAATAAAATTGCAGGAAAATGCCTATATACCCAAACAGTTTGAAATAAATAATATACAGTATTTTAACAGAGAGCTCAGCTGTTACTGTCACCTCTTTTATGACGGTGCTGTATCTTAAATCAAAGCCTTTAGTGTCACAAAACACTAAACTGAGGAAAGACAAGGATGCCAAATCAAGGGCAGTGGACAGATCTGAGTCAGCACCTTTTGTGTGCCAGCAATTCCACCGTCCACGGGGGCAATATATCAGCAGCTCATTATGCATCCTGATATGGCTGCTGTAATTAAATACAGAAAACTTGCATTAAGCGCCCTCGTTTTGATTTAAAGCACAAAATGCTGCAAAACTCAAAGTTAGCAGGGCTTAATCCTACAGTAGCTATGCTAGCAAACTTCTCCCAGTGCCAGCACTACGCTGCCAGCGCTCTAACAGACATGGCACCTTTCTGGACTGGGAAGCCAAAGGCATGGAAATCCAGGAGCCAAACACAGCCTGAAACCAAGCAGCCAAAGGCACTTGCTGTTGCATCCTGCCTGGCCAGGGACAGAGGAGATGGACACAGAAGTGCCCTGTTCCCCTCAGTGGAAGGCAACTGGAGAAATCTCTGCTGACACAGTGTTAATTATCAGCTTTCTTCTGACTAGTATCAAAACTACTGTGAAATATCTTCTGATTCAAGTAATTCTTAACACTGAACACCTTATTGGTCTAACACCAGGAAACCCTCTGGAGTCTGTGGACAAGCACAAACAATCCCATTTCCACCCAGGACAGTCACAAAGCATTTTCAACAGAGCAAAAAAGAAGAGGTTATTTACAACAAACCTCCTGAAAATAGAGACAAAAAAATTACAGAAGAGAAAAAAACCACTCTTTTCATCTCATCCTGGGCACGGTCTTATTATTCTTCAAAGTTCTCCTAGTATTTTTTCTCTACCCTCCTTTTCTTACAAGGGAAAGAGAAGCCTGCAGACCTGTTTAAGCACTGGCACAATCTGAAAACAAAACCTCACATGACCAGCCTGCTTTTAATATAATTACTAGTCCACAACCCACAGCCTGGGAGCTGCCAGCTTAGAGGATAATTAAATATTGCCCTAAAAAATGAAAGCACTTACACATGGCAGTAGTAGGACACAGGTAATCCATATGGGAGGAACATATGGGGAAGATGTGCATTCTCAACTTTGACTATTAATCCAAACGAGTGGGATTCAGTTCTCAGGTCCAGGCAGCAGCACCTCTTGCCACACACTGGAGCCACAGAATCATAGGATGGTTTGGGTTGGAAGGGACCTTAAAGATCATCCAGTTCCAACCCCCTGCCATGGGCAGGGACACCTTCCACTAGCCCAGGTTGCACCAATCCCCATCCAGCCTATACTTGTACTTTTTAATCTTCCAGGTGTGACAATGCATACAGTTTTTCTGTTTCTCCAAGTTAAGTGATTATTACAGTGCTTTGCAATCGGTGCTTTGTTTGTTTGTTTTATGTAACGCCTCTCCCGGGAGCAGGAAGGAGTCACATTGTGTATATTCCCACAGGATGCCTCCTACAGCTCCCTCAGTTCACAGGGACTGAATGTGTAAAGGAGTCCTGTTCAAGGTTACAACCAGAACCAACCAGTTCACTTTCCCAGTCCTCTCTAAAGCCCTTCACTGACAGATCTTCCCAGGCACATTCTTTGTGTGGCCACAGCAGAGCCCCAAAGCTCCAGTGCCCACCCTGGGTCACCAGTGCAGGTCCCCACTGTCTCTGATGGGGAGGTGGGCACTCTGCACTACTTCTCCATCCCATCCCAGCACCTCATCTCCCAGCAGACACAGGCAGCTGGGAAAACACAGGCGAGGCAGCGGGATTTACCAGTCGAGTTTCTCCCCAAAGCCTCAGGGACACACTGACAGGCCGTCAATCCACCTGTGACATGTCCCTACCAAGGACAAAGGCCAAATCCTCCACACCAACACCCGACTTCAACCCACCGTGGAGTCTGCCAAAGGCCAAAGGCAAACCGATGTCATAAAGGTTGGAAAAGACCTCCAAGATCAAGTCAAGCCTTTGACCAAACACCACCATTCCCACTAAATGGTATGGTGAAGTGCAATGTTTACTCATTTTTTGAACACTTCCAGGGATGGTGATTCCACTGCTTCCCTGGGCAGCCCATTCCAGTGCTTGACCGCTCTTCCAATGCAGAAATTTTTCCTAATATCCAACCTGAATGTCCTCTGGCACCACTTAAAGCCAGTCCAAAGGACACAGCATTAGGGCCATCCACACTGCACGAGGGTGAGAGGCCAGGAACAAGAGCCAGGGTGATGGATTTAAAGAACCATTTAGGTTGGAAAAGACCTCTGAGATCCTTGAGTCCAACCTTTGACTTATCACCACCTTGGGAACTAGACCATGGCACTGAATGCCATGTCCAGTCTTTCCTTAAACACCTCTAGGGATGAGGACTACACCACCTCTCTGGGCAGCTCATTCCAATGCCTGACCACCCTTTCAGTGATGAAATTCTCCCTGATGCCCAACCTGAACCTCCCCTGGCACAGCTGAAGGCCGTTTTCTCTTGTCCTGTAACTTGTTACCTGGAAGAAGAGCCCAACCCCACCTGGCTCCAATCTCCTCTCAGGGAGTTGTAGAGAATGAGAAGGTCCCCCCAAGCCTCCTCTTCTCCAGGCTGAGCTCCCCCAACTCCCTCGGTTGCTCCTCACAGGACATGCACTTTCCCAGGTCCGTTCCCTTCTCTGAACTTGCTGCAGCACCTCAATGTCCTTCCTGAATCGAGGAGGCCAAAAGTGATGCCAGGATTCGAGGTGCAGCCTCACCAGTGCCCAGCACATGGAGGCAGTCACTGCCCTGGTGGCCACACCATCGCTGACATAGGCCGGGATGCCCTTGGCCTTCTGGGCCACCGGGGCACGACCAGCACCCGAAGGTCCTTTCCCGCTGGGACACTTCCCAACCACTCTCCCTGCAGACCCCGCGGGGGCTGTGTCCCACCGGACTCCATCCCCCTCCCATCGCACGTGCAGCCGGCGGCACCGGGGCGGAGAGACACGGGACACAACTTTCCCCTTGACACCGCCGCCTTTCGGGCGGCAGCCCCGTGGCCCCGAGAAAGCCCCACGCCCAGCCCCGCGGGCCCCGCACCGACCTCACCCCCCGCCGCAGCCCGGCAGCCCCGCTCATGCCGCGGGCGGGCCGGTCCCGCCTCACCTGCTTGTAGCGGGCGTACAGGTAGAGCAGCTGCTCCTTGCTGGCGGCGGGCAGCAGCGCGGGGAGCCGCTCTGCCGCCTGCTCGAAGAGCGCGGGCAGGTCGCGGCCCGGCGGCGGTGCCTCGGAGCCCGAGCTGTGCTCGGCGCCGCTCCCGCCCGCCGCCGACAGCGGGGGCGACGCCATGGCGGCCCGCGCCCGCGCCGGTCCGCCCGCTAAATAGCCCCCCCAGCCCGCCTCGGTACGCGCCGCCGCGCCGACCGCGGGAAACACGCGCCCGCGCACCCAAAGTTCCGCGGGCGGGAGCGGGACGGCGTGTCGGGGAGCGGCGATATGTCATCAATCACAGGATCGCGGAACCGCTTGGGTTGGAAGAGATCTCTAAGAACATCGAGTCCAACCGTTCCGCCAGCGGAGCAACCGTGTTCACCACTAAACCGTGTCCCCAGGCGTTTTTTGAACGCTTGCAGGGATGCTGACTCCACCGCTGCCCTGGGCAGCCTGTTCCAATGACTGACAACTTTTTTCTTAAAAAAAATAATAATTTCCTAATATCCAGTCTAAACCTCCCCTGGCGTAACTTGAGGCCGTTTCCTCTCATCCTGTGGCTTGTTACCTGGGAGAACAGACTGATACTCAGCTCACTGCAACCTCCTGTCAGGGAGTTCCAGGGAGCGAGAAGGTCGCCCCCGAGCCTCCTTTTCTCCGGGCTGAGCCCCCCCAGCTCCCTCAGCCACTCCTCATCGGACTTGTGCTCCAGACCTTCTCCAGCTCCGTTCCCTTCTCTGGATCCACTCCAGCATCTCCGTGTCCTTCCCGAATTGAGGAGCCCAAAACCGACCCCACTGGTGCCCAGCACAGGGGGACAGTCACTGCCCTGGTCCTGCTGGCCACACCACGGCTGGTACAAGCCAAATCCTAAAATCACAGAATGTTAAGGGGTTGGAATGGACCTTAAAGCTCATCTAGTCCCAAAACCCCCTTCCAAGGGCAGGAACACCTCCCACCACACTGGGTTGCTCAAAGCTTTATCCAACCTGGCTTTGAACACTGCCGGGGTTGGGGCATCCACAGCCTCCCTGGGCAACCTGTGCCAGTGTCTCACTACCTTCACAGTAAAGAACTTTCTAATATCTAAATTAAATTTCCCCTCTTTCCATTCGCACACATTCCCCCTTGTCCCATCGCTACAGTTCCTGACGAAGATTCACTCCCCAGCTTCCCTGTAGCCGCTTCAGACACTGGAAGGTGCTGTGAGGTTTCCACGCAACCTTCCCTTCTCCAAGCTGAACGCCCCCAGCTCTCCCAGCCTGTCTCCATAGGGAAGGTGCTCCAGTCTCCTTATCAACTTCATGGCCCTTCTCTGGACTCTCTCCAGCAGTTCCATGTCCTTTTTATCTTGGGGACACCAGAGCTGGGCGCAGCATTTCAGGTGGGGTCTCACCAGAGCAGAGCATTTCTCCTTCTTCTCCTCTTCCTCCTTCTCTTCCTCCTCCTCCTCCTCCCGGGGCCGCTGGAGGGCACTCGCGGGCCGCTCCGGGATGGTCCCGGCGGGAGCGGGGCGGTGGATGCCGGGGGACAGCCGGGATCCTCCCGGGACACGATGCCGGGTTCGCGGGGGTGACCCTGCCCTGCCCGGGGGTGACTCTGCCCTGCCCGGGTGTCCCGACCAAGCGCCAGCCCAAATGCCGTTTATATTTATCCCGGAATTTACTCCGGGCGGAAAGTTCGCCCCTCCCGGGCACAGCTGTCAAGTCCATCTCCCTCCCTCCCTCCTCCACCCCTGGCTGCAGCAAACAGGAGTCCCCCAGGGAGCCGTCGGCCACCCTGCAGACCCCCGACCTGCTCGTGCCGAGCTGTGGTTCCTGCGTCACCCCGAAACACTGGGTGGTGGATGAGGATGGAGGTGGATCCCGCACATGCTGTGGTCCTTCCACACCGTGTGTCCCAGCCTTGCCTGAGACACTACAGACTCACTCATGCAATCGTCGTACAATGTCCTGAGCTGGAAGGGACCCACAAGGATCATCGAGTCCAACTCCTGGACCTGCACAGGACAGCCCCAAGAATCACACCATGTGCCTGAGAGGGCTGTCCAAGCGCTGCTTGAGCTCTGTCAGGCTTGGGGCTGTGACCACTGCCCTGGGGAGCCTGTTCCAGTGCCCAACCACCCTTTGGGAGAAGAATCTTTTCCACTCATGCAGCCTGTAAGCAATGCACGCACCCATCTTTCCATCCTGGGGCTTGTAGGGGGAAATGCAGGAGCTGTGTTAAAAGAGACCTTCCATCAGGTACAGGAATAAGATGGCTTTTATCCTCTTAACTCTCTTCACAGCCTCACTGAGTGCTGGAGGTTTTACTTAGGGTGAAAAGAGCCACAACACAGGCAGAGCAGCAAGCTGGAGCATCACAGTGATAGGACTCAAGGGAACAGCATGAAGATGTGTTGGGGACATTTAGGTTGGATATTAGGAAAATGTTCTTCACCCAGAAGGTGGTTGGGCACTGGAGCAGGCTCCCCAGGGAAGTGATCACGGCCTCAAGCCTGACAGAGCTCAAGAAACATTTGAACAAAACTCTCAGGCACACAGTGTGATCCCTGGGGCTATCCTGTGCAAGGCCAGGAGTTGGACTCGATGATCCTTGTGGGTCCTTTCCAAATCAGAATATTCTGTATTTCTGTGATCACTGGAGCACTGGGCATGCAGGGCCACCACCACTCTCCCACTGGGCCACCAAGCCAAGGCACTGGCCCTGTCCCTGGGCTATGCATACAAGTAGGGAGTTAGGATCCAACCACGGGAGTGTAGCAACACCACAGCCCTGCACAGGGTCGGAGGGGACCCCTATATCCCAGCTTGAGTGGAGATTGGTTTGGCTGTGCTGGAGCCAGGAATGTGCCTGCAAGTACTTGCTCTGCCCGTGGCTGCCTGCTGAGAGGACAAAGAGTATCCTGTAGTGGGTCTGTGCCCTCCATAGCCTCCTTGCCTGCGCAGGGGTGGAATGAAGCCCAAGTTTGCACTGGGGAGGGGGTAAAACAACTTGGCTGTGCCACTTGCAAATAAAAAATATACCTCTATCTATCTATCTATCTATCTATCTATCTATCTATCTATCTATCTATCTATCTATCTATCTATCTATCACTGATTAGCACCCAGCCTCATAAACAGACAGCAATATTTAGAGTGGACTCCTCCTCCCGCCGCTCCCCACCACAAGCAGTTTGGGCTCCATCCATCTGGCTGTGCCACCCCGACCAGCCCTGCTTGCCTTGGGGAAGCACCGCCCGGTCAGAGCCCTCCGGCATTCAGCAGGCAGCCGGGCAGGCTGGCAGGGTGAAATCCCCTCTGAATAGCTTGGGAAAAGTCCTTGCAGCGAATGAACTGGAGCGCACAGCCTCCGCACGCTCTCCGGCGCGTCTCCATGGTGAGAGAGGCCTCGCTGCCTTGCTGGATCTCTTCTCTAGAGTACTTGCAGCTCCTACCAGCTCTCTCTCACTTTTTCCTTGCCTTTTTTTTTTTTTTTTAAAGAGCGACAGCACTGAGGGCCTGATCCTTCCTCCCACCCCCTCGCTTTGGCAGGCGTGGGAGCAGGTTTGATGCAAGGCGCCCGCGGGGGTTTCAGGAGCCTGGCATGGAAACACTGAGGATGGGGATGCTGGGCTCAGGCACACTGCACCTGCTCTGTGAGATGATGTTTATGTAGTTGCTGGTCCCCAGCACCCTGGGAGAGAGCAGGATAGGGGCTTGGGGACACCAGTGCCGATACCCTTGTTCTGCATGCACCAGCCACACCCTGCAAACTGGGAGAGCCCCAGTTATCCCAGTATGAGCTGGGCCAAATTCAGCTCATTATCCCAGCCCTGGGCTGCAGAGCACACAAAACTAGAAGCATTACAGGCACCAAGCATTAAAGAAAATAATGCAGGGCCCTTGCATGGGCTTCGTGTGCAAGTCAGCTCTGGGTCCCACGCTGGGATTGCAGAGACACAATAACAGGCTGTGACCAGCAGTGCCAAGCAGGGAAAAAATATCCCTGCATAATTATCATATCCATCCTGCTGGTCAGCCTGGAGACCTGTCATTGTCCCTGTGCAGAGAGCAGAGGCCACTGTGCACATCAAACCTTGGCCAGCCTGAAAGCAACATCTGAAGGGATCTCTGTAAGCTAAGCTGTGATTACCTTTTTTTTTTTTTTCCACAACAAAAGGAGAAAGAGGCAATTAGGAGCTGGTTCTTTTGTAGCCATGTGTTTTACTGTGGGAGACACCTGTCTTAGGAGGAGGAGCAGGCTGGGGATGTGTGTGCCTCCTGAGGGTGAGGGGCACAGGGAGCAGGGGGAGCCCCAGGCACACTCCCTCTCTGTGGCACAGCACAGCCACACCTCGACCCAGTACATGTCACCTCTGCGCGGGCAGAGCTGCTCCTCTGGTTAATAAATATCCCCTTCTGCCTCCTGAGCTCCTCCAGGCTACTCATTGCATATGTCCTCTTCCTGCTGCTCTCGTTTTCTTCGTCTCACTCATCACTTCTTGGGAGATTTGCCCCTTGCACCCACGTCCCAGGGGGAGAACCCTCCTTCTCATCGTGCCTCCCACCATCCTCGTGCCAAGGCATGGGAGAGACTGAGAGGGACTCACTCCTGACTGAGCCTTTGCCTTTGCCAAACATCCCCGTGGAGCTTTTCCCCTTGCCCCAGGATCACAGAGTCCTCACTGTGAACACCCAAGCTGTGCTGCCAGTTTCTGGCAGGCAGCGCTTTGGGGCAACGCTTTGGGCTCCCTATTTAATCCTGCCTTCTCTTCTGTGCTGCTACCACCTCTTGTATCTGTTCTGAGTGCTGCACCCAGGAGGTCCTTTCCCTGCTCTCGTGGCTCCCCAAATCCCACATCCCTCATGCAGAAAGCAGACCCCAGAGCACAGACCCTCCCTGCACTGAGCAGAGCCATCCTCCTTCCCTGCCTGCAGCACAGGAGGAGGGCTGGCCCGGGGCTCAGGCTCATCAGGCATGGACAGGGCGGTGTTTGTCTGTCTTGAGCTGTGATTACCATCTAGAATATGGATTTTTTACATGTATTGCTACATGTGTCACAGCACTTGGCTCTCCTTCACCTTAGCAGTGGGAGAGAGAGATGGGGAGAAGGGAAGACGACCACTGACTGCTGTCCCTCTCCTCTGCACAGTCACTGCTTTAACAGAGAGATAAAAAAAACCCTGCTTGTTTTTCACCCTATGTGTCCCCTCTTAGCAAGGCACAGCACATGCACATCCTGCTCAGTATTTTTGGGAATCAATAACTACCACAGCAGCCAGGAGCCCACGGCATGGCTGTGAGAGCTGTGCCCCCCTGTCCCTGACAAGGGACGTGATTTCCATGAAATGGAAATGGAGTCACAGGCAACAGGAAACCAAAATTCAATACTGGCCAGGGAAGAAGCTAAACAAAGGACTGAGGTCTCTGCCCTGGCACCAGCATGATCTCCGTCACACGCATCACCTCCACGGAGCTTGGCTCCGCTACACACTATACCTGCATTTCTTATAGCAGCAGGGCCATTTGTTTGTGTATAATAAAGGGAGTCTGGGAGAAAAAATGTGTAATTAGCACATCCATCATATAGGTTTTTTTAGATATCAATAAAACATCGATTCCCTCCTTCCATAAATTCCCGTGCTGTGCTGAATACAAATCAGTATCCGCGATGGGAAAGAAATGCATAACCCCCCCTCAGAAGTGCATAAATCTCCCCTCTCCCAGCATATCATTAAACCTCTTAAATACTGATGGAAAAAACTCCTCTGGCAGGTGCTGAGTGCTGCTCCCCAAGCGTGCCCGAAGCCTTGCTGGGCTGACATCAGCAACAGTGTGGTTGCAACACAGAGACTGACCAGCGGTTCAAAGGTTGTAACCAGAGCTATGTAAATAGTGGATCTTTCCATGGAAAGAGAGATACCAGCACTAAGTCTTTTTGGTTTGGGGTAGTCAAGTGCTGCATGTATTCTGTTTTCTAAATTAAAACGTAAAGGAGAAATGTCAGTTTGGTTAACCTAGGGTGTTTTGCTTGGTGAGTAACAAACACAAAAAGCTTCATTTTTGTTTCATTTTACTCAGCCTCCTGCTCCATCCATCCACTTTCCCCATCTCTTTTTTCAGCAGGAAAGTCTGGCTGTTTAACCTGGAGAAAAGGAGGCTCAGGGGAGACCTTATTGGTCTCTACTACTCCCTGAAAGGAGGTTGTAGTGAGATGGGTGTCAGTCTCTCCTCCCAGGTAATAAGTGACAAGATGAGAGGAAATGGTCTCAGCTTGCACCAGGAGAATTTTAGATTAGCTATCGTGAAAAAATTTCTTCATGGAAAGGGTTTTCAAGCCCTGGAACAGGCTGCCCATGGAGGTGGCGTAGTCACCATGCAACAACCACAGCAGAGCCCTTAGTTTTGAAACAAACCCCATGGTGTTATTCATTGAAAACAGCAAAAGAAAAAGTCACTTCTTATGGGTGTTTTTTTTCACCTAAGAAAATTATGAAATTTAGCTCAGTTTTTGGATGATTCAGTTCCCCTGAAGCTGTGTACAGAAGACAGGGCTGAGGCATTAAACAAGAAAGCACAGCTGAGGTCGGGCTGGTGCAGGGCTGCCACCTCCACACTCCTCTGCCTCTTGTCAGCTCCCCTTCATCTCACATCCAGTAATGGCTCTGTTTGTCACTGCCCCGTCACTGCAAGACCACAGATGTCCCTCATATTCCTTTTCATTTCCCCTAGGCGAGGTTCTCTGCATGCCTCTGGTACCCTGCTCCCAAATACCCTGGCTGCTGCGATGGGTGGAATTCCAGTGCTGACCTGCCTTGCTCACACCAAGCATCTCACAGGCAGGAGATCTAGATTATGGTGTCGGAAAGAAGTGTCTGGCAATGATCCTACTGGGAAGCTGCCCTCACCTGCACCTTGCCTTGGGGTTATCTGGGGCCATCAGCAGTGTTTCTCCCTGGTGAGTAGTTGGACCTGCTGTCTGGCCCTGCAGCCTCTGGTTAAATCCCCGTCCTGCCCACAGAGATGAACACCAGCTGATGAGCTCTCCTTACTAGGGACCATCCTGCATCCCTACCCAAACCCTCCCTACTGGGGGTTACTCCTGGTCATACATTCTTCCCTGAAACTCTCCCTGAGCACTGCCTGTGTGTGACAAGGTCCACAGGAGCAGGGATGCAGCTCTGGAAAAGCTGCTTCGGGTGCCGGCTCCGCTCTCCCCCGGCGGGGAGCGATGGAAGGGAGTGCCTGTAATTGCAGCTGTCAGCAGTAACAATCACTTCGCTGCCGTTATAAATGGCTCCAGCCTGGCTTTTACTTACAGATTTCCCTCACGTGATGCTACAAGGAAAAACCTGCACCACAGAAAAGCAATTGCACCTTCCAGCTCTGTGGAGGGAGATTTATGGCTTGTTTTGGCTATAAAATAGAGCGGGCAGGGCTCAGGCTGCAGGTCGGTGTGTCCTGAGGGGTCAGGCTGGGGTGGTTCAGAGGAAGGGGACACCCCTCCACATTGCCCTGGTATCAGAGCCCCTGCCCATTCAGTGGTCCCTGTTAGCAAGAGAAGGGTTTCAGAGTAATTCCTGCCAGACATATAAAATCACAATGATGTCTGGAGCCAGAGAGGACCTGCAGGGATGGAGTTCTCAGGCTGTGAGGGTGACCCTTGCCAAATCTGCTGGCATTGCTCAGTGACACTAAGAAATACTGTAGGGGTTCCACATATGTGAGGTTTGCAGCACTAGGACTAATTTCTACAGTGAGGACAAAGCCAGGCTGTGTCTGGTCCCTGGCTGCTGTCAGAGATCAGAAGCATGAGTGGTTCAAACTCAGTCCTGATTCCTTCTCCAGGCCAAACAAGACTCTCCGTGCAGGAACAGCCTAAACTAATGCTGTCAGAGGAGATGACCAAACAGACTCACTGTGTACAGGGTCTGTCCCCTGCAACCTACTGGGGACATCAGCAGGGCTTGACCACCCTAAGGATGCTCAAGCCAGGCAGCGTCAAGCCCGGTTTGGCAGAAGAGACTGCCACAAAATCAATTAAAGTTGGAAAGGTCCTCTAAGATCACTGAGTCCAGACACTAACCCCACTAAACCATATCCCTAAGCAGCATATGCCCATGTTTTTTGAACTCTTTTAGGGACCTTGATTCTACCACTGCCCTGGGCAGCCTGTTCCAGTGCTTAACCACCCTTTCTGTGAAGCAGTTTTTCTTAATATCCAATCTAAACCTCCTCTGGTGCAACTTGAGGCCATTTCCTCCAGTCCTGTCACTTGTCACCTGGGAGAAGAGATCTACCCTCAAGTCATTACAACCTCCTAATGTGTCCTTTGCAAATAGGAAGCCCTGTGGCCTTTTGTGCACTTTGATAAGGTTCAGAGGTTGTTAAAAAACCCACAAAGCTATGTCAGGATTTCCAAAAACTCGTAGGAAGTCCAGCCAGCTTTAGAGGCCTCTGCCATAGCTGTTACCACACACCTCAACCTCGCTGGCACTCAGCTTTTTGTTGCTATTACAGACACGCTGGGTAAGGGGCAGAGGTTTAGTGAAGAGAATTGCAGTGACGTGTCCTCCAGTGTGTGGTTACCCGTGGTGTCACACGTGGGGATGGGCTGCTCTTCCCAGCAGAACCATTTGCCAAACATAAAGCATCTTTACACCAGCACCAAGGCACAGCCCCAGCCATGGTGCATCTGCACCGTGGGGATGGCACAGAAAAGGGGGTTCCCCCAGCCTTTGTTGTGCTTGTGGCAGCTGGGTGCCTGCAGCAGAGATGCACCAAGACGTGCTGATATCCAGTGTTTCTGACACGACCTGCTGTGGCTCCGCTGTGACGGTGGCATTGGCTGTGTGAACTGGCAGCAGCAGCTCCATGGACGCTGTTTCTTGTCCCAGGTCACCTCCCTTCCAGCTGTTTGATGGGTGATGAACCCCTTCCTTTGCCCTGCTCGTGTGGTATATCCCCCTGTGAAGGGGCCAGCAGCCAGGGTGGTGTGTTTAACAAGGCAAGTGAGGTTGGGGTAAACAGGACAGGAACGGTCCCAAGGCCACCTGGCACTTTACCAGCCCCTGCCCCCAGGAAAACATCCTGAAGGGATAATGGTCCATCCTGCCCTAGGGCACGGTGGGACAATGCTATGGGTGGTGAGCTGCTTTGGGGACAGACTCCCTTCAGCTTCGAGGGGGACAGAGCAGGAGGGCAGCCCTGGGACTGGATCAGGGAGGTTGGAGGCACCTCCCTGGCTCTCATGGAAGCAGCCCAGGCAGCCCCAAGGCTCAGAAGAAGCAGCTCTTTTTTCTTCTCTAATTTTAGACCTTTTCAGGGTGTTCAGTTTTCTTAACCACTGGTCAGCTGCTGTCTCCTCGCACAAAGCGAGCGTGCATAAATTAAACCAGACACATATATATGGGTTGGAAACCATCCAGGAGCAATCACTTACATGCCAGCGAAGGGCGTGAAACCCCCCATCTGCTCCCCGTTCAAGGCAGCACAGCAAGTCCCCGGCCCAGCCACCACTGGCACAACTCCCTGAGGCTCATCCCTCCGTGGTCCTGGGGGACGCTGCACCCCTGAAGCCATTTGGCAGGGACGTCTTGCCTTGAACCATCTGGGCAGATGGGTTATTTTGTATTCCCTGGCTGGGTTTCCAGGCAGGACAACGCTGAGATCTCAAGCAAACAGAGGACACGTGTGAGCCGTGAGGAGCTGCTGCCTGCCTGTGGCCGTGCATACGTCGATCGTGAGTCATCCCGGGAAAGGTCGCCCCTGCACGGGGGCAGCCCTGCTCCCACCACGGAGCAGGCTCCCGGCAAAGGGGAAGTGCTTTCTGCTCCGAGTTTCTGCATCCTTAAGTGTTTCAGTAGCAATCAAACCTCTACACATGGGCTTTCAGTCGTGGCTGCGTTGTTGCCTGATGGTGGGATTTTTAACATCAGGCATGCGGACGCTGGAGGAGCAACGAATGGGGAAAATCCTGCCCTGGGGAATGCAGGGGAGATGTGTAAGACTGGGAGGTCATGGTTATCCCTGACAGACTCACATTCCCACGAGCTGTCAGTTGTGGCCAGGGATGCCCCATCCCTGTGGATGGCTGTTGGGAACCTTGAGTCCTAAATCCACCTCTGCGATGGGCTCAAGTCCCAACAGATCAAATTCAGCTGGTGGGTAAAGTGACCCTGCTGCAACCAAGGCAGCCCCTCCTGGCAGGTCTCATCCTGAAGTGGGACAAAATCATCCTCTTACCCTGCTTTGAAAAGCTGTGGGAGGGGATGGCTGTTGGGACAATTTGGAAGAGGGATGGATTGATACGAACATCCCTGCCACTGGAATCGAACCCATTCAGATCAGTGCATTACTCTGTCCTGGAAACCACTGCTCTTCCTGGCTTAAAGAAACCTGCTGCAGGCAGCTCTCCTGGCTGCATGAACACCCTAATAGCTCCCAGGGGATTGGGCTGTGCCGCTGCTGGTCTGACCTTTTGCACTGCCTCTGCCCTGGGGTCCGGGACCACCCCCCCGCTCCTGATGCTCATCATCACACCCTCATCTTCTGCCAGTACCAGTGGGGAGGGAAAATGTGTGAGAAATCAATAGCTCCAGCCCAGGCTGCTGGAGGATTTGTGCATTTTTCACCGCTGTCTCTGTGAAATCTGATATATTGACTGCATTTCTCAAGACCGCTATCGATGGAGCCCATAATGGGAGGGTTTGGGGCTGGCCAGAGGATGCCGAGAGTGTCTGAAGCCCAGGGCTGATGCTCTATTGATCCTGGAAGTTGGGACAGCATCTCTTGGTGTGATTTGCTAAATTCCCTCTTCATTCCACATCAAGCTCGCCCCGACCTGCTTTTGCTTCTATATTTATTTTATACCTTTCTTTCCAAGCAGTGGCAGTGAAGCCCCTGGTCTTCCCTCCGGAGCAGGAATCACCTCATGGGCAGGGCAGGGCAGTGAAGGACCCAGAAAGCCACTATTGCCTCACACGATGCCCCTGCTGCCTCTGCACTGAGGTTGTGGTGCACTGCTACTCCCAAGCCCCTGGGTTTGGGCATAATTTCTTCTGGTTTCAATGGAGAGGAGATGAATTTATCTTCCCTGATCCCCCTTATATTGACCCACCCCATGGTCCAGGCTCAGCATATCCTGCTCTGCTCATGGGGCCAGGGAGGGTCGTGCTGCTAAAGCATCTCTTCCTGTGATGCCCCTAAACATCCAGGCTTCTTACAATCCAGCTGCCTGAGGAGGAGGTGGGAGGAGAGGTGTGGGAATGGTTGTCCATGGGTATCCTGCATTGTCTCCTGCTATGGAAAACCCTCCTCTTTGTGATTTTATGAATGCCAGCAAAGAAATTTTTCCTCCGCGAGGCTCTTTTTCTAAAGCTGTTTTTGAAGACTTCTTTTTCCCCAGCGATGCAGGAGGTTTAAAAGTATAATTATACATTTTAAAAAAACCCACCATGCTATTTATAAATTATTCTATACGCTCCCAACAAAGCAAGTGCCAGACTGCACTGGCGGAAAGCCCACTCCGGCTTCTCCTTGCTTGCTTTAAAAATGCAAATAACATTGCTTCTATGATTCTTTTCCTAACCACAACAGCACGGGGGAAATCACAATGCAAACTCTTTCCTGGAAAAGAGAGAGACGAGGAAAACGTGGAAGCCTGGTGCAAATGAGGTATGGGGAGTGGGATCCAGACCTGAGGTTTGGGGACTGAGATCCAGACTCGAGGCACGGAGAACCAGCATCCAGACCTGAGGCACTGGGACTGTGATCCAGACCCAAGACCAGGGTCAGTTGGAATCACCATCCCTCCTTGGCATTGCCTGCATCCTCCCTGCCTGCCCTCCACCCCACCATGGGCAGAAGGCAGCAGAGTCAGGCAGTGGCGGCCTTTTCTCTTTCATTTAAGGCTTCTCCTGTCCTCTCTCCCTTCCTGCCTTCCTCCCCCAAGCCTGGAAGTGCAGAGCTGAGAGTTTTGAAACCTTTGAAGGAGTCGGAAAGCCCAGAGTCCCAGCAGAGCAGTGAAATACTATGATGCTAAGCGTGGTCCCTAAGGGTGTCTGATAACGGGAGGCAGGGATTTGCCAATCAGATATTTAAATGGAGCTGTTGCTACAGGGCAATGGTGAGTAAGAAGGAGCCCAGCCTCTGATCTGCCTCCCCTGCTATTGTCTGTCATTTTTTCTAATATCAATAAATAACGTTTATTAGTATAAGATAAATAAAGGGAAGGGGGGACGGTTATTTTCCATCACGGAATTCGGAAGCTGTCGTATCAGAAGATATTCGCTTGTTACACGTCTCGGGACATATCTCAGGCAAGGCATCCAGCAAACAATAAAGAGAATATTTCTTTCGTAATCCCTTTCTCTCCCCCACGCTGCACGTTATCTCTGGAAGCCCCACAGCTTTCAAAGGGTCGGGTCCGCAAAGTCCCGGCTCCCGTCGGAGCCGGTGCCTCGGACCGCGGCGGGGGCAGGCTCAGCCCCCGGGCGATGTTATCGGGCACACGCCTGCCAAGGTGATGCGTTCAAAAGCTGGTGACCTGCGAAATGTAAGTCAAGCTGTGACATCCTGGCCGGCTCGTGCCGAGCTCAGCGCCGGGCAGGCTGCTGAGTGTGGCGTTTCGGATGAAGGGCACTAATGCTCTGCTCGTTAAAGGGTTTGCTGCGAACATAATTAAGAGATGGTATCAGCGAGCGCCGCTGTCGCTGTCGCTGCCGGGGGAATCTCAGCCCTCGCAAATCACAGGTCCCGGGCCTGTGACAGGACCCCCATAAATCTCAGCAAACGAGCTCTGTGGGTGTCAGTGGGAGCGATGCTCCAGCAGCTGCTGTGGTGGCAGGGAGGGATGCTGTGGTGCCCAGGGCCCACAACCGGGATGGGATTGGCCCCGTGAGGATGGGAAAAAGCTAAAAACTGCCACCTGAAGTTGGGAGGCTTGAAGGAAGCCAAAATCAATCCCAAATGCAACAAATTTACAAAATCTAGGAATTGGGGAGGGGCAGGATTAGGGCTGCTGAGAATCCTGGGGATAATTGAGCAGCAGTCTCACTGTGAATTACTCCAGTTTGGTCTCTCACTGCATAACACAGCAGGTACTGAACCCACCAGCCCCCAGGGGTGTCTGTATTCCAGGGCAGCTGTGGCCCCATGTGGGTGGGTTTGCTCCAAGAGCTGCCCTGGGTTCCCTGCTCCCTCTCACCCAGCCCCACTGTGCACTAGAAGGGCTGTGGAGATCATGCAACATTCAGAGAGTTTTCCTTTTATTTTCCCCCTTTCTTTTCCCTTTCTCCTTTTTCTTTGCACTGTCTTCTCTTTCCTTCCCTTTTCTCCCAGCCTTTTGTGGCCTGTCTTCCCAACTTCCCTCAATTCTTACTCATCTTTCTTGCATTTTCTCCTACTCTTTCCCCATCTCTATCCCTGCTCTCTGTCTTTCCCCTGGCTAGTCCCATCCCATCCCCTCACTTCTTTTCCCCCATGCACACCACTCTCCCTGCCACAGTTCTCCCTTTCCCAGCCACTCCCATTTCATCTCATCTCCATCTCATCTGTATCTCCATCCCATCTCCATCTCCATCCCATCCCATTCCCATCCCCATTCCCATTCTCCTCTCATCCCATCCCTGTCTCATCAAATCCAATTCCCCATCCTATCCCATCTCCATCTCCTCCCATCCCTGTCCCCTCCCATTTCCTTTCCCATCCCCTTCCCATCCTATCCCATTTCCATCCCATTTCCATCCCATTGCCATCCCATTGCCATCCCCTTTCCATCCTATCCTATCCCCATCCCCATCCCCGTCCCCATTCCCGTCCCCGTCCCCGTCCCCGTCCCCATTCCCGTCCCTGTCCCCATTCCCGTCCCCGTCCCCATTCCCGTCCCCGTCCCATTCTCTTCCTATCCCGTCCCGTCCCATCCCATCCCTTTCCAAAGAGCCCAGTCCTCTCCCTGTCGCTGTCCCAGCGCCGCCACGGCCACGGCGGGCTCATCCCCGCGATCCCGAGGGTCTGGGGTGACACCTCCGCGCCCCAAAAACCCCCCAAAAAAACGCTCGGAGCGCGACAACCACTTGGGGGCGCCCGCGGGCGGCGCGCGCGGGAACCGCCCCCTCCATGGAGGGGCGTGGCCGACGGCTGAAGGGGCGTGACCAGCGCGGAGGCCCCGCCCCCGGGGGCGGTGGTGGCCGCGGTGCCGCGCGGAGCCGGCGGGAGGGGGCGTGCGCGGGGGGCGTGGCCGACGGCTAAAGGGGCGCGTCCTGGCGCGGAGGCCCCGCCCCGTGGCGGTGGGCGGGCGGCGCGCGGCGGCCGCGCGGTGCCGGTGCCGGTTGGCTGCGGGCGGTGACGGCGGGAGGCGGTGGCGAACATGGCGGCGGCGGAGGCGGCGGCGGCAGCGGCGGCGGGGCGGCGCTGAGGAGGCCCGAGGCGGGCCGAGGAGTGGCGGGGCGGGCGGGCGGGGGCCCATGTGCGGTGGCGGCGGACCCCCCCCGCCCCCCACTACCGACGCCCGTTCGCAGCCAGGCGCCGCCGAGGCGGCTCTGCGGGCGCGGAGCGAGCGCGGCCCCGGCCCGCCGGCGGCGGCAGGATGAAGTTCGCCGAGCACCTCGCGGCGCACATCACCCCCGAGTGGCGGAAGCAGTACATCCAGTATGAGGTACGGCCCCGCTCCTGGGGACGTGTGCGGGGACTCCGCGGCTCTCCGCGGGGCTCCCCGGTGCCGCGGCGGTGCGGGGCGGTCCTACCCCGGCCGGGGGTACCCTGTCCTGGGGGGCTGTGCAGGGACAGCCGCTGGTCTCTCGTGTCTCCCCGGTGCCCCCCGTGTCTCCCCGGTACCCCCCGTGCCGCGGCGGTGCGGGGCGGTCCTGCCCCCGCAGGGACGGGGAAAAGGCAGCGCGCGTGTCCATCGCGGCGGCTCCTGCTCTCGGCAGCCCTCGGGTGTCCGGTTAATTAATTAATTAATTAATTAATTAGTCGCCGGCGGTAACCTTTCGGCGGGGGACAGAGGTCGGAGCACACGCGTGGTGCGGTGCCCGGCCCCGCGCACCCCCCGCAGCCCCGGCGGTGCTTCAGCACCACCCGCGGTTCTCGGCCCCGGCGGCGCAGGAGCGGTGACTTTGAGAGGCTCTCGGCCTCCCAAGGGCGATCCCGCCGGGATGGGCAGATCCCAGCGCTCTCCCAGCCCTGCCGGGGGCCACAGGTACCCCCGTCAGCTCCCCTGAGCCACCCAAAACAGGGCACCAACGCCCGTCAGCTCCCCTGAGCCACCCAAGGCGAGGCACCAAAGCCCCGTCAAGTCCTGTGTTATCATTTTTAAATAAGGCTTTGCATCTTGCTGTTTCACACTCGACTCGAGGCGTTTATGGGCACTGTTTACACCAAGTTCTGCTGCATTAATCGTGAATTATCTCCAGAATACAGCGTTTCAGGCTTTATCACACCAGACTGCTAAAGGTCACGCTGATTGCTTCGTTTCAGATTTATCACACCGGTGCTTGGCTTGGGTTTAACTAGACGAAGCTGGAGGTGCTTATTTGTAGTAAAACCATTTCCTATTTCAGTGTTAGCAGTAGAAGTGGCAGGTGCCAGTGATGCCGGTCTCTTTCAGGAGTAATAATTAAATCTAGACAACGGAAAGCTGATTATAGGACAGCCGTGATCAGCAAAACTTCTTGACTGATTGACTCGGTTAAAACCACACAACATTTGTTATTGTTTGAAGGCCTGCATTTTCTCCCTAGGACTGTAATAGCAATTTGTTTATACCATCCCTTTTAATCTGTCTGCGTTTGCCAGGAAAGCCACATTTCTCTTAGCTTGCTTTGTTATAATGTTGAGCTTGAAAAGTTTATATTTGCCCTTTTCTCTCTTCCTTTGTTTTCCTCTACCTGACTGCAGAGGAACGGATGTTTAAATAACAACTGCAGTTGAAATTGACTTTACAGCAATATTCTGATCTCCTTGAATTCTGTGGAGAACTAGATGGCCAAATAATGCATCAGTCTTTGACGAGGAGGAAAGCCATTGTCTTGATAAAATGAAGAACCAGCTTAGCTCTGCGTTGTGTCTCCGATGGGTTATCCCTGTGAGAGTTGTCTTCTGTTCCTGGAAACAGAAAACTTGGATATCTTACTAGGGGAAGGCAAGGGGGAAATAGAAGGGCAGAAGATCTGGCTGCACGCTGAGCAGACAGATGTGGAGAGAGGGTAAGGAGACCCAGTGAACTACGACACCTTGATTAATGTGTGAACAGCTCTACTGCTCAGGAGCCACTCTTTTCATTATAGGAGGTTAATTTTCAGCTGTTTTAACTAGGGCAGTATTATTATGTCATTCTCCCTTCCCTCATCCCAGTTTAAAATGTAGATTTCAGTAAAAACTTCCTTCAAGTTGTTACTCTTCCTAATCTTAAGTAATCTCCTCCTTGGGCAGACAGCTTAATGTAGAGTGAACGAAAACAAAAACCTCACCCTCCTTTTTAGTAATAACTTTCAAACTCTTTGTTTGCCTTGTTGGAGCTGGCTGGATGTGAGTCAGCCTCCTGCTCATGCATATTACAGTGATGGAATTATTTATTATTCAGTGACTGGTGGTCGTGTGGGTGCAGTGTGTAAAAGCCCAGTGCTACCTCAGTTTACTTGCTGATTATACCTGAGGCAAAAAGCATCCAGCCCTCCTTTGTCCGGACAAATTCCAAGTCTGTTGATGAGGTTAAACTCTGCTTGTGTTCCATGTGTGCAATATTGCTTACAGAATGCATCATAGTAACACAGTAAGAAATTATTTGTCTATTTAGTAGCATTATAATGTTCCTTCATCTGACAATTTATATATTTTCCTTCTTAATTAAAACAGTAATCACTATTTCAGTGAGAGATTCTCTTGGGTAGGCTTTTAACTCTGAAAAGATTGTTCCTGTTTCCAGGGACTTCCCATGTCACAGAATCATAGAATTATATGCCTTATATTATTCTATTGCCTTACTTAATGTCTACAGAAACCTACGTGGTGCTGGGGAAAGAAATGATTAAGCCCAAGCCTGCAGCAGAATATTTACCCCGAGTGCAGTGTTGTTTTGACACACAACTACTTTTTGCAGTGTTTTCACTTTGCCAAAAGCAGATGTGCTTTGCATGACAAATGAACCAGTAAAGCAACTCCTGCTTGAGTCCAGCTTATCACAGCATTCATAGAATCACAGAGTGGTTTGGGTTGGAGGGGACCTTAAAGATCATCTCATTCCAACCCCCCTGCCAAGGGCAGGGACACCTTCCACTAGCCCAGGTTGCTCCAAGCCCCATCCAGCCTGGCCTTGAACACTTCCAGGGATGGGGCATCCACAACTTCTCTGGGCAACCTGTGCCAGGGCCTCACCACCCTCACAGTAAAGAATTTTTTCCTAATATCTAATCTAAATCTCCTTTCAGTTTGAAGCCATTCCCCCTTGAAAGGACTAAAAGGTGATCTAGAAACTGCTTTCTTCGTGTCATTCTGTATCATAAAGCTTACATGACCTCATCTTGTTTTTTCTACTCTGGTATTTGTAGTTATTTCCATTGGAGAGCAGGTGACTTGTGCAGTCAGAGAGCCCCAGAGCATGGCAGGACCCAGGTAAGCTGTGAGATCCTCTGATGGGATGCACAGTGAGCGTGCCTGCAGGGAGCTTTGCCAGTCAGACCAGGAGAGGGGTGTGATCTGTGGCTGATAGTGTCAGGAAGAAGAATGAGACTTGTGCTTTCAATACCTAAAGCTGTAGCTTCACTTTCAGATGTCTTTCAGAGTTGACAGTCCTCAGAGTTCTTACCATTAACATGATCTTCCCCTCCAAAAATCTTTTTAAGTATTGTAGGTGTACCTGTAGGAAGTATGGAAGTTGCCCAGGCTTAGGGCAGGTACTTGGTCAGGGGAAGAGCTTTAGAGAGAGAAAAATCCATTAATTTTCATTAAACAGGTGAAAAGAAGATACATTTTGCTAGGTGTGGCTTAGATTCTTATCTAGTGACCATTACTGTACATCTGCTTTTTGGGAGAGAGCACTTGGCTCACAGAAAAGAAGAAAAATGACAATGAATGCTGTTCTGTTTCATTCAGCATTTCCCAAAGACATTTACCATGACTGAGTCAATGTTAGCATGGAGATTTACCCAAACCTTGATTGACTTGATTTGACTTTGCATTCAAATTTCCATTCTAAAAATGCATGAAAACATGCAGATTGGATGTGTCACATTTACTGTGAAAAATCTATCCGTAGCTGATGGTTCTGGAAGCCTAAGTCAGTGCAAATGATGAGGAGGGCTTTATGTGAGGACCAGTGTCAATAACATAATACACAATCCCAATGTAAAGGGGAATTTTTCCTGTTGGAATACTGAGTGTCATAACCCTGGAGGCAGTTGAGTTTAAAAACACATATTGACAAATGCTTAACTTGTTGAAATGCGAAAGTTTCAAACAACTTTGGTCTTGATTTCAATGGCTGGCATCCAAAAACTTTCTAGTTGTTAAAAGCAATGTTTTGTGTTTCTGTACCTGCTGCTTTCTCTGGGCAGAGAGCGCAGCAGAGGGGGGCAGTGGTTTTGCACATGAGCTGGGGCACCTGGCAGTGTGGAGCAGGCAGATTCTCACTGTGCAACAGGGCAGTGACCCCTGGATGTGCCCTCACCCTGGCAGCAGCAGGGAAGAGGTCTACTCACCTTGTTTTAGGGGATCTGGCAGAGTTTTTTCTCCTGTGAAGTGAGTAGCCTTTTCTTAGTGAGTTAAGTTATCGCTGTGGCATGCACTGCTTCAGTGCTCCTCTTGCCGTGAAACCTAAAGTTTTGGACTATTCATTTACCCTTCGGTTCCTTTGGTGTAAAGAAAAAACATGCAAACAAACAAAATCCCATCTTTTTGTGTCAGACAACGGGATTCTCAGTTCCCTGTAGTCAGTACTGAACAGACTCAGGTGACTCTTAGATGAATTTCAGCTGATGCTTTTTTGGTGTGGATGTGCTTTGCTGCACTTAATGTTCATTTTTTGATGCAGTGAATGTATTGGGTTGCTAGTCCTCTGTTTATCCACAAACCCTGCAGATCTCCTTTGCTCTCTTGTCCATCCTTGGAGTGCTTTTAGAAGGAGAACCTTGCTCCATCCATTCAGACTTCTAAACATAAGTGTACGTCTGCACGTCCAGCTGATGGAACTCACTGGAGTTGTACAGTTGCCAGATGGCTGTTTTGTTGCAGTTAATCTGGCCTGAATTTGTTTATCTGCAGAAGTCTGGTGATATTTTTATAGAAAAAGTGCATAGCACCTTTGAAATCACAGCAAATGGGGAAGGAGGAGAATCAGAAGAGTTATTACAGGTGCAAAGTTCATTGGATAGATGGGTAAAGGTGTAAGCAGGTGACCTCCCTTCCCTTTTAGGGAGACCCCATGTTTTTAAGTCCTTTTGCTGTTGGAGAAGAGAAACAGGTTGCTGAGCTTTAGACACGTCTCTGAGACACAACCTGCAGCAGGAAGTAGGTGGGGAAAAGGAAGCTGATAGCTGAGGTTGCTTGCTTGCCTTCAGAGTCTCTCTTCCAGAAACAGGCTTTCAGTTTTTGGGAAGTGGCCAATTCTGCTGTCAAACCCAGCTTCATGATAGGCAGTTCACACCCAGGCTTGCCACCTCCTGACACAAATCTGTTGTGCTATTTCACTATTTGTCCTTCGGGCTGTTAGTGGATGAGATTAGAAGAGTTTTGAAAGACTCCTCTAAAACAGCAGGTTTTTTGAGTGTTTTAAGGTTTTTATCCTTGAATTTGTTCAATCTTAAGGTTTGATAGTTGCATTTTTAAGTGTTTTCTTTCTGCCTTTTTTTTTTTTTGTATTTTGTTCTCTCATATCTATTTACACAAGTTCACTGCGGGTGCAACGTGTATCACTGGCACAATTTAAAGCACGGAAATAATAACCTATTTTGTTTAGTTTGAGGGCAGAAAGAGTAATTCCTAAATGTTTGAAGCCAACAGTGATGAATAACTTTTATAAACAATCAGTTCTAAAATTCTGTAATCTAGAGGACTAAATACTTTAGGTGTGAGGGAGCACTGAGCCTTTCACTTTCAGGTTATTGGTTCACTTATATAGGTCAGGAAAGCAGTAACAAAATCTGCTGCTCTGCAGCTGCCAGACTGTAATATGTCAGTCTGCATGGGGAGAGGTCTGTGGGACGACTGACACCTTCAGCTTTCAAGATTGCTTAGTGCAGGACCATCAGTGTTGTCCTTTTTAATTTATTTTTTTTTTAAATGACTGATAAAACCAGAGATAGGAATTACATTGAGTTTTCCTCTGGGTGGGTTAAGAGGTGGAGTTGTTACTACAGTGACTTTCAATTTGCTGTCTCTCCTGGTTTGTTTATCCTATGCCGTGTGGTTGTAGTTAATGGAAAAAGTTACAGGTGGGTGAGGATGACGAGTGGGGTGGAAAAGGAGGAAGATTTTTTTGACCATTTGATGTGCAGAGGCAGATCATGTGCTGCTGACCAGTGAGTCACAGGGGAAAGGAGCTGAAGCACCCAGTGTTCCTGAGGAATTTTAGGAAAGCACAGAGGGTAGAGGAGAGCTGTGCCACTGGAATGAGGATCATTCAGCAGTGGCTGGGTTGGGAAAACAATTATGCAAGTGACCTTTGTTGAGACCTCTGTGGACTCAGGAGCCAGACCTTTGAGAGATGCCAGAACTGCCGGTGTAACCAGCCACCTTGGGTATCTTGTGATAAACAGACATGTCCTTTAGACCTTGTATTTGCTTAACAGGATTGTAACCACCGTGTTACAACAGTGCTCAGTTTCCAGCTGCTGAGCTTGTGGTTTCTGCCTTGAGGGTATTGGAGTATTTGTCATTTGGGCTGGGAGGTTGTGACCTGGGGGACTGTGACAGGCAAGATGGTAAATGCGGAGGTGCAGGATTATAGAAGTATAGGATGTGTTGGGAACCAGGCAGAAGACACAGGAACTAAGATGACCTGAGTGAATTCTGTGTGTTAGATTTCCGTGGGCTCAGAAGTGAGGGAATAAGATCTAGTTTTTACAATGGTGGAGAGTACTCAAATGCACTGTGTGCATCAAGATATGAGGTGTGTGTAAACAAATCACTTTTCGATAGGAATGGGTCCTTTCTGGCGGCTTCTAGTTCCAAAATTATGGCTCAAGTTATTCATAGGGTCCTAGACCTTAAAGACCATCTCATTCCAACCCCCTGCCATGGGCAGGGACACCTTCCACCGGACCAGGTTGCTCCAAGCCCTGTCCGAACTGGCCTTGAACACCTCCAGGGATGGGGCATCCACAGCTTCTCTGGGCAATCTGTGCCAGGGCCTCCCCACCCTCACAGTAAAGAATTTTTTCCTAATATCTGCCCTCTGTCAGTTTGAATCCATTCCCCCCCTTATCCTATCGCTCCATGCCCTTGTCCAAAGTCCCTCTCCAGCTCTTTTCAAGCCCCCTTAGGCACTGGAAGGAGGTCTAAGATCTCCCTGGAGCCTTCTCTTCTCCAGACTGAACACCCTCAGCCCTCCCAGCCTGTCTCCAGAGCAGAGGTACTCCAGCCCTCTGATCATCATCGTGACCCTCTCTTGGCATTGCTTCATTCCTTCACCCATTGATCTGAATTCAGTTTATTTGATGTGAGTGAGCAAATCTTTAGTCTATGTCTGGAATCATACCAGCACCTTAACAGCTGTCTGAAAAGAGGAATTCTGAAAAGGAGCTGCAAGTGTTGAGGTTTCTGATGTGGTTCCTTCCTCTCTCCTGGCTCTGGTAACAGAAGGAGTTACTGCCAGGGATGCTCTGTGTATAGCTGTAGGACCCCCTTGTCTCCTGCTACACTGCTCATCTCTTGCACCATCAGTCTGAGTGTGGCTGAGTGGTTCTTCTATGGTCCCTGGGAGGCAGCTCGTGGTGTCTCCAGAACCTGGTTAATAATTCTGGCTGGTGTTAACATTGTCCTTCAGATCCCACCTCGAGAGAAGGCCGTCACCCTTGGTTCCCTAATCTCCTTCGTCATGTTGTCTTCAGCTTTTAGAATGTATATGTGTTTCTCTGCTCCTATATAACAGTGGTAAGAAGTCCCCGAGGCTGCTTTTCCTCCATTTGCCTTGACAAACTCCTTTGTGTCACGCAACACTTCAGGTTTTGTTGTTATTTCTTTGGGTTTTTTTAACATAAGGCCTTTAACATCCTACCAGCTGGGAAACATTTTTCCAAAGGAAGTCGTTGAAAGGTACAGTTGGAATAAATTTTATAGATTAGTAAGATAACAGGCTTTAGACAAAGCAGTCAGTAAACATGAACCTGTTTCTTTTGTGAACAGAAATACGTGTGAGAGGGTTGACATCACGTACCAAAGCTTTCTGTGCCAGTCTGGATGATAAAAGGGCTTTAATTGATTTTTTTTTTTCCAACAGTCTTATCAAAACAATGTAATTTTTCTTTCCTTTTAAATACTAACTGTATTCCTTGTTCTCTCCCTCTCCCTTGCAGGCTTTGAAAGAGATGCTATATGCAGCTGTGGACCAGGCCCCTTCTATAGAAGGTAAGCAAATTGTAACCCAGAGTTGTGTTTTTCTTGGCATTGGGTGCTGGACACGTAGCCCTGCTACTTTTCTGTCCTCAGTCCTCCTAAATTGGTAAACTTCATATACTGATGGGCAAATGCCTGGCCTTTCACAGCCTGCATGCTATTTTTGATTGTTAGAACTCTTTGTCCTCTGTCATTGGGACAATAAATGTCTTTGTATAGTTTGAGGCTTCAACAGCTTGATTCCTCTTGCTTATAAGGGCATTCAGTGGTGGAAGTACTTTCTCCATGGCTTGAGAATAGACCTTTGTTTTCCTGTGACAGCCAGCCACTCTGGGAGAGTGCTAGAGACACACTGGTTCCTGGTTTGTTGCTGGTGATTTGAGCTGGAAGGGTCTCCTCCTTTCATTGTGTATCCTCCCTGAATGCTGTGCTGCCTCTCGTATGTGGACATGAGTATATCTTCTTGTTTGCATGTCTTTATTGCCACTGACTTATCTAGATTATTTTAGTACAGTGATTGGTTTTAAGCTCATTGCATTTTGAGTACTGTGTTGAATTAAGGGATGATCTGTGCAAAATTATAACCCTTTACTTTATCTTTCTTCCTTTTGTTGTCTTTCAAGCACTGAAGAGTTTTTTGCCTCTGTTGCTTCTCTCCTTAGTTTCTTGCCCTTCCTGTGGATTTCCAACTGTTTTATAACCTTTATTATTTTCACTTTGAGTGCAGTGCAGTGGTAATTTCACTAATCTCTAAATGTGGCTCTGGGCTTATTGCATATTTATAGAGCAGAAGAACAACTGCTGCTCGTGATATAGTCAGTTGTCTACCATCAGTAATGCTGGTCACTCTTCAGTTTGCATGTTAACTACTTTCCTTGTGTTGATTAGAACTGGGAAATGAGGTGTGACAGTTAAAATAACGTGGAATATTTTTTTAAATTAAACTCTACCTGCTCTTTGATTAGAATTTTAAAACAAAAGCTGCAATAGTTAATAGACTAAGAGGGTTTGTGTGGGATGGAACAGTCTGTCTTTGTACTCTTCAGAGGTGCAATCCAAGCTGAAAACTTCATAGAAGCAATGCTAAGACAGGTATAATCTTTAGTTTTAACCTGACACTTAGTTGCTCACTCAACTCACCCTGATAATTTTGTTAAATCACTCACACTTTTCTCTAAAGTGCAGGTCCTAGAACTACTTTTTTAAAGGTTATGGTCCTAGAATCCAAAATATATGTGTTATCTTAGGAAAACTCGTCAGCAATACACTGGCAATAGAGGAAATCTCACTTTATTCTTTTGAGGGGCAAAATTGCCTAAAAATCACCCACAAATCTTTCCAACAACATAAAACCAGTTTTTTATCTAAGAGGAACGCTGAAGTGTTTTGTGTAGACCAAACTGACTATATTAACTTTTAAAGACAACTTCCTAATTTTATTGAAAATCCAGCATTATTTGTGTGGAAGATTGGAGCAATTACAAGATTTTTTTCTCCTCTCTTCTGTCCGTTGGTTTATTATTGACAATGTGAGCAAATGGTGTCTGTGCTAATAAAGTTTTGTAGTCAAATGCTGGACTGTGATTTACTGGGTTTTGCTTGGGTATACCTAGGATTTCAAGGTAGGCCCAAATTGATAAAGGGTTATAATTCAGCATTTTGATTTTATTATTTTCAATACTTGTGATATAGTGATGTCCTCTAATGTGCTGTTATGTTTGGGTGTAAACATATTTGGCAAAGCAAGAGACTGAAGAGTAAGATGGTAGAATATTATATTTATGCTCTTTGTAAGATGGTAGAATATTATATTTATGCTCTTTTAAGTGCTGTAAGAATTTTAACTTGTGCTTCTTCCTCTTTTGATGCTTTAAAAACCTTTAAAAAAGGAAAGCAATGACTTAAGACAGTTTTCATCAGTAGAACAGTGTTCTGTTCATTTTGGGGGGAATTGGGTCTTTTCCTCTGTACTGTAGAGAACAAAGTAATCCAAACTTTTTTGAACCACTCATATTTAACTCTGTCTGCCTGACCTGCCCTTAAGTGGAGAGCTGTTATACTAATTCCTTCACCTTTTGTGTTGGAAATGGATCAAGACCATTTCTCCACCCCTGTTGCTTACATCCTTCTCCTTTAAGCCCATCTGCTTTTGTTCATAGAAGACCACGTTTAGTGTGTGACTGTGCACAGATTGTGCCCAAAACAGAGCTTAAGTCCCTGTCAGAGGAGATGGAGCAAGTTCCTTGAACTTTGGGAGGGAATGTAGCAGCTATTGTCAGGGGCTGGCTGTTGGCCTGCATGTTATCAGTTTAATATGGATTTTGCAATGGATACTTCTGTGTTATTTTGAGCTTAGCACAGAAAGTAGAGGGCTGTGCTACTGAAACCCAGCTACCCAGTGTGAGCCTAATGTAATCTCATTTTAGACTGGTCTAACTAAAATCCATTTTCTAATTGATCTAGTTGATCACAGGCACGCCGTGGACCTGCATAGTTGGCTTTGATTTACCTTGCATGAATTGTAAAGCTAATCTTAATATAATGGGCTGTGAAGAAGAGGGAGTTTTGTATAGCAAAGCTGAGGCTATTCCTGGTTCTTATTCTGCTCAGCTGGATGTGTAATCTGGGATTTGTGGATGAATTTCTTAGATTTCTGCTGCAGGCTACTTACTATGTCAGCCAGTAAAATTTGTGTACCTGCATAAATGCTTTGTATGGCTTAGAAGTATGCTGAAACTATTTTGGAAACTCTTTAAAACAGCAACAAAAGAAGTGCTACCCAACCAAGGTATGTTGTAAGCAGTAGGCAAGGCAGGTAATAGGTGAACCATCCATCATGAATAGCTTTCATTTAGTTTGTATTTAGGAATCTCCTGCTTGTGGTTGGGGAAACAAACACAAACCTGACTTTAGAATGGCTCTTAAGCTCTACAAGGGATGGTCCTTTTGCTAGCTTAGTGGGCAAAGTGCTGCTGGGAAGAGGATCTTGGCTCTAAATTGTGCAATTTATTATGCGCTTATATGGTGACCCTTCTCATTGTGCTACATTGAATCATACCTATGTCCGTCTGCTTTTCCCTGCATTCAGCTAATAAACAGACTGTAATGTTAACAAAAGCCTTGCAGATGTGGATAAGCAAAACCTACCAAGGCTGTATGATAGGAGGAGGTTGTTTATAGCTGCCCCCTGACACTATTGCAAGGTGCTGTGTCCCCCTCCGTGTTTCACGAGAATTATTCCAGACTGTAGCGTGCCTTTATTGGCAGTTCCTACCTGTACACGTAGATTTCTTTACTCTGTTCAAAGATACATTTTTTTCCCCCCATCTGTCTACTTTGTAATGACAGTGTTTATATGCCAGTGTTACTCCTCCAGATGCTCATCATCTTTTTACAAGGCATTCCCCCGATGAAACCTGCACCCGCACACCTGCGCAACATCTGTACCGAATTAGTGTTTAGTCTGTTAATTCAATCCTGTACACATCACTGCAAAAAGCATCAAATGCAGCTCGATTCCCAGCTGTACTTGCTTGGATTTCTGGAGAGTTCTTTGAAGCGTGTTTGCTTGGTTAGCTGTTTGTTATGCGCCGTTTACTGTTACGGGATCAATCAGGATGATTTGATGCTGCTTCCACCGTGTTATTCACGCCTCCTGAGTCCTCATGGCACGGCAGGAAGGGCCTGCATGCAAGTGTGCCAGGCAGCCTTTCCTTGACCCTGAGATACCTTTAGGAGGAATCTGTGATGATGTAGAGGCAAAAACCCAGTGTGGCTCTGTTTTCCTCCGAGGCAAAATATGCAGTATTGCAAAAGCGTGAAATACTGACCTCACTGGGAGCATGTTGATTTTTTGTTGTTGTTGTTGTTGCTTTTTTTAGCATTCCTTGTCCTCCCACTGCTTCCTGTCCCACTTGTCACCTAAGTAAAAGAGGTTACTGGACCACTCTTGCTCAGAGTCCTCCCGATTATTCCACTTGGTGAGCAGATGTGTCGGCATCTCCCCAAGCTCCTTACGATGCAGCTCTTCTCAGCTGCAGCGGAGATGAAAGTGCAACTCTAAATTATTCATTCTGATTATCTGCTTGAATGGACAGGGTCCACTCTAAATATTATTTCATAGAATATTTGCCTTTCAGATATTGAAATTTAACCTCCCGTTAATAGTTGCATAAACAAATGTTGTTGTAATATCAGGTGGTACAAGAGCATTCTGTTGTATCCTCTTATTATAGAGATTACTTATTCCACTTAACCCCAATCCTGAATTCCAGTGGCACCTTTTAAATGAGGATCACACTGATTGTGTGGGGGATGGAATGGTGTAACAGTTGTAGGGGTGGGGAGTACAGGTGCTTTAGGGTAGAATTCAAACCCAAACGTAAGAGGTGATGTTAAAATAATATTTGATTGGTGAGGGAAAAGCTTTAGTGGTAACAGAGATCCTCTGCTGGTACGTGCAATCTGTGTGGTCACCTATTTACTTGTGATGGATTAGAAAAGCAAGAGGTGCAAGTTTGGGACATCCAGAGAGTGCCAGCACTGGCAGCATGTCTTGTGTGATTCCACCCTAGTTTCTGCTTTCATTTGTAATGCACTTGCCATGTTAACTGGCAGCTACAAATCTCCAGTTCGGATTTATTTGTGTTACTGAATAAATAAAATAGGATTCTTTAGGATGATAAATAATCTTGGTGAATAAGCAGGGTGTGGGAAATCACTTTTTTTTTTTTCCCAGAGGAAATCATAAGCCTGACAGTTTTTGTTATACACAGACATACTTTGTGGGGTTGATCAAAGGCTTATGGTTTGTCTGTGTATATGCACGTCTTCTTTTTATTTCAAAATAAACATTTATTTCCAATTGCACAATCTTACTGTGTAGGGGGTTGAGGTTTTGTTTACATGGGAATGCTTAAGGCTTAAAGGAGCCTTCAACAGAACTGCTGCACATCAGGAGCAGCCACAAGCAGATTAATGCTTTGTCTTTATTTCACAATGTTGTTTCACACCCATAAAGGGCATGTGGATTGGTGTCCTACACCCCAGATGCTCTGCAGGCTGTAATTCAGTCCGGAGGCCTCTGTAACTAGTTTGTAAACTCAAAAAAAAAAAAAAAATATAATCCCATGACAATCCTCTTCTCAGTCAGAGACCTGATGCCAGGTATTGGATTATCTGTAGAAAAATAGGTTATTGGGCTTGTGGAAAACGTTAGCTTCCAGAGAGTGCAGTGGACAGGAGGAGAACTTGGCTGAGTACCAGCATTTAGAGAAGGAGATGATGTCTGGTTTCCTCTTCTCCTGGGGCAATACAATTTGCAAGGTAAACAGTGCATATGGTTGGAGTAGGGTGCAGAGTAGTGTTAGAGAACAGCTGGATGTTCACTAAAATATTTGGAGCACAGATGCCTGTATGAAAATGTGGTGTACCGTGTGTTCATGTAAAAGTCATTTTGCTGTCAAAAGCAGTTCAGTGCTCTCAGCAAGTCAGCCCAGAGACTGACTGGGGTGTGCTTTGTACCACCCCAGGCCACTTTCTGTGCCCTCAGGGTAGTGCAGACCCAGCTACGCTGTTGGTACAGGACCTTCCTCGAAGGCGCTGAGCACTAAGTGACTGAATTCTGCTTAATCAGTAATTAGTGTAACGTGGATGTGGAATGAAGGTCAGATTAGGTACAGAGCTGGAGTCACAGAATAGAATCACAGCATGGTTTGGGTTGGAAGGGGCCTTTAAAGGTCGTCTAGTGCAACCCCTCTGCCCTGGGCAGGGACACCTTCCACCAGACCAGGTTGCTCCAAGCCCTGTCCAACCTGGCCTTGGACATTCCCAGGGATGGGGCAGCCACAGCTTCTCTGTGCAACCTGTTCCAGGGCCTCACCACCCTCATAGTAAAGAATTTTTTCCTAATATCTAATCCAAACCTCCTCTCTATCAGTTTAAATCCATTATCCCTTGTTCTAATGCAACAGGCCCTGCATGGAGAGCTAGAGTGATGAGTACTGATTGGAAGTTACTTGTTGATGGTGGAGACAACTGGCCAATACAAGTTTTGATGTTATTACTGTCCCATAGACCATAGGTTCTCAGGTTGTGGCCTAAGAGTACGTTCAGAAACTGGTGTGCTCAGAGTCCTGGCTTGCCTGTGGGTGCTGGTTCATGTGGGCTGCACTTTCATTTATTTTTGGTTTATTTTTTGTGGCTGTGAACCCTTTCAGTTCTTAAAAGCCACTTGCTCCAGAAGGTCTGTGGGAGAATACCCCTGGAGCCAATGGAAGCTTTCCTGGGGCTCTGGGGGTGGTGTGGGGCCATGCAGGGTAACCAAGAAGGTTGTGGGGGTAGGTGGTTTAGCAGGTTGATTGGGTAGATCACTGTTTCTTTCTGAAGGAAGCTTGTGATTGCAGTCGGTGGGAATGCTGCACTTCCTCACCCTTTCCATTTGCCCCGTGGCCAGCTCGTGGCTGATACACCCACCACTTCATCTGTGTGCACATGCTGGGAAGCCCCAGTTGCTGCTGAGCAAGACTTTTGCCTTTTCCTCTGTTTGCTGGAGTGTTCTGGGTAACTTCCTCAGCAGCTCAAATTGCTTTAAGGCATTCATATTGTGTGAAGAACTCGAGTCCTAAGGGTACCAGAGAGTACAGACTCAAGGCTTAGGAGTGGGCAGTTAATTGGATCAGAATCTCCTGAGTTGGAAGGGATCCACAAGGATCATCAAAGTCCAATTCCTGGCCCTGCACAGAACAGCCCCGAGAATCCCACCATGTGCCTGAGGGCATTGCCCAAATGCTTCATGAACTCTGCCAGATTTGGTGCTGTGAACGCTGCCCTGAGGAGCCTGTTCCAGTGCCCAACCGCCCTGTGGGTGAAGAACCTTTTCCTAATATCCAACCCAACCCTCTCCTGACACAACTTCAGGCCATTCCCTTGGGTTCTATTGCTGGTCGTCAGAGAGTAGAGATCAGTGCCTGCCCCTCTGATTCCCCTCGTGAGGAAGTTGTGGACTGTGATGAGTCACCTCTTCTCCAGGCTGAATAAACCAAGTGACCTCAGCCACTCCTCACGTGGCTTCCCCTCCAGGCCCTCCGCTGTTGCTTTGTAGTGTTGTCCTTTTTTTCTTCACTTAAGCATTCTTTGGTATGGAGTACTAAGAGCTGTTAAACCCCGGATGATCCAAGAGGTAACAGTGGAAGCTGGACCTGGTGGTCAAGGCTGGCACATATGAAAGGTTTGCACCTAGAGGCAGGTTTTTGGCAAGTCTGAAAATCTACTGTGGAAGGGCTGCAGATGATTCTTTAATGGCTTCTGTAGGGTAACAGCGACATCAGAAATGCTCAGCTGTGCCTTTCTGTTTTCTCTTTTCCTTCCTGCCTTTGCTTTCCCATACATTAAAATGCCGGTCTGTTGCCTTTTTAGTGGTTAGAGGAATTAACAGTGCTCGTAATTTAACTGGAGTGTGCCAGGTCTCATGTTAGTGGTCAAAACTTAAGGATTGGAAAGGAGAAGGTTGGCAAAGCTGGAAGACTGACAGCCAGCTGTGCCTTCATCAAAGCACTCCTGAGACAGCAGTGATACATCAAACAGCACAGTGGCTGTAGACATGAAGAGCACTGCACATGTATATACAAGAGGCCAGTATTTATTGCTTTGTTTCAAAAAAACCCCCGCACTAGACATCTTAACAGCAAGATTTAGTGTGTGTGTGTCAGAGGCAGCCTCTGGCTTTATAGTCATTCCTCTGGTGCTGTGTTTGATATAGGGGATGTGAATTATTAGACAATTAAGATTTTTGGATGAGACTGGAGCTACTTGGTGAATAATGCAATATGAATTAAGTTTGATTGGTTTCTCTCTTTAAAAATGCATGCCGTGGGCAAGGGAGTGAGCAGAGTGTCTCTGGAAGGGAATCTCATTCTTCTACATCGTAAATTGCCTGAAGAAAACAGCCAAGCTGCCAATGCCCAAGGAGTGGTGGCATCTCTGTGTGACGTGGTGGTGGAGGAGCAAAGGCTGTCCTTCCTCCTAGAGTGGTCCTTCAAGCTGTGTTCTCTTAATGTGCTGCAGGGCCTCACCGTGCAGTGGCTACTGCAGTAATGGTCTCTCAACACGAGAAGGTCCCTCTTTTGAAGTAATTTTACAATTAGCAACAATGTGGTGAAATGTGCCTTTTTCCTGATTCCTGAAGCAAAAATGAAAGCTAGTTGCCTATCTCACCGGTGGTTTTTTTTTTTTTTACAGTGTATCTATAGCCTTGCAGCTTGACCCCCTTTAAGTAAAAGTAGCTAATGACTTAATTTTAAAATGTAATTGTGTTTTTTGTAGATACATAACATTTGATTTTAGTTACAGTGTAAAACTGCAAAATTACAGTGTCTTAGTTTTACAAAGCCACACTTAAATGAATTTAAAATATATATATTATTTCATTTATTATGTGGCCACGTAGTTAATGTACTTTAGATTGTTTTATGCTGCTTTGGTACAATGTGGGAACCTTTTTACCCTGATTACTACAGCCTAAATGTAAAAGTCTGATCCTATGGTTCAGTTCCTCTGTGGACTGAGAAGGGGAAAACCATGGAGAGGTATAAAGGATATTTTACTAATAAGTGGTATGACAGCAGTACCTAAAGCTCCTTAGCTGTAGGGCAGTAGCACTGTGAGTCAGAGTTGTGTATGTCCAGCTAAAAATAACAAAGAAAACTGCATGAAAATACACAAATTTACTTTTTAAAGTAGTTTCTGCTCTGTCCAAGATGGTGACTGGCATTACAGTGGGCCCAGACACCACTGGGATGGTGCAAAGCTGGTTTGTGGGCGCTGACTCTTCTTGCATTGTGTACTCAGCAGCTCAACTTTCCCTCTGCAAGGGGAAAGCCTTATTTATCTCCTAGGAGATGGAAAACCAATTTCTTCTTCTTGATGAGAAGCTGACAGGCTATTTGACTTAACAAGAGAGGCAATGCAGTGATTGGGAAGAGGGGAATTGCATGCCATAACATACCGATATAAATGCAATTTATTTTGCATGTGCTGTATAGCCCCGGGCACACGTTTTAGGGGGGGTGAGAATTCCTTGCATGCTGGAATATGAGCTCTAAACAGAAAAAAGAGGCAAATTTGGCATCCAGACTGTGTTTATAACCCTGGTTTTATTTTTACTGTAATTGCTTTGCATGCTTTTATAAATGCTCCTAATGTCTTTGTGGGGCAAAGTGCAGAGAGGCTGAGGAGATCGGCTGGGGTGAGCGGTTAACTCAGGATCTATCTTGTCCCACAGCTGCAGACTTGTTCTGACATGTGGCCAAGGCTGATATTCTGAAATTGCCTTGCTAGGATCCCATCCCCACGCAGCTCTGCTGAGACAGACTTCAGTGCTAGCCTGTCTGGTTGTCAGCCCTGTAATGGGTCAGTTATAGGGGGAAAATGGGCATTGTTGGTCTAAACCCCATTTTTTTTTTCATCCTCTCCTATTGTAGCTGATCATTTATATGAGTTTGTTATTAATTTCTGTATGTTTTTGGTTCTTAATTTCTGCATGGTCTATATGTCAGAGCACCAGCAGCATAGACCATGTTGTTGCTAACAGTGAACCCAGGTATGCTTTTTAAAGGCAAGTCCCTTATGGGCACAGCTGTAGGAGTGAGTCAGAGGCAAGGCAGTAAAATGAGGTAATAATGACCAGAATTGGCTGATGGACCTATAAGGTGAAATCTATAAATAGCTGAATGGAATTTGGCTTGTACTTCACTATTTTCCTATAATTTTGTCTTCCCTAATGAGAGGTAGCAGTTAGAAAGCAGAGATAAATAATCTGAAAGCCTGATATAGCATTCCATGTAGTTCATAGTTTTTTGTATATGTCAAATGGTCCTTGAGCTCTGCAGCAGTCCAAGGCAAGAGTTCAATATCTTCCCTGCCCAGCCCCAGGAGAACACACTTCTCCATTAGAAGTCTGGGTCAAGGCTTGATTCTGCTTGGACCCTGATGAACACATCTCTTGGAAGTTTCATGAGCTTGTGAAGCCTTCAAGAGATTGCAGTAGAGACAAGAAATCTTCCTAGTAGAGACACAAAAACTTCCCAGAGAGGGTGAAGGAAAGGGAAAAAATCAGAGTACCTTTTGCTTGTCTGATGAAACTGGATTAAATCAATGCTCACAGGTGATGATTGTGTATATAGAGGCTGCATTTGTGGGTTTGGGGTGCTGTAGGTGATGCTGTTGACAAACAGCATTCATTTATGGTGTGGAATTAATTAATAGGGCATCAATATTTGTTTATTGAAACTTCAGATTTCAGAGGATAAGTCAGTAAAATGTGCACTGTGAATGAAATTTGGAGCAGTTGAAGGCAGAGAGGGTAGAGACAGGATGCTGAGCTTGTAAGGCTTGCCACACCTGATCAGCCCCATCTGCTGTGTTGATCCTGCTGTAAGGTGACTGCTGGTTCTGGTCAGCACTTCAGATCCTGCAGAAATACCCCGTGTATCGGGTGTGAGCTTCAGCAATATGTCAGCAACGGGGAGCCTGCCACGGCTTTACTGCTGTTCTCTTCAGCAGATGTCGTGTCTGTGGTGAGGCCTCGGAAAGGGAAGGACCAGGAAGGACAGTGAAGGGAGAGGTGGAGGGTTCATCTGTGTGCAGCTAACCTGCTAGAGCTGGTCAGGGCTTGGCCCCGGTGCCCAGAGCAGAGCTTGCCAGGCTGCTCCTGGCGCCCGGCTCACGTTTCCTTGTACATGTGGACACTGTTCTCCCCCCTCCTGGTGCCTTTGGCTCTGGTGTTAGCTGCACCCATGTCTTCTTAGGCGGGAAGATTAGTTTGCTACTGTCAGTGCTTAATAGGACTTTGAGCTAAAGGCTCCAAAAGTACTTACAAAAGAGCTTTCAAATCTTCCCCTCCTGTTTTAGAGATCCAAATGCAGCTCAGCTAGAATCGGTCTGTACCAATTTCCCTTTCGGTTTCTTCTGCTTACAGGCAGCTCCTACAGATTCAATTCTGGCTTTTGTTCCCAGTGGATGGAGTGGGGTTGATGTGGCTGGATGCTAATGCAGTGTTCTAGATGGAGCAGATGTGCACCCGCTCGCTTTCCGGCGAGGAGGAATCCAGCCCTGGAAGGTGCCTGATCTGGGCTTGGACTTGCCTAAGCACAAATCCGAGTAATGAATTAGTCATCAGGCAGGGAATTCATTTCCCCGGGGACATGGAGAGGGAGGCTGGTACAGCCCAGCTGTCAGTCAGGAATTGCTGATGCAGGAACTCTGGCCAGCTGAGAAGGTTCCCCCCACTCTTGCTGATTATTCAGGCTTGGATGCCAAATCCTTTAGTTTGGTATTTCAGTAGTAACACGAATCCTTCATAGGGTGTGTGCTTAAAGGCTTTGGTCTCTTTACCTAACCTACATAAATGTGTTAGCTGGATATTTTGAATCTAAAGGCCACAGACCATAATTGCTGCAACTTTGCAGTGTTGTGAGGCAATTTTACTGAATCCTTTTTACATGCTCAGCAGGGTATGCCAGAGGGTTTTGCCCTCTCCATCAGTTTTGGGAGTGATTTTGTGGTTATTGAGGTATATGGGTCACAGTGGGGTGAGTTTGGGAAGAGATGTTTCTGCTCCATCACCACCTTACGACCTTGGCTGCAATTCTCATTTCGTTTTGGTATTTTTCCTCTCTTGTTAGCATTCAACAGTAGCATGTGGCTCATGGTGGCTGGTCTCATGTGTGACAATTATTTTCTGAGAAGTTTGGAAGCTTTATCTATCAAGTAAGGAAGAGAAATCACAGCATTGTGTGCTCTTCTGTACATAATTAGTTCAACGTCTGTTTGAGATTTTCACTTGCGTGCACCGTTTTACTCTTTCAGAGTGGATAACAAAGGCTTGTGTTGTTATTCTTTTCCTGATTTATGAATTTCCCCAGCATAACTTCCACCTATACTGATCCTTTGGAGTGTTGCTGTTATGGCTCTTAGCCAAACTCTCAATTTTTCTGTTACCTTTGCTGGACAAACACCATGTGCAGTAGCAGATAATTGAGTGATTCTCTGCTGTAGCAAGGGGAAGTGGCACAAGAACTTCAAGACTATGGTCGATACTGTGGACTTTTGAATTTTTTTTTCTTTAAATACAGAGTAACAATGCAAAAACCTTCCAAATTCTGGCTTCCAGTTTGCCTTAACTTTCTAGTACCCAAAGGGCTTGATTTTTATTAACTCCTATACTGAATTGTGCTGGAAGTGCAAAATTAGAATATTGCAGGGGGATTTATTCTGTAGATTGCAAGAAGAGGGGATTTACGTGAAACTTTTTATATTTGCACTCTTTTCTCTAAATATTTTGCAATTACTTCAGCAAGATCATGTTGGAGTTTGAAAATAGTTTTTGGCAAAGTGTAGTCTGGAGAATGGAATTGTTCAGTTTCTGGTGCTGTAATGTTGCTGTATCATCCCTTTATACCAGCTACAGGATATACACTTAAAATAATCTAAATTTAAAACAAAAGGAGAGAGAGAGGGGAAGAAGTTTAAACATAGTGTTAAATACCACAACTTCCTTAAGTTCTCTTGCAAATATCCATCAGACCTTGCATTCCTCACGTGGTTCTGCTGTTGTGAGGTTTTTAAACAGGGGAAGTAAAGCCCAAACCTCTCAGAATACTATCAGATTTTAGTGCGGGTTTTTATCTTCTAGGAGTAGAGGAGTAGCTTGTAACTGTAACGTAAAGAGGTGGTATTATTTTAATTAATTGGTTTTTTTTCAGATGAAAATATTTAGCTCCCATGCATGGGAGAAAACTGCCTCTGTGTGTTCTCTTCCCATTCTTGTGTTTACTTTTTCCAGCCCTTTGGCTAGGCTAAGGCAATGCATCTTGTACTGCTTGAGAACTGGTGTTGTCTCATTCTCTGGTTTTCAGTTTTAAGTTTGTTTACAGCAATTAACAGAAACAAGGAAGTGCTTCATGTGCAATGCTTAGTTGCTTGAGTGTTGTGTGTGGTCAGAGTGGACAACTTCTCTATTTAAAGTGCTGGATACGAGACTTGGTTTGGGTCATTGTTCTGTATTTAACCTTACATTGATGGTATTTTTTAATACTTGTTCCTGCTTCTGTTTTCTTAGTTAGACCCCAGCTCTGCTGTGTCGAAAGCGAGTGCAGCTCCTTTGCACTTGGATTATGCAGCACTAATTCTTTCTGTTTTGCATAACGTTGCTGTGATCTCCATTTGAAAGTTGATTTATCTACAGATTCAGTTTCCTGTGTTGGAGGGTGACAAGAGGTTATTTGAACTGAAAACAAAGGCTCAAGTGTGTCTATTTGAAATCTAAACAAAGCAGGGAGTGTGCCACCCGAGAGCCAGTTCATTGTGTTCTATTCGGTGCTGGTTCCCAGTTGGGTTGCAAAGCCTGTGGCTGTTTCTGAGAAGAGGCAGGAGAGACCTTAAATTCATCTTCTGGGCTTTCCTTCAGTGCGTGGGAGAAAAATTATCTGCTCAGATCCTAATAAAAAGTGGCCTATTTAATAAGCGTGCTGTACATCTATTTATTTACAAATATTCTTGATCTGTAATTAAGGAAGTGCTGCTTGGTGCTCACTTCCAGGCTGGGGAGGCTGCAGGGATGTGACTGACTGAGGCTGTGACGGCTCCGTGCATCCGTCTGTTTAAAACAAGCAGTTTTGCAGCTGATCAAAGCAGGAGGATTATGCTGCTGCTGTGGAATTAAACTGGTGAGGAGGGGATGAATGGCAGCTCTGAAGCAGGCCTACCTGAACCGACAGGCTTTGTTGTCAACAGGATAATGGGAATAATTTGTTATTTCGTTTTGGGTGTTGGTTTTTTTTTTTTTTGGTTTGGTTTTTTTCAGCAGAGGTGTTGTTCCTTCTCTTGGAATATTTACTCTTGTGTTTCAAAGCCCGAGGAACTGGGTTACTTCTGATGGAAAGCTGTATTGCACACAGTTCCATAAGCAGGGCAAAGTTTGTCTTCACCAAGCTGTAAGAAATACAGAGCATCCTCTGTGGATGTGGGTTTTCAGAACACTTTTCTTATCAAGAAAAGAGGTATTTTGGTTTGCACACATGTATGAACAGTCTGAATGTAAAACCTGCATGAAGACTGTGATGTCTGTCTTATTAAGCAGCATATTTATCCCAGAAGTGGATATATATATATATAGGAAACTAGCAACATGTTTAGGTATTCCAGTTGCCTTTTGTGCTCTAGGTAAGCAGTCAGGTTGTGTCTTCTCTCCCCACGTATTTGTGCCTTTTTAATTCACCAGATACTCTCACCTACATGGCATTTATTTAGGTAGCTCTATTTCAAAGGCAGTCTTTTAGCTTTCTCTGTAATACTGCTTTTTATTCATCCAAAGTATATCTCTATGCATATTAAGTACTTGATATCAGCCAATATAATCTTCTTAATATAAAAAGAGATAGCATTTAGAACAACTGGGGTTTTTTTCACATGTTCTGCACTTAAGCATTTAAAATTATTTTGAAAAACCTAATTTTGCCAGGTTGAATTGAAGTTCATGCAAGTCTTAAAGTTTCATTGCCCTGTTAAATAATAAAATAAATAAGCGAATAGCACAAACTTTCATCTAGTGGTTTTGGAATTCAGTCTGTGGAAATGCTGCTGTCCTTGTCCAGGAAGAGCCAGTGGAAGAACTAAAACAGTTGCTATTAGCTGTGGCCTCCTTTTTGTGCACAGTGAGGTTCTTGTCTCTCCTCTTTCATTGTTGTTTTATTTCAAGTTAGAAAACCAGTAAAAAGTCAGGCTTCCCTGTTAAATCAAGAGTAGAAATACGTCAACGTGTCTACTACAATCTGTTTCCAGTTACTGCTCCTGTCAGATTGGTTACATTCACAAAGTACAAGTAGCAGTTGTGATATCGGATTATTTTTAAAGGCAGATTTTGTGTAATAGCTTTTTCTTGTAGTTGTATTTTTATTACAGCTTTCTCCTTCCTGCATAGAGAGGAGGTTTATATCTGGAATAGGATTTGGTATCTGATTCTTTGACAAGCTGATTTTGAGTCTGGCTGTCTTATTTTTATAGATTACAGTATTTCTTTTATATTTTTTCGGGGAGCTAATTTAGTGTCTGGTAACTGAAGAGACTTGTCTATTCTGTAAAACTTCAGTGCAAGCATTTAACTTGGATTATGTGCAACTGCCATGGAGTGGAGGAGGAAGAGGAAGAAGCAGAAAACTGTGGTTTGCTTTCTGGGCAAGGAATGAATTCCTGCAGAAGGCATGATGCTTGGAAAGGGGTAAACCAAGACTGATGGTCCTGAGCTGTTCCACTCCTTGTGCTCATTAAATCTTGTAAGGTTGTTGGAACTGTGACTCACTTTCTTACAGAGGAAAGTAAGATAACAAGAGTAAGCTCAGAGCCTTTACTGCTCTCCACTGTATTGTTGATATAAGACATTGTTTCCTTGATATTGTTCAAACAGACTAACTTAAAGGTATCTTGACTTTCTTATCTCCTAAAAAAGCCCTCTCAGGTCTGGGAACAAGGGCTGTCCTGCCTTGCCACTGAGGGTTAATCAGCCAGTTTGGTGGAAGGGCTGTTTCTTGTGTCTTTTTTTTGTGGAATTTTATGGAAGTGTTGAAAGTCTGGACATGACTGTAGTATTGACCAAGGCAGGCTTTGGCCTTTGCCTCCTTAGACAGTCGCTGTCCTCAGCCCATTGCCTGTGAGCAGTAGCTGCTGAAAGGGTACACGTATATTCTCTTGGAAACCATGAGCGGTGTAGACCAAGGCTGTAGAAAATGGATTGTGATTTTTGTCATGATTGGGAAGCACAAAGAGGCTTGCTGGTGGGTTCTGAGCAACTTGGAACTTGTTCTCTTCTTTAATTTTTTTTTTCTTTTTTGCTTCACAGTCATTTTCTGTGGCACTCGTTCAGTTAAGCCACCAGTATTTTATGTTTAGCTTGAGCTCCACTCTCCTTTGTGTTTTTTCCCTTGAAATTATCCTTTCAGTGTAGCAATTGGACTAATTTTGTTTTGTGAGCTGGTCATTAGAATAGAATTCCTGTTCCAGCTGTGAAGAGGATCTCTCAATAACAGCCAGATTGCACCTCATCTCACGACCCACTGCTGTGGCTGGTTCTGGCATCAAAATTTACTTATCATGGACTTCATTTTAATTTTCCCTAGCAGTTGGTGCTGGCAGAGAGCGAGGATCTGATAGTCTGGTGATTAGAGATATCAGGAGGGAGTTTTGTCCTCTGTTGCATCATGCTCTGTATTGCCTGTTGCCAGTGGTGTGAGACCTCTAGGTTTTGTATCTCCTTCCCTGCCATGGGTCTGATGGAGTTTCAGACATTTCACTGTGTATTAGCATTTTAATTTTTTATATTTAATCTGTTTAAGGTTCCACTTTACATCTTTCAAGCAAAGCATTTCCTGTTGGGGGAGAGGTGATGTTCGTTTGATTTGAACTCTGTATTTAGCTTTAATCATCAACGTGGCATTAAGAACTTTATCTGAGTAGAAGCTTGAGGATTTAAAAAAAATCTTTCTGGCTTCTCTCTGTTCTTGTGGTTTGTGTATGTCAGTGTGTTGGAGCGTTCCCTGGTGATGCTGGCACTTCATTTGAATATCTTGGAAGTGTGATTTCTTATAACGAGTAAATTTATCCCGTGGAAGAAACTTTAATCATCTAGACTTTTTTTTTTTTCCATTACTTCCTCATACCTAGTTGGAAATTCATGAAACCTGGTAGTTTTCAGGACCCTTAAGGACTTGCAATGTTAAAATGATTCATTAACTGTTCTAATTATGGGATTTCCAAGGCATTCCTGTGTGCTCCAGGGCAAGTAGGTATAACGACAAATACACAATACCTGGCTTAAATTACAGAATCATTAAGGTTGGAAAAGACTTCTAAGGTCATACAGTCCAACTGTGAACCCAGCACTGCCGTGGTCACCACTAAACAGTGTCCCCAAGTGCAACATCCACATGTTTCTTTGAACCTTTCCAGTGATGGTGATTCCACCACTTCCCTGGGCAGCCTGTTCCAATGCCTGACCACCCTTTCCGTGAAGAAATTTTTCCTAATAACTAATCTAAACCTCCCCTGGAACAACTCGAGGCCATTTTCTCCCATCCTGTCACTTGTTCCCTGGGAGAAGAGATGACTGAGAAGAGAAATGAAGGCTTCTCCTTAAATGCTTTTAGGCAGATGGTGTGACTGTTAAAAATCTTAGAAAACAACAACAACAAAAAAGGAATTAAATGGAGCGATAGGTCAGATGATGATGCACAGGCAGTGTACGTGGGTCTTTTTATTTGGCAGATAGATATTTGAAGGGCTAAAATACTTGGCACAGGAGTTTCTCCCAAGGGTTAATGTAGGATTCGGTTTGTTGGTGTTCTTTTGTTAAAATCAATACAGTCAGTTTTTAAGAAACATCTTTTACAGCTATAAAGGCAAAAATTTTTTCCCTGTGAAGCAAACAGATCTATATTTTCCTGTGATTGATGTAAGCTGATATGGGTGGCATTTGAAATTCAAACTGCAGGCAGCTTCTGACATCTCTTTTGCAGGTGGCTTCTCTGAGGTGGACAAGTAGATAAGGCTGCTGTGTAGGCCTTTTGCAACATTTAATGTTGGAAAGGTGAGCTGAGTTAATTTTATTAATATAGGTAAGTTGAAGCAATAATAAAAGGAGGCCATAATTTGTTAAAGCGTATTTTAAAGAGCAGTCAACCTGAGTCTCTTCCCATTTTAACATCAGATTCCATTCAGAAGGGGTGAAATGTCTTTAGCAGAAAGGAAGAATAAAAGAATCTGGATTTCTTCCCAGTAGAAGAGAAGCTTTTAGTCTAATGAAAGCTATAAAGTCAGGAGCAGAGAAACCATCTTCTTGGGAGAAGTTGTATCTGATGGATTTCCACAGAGCAGTGGAGTAAACTTCTGTTAGGCTTGGGTGGTAAGTGGCTTCACCTGTGCTTTGTCACAGAGTGCTGAAAGAAAAGCACATGGCACCACAGAGTTTGTTTGGATTTGCCCAAATGGAGTTTTAGTGTCTGTTATAAATTAGTTGTAGTATCAAGCATGTCTTTTGGAAGTGCTTGTTGGGAGGCTTCCTTTCGGTTCTGAGTGAGGAGGGAGAAGTTATCTTGTTGATACAGCTGTAAACTGAAAATAAACCTAAAATTGAACCCAACAGTAATTTTCTGTTACTGTGTCTGGAAGCGATCATTTGGAGTCTTGAATGCTCTTCAGGGAGAAACAGAACTGGTCCCATTGGAATTGGTATGAGCTTTACAAGCAAATCAGATCTGAGAACTGAACACTGCACCACTACCTCTAGTGGGTTATATTGCTGCTGCTTTTTTTCCTCTTGCCACCCTGGAATAGGGAAGTCCCCAGTGACATTTCTCACAGAGGCAGAGTGTTCCCAGGAAAAACGCCGCTGTTGAAGTCTGCGGGATTCTGGAGCGAGCCATGTGTTGTGGCCATTCAGTAACCAGGGATACATGAACAATACAGAGAGGTATGTGGAAGACAGCATACATTCTCCAGCTGTAGGCAAGGACTGGCTTTCTTGCATTTCCTTTAGAGAAACAATCAGGATTGTTAAGATGATGAATTAATGCAGTTTTCAGCCATTAATCTTTCCGAAGACCAATATATGTAGAACTCAGTAAAATCCATTACCATGCTGTGACCCTGTGCTAATTGTTAAACTCTTGCTCTGTGAGCAGCTCAGTGCTGAGGCAGATGCAAATGGATGACAGTGGGGTAAGGGTGGCTCCCTCACAAATGAAAATATTTAATTATTGATAAGACACATAATAATCCTGGCTCTATTGCTTTTCTGTTGTTGACTGACTTAACTAGAGTATGTCATTAATGCTATTAAAGTTATTAAATCAGAGGGAGGAAGAAATTATATGGACAGGAAGAATATTGGTGGATCATCATCATGATGTATAACCTTGGCCCCATGTCAGGTTGATCCGTAAGAGAACTCATTTAAAATTTGTGTATTTAAACTATTTATCATACAGTTCACTGGGTTTCCAAAATGAAGATGAGGGAAAATTGAGCACAGTCAAGGTTTCAGATGAACCATGGGTTTCATATGACTGTGATTTGAGTGACTCCAGTACAATGGAAATAAGTGCCTGGCTGGACTTGCTAATTTTAGGCAGTATTTAAAAACCTAGCCAAAATGGTGAGAGCTACAGACAAAGAAATTTTGCAGAACCTCTTTCCCCCCACTGTTCCACAGAAGTAATGTGAATACCTACTTGAAGCAAAAATATAATGTGTCTAAAAAGATAGGCAGTGCCTGAACTTCATGAAGAATAATATGGAAGGTTAAGATGGTTGCAGTGACTAAAACATCCATGGAAGGCAATGCTTATCTCCAGAGTGACGGATAAGATCCCATGCAGCTCAGTTTAGAGAAGTATGTGATTATCTTCGTGGTCCCAGTTGTACCAAAACTGATTGTTTACACCTTGTAAATTGATGTTTCTTGTTTAAATCTGCAGGGGATTCCTGATGCTGTTCAGTTGATTGTAGAAACTAATCAGGAGAGAAAGACTTATGGCTACATTTACTCACAGTCTCGGTATGTTTTCATTTCAGTCAGTGGAGAGAAAGATGTTGACCTCCTCTTGTAAGAAATCCGTGTGAACTCAGGATTCAGGTAAAAAAATCAACAAACCAACCAACCAAACCCAAACAAACAAAACCAACCAACCAAAAAAACAAAAAACCCAAAACAAAACCACCAAATCCAAACCCTCACAGTTATAACATGTCTGATTTAGACAAAAGCATATGATTTGTAGATTATTTTTTGAAAATCCTTTACTAAGGGGAGATCTTATGTTTTATAGCAGATGCTACTTAGGGTGTGCAGTAGTGGTGAATTCTTGTTAAGAGTAGTGGCAAAGCTCTGAGTTACTTCAGGGCTCGATAAGTCTCTCCTTGAAAAGTCCTGCTGGTGCTGTCAGTACTGTCAGTGTTTGGGGCACGTTGCTGGACACCCATGAGGACAGAGGTGAGCTCTTGCCATGGCAGGAAACTTAACACTGCTATACAATACTCTGAAACTCTCTGATGTTCCTTGGGTGCTTTTGGTCTCTGTAACTTTCAGGAAACTTTTTAAACTTCTTTATACAGCTCCAGCTTCAAGGGATGTTGAATATCATTTGTCCAATGCAAGCCATGTGTTATCTGTTTTGGCAGCTTTCAGATAGTAGCATTCAAAGAAAAAAAAAATGCTTCCCTCAGTCCTGTGGTTTTTTTGCTTTACCATCTTCAAACAAGTTAATTTTGTGATGTTCATCCATTTGCCCAAGTTTCTTATCTCTGCAATCCAGGCTTGAGGATTCTCTTGCAAACCTAATATTTTGGGGTGTGGAAGGGGGAGAGGTTTGAGGGTTGGAAGCAGTGTTTTCTCAATTATTAGTTACTTTTGCACTTCTTACATTAATCTTTGTTCTCACTATGAAACTGCTTAAAACTACATTCATTTTAACAGACTGAATTGTGGAAATTGGTTTTTGTGCTGTCACAAGTGCTGGCATTCCTGAATCTAGTTGGAGGAGCGGGTTCTTGGGATGGTGATGTAGGTTATAAGCAGGTCTAACAGTTAAATTCTTTGGCCTCTGCAACTGTGACTTGGCTTATTCAGACCCAGTTTTACCCTGTGCTGGTATTTCTCAATTCCCAGCATGTGTGCCCACAGCAAAGAATGCCCTTAGGGGAATAAATTCCTGCTGGGGCACCCCAGAACATGTTACTCAGTTGTAGGAGGGTTCTACATATTCATGATATATATTTAATACTGCAAATATGGCTAATCCCAGGGTTCCCTTTCCTCAAATCACTGGTTTCCCTTGGCTTTTAGGCAAGTTGAGTATGAATTGGGTCTGGTGGGGAAAGCAAGGTGATCTCTCCAGGGTTCCACCTGCTTCGTATTGGTGAGTGTGGGGCAGCGAATGAAGAGTTTTTTGTGTTAGGACCACTCTTGCAACCAAAGTGAGTTCTTTGGAGCTCATGTTACCACCAAGAAGAGGATGTCAGGTCTTTTAACATGAGGTATTTTCAGACCCGCATAAAGTGATTGAGGTTTCCATTAGTTTTGTGGGCAGTTTTTGGCAAAAGCCCTCCAAAATACTTGGCTGGTGCTAAGCTTCTGTTGTACATTTGCAAACAACTTGAACTCCTTGCTTGTCATGTAGCTTGGGAGGAAGGAGAAAAGTGGAGTAGATGGCAGCCTGAAAGGTTTTGTGTGAAGTTAAAAAAATTATTTGGCTTCTATAGAAGTGTTATTTGAGGAATGCACAGACTCTTTCCCAGCCCAGAAAAATGTGGGATTTTTCTCCACTTTGCACAATTGCAACTGAAGGGACTTTGTTCATACTTCAAAAACCTGAGTTGTATTAGAACAGAGCATAGAAGTCTCAGTAACTTTCTGAAAGTTTGGACCATGTGAGAATTCTCTGTGATAAAACAGTAAAACAGTTAATTTTCTGCTAGCAATTGGGTCATGTCTCACTGAAAGATGAGTTTAAAATAACAAAAAACTTGCTCAAAGAGGAATATTTGGACATAGCTCTGGTGCAGGCAGATCCACAGGCTTTTCATAGCCCAAGAATTTGGGACTGATTATTTAGTGTCATTTAAACACAAGGAACTTTAAATCTAAATTTGATTCCTACATAGAAATTAGACGTCTTTAGAAGTTGGAATGTATTCTTACGACAACTTTCATCTTATTTTAGATGAACATCTCCTGAGGTCACTCCTCTTTCTGTTTTGAAGCTCATACTGCCCCAACATCATAATTAAATGGGATGCTTTTTCTAACTTTAACATGTATTGTTTGATGGGCTTTTTTGAGACATCAGAAACTGGAATAGCTTAAATTAGAATGGTAAGAGAAAAACAAGTTGCTTTTCACTGAAAAACAGAAGGAATTGAACCAATATTTATCGCATTTTTTATAGCTGGTGATTAGTTTCATGTCCATGTATGTAAGCAATCAGCTGATTCTAGCTATCTTTCTAAGGAAAGCTGCTGACATTATCTCCAATTAATCACCGTGCTCATTTGAGACTGGGTAGCTGCTGAAATAATGAGAACATATCCTCTTTGTTACAGCATTTGTAGTGATGGGTTTTTAGCATACATCCAGTATTGCACAGGATACTAAAATCTTGTAACTCTTTTTAAATGAAACCTCTCTGCTTGGTTGATCCCTTGGATTGGATGGATAACACAAGATGGCTTGAAATGTATTTCTCTTTCTGTCAAAAAGGATTATTTGAAAATTTGTCTTTTCTAGCCTACAGTGTCTGAACAGTTCTGATGCTTTTGAGGTATCTTCTTTGGTGATCAGAAAAGTAGCTTCTTCAGTAACTTCTAGAAATCCAAGAAACAGTTGTGCCAAATACTGTTAAAAGTACAAAAAGTGTCTTTGCTGCAGCTGTCCTGCTTGGAGAGTTAATTGCTACTCCAGGTAGGAAATACTGATGTCAACTGGAGTCAAAGGAAGAGGGGAAAACCTGTGCTGTGGTCTGAAAATGTACCCCAAGTCTTTTCTCTTTTCCCATTTTCGAGATTCTTTGATAGCAGTTAGATCTCATGTACCTGAAAAAGAATAGTCAAGAATTCCTCCAGACTCTTGGCACTCCTTGGTTCAGACTTTGAAAAAAAGCTTTGGATTCTTTTGCTGGAGGTTCAGCACTTCACATTTCTCAGGTGCAAAGGGGTAAAGGGCTGAAATCTGTTTTGGAGCCTTGGTATCTTATTTTAGTGTACTGGCTTGGCCACTGCCCCTGCTATCCGATAGCCTTAATCCATCAGGGAAACCTACCTGCCTCTTGGCTTCCAGCTATGCTGGCTTGTCATGAATGATTATTTCTACTCGCCTGTGCCTTTGGATGTGGTGGCTTGTGCTGCCTTTCCTGAACTCGAGTCACCCTGGATGTTTTATTAGCATAAACTACGAACTGTTTTGGCTGATGATACCAAATTGTGTGATGTGTTTGTGCTTCAGCTGTTGCTGTCTCAGTATCCTGGGGATAAAACCTGTCTCATTTAGACCCTCGGAAAGCTGATCGTTCAGTATCCACATACAGCCTTATCTTCAGATGTGCCTGCCTGCATGTTATGGTGCACCTGGCTTACTAATTGCTGCACTGATTGATTTCTAACAGCACAGATAGCTGAAGCAACTTGATTAGCAAAGAAATGGGTTGTTGAATTTGAGACATGAAGCACTAAGCATTGGTATGTCTTCACCACCTACAGATGCCCACATTTCCCTAAGGAGATATCACTGGTGATACAAGGTGTGTTATGTGCTTTTGACAATCACTCAGGCTTGGCTTTGCCAAAATGATACCTCGTTTGGAGGGATCTGCACAATGAGGATTTTTTCAGAAAGATCCTATTTTATTTTTTTACATAACAGATGACTCTGTAACGTGTTTCTGCAAGTGTTTCTTTTTCAGGTCTAACACAGATAACATTTTAAACAGCTTTAAACTTCTTGAAGTAGAGCTTGCACTACTCTGCAAAGTTGATTTTCCTCTAATAGTTAAGAAGAGGTCTCTGAACTAGAGGATCAAGACATTTTGTGGGAGGCCTGTTAGTGTCATTGCAAGTTTTCTGTCTTCCCCATTTATTTCCTCTTCAGGGTTTTCTTTATTCTTGATTTATTTTTTTTTCTTGTTCCAACTTACAAATGCTCTCACAGAATAAAAGTACCTGTGTTTTACAAGGGGAATTCTTTCTTTAAAGAGCTGACACAGATGAGTGAGCATCACCCAGATTTGTCTCCTGCTTTCTTGTACTTCCCTGATGGGTCACTGGAGCCTGACCTCACTTATTCTGGCCACTCGTGCCTTTAAAAACACTAAACAGAGGAATCTGAGGCAGTAGCACATTCTCCAGGGAACTGGTATGACATGGAGGATGAAATAGGATTTGGGTACAAGGTTGTGGCTTTCTTTAAACACCACATGTAGGCATAAAATAGTACTAGCAGTTAGGATTAAAGAACAATTCACTTAGGAGAAAAGTAAAGAACAAAAAACTTGTAGAGACTTTTCTTAAGCAGATTAGTCAAACATTTTGTAGACATTTTCCCCTTTTCAAGCACTGGCTGTTAATTCTGATGTGTGTCCTTTATGCAGTAACCCCCTTAATCCAGACCTGTATCTGAGACTAGTTGTGAATCTGCCTCAGATGATGGTGAGGACACATTCCCACTTATTTAGACATTAATTTTCAAGGTAATGGCCCTGACTGTTGTGTTGAAAGTCCAGGGAGTGCAACACTCACTAAACAACAAAAATTGAGGGTCACTATTATGGATGTCCTTGATGAAAAGTCAGGATTTTTTTATTAAATTGTGGCTTTGTGTGTAGTACAGCACAGTGTAAAATGAACAATGACATGCAGCATATTAAGACAATTTAAAGTTTTTTTTATTCCCCCCCAATTTTGCTGAGGTTTCTGACACAGCACTTCTAAATCCAGATGCTGTCAGAAAGTTGCTGATGTGGAGCAGCCTCTCCTGGCTTAGTGAAGTTTTTCTTCTTACTGCCTGAGGATGTCTGACTGGGCTGCAAAACTCTTTATGGTATAATTGTTACCCCTTAGATGTTGGTGACCTTCTAGACCCAGGTCAAGATACACATGCACTTCTCTTTTTTTTTTAAGACTGGGACTGGGTTATCATGAATATAATAATAAATGTAATATTCCAACCCTGTTGGTCATTATTTAACTATCTTTTCTTTATATTCTCCTTATAAAACTAATTTAGGGGATTTTCTTAAGTAATTGTGAAATAGAAGTGGAAAAGAAGGTCATTTTCCTTTAAGTTGCAGTGATGTGTGACCTGAGCTACTTCAGAAAATCTGTGTGCATCTTTCTGAGAAGCAGCTGGTAAAAGTCCAGGCTGAGTGAGAGAATAGAGAGCAGACATCATGTATTTATTGCAAAGCTGTCTCTCCCGACTGATGTGGTCTTTAACTTCTGAACATCTCTGGCCCTGTAATGTTGTCGTCTTGTCTCTGGCGCCAGCTTCAAAACTGTAACTGCCCAGTTTGTCCACCTAAGCCTCCCACCTAGTAATTTAGCTTCTCTTAATTGATAGAACAGAGTAAAAGTTCTCTATATTTGACTACTATTTAATTATAGTAAATTTTGTCAGACATAAAATACTGCTGTGCTTCATGTGCTGTGAAGCTCGCTCTGATGAGCTTCATGTTCTTCCATGGATGGAAGTCGTTCTGCTCCATATTAGCTGTGAAGCTGAATGGAGTCTGCACATGTGTTAGTGCTGGAACCAGGAACCAAGATGTTGCCTTGAGAATTGGCAGCACAACATGGTTTTCATCCGTGAAAACTTGCTTCCAGCAAGTGTGAAAGCTGTTAGTGAGATCTGGTTATGAACCATGATCACTTTGAGCCCAGCTCTATATACTTTAACCAAACAGTGCTGTTCTTCTAGTTTTCCTTCTCTGTCTTTATCTTCTTTGTGTCTTGAGCCCTTTGTGTTCACAAGACAGGAATTTCTCTAGGGAGTCCTTAGCCTGAAGTCAGCAGTGTTGCAGAGACACTGTCATGGGTTTGATCGCCCTTGTAAAGGACAGGGGTTGCTGTCCTAATTTCTGTTCCTTAAGGTTTCTTTGCTCACAGCTACAATAATTTTGTTGCTCTACTTGTACTTTTAATGGCTGATTCAGTAATGAATGCCATTTGCATCATTGTTTTGGGGTGGTTTTTATGATCTTTGTGCCTGGGGTCAGTGCGCCAGGTCATCTCCAGAAGTTCTAACACAGCCGGCCAGGTAGGCACTGCCTCTCCAGAATACCATGACCCTGAGTTACTCTTTCATGTAGTAACTGGAGGGATAATATTCATGAGTTCCACCTGCAAAATAGGAGCATGTAGCAGGTATAAACATGCCTCTTATGATCCACTAAATGTGAAAAGCTTCAGGCAGGCTGCTCATCTTACAGCCCTCAGCTTTGACACAGCTATTACTGCGACTGGCTTTGGCTGGTTGTATAATTTTGTAATGCTGTTGTGGCTGCCTGGCTCACCTCCATAACCAAAATGAAGGTAAACTACAGCATTCGGCACAGAAATGGATCAGAACTTAACAGTGCTTGTGTTTATAATGCAGTTGGAAATTTATATTTGAGATGTCCTGGTAATGGTGTGTCTTATTGTTCTAGCTCGTTTGTGCCTATCTGTGATCTAGGGATACGGGAATACCAGCCTTCAGTACTGTGCTAGAAGAAAAGTAAGGCAGAAAGCTTTGAAAATGGATAATATTTAGGTATTAGCTAATAGGAAGGAATTCTTCCCTGTGAGGGTGGGGAGGCCCTGGCACAGGTTGCCCAGAGCAGCTGTGGCTGCCCCATCCCTGGAAGTGTTTCAAAGCCAGGTTGGATGGAGCTTGGAGAAACCTGGTCTGGTGGAAGGTGTCCCTACCCATGCAGGGGTGTTGGAACTAATGTCCCTTCAACCCAAACCATTCTGTGATTCTGTGATTAGCTATTGGAGTGAAGGTGAGTTGTGGCTCTAGTGGGAGCTCTGTTGGTTCTTTTGTACATCACTGCAGTGGTCATGGGTACAGCTCCTTGGGGAGGCAGCAATTTTTTTAATTTTTTTTTTTTTCCCCCCTCCATGGTAAGCTAGGAATAGCTGTGTCCTTGAAGCACATTCTGACTCTGTATGTCTGTGGAAAAAGATCTTCCTAAGGCTTTTAGATCTTTGATTTATCAGCAGGAGAATATAGCTGCTAAAAGGAACTCCTTAAGTTTGAGTTTATTAAATCTGTAAGACTGGAGAGATGGAGAGGCAGACCAAAAGAATATCCAAGGGATTTGGTTATAATAAGACCCTGGCAGCAGCTTTTGCTATCCTTCAGCTGTCCTTTGAACAGATGAGGGGTATGGATGGAAAAGTGATGCCTCACTTCTTGTTTTAAACTATTTTCCCATGACTATTGAATCAAGTGCTGTTCAGCCTTGAGTCACTGAGCCTTACTCACAGTGGAATTTACTGAGGCCAACAACTACAACATGCTGCTGTTATTTATGTTATCTCGGTGTCTGTGGCTTACGTGAAACCGTGTGGTGGTGTGAGGACTGGGAGGACATGGGGGCAGGGAGACCCTTTAGAGTGTGCAGTGTTTCAAAACTTTGTGTTCATTGCTTCAGCTTAAGATCAGGCACAGTTCCCTTTGCCTGATGTCCAGGGCTCATGGGCAGGCAATGAAGAGATGATTCTGAGGATCTTGAAGTGATTGTTTCAAGGCTGAGATACTAATCTTGACATAAACGGACTTTTTACTCTCTGTAGACCTCAAAATTGGGGAAGAAAGGGAAGGGGATATCCAGAAACAATGTTAGACTGTGACCTTTGGAAGCAGACCTTCACCAGGCATTCCTTGTAAATATTTTTCAGTAAACTGTAAGGTGAAGGGGCTCAGATCCAGCTCATGGTACCAAGCTCCTGAGGGCTTCCACAGGACATGGAAGAATTTTCTAGTCTTTTTCCCTCTGAAACTACCTTTGGGAGTATTATGGTGGACTTCCATCATTCAAATATGTCTCCAGAAACCCAAGATGGAGTGATGTTGGAGATGGGATCTAATGTCTGTTTTGTCCTGAGAAAAACTGTGTGGAGTTTTCCCACTTGCTTTAAGGCTTATTCTTTAATTTAGATAAGAGCACCTTTCTAGTTCCTCCTGCCTCTGCTCTGGCTGATGTAATTGAAGCTAGAAATTTGTATCCACACTCGTGTCCAGAACTTCAGGCTCTGCCTGTTCAGGATGCATCAGATCTGCTGTGTATCATCAGAGCACGTGGGCAGTAAAACGAGTGGTGAGTACAGTGTTTGTGGGAAGCATCCTACATGTTGGCTGCAGCTGCTGGACAAATGAATCTTCATTCTACTTGGACAGGTTTTGTAGAGTGGAGTGGGGAATGCTCTGGGAAACATGGCATGTGTTTGTGGTGCTGTTCAAGCCTCAAAATAGTCTGTTTTGGGGACTTCCTGAAAATCCTACTGATAATCATCTTTGGAGCTGCTTCTTTTCAAACACCCTGAACTTGACACAAGGAATGATTAGTTAAAACTGTTACATCAGCTCTCCTTCTGACCTGGAAAAGTGAAGTTCTCAAAAAAATGCGTTCTATGGAATTAAAACTGTGTCCATGGCCAGGATGTCCCATTTCTGTTGATGCAGCTGTCACCAAAACCTCCTGTAAAAGCAGATGTGAAATCGATACCTTTATGATGCCCCAACTCATACACAAACAAAGCTTATTTCTGGATCCCAGTCTTTTGGATTGGCTCCAAAATAGCTGGAGAAGCTGGGAATGGGGAATTCCCAATGAAGTAAGTTTCACTGGGAAAAGAAACAAAAGAAATGCCTTAAGAAACCAGTCTGCTCATCACTATTAATTTGTTATTTCAGTGTGATCATGTTTTCCAAATATTGGCAAAAAAAAAAAGTCAGAATGGAAGAGACCTTGTGGAATCCAGCTTCAGGAACAGGAAAGTGCCTTTCAAAGAACTGTTGGAAAGCAATGCAAGAATATATACTTGTGTTTGGCTGTGTTCCTAGAAAATGCAGGCTTTGTTGGTAAAGACATAGCAGGGGTGACCTTAGCAGTGGGTTTAAATATGTTTGAAGATTTAACTCATTGCATTCTTTGGAAGAAAGTGTGTGTGTGTGTGTGTGTATATATGTACTAATGTGATATATGTACTTGGTGTATGAACCCTGTGGTGCTGTCAGAGGGCAGAAGTGTAGTTGAGGATAAACCCAAATAACATGAAAACTTGGATTTGTCAGTAAACTGTCTTTAAGTAAGACTGCAAATGCATGACACCTGCCATGGGAATTTAAAAGCCTTAAACTTGCATTCTTCAGTGCTTTGTGGGTGTGCTCGCTGGGAACTGGCTGAAAGTTGCAGAACAGCTGGAGTAGGAGGTGTTTGAAAGAACTAAAATGGACCTAATAATGTGGGGGTTTTTTTTCCTCTGTCACTTCATAATTTTAGTGTTTTTCAATTTTGAATATATGAACTCCGAAAGCCTTTTCCTGAATTTTTCTTTCAACAAGGTGGTAGGAAGCCAGATAGCATTTGATGACTCCTCAGGGCCACAAAGCTTCATTTTATTTTATTACTGGTTGTAGAAGAAGGTGACTATATATAACTGCTCCAGCAACTGGAAACAATTAATGCTGTAAAGTGAAGAGATTTATACTCTGACTTCAGATGTTGTAAAATTTGGCAGCTAATAACCCAAGAGAGGGAACAAGGGAAATAACTCCTATTGTGTTACAGACTGGGATGTGAATTCTATGTTAGTGGGAAAGAGCATGTAAGTGCTTGAGCCCCTCTGCTAAGGGGACAGTCTGAGAGCTGGGGGTGTTCAGCCTGGAGAAGAGAAGGCTCCAGTGAGACTTAAGAGCCCCTTCCAGTGCCTAAAGGGGCTTAAAAAGAGATGGAGCGGGATTTTTGACAAGGGCATGGAGTGATAGGACAAGGGGGAATGGCTTCCCGCTGACAGAGAGCAGGGTTAGATTAGATTTTAGGGAGAAATTATTCACTCTGAGGGTGGTGAGGCCCTGGCACAGGTTGCCCAGAGAAGCTGTGGCTGCCCCATCCCTGGAAGTGTCCAAGGCCAGGTTGGACGGGGCTTGGAGCAACCTGGGCTAGTGGAATTTGTCCCTGCCCGTGGCAGGGAGTTGGAACAGGATGACCTTTAAGGTCCCTTCTAACTTAAACCATTCTAGGGTTCTGTGGTTCTGTGATTCTAATAAAAATGCCAAGAACTGCTCAGGATACTGGAGATAATTTTGTGAAGGGAGTTAGACAGAGGTGTGAGTATTCCTGTCCTTTGCAACCACAAATGCCTTTCAGAGAGGTTGTCTTTCCACCTGAATGCTTGCAGGAAAGCAATCTGTTAGGACAGCAGTCTTGTGGGAGTTGACATTGGAGCAGAAATCCCCTTCCCATTAAGAAGTGTGCTAAATGTTTGGATTTCCTGATTCTCAGCAAAGAATCGTGTGTGTGTCTTGGCTTTCTCCCTTTGCTTTTGCAAGCAAAATGTGAAAGCATTCACTGCACTCCTCTTGCTATCAATCCTTAAGGAAGAGGAGGTAGGAAATCTTCTAATGGCAGCTGAATTCCAGGCACAGGTAGATTGTAAGGATGACGTTTGTGTGGGCTGAAATTGAAGTTTATTTTTCTTTTTGATGTGTCTTTTGTTATAGATCTGCTCTCATCTCCCTGGAAACTAAGGAATTGGAACAGCAGTAACAGAGGAGCAGGTTTTAGGAAACTGAAAAGCTTTTTAGGGACCGGGAGAGTTACCTGATTGTAGAGCTAGTAAACACCTGAAAAGGAATATGCTTTGTTTACACTAACCATGCATGAAGTGCAGCACTCGATGCTGCATATTTCATCTCCGAGGTCATCATGGTAAAAAACATATATATATATTCTATACTTTCTATATAGTGAGCCGACTACAGAGTTCTGCACTGCCTCCCACCCCTGAACCTGCCTCTGTCTGCCATGTCCTTGAATTCTCCTTGCTGTCTGACTTCACCAATAGCATTTTATGGAAGGATCCAGGTTTATTGCACTTGAGACACGGAGATGCGTGTTTGGAGTCATATAATGTTGTGCTGTGCCGGTTATCTGAATACCTGTTTTCGTCAGTACTTCTGAGTGTTGTTCTTTTTATATGCCAGACTAAACTGTTTCAGGAAAGACAAGAACTCCATTTGGAAGTGTAATGGTAGACTTGGGAGGATGCTACAGCTTTGTAATGCCGAAGTGCTTTGTATTGACGTGCTGAATGTTCAAGGTGTGTGTACAGGGAGTCTGTGAATAATTAACAAAATCTGTGTGTTTCGTTTTCTTTTGATTGGCTGAACATGGGGATTCAGAGTGGGTTCAGCATTCTGCCTGCCTGCTTTATGTTGATTTATCACTGTGATTATTAATCTTACTGAGCTGAATTTTATGCAAGTCGTCTCTCGCATCCCCGTGAAGGAACAAAATGTTGCTATAATAGCTACCCAACTGTGGAAATTAAGATCAAGAAACTACATCAACTTTCTTGCATATTATTTTCACAGTTTTGGCTGATGTTTTATCAAGGACAACACACTCAAATGATTGAATGAGACCCCTAGAAACTCACAACATGAGGAATATGGGTATCAAATAAGTCCCTCCTGGTTTTATCTACAGCTGATCTTATATTTTTTTTGGCTGACAGCATTTTGTGTTGAATATCTGTGTGTTTCTTCTTGGGCATCGTGTTGCACGTAGGGTTGTAGTGAAGGGTATAAATGCACCATGGTGGGTGTGTACCTGAGCTCTGAGTAGGAGCTGGCCTTGATACACAATTCTTTAGTTTGTACCTGAGGGAGACACAGCTGGTTGAGGGGTTGGAAAAGTGAAAATGTGAAAGCAAGGCTGCTAGGAAAAGATGATAATTTTTTTATCAGACCAGTTGTGTGTAGTTCTGGTGGTGGTGTTCTTCTTCCCCACCTGTGTATCCTGCTTCAAAAGGCTTGTAGAAAGCTGGAAAAGGTGCAAAGTAGGGCTGTAAGAATGCATCGAGGTACAGAATGGCTTCGGTGTGATTTTGTTCATTAGCACTATTCAGCCTTGAATAAAAGATCTGATAGAGGTCTGTGTGATTAAAAACATGAAAGGTTTAGTCTTTCTTCCAAAACGAGAACTAGGGGACATTAAATGGAAGAGCAGATGCCAGATGCAAAGCAAAAAGAGGAGTAACTAAGTTATAGGTGTAGAGGATGCTAGGAGGAGACTGTGGGATCAAAAAGGGATTCCACAAATTCCACAGGAGACAAATATATTTAAACTCCAAACACAAAGTCTGAAAACCCCCGACCACAAATAACTGCTTCTGGAAAGGTTATTTAGAGGAAGCTTCACTTACACAGTTGCCTTGTCATTGCATTCATCCCTGCATAACCACTTTTGGAAGGTGCTGGGGATGAGCTGCTGGGCTAACACACCTTTTTGCCCAAGTTGGTGTGGCAGTTCCTGTACCACAGCTGGCAAGATGGGCAGAAGTGCTGTGAGCAAAAGGGCTTCAGTGAAGTTCTTTTCTTAGGCCTTTAAACATATCCACTCTGGATTTCTTATTTAGAAACACTGTTGAATAGAATTGCCTTGTTGCAGTGGAAGAGGTTGTCCACAGAAGCTGTGGCTGCCCCATCCTTGGAAGTGTCTGAGGCCAGGTTGGACGGGGCTTGGAGCAACCTGGGATAGTGGAAGGTGTCCCTGCCCATGGCAGGGATTTGGAACTGGATGATCTTTAAGGTCCCTTCCAACACAAGCCATTCTAGGATTTTAAGAGCAGGATTTGGTTATCCTTTGAATTTCTCTCTGAAGCCAGCATTTTTCTGGCTTTCTCAAGTAAAAGCATAATAGTTGCAAGCAATTTACATTAATTATTATAAAATGACTTGTAGCACTCTTTGAGCATTTAGTCCAATGTTTTGGTTACCTTATTAGAGCTCCTGTCACTGTATGAGAGCATATGGGAGCTGTAAAATTGGCTTGTGTCTTGGCAAGGCAAACCTCTGAAGATATCCCTTTTTGCACATTTTAATTTATATACAGTCTTCCTTTCACATCTCAAAGAGGGGTTTAACTGCATCTGTTTGTTCAAAACAAAAAAAAAAAGATGTGTAGGCATATCTCTGTTAGAGCTACTGGAAGTTATTAATGAAAAGGGTGGGACTGTTACATCCCCTCTGCTTGATTTAAATTAAAGAGGGGTATGGTGGGGCAGATGCCAGTCCCTCTGTCTGTGAATGGTGCATTAATTTTACTCTGTCTTTTGGCAAAGCAGCCAAGTATCATAGAGGCATAGGATCTGACTGCAGACACAGTGAGGTTTACTCTGGGATGGTTTGTGGTCTGCATTTAATGTGCCTTCTGCAATCAGAAGCAAGAAATCACATCTTTAAAAAGGTATGTTACATACTGTAGAAACTCTCTGATAAAGGTCACTTGACATGGCAAGTTTTCCTGCTTATGGACACATGAAATTTGGCAGTCATTGTGATTGCCCAACCTGTTGGGTTGGGCTTTTTTGCCTTCTTCTAGATGAAATCATTTTGATAAAACTTTATTTTACCAAGTGATCTTTGTACTGGCAACTAACAGAGGAAAACAGGATGCTCCTGTGTTGTTAACAATCCATTTGTGTTTCACCTCTGAAGATGTACTTCAAAATCCAGTTGAGAACTAGCAGGTGCAAATGACTGGGGCTGGGCTGTGCTGGAAATGTGGGAAATGTGATCCTGGGACAAGCATGCTGATCAGCAGTGAGAAGTGGCAGTGAACAGTAGCACCTTGCTCTCTTGTTTTTGGGTTGACCCAGACTGTGTGTGAAGAAAACAACAAGGACACTTGTAAAGCCATGAACCCTTCCCTGTGCTTTTCAAAAGCTATTTCTTAAGAGGACTGTATCTCTGTGTTATCTGTGCTGGAAAGAATATGACCATGTGGGATGTTGTTTTCTGATCTGTGTAAATACTGTCTGGAATTAAAATGTACCTGTTCCCTCAAATAAATCCCAGTATTTTAGGAGTTGTTTACTAAGTGCTATTGAAGTTCTTTCCTTCTGGAGAAAGGTGAATTATTATATTACTATATTGCATCTGGTAAGTGAAACATTGTCCATCACCTGGCATAGCACTGTTATCCCAACAGGCTCTCCAGCTCCTTTCCATCCCCAAAGCAGGTCTCACAAGCCAGTCGTTCCACGTGTCATCTTGTGAGATGCTGAACATCCAACAGCTACTGATACTCTTTGTCTGCTCTGATTATGTGCATCTGATGATACAAAAGCTCTCTCTTAATGTACTGGCCATAATGTAGGTGAGAAGGGATGCCTGGCTTTAAATATTCAAGTTTGTCCTGAACCGCTGTGATGACTCTGTTTTAATGCTGTGAGCCTGGGTGCTTCTGGCTGGTCTAATCAGCCCCTTGTTCAGGAGCTGACTGCAATCAGGGCAGCAGGGCTGGCTTTGGGGAACATCTTTCTTGATGCTGAGTGATATGAATGAGGCAGTTCTAATTCAGCAGTGCTGGCACAGAGAGATTAATGCGTGCTCACATCTCCTGCCCGGCCCTTCGCAGCTGTTGTCAGGTGGGAAGCTGTGCTTGGTGAGATGATTCCCAGGGCTGCACTGCACCTGCATGTCCATTGGGATGTTGTCCTACTGTTTAAAAGCTCATTAAAGTTGCATCTCCTGTTCTTAGTTCCCTCCTTGCCCCCCTCTGGCTAGCTGTCCAAGCTTTTGTGAACAAACCAGAATTGATCATAGCAATTAGCTAAGCCCAGGGGAGATTTTGAAATGTTAATGTATATATTTTTTTCCTTGCTATTAGATAGCTCTTCCCTACTGCCAGTGATTTGTGCTTTCATGCATTTGCTCTTCTTCCCTTTAACAGTCTACTGAGAACTCTTATTTAGGTAACATAGTACACCTCAAGACGTTTGTTTAGCTTTAAATTTCTAACTCAGCATCAAACTGGTGATATTTCCAGCAGCTGTTAAAGTCATGCTTGTGTTTTCCCCTCTGAATGGTATGCACTTTACACAAAAGATGCATGGCAAGTGACATTTAATTCATCTAAAAGATGAATGGCCCGAGTAAAGACTTTGTGTACTCGGAAATAAGCCAAACTCTAAGCTGCTACAGGCTTTTAAAGGAGCCAGGTTGTTAGAGCTGTTTCTTGGTTTTACATATATATATATATATATATATATATATACACAAACTTCCTTACCTTGAAACAAGTTCAATAAAAAAGAAAGCCATGTAAATATTTGGTTAAGAGGTGGTGGAAAACTTAAAGCCGTGGCTGTTATGTATGTCTTACTTAACACAGCTACAGCACAACAGCTTACCTCTTTTTGGAAAATATTTGTCTTTTTCCTACAGAAGAAGCATTCAGTGTCCTTTTCTGACTGATTTCCTCTTTCTTTGCCAAAGTTCAGCATTGACCTTGGTTCTGAAGAAGTGGAAACTCAACAGAAAGCTGTGGCTTGCCAATTGAGAATCTCAACTGATGTGGTGGTTTAGTAGTATTGACTCCATGTGGCAGTTCTAATCCAAATAAACACAGCTCACCCTGGGAACTGGATGCTTGCCCTGGAAAATAGGATTGAAGAAATCAAAGCTTTAGCATTTTAGTCTTTAGGATGCAATTGTACAGCACCTAAACAGCAATGTTGTTATGTATTCAAACAGTTTCCTCTCCTGAGTATCACAAGTAAGCACATCTTTTAGGCTAATCTGAATTTTTCCTTGAAGATTATTAATTATTAAAGCTCTTACCTATTTCTGGGATTGGTAGAAGTCCCCACATACTGCATATTTAAGGATGTGGGAACATCTTGCACCAACACCCTTCTTAGATTATTTTTGTTTGTTTTAGAAAAATACCAAACTAGTTTGGTATATTCCCAGTTCATACCTGTACCATTTTGGTGCTCTGTTAGTTAGTTTGCTGAACTATTAAATGTGTTTGTTATGTGAGTTTGTGGACATCCAGGTTTTAATCCTTTCTACCTTGATAATTAGACCCTGTTTTACGTTACATATTTTGTGACAAAATGTGAAGTAAGGTGTTTCCGCTCGATCTCAGTGTAGAACTAGTTCTGGAACAACCTCTGTACTTAGTCATGTGATGCTCTTTTTTTGGGTTGCATCTTTTTGAAGTGAGAGCAGACATTTTAACTGGTGAACTTTGATCGCTTAGGCGATGGCTTAGGTAGGTGGCTTGCGTAACTTAAATTTTCAAGGCACCCTCCAGTCTTGTCTTCTTCTCTTCAAGTCTGCAGGTACTGAACGTGGAGCAGCTGACAGGTTGGCCAGGAAAATCCCCTGCTCGTGTTGCCCCGTGATTCATTCCAGAGTGATGCTGGATTCTGGAGGACAGGACTCTGTGCATGCAAACACATGCCTCCTGCTCCCTCCTTCTCACTTTTGGGAATTCTTGCATGCCAGCCTCGATTTGGAAAGTAGCCAGCTGTGTCCTGGGCTGCATCAAAAGGAGTGTGACCAGCAGGTCAAGGAGCTGATTCTCCCCCTCTGCTCTGGTGAGACCCCACCTGCAGTGCTGCCTCCAGGTGTGGGGCCCCCAACATCAGAAGGATGTGGACCTGCTGGAGCGAGTCCAGAGGAGGCCACAAAGGTGCTCAGAGGGATAGAGCACCTCTGCTATGGTGACAGGCTGAGAGAATAGGGGTTGTTCAGCCTGGAGAAGAGAAGGCTCTGGGGAGACTTTAGAGCCCCTTCCAGTGCCTAAAGGGGCTCCAAGAGAGCTGGAGAGGGAGTTTGAACAGGGATACAGAGTGTCAGAACAAGGGGGAATGGCTTCCCACTGATAGAGAGCAGGTTAGATTAGACATTAGAGAGAAATTCTTCCCTTTGAGGGTGGGGAGGCTCTGGCCCAGGTTGCCCAGAGAAGCTGTGGCTGCCTCATCCCTGGAAGTGTTCAAGGCTGTATTGTATGGGGCTTGAAGCAACCTGGTCTGGTGCAATGTGTCCCTGCCCATGGTAGGGGGTGAAACAAGATGAGCTTTAAGGTCCATCCCAACGCAAACCTTTACGTGATTCTATGATTAAAAGAGCACCAATGCTTATTAAAACTGTTGCAGGTTTGAATCAGCGTGTTAAAGGCCAAACCAATGGTGGTGGTGACCTTTACATTCCCAGGAGGACCTAGCCCTTACCTTGCTCCTTCTAAGTAGGGGTTCTTTTTCTCTTTTGCACTTCCTCCTTGCTTCACTCCAGATGAGTTCTAATTCTTTCTTCTATTTTGACTCCTAACCTGGGTCATCCTACTGTTCAAACACAAACACTGAGTTTGGTGTTTGTGTATAGGGTGCAGTCTTTGATGGGAATATCAATTCTTGTGCTGCCAACAGCATTAGGATTATAGAAAGTACTCTGGAAACCTCAGAAGCATCCTCCATAAATATATTTAATTAAACCCATAGTTTCCAGTATGCCTCAAACACATATATTGTTCCAACTCGTGACATTGTGATAATAAGATGACAGCTTTAAAATGTACTGCTTTGGCTGAGCCTTCTCCTTCCCATCTTCCTTTGTGGTTTTTAGGGGTCTTGATGCTACAGCCTTCATATGGCACATGAATTCTTGGCAGGGTTTCCTCTGCTTGCAGTCCAGACCTTTACTGCTGCTCCTCTCACACATTAAAATGTGCATTTTATTCTGCCCCCAAAGCCTCCAGCTCTCAGTTCCTTGTTGGTGTCTGCACCAGCAGAGAACAGTTCATCACGAGGGAGTAACAAATGCACTGAAATGCCCAACATAAGGATTATTTTGGGTTTGGCAAATGTCAGGCAACTTGTGGAAGACTGATCAGGTTTGGGACAAATAAGCGTGGAATTGATTTATAGGTTTTTCATCAAACATGTTGCTACTCAAACTTGCTTTTTGACAAAATGAGAGATCAGGGACTGGATTTCCTCTCTTTGCTGGCTTCCACCAATGACTTTGTAGCTTGGAAAGAAAATCTTTGTTGCCCTCAACGATAGTTGAGTGGCCCCTGATGAGTCGGCAGTGAGCAATAAGCCTGTGCCACTCATACTGCTGAAACAGTGCTGACACCCACCTTCCAAGCATAGCTTTGTAATCCTGCCAGGAGGTGGCTTTGCCTACTTCTGAAATGTGGATTGACCTGCTGTTCTCAATTCTAGATGGAAATTGAGGGTTTTTTTGGGAGACACCCCACACCGTTGAGTAGCCCCAGGCTAAAGGGAGAGAGAGAGAGACGTGTTCCTTGTTCCTCTTGGTGGGACTTGAGCCAGAATTTCAATTAATAAGACAGATTAGTCCTAACCAACCTTGTTTTGTAACAGAAAAATAACTTGGAAAAGGAGGTTTCGGGTGGAGATGTGTGCCATGTGCTGAGCTGGATCAGAGCTCTTCTCTGCAGCAGTGGGTTCATGTGCATCCAGGGATTCCCTCTCAGCTGTGCTGCAGCCCAGGACAGAGGCAGGGCTGTAATTTTGGGTTTTGAGAGATGGACTTAGCCAGGACTGCCACTGGTACTGTTTTAAGACTACTATAAATGTAGGCTTAAGGAGAATAATGTATTTCATGATCATTCCTCTAGATAATTACTTTTAATTCACAGAAATAAATCCCCCATATATTTTAAAGCAATTAGATTGTGGCTCTCTGCACAGCCTTGCAAGTAGGCTGGTGAAGCCTGTCCAGTTCCACGCACACTAATCCCAACACCACCTGTGTTATTTCAATGGCATGGCAAAGCTTTTCTGTCCTGGAGATTTGTAGGCAGTGGGAATTCAGCAGGAGCGTGGTCAAGTGCTCTGCCCTCAGCTCTGGCTAACGCTGGCTTTTTTCTTTACAGTGTAGATAAACATTCTCAGTCATTAGAGTGATTATGCCTTAAAACCTTCAGCTTAGATTTCTGAGCTACAAGTTTTGATCCTAAATGAACCAATTTTTCCTTCCCCCGTGGTATTCCCGTATTTGGATGAAGCAATTTGAAGTCAAGCAAAGGCAATTTAGCTTTGAAAACATCAACATATTGTTCGCAAACTGCAGCAGTAATATTTATTTGTGTGGGAACTTGACAGCACCTCAGGTGACTCCCATTGCCAGTGTGTGGGTCCCTGTAAACGTGAGCTTAAGAAAACACAAGTATTTAAAGATGCCTTGTCTGGTCTGATCTGTTTGCACTCAGAGAGCCCATCTTCACTGTAAGCACTGGAAAATGGGGCCACAGTTTCACAGTACAAAGCAACAGCAACACTGACTTCAGGAAAGCTTTTCCCTCTCTACCCAAGTCTGGCTGTTCCCACTACTGTGTTGGGGGCAAGTGGATTGGATCTGGCTTAAAACCTTTTAAAAAAAAAATGCAGTAGTTCTGGTCCTGGATTTTTCTCTGCAGGAGCAGGGGAGAAGGGGAAGGAGGAACAGAAGGGTAGTATTTGCTTGCTTTCTCTCATTGAAAGCTCAGCCCTGCAGATATTTGGGCTGAAATAACATGGGCAGATGCTGGACTGAGAGGGGAAAGGACTGGGGCAAAGTCATGGGGTGTAGAGGCAGGAAGGTCAAAAAGGTAGTTTTACTAGTTTCTTTGTAATGATTGTGTTCTCAGAGCTAACCAGATCAGAGATCTGCCTGCCTAGAGCTCCTTGCCAATTCTGTTGTTAATTATATTTGCCTCAAGTTTTTATAACACAGGTTTATTTGCAACTAGGTGTGGGAATTCCAGCATTTGCTCATGGTATGTTTAAGAGCTCAGAGCATTGTGATCTTTTTTTCAGGTTCTTTTTTAGTTTTTTTAAGATGGATCTTAATTTCTTTGAGCACCTGACCTTAAATAATACTGTTTTAAGAAAACAAAAACAACCCCTCAAGGCAAATCACATTAAATTTCATAACTGAATCAACTGGATGCCAGTTCTTCATCATTTTTCCATTTACAGCACTGCCATGCTCTAGCATACATTGTTTCTTAAACAAGCCTTTCTGTCCCTGTGTCCATTTTCCTCCATTGCTTAATATTCAAGAAAGTGCTGTTGCTTCCTAGGGGGTCCTGGTTTTGCTTCAGACTGCCTCGAAGCATGCTTTGTTCTTGTTGCAAAAGTATCATAATTGGCTAATCCTACCCTTATATCCCTATAGTCTAATGTTTTGGGTTTTTATTGTTTAATGTGCTTAGTAATGTCAGCTTAGCCTTGAACCTATTAAAAGGTTGTGTTGCTTTGTTTTTAACCTTTTTTCTTCTCACTGTGATGTTAGTCTATGCTCAGTATCCATGATACTGTCTCATAGCCCTGATATCTCTCATCTTTTCTCTTCCTTTGAGAATTGGTCTAAACCATTCTCAGAGTTTTTAGTTAAAAAAAAACCCAAACCAATGTTTTAAGTCTGTGTGTGTATCTGTCTGTCTTTAGGGATTTATTCTAAGTGGTCTTTTGCTCCTCATAAGTCTTCTTGATTTGGATGCCAAAAGGATATTGAATGGTATTAAGAGATTATTTGGCTTATTTTGAAATAAAACCTGTTTAACTGAAGAAATGCCTGTTTTCCCTGGGACCCTCACTCTTGCATCCGTAATTTAAGAGTACAGGTGTCAAAGATAGAGATGACTGGCTTAAGTACTTACCTTGGAACAGTCTAGTTGACTGTTGTAGGGGTTTTCTCTATGTATTCTAGCAGGAAAAAAAATCTGCACATAGTTGCTGTAGATAAACTAGGCTTTTGAGTCATATCTGTAGATTTGGTTGGTCAGTTTGGGTAACTGAACTGAACTGCAATATTATCGATCTGCTTTCTTCCCAGGTTTGAGAATGCATTGGATAAATGCTCCTGATAGCAGAGGAGGCTGTCACTTCCATTTTTTAGGTGGTCTGGTATCTTGTGATACACAGCAAAACATAATTAGAATGTCACAGAGGATTTTCATCTTTCCAGCCCTTCTCCAATCCCCCATTTTCCTTTTCTCCTCTGTAGGTGCTATATTTCCAGCTCATGATGGAAGCTAACAGCTTCTCTTTCAGCTTGTTGCAGGCAGCTTGAAATGTGAAATTCGAAATGAAATGAGGTCTCTGGAGTTAGTTCAGAATGTTGCTTCTTTTCTCCTCCCTGAAGGTTTAGATTTCTGCCATTAAGTGTTTTACAGAAAAAAACAAGTAGTACAGGCCTCATCTGCTTTTGTAAAGCTTTGCAGGAATGACTCTTTGAAGAAAGAACAATTCTGCAATTAGTAGGATTTTGCTCGGTGTTAAAGGTTGAAAATCTTGCTGGCAAGGAAACTGGGCCTGTGCCAGAACATGCTTTTAAATATCTGTATTCTGATCCTGTTTCCAAAGGCAATACCAAGAAAGCCCAGCCCCTTTACTTGGCTGCTGGGGAGAAAGCATCGTGCTGGAAGGAATCCATCTTATCAGCTTGTGCCCTTTTCCTTTGAAGAGGAGCTCTTTGTCCTTTGCCTTTCTGAGAGCCTTCTGCCTCCCTCCTACCAGCGAGGTTTCTTGCCTACTGTGTCCCGCCCGAGCTGCCTCGTTAGTGTGGGGCTGATTTGGCCATTCCGCAGGGGTGAGCTGCCATCAATAGCTCCCTCCTCCCTCTGGCACACGGGAACGCTCCCTGTTCCTGCCTGCTCTCCATCCCCCCTTATTCAGTGTTCAGAGCCTCTTCATCCACAGGGATGGATCATCTTTGCCTAATGGTGCACAAGCATCATCACCATGTCCCTGGTTTTCCTTTGTCAGCCCTGATTCTCACCAACGATCTTGTGTGTGATCATCAGATTGGGTCCCTTGTGACAAGAAGGACATTGTGGTGCTGGAGTGAGTCCAGAGAAGGGCAGTGGAGCTGGGGAAGGGTCTGGAGCACAAGTCTGATGAGGAGCAGCTGAGGGAGCTGGGGGGGCTCAGCCCGGAGCAAAGGAGGCTCGTGGGGGGGACCTTTTTGCTTTCTACAACTCCCTGAGAGGAGGTTGTAGCCAGGTGAGGGTTGGGCTCTGCTCCCAGGGAACAAGTGACAGGACAAGAGGGAACAGCCTCAACTTGTACCAGGGGAGGTTTATATTGGATATTAGGAAAAAACTCCTCATGGAAAGTGTTGTTGAACACTGGAACAGGCTGCCCAGGGAAGTGGTGGAGTCACCAACTCTGGAGGGATTTAAAAGACATTGGATGTGGCACTTTAGTGGTGGGCTTGGCAGTGCTGGGTTAACAATTGGACTCGATCTTGGAGGTCTTTTCCATCCTGAATGGTTTTATGATTCCATGATTAAGAGCTGCGTGAGTTCTCAGCTTCCCCCCCGTAGATGTCGATGGTACATAGAAGCATGTCCAGACATCGCTGGTTTCTCAGAAACAGATGGGCCTAAAATGGCATCATGGGACCGGAATTTTATTAGTTATCGTTGTTCTTATGCTTTGGAAAATTAATTTAATTTGAGATAACTAATGAGAAAGTGGTAGGGGAGCCTTTCCCATGGCGGCTTTGCTGCGGCTCTGCCTCTGCCATTTGCTGGGTGGGTTGGTCTTAATACATCCATTAACGTGACTCCTCTTGGTCGGAGCGAGCTCCTGGCTGCCAATCTGCTCTGTCTGCTGCTGTCACTTCCCGATGTAGAACATGAACCTGTGAGCCATTATGTCACTAATAACCATAGGCCTCTTTGAATGCTCTTTCCTGGTGAGCAGCCACTGTTTCTGCAGGCTTGGAGGATGGAAGGGAGGGATGAACGAGGTGGCTTGCACTTGCAGGAGGTATTTTTTCCTGCTCTGTAGGACAAATGCAGGAATGTGTAGTCTGTACATGTTTATTTTCAGCAGTACATCAGCAATCCTTGCCATGTTTTAAAAACTGACTCTGAGTTGCTATGTACTACAATATTGATGTCTTTCAAAGAAAGCTGCCAGAGAAAGCTGATCAAAGCAGAGCAGAGAGAAAACACAAGCTTGGAGCATTTGAGTTTACTGACCTCATTACCTTGTCTCCAGCACTTTAAATTAAGATGTTTAGATGACAAAATTGCATCTTCCTGAGACTGAGAATTGGTTTTGATAGCACACTGAAATTGTAGTATCTGCTACCTCTGGCCCTTACTGCATAATTCATAATGTCTTCTGTACCTAAGCCTTAATTAAACCTCCAGATAAGTTGGGTTTTAGTGCTATTTACACATTCTGACCAGAATAGCCTTACTTTCGTGCCAATGTCACTGTTTCCCACGGATTTCTGAGCAGGGAGCAAATGGATCAGCTTGTGTCCTTTCATGTCTCTATTTGCCATATGATTTTTTTCATTGTTACCAAGGCAACCCTTCTACCCACCCCCCAACAGGCGAGCTCTCAATACAATGTAAGTTATTGTCTGGAGCAATTATTAGGCTATTATTAAAGCCCTATTGAGATATGTCAGTATCCCGTAGGAATTTTAAACAAGTGGGAGCAGAGACAATAGCGAGCATTAGAGGACTGCGAACGCATCGTGCCGCTGGTAGCGTGGGGAGGATGCCTGCAGCCCTCCTAACAATGTCTCATAAAAACTATGAGCAGTCTTCCCAAACTGACAGAAGTCAGGACGTGCCAATGTGGATTAACACTGGAAGGGGAAAAGAGGGGAAAGCGCTCTATCAGGGCTCTGGGGCTGCGTGCTGCTCCTCACGTGTTCGCCGTGCACGCCGAGCATCTTCGCGTGAGTGGAGTACAGCCCACGGGGACGTGCTGTAGTGAGTGTATTGTTTTGATGGAAATGATAGTAAAATATCCCCATCCCACACGGATGGGAGAGCGTTCTTTGTTAGAAAGTCTTCTCCATTTACGACGCCTATTTGTGTGTCCTGAGTTTCAAAGGGAATTATCCATCATCGGTGGCAGGATGTGCGAGAGCTGGGCAGCGAGAGGAGATAAGAGAGGAGGGTGACTCTTGACATGGTTTTATTTATTACAGCATTTTCTTTTCCAAACTAAGGCTTTTCCAGTTTCCCAGCTGTGGGAATTCAGGAGATATAGGAGCAGTACTTGCCTTGCAGCCTCCCCTTACAGTACATGTTTCCTGCTGGTGCCACTGGGGTTGTATTCCTGAAGCCATCACTGCTCACGCAGCCATAACAGCCCAGCCTTTTCCATACTGCCCCATATCCTGGGACTGCATTTTCTGTCGCCTTTGTCTTGCTGATGCAGTCCTTCTGTTGAGCAATAGCAAAACTGACAGGGTTTTATAGCACTGTATCGATTTCTTCCAGGAATTTCCTTCCAAGAAACTGCAGTGTTGTCATGGGTCAAAGATGTCACCAGACTGATTTGGCGTTTCGTCTGTGACAGTTGTCAGAAGAGGCTGTGGCTCGCCCAGAACATCTTTGTCTTGGGCTGTGCAAATGTTAAGAGCAATTGTGAGTGCAGATGGAGAATCCACTAATGATGCTGCATATGCAAAAAAGAAAAAAAAAAAAGAAGCAGAGGAGTTTGCGAGAACCTTATTTCTGGCTGTTGGAAAGTGAGACTGTTTCTGGTTATTTAGAAGCTAATTTCTCTGTGAAAATCACTTTAAACTCATGTAAATAGAAGATCCACCTCCATGATTTCCCCTTCCCACTGCTTGGGAAAGGTCTTTTCCTCCATCCCACGCTTAATGCAGAAGTGGAGAGGTTTGCCTCATCCCTCTGCACAGTAGTGTGTAACGATAAATATTTGGGGATGTGTTTGTGTGTCTCTGATTTGGTGTTTCTCTCAGATTAGAGCACAGAATCATAAGGCTGTAGTGCTTAGTCTGATGTATAACATGTTTCTCGGTTCTCATTTATGACTTTTCTGCTGTTTACTTCTCACATAGATTTTGTGTCCATGGATAGCAGCAGTGAGGGGTTCCCAACTAGTAGAGAGATCCAAGTGCATCTGAATCCATCTGCTGCTGGCATCTGGCAGCTGTCTGTCAGGTAAAGCCTGGGGTGGCTTCAGTTTTCCAGTTCCTCCATCGTTTCAGTGCTTGCCTTCGCTCCGCTGGCTGTTTTCCTGACCTCTGGTGAAACAGGGGATGGGAATTGTGTGAGCTCCGTGGTTACCCGGAGGTTTGTGGGCAGCAGCAAAGAAAACTGAGCAAATGCTCTCACCACAGCTGCTCAGTGCTGTTCTGTGTTTCAGCAGCTTTAGAAGCAGCTCACCCCATCTCATTAATGAACACTGAAGTGATGCAGAAGTTGGTTCATTGAGACTTTGTTAAAGACTTGTTAGAGAAAGTCGGGTTTCGTAACTAATGGCACTGGAATATCTATCAGCATATGCCTTTTGACAGTGTTACCATTTCAGGCTCTGAAAATGATGTAACTATTTTACTATAATAAAATAATTACAATTTTCAGAGAGGAATCTGGGGCAGTAGGCTATGGCTCATAAAAACACTTGCTTTTGGCAAACATTTTACAGCTCAAAATAAAAAGCAATTATTTGAAATTATAAAATCTCTTTTGCACAATGTTGCAAACCTTTTTTTTAAGTACTGGCAGCATTCCTAGATGTGTATAACTTGTCTGAATAACCATCACCTCTATGGAACATAATTTAGTTCTTGTCAGATTTGCCTACTTGAAACTTTGTTATGAATATTTTAAACATGGGCTGTTGCTGTTGAATCTTTGCTGCTAGTTGTAGAGGTGGTGTGTATTTATACTGCATTTGCAGGGAAAGAGTTTATTTTTCATCTTTCAGTGCTAATGAAGCTGCTAATGAGGAGAGATACATAGTTTGTGGGTATGCAAAGAACATTTCACAGGTCATTTCTTAAGTAGTGTTAAACAACATGCTAATAAGGCATGCTAGGTGGATGTGTTAGTGAATCTTTAATTTCAAATAGCAGAAGCAAACCCTAAATGATAAAATTCTTTACAGCTAGCTGCAAAAATACTTCTGCATAAAATGTCACTTGCTATAAATTTCCTAAATTTGCTCTTCTACAATAAACACAAAAGCGAATGATATCCATTAGTTCAGCAGCAGCCACTCGGCTTGGTCTTTTCAAGCTCATTCTTAAAAAGCAAGATTGATTTAATGTTCAGTGACTTTTTGTGTAGAGGCTGCCCGTGTGTGGTTGTGTTTTGTGCCTTGTGGGTGTTCTCCTGTCCCTGCAAACAATCCCGTGTAACTGATAGTGTCAGTTGAGCCGGGTGATCCGTGGCTGGTGCACCGCGGCTGCTCCAGCGCTGCCGACAGAGGACTCGGATTCTGGGATGGGTGTGACATCCCTAAAAAAGAGAAAGCTATTTTTTTTTTTTCTCCAAGAAATGATTACAGTTCCCATTAATCTACATTTCGTTGTGTGCTGTTTGATATCTCGTGTTGATGTGTTCTCTTGTGCCATACGAAGCCCGCAGGTCTCATCAGTGTCTTTGCTTTATGGTTGTTGAGTGTATTAACACCAAATGGACCTATGAGATGTCAGGGTGATGGCAGCGAATGCTCAGCTTGATCCTGGCTACAAATTTCAAACGTTTTTTAGACCCCTGGTCTGTTTGAAGACTTGAATTTCTTCCCAAAGAATTTTTTCAGGCTCGCTTCTGCTCTGTCCAGTGTTATGTGTATGTGACAGCCTGGAAGTGGCAAGCCCCAAAGCCGGAGATTCTTCTCCAAAGCTGGAAACTCTTTCCTCAAAACGATCTGTGTGTGCTGAGTTTGTCACTTACAGAAAACATGCTGGCTTGGCTATTTCCATTGTGTCAGCAGTTCCTCTTGTAATAGTCTCAAAATTGGCGGTCACTTCTTTCTGCATCTCAGAGGTTAAGACAGACCCATCAACAGATACTTGGGTAAATTTACATCCAAGACCCAGGACACTCCTTTGGTCTTAAACGCAGCTATCCTTTATCCAGCTTAATTTGGGATGACAACAATAGAGGAAGTTCTCACCTGTGGAGAGCAAAGATGCACCAAAGCTTTTGGTGGAGCACCTATCAGTATGGTTTGGTTTTTTTTTTTTTACAAAGAGTTGTTGGAATCCTTCTGGCAGCCCCATCTTGTATTTCTGCTGAATTCTGACTGTTTTGTCATCTGCATGCTACCTGCCATGTGGCACATTTCATATACTTGTTTGGCAAAGGAGAGGAAAATACATCCATGTTCTGCTTTAAAAATAGTGCCGCCGTCTGTAAGACCACTTGTGTTGTGTGGGGGGATTGCCGTGCTAACACTGTCTCTGGAGGCAGATTGATAGCTACAGAACTGCAGTTTCGGGCTCTGTGTGTGTGAATTGAGTGATAAAACAGCCAAGAAACCTGAAAATTAATTCATATGTTCAATGTGAGTTTGCAGGAGGGGGGAGGGCTTTAATCTTTTGGATTGGTTAAAAGGTACCATTATTTCAGAGAAGGGCAAGAAGCTTCATGAAAAGCTGAGTTGACTCCAGTGAGCTAAAAGAGGTGGCTGAGACCTTGGACACATTTAGCAGGAATAGAGGCTGTGTTTCTAATTGAGGGTGATGGAGACCAAACCAGAAGCAAATAACTCTTGTTGGTGGCAGGACCAAGTGCAGCATCAGCAGCTTCCTTCTTTATCGCCACAGAGGGCAGGCACACAAGTGATATTACTATCCTGTGTACATTTGTCTGTATATTCAAAGCCAGAGTGGTTTAGTGTTGGCAAACACGAAGTTTTTTCAGTTTGAGAAATTGCTTTGAGGTTAGTTGTGTCTCTCTCTCCCTCAGGAAGCTCAATGTGCACAGATATGGACCTTTTTCTTATGCCTCTGGCTTAAATTTCCACTTCATTCACTCCATCCTGTCCCTCCTAACCCATCCCTCTTTTCTTTCACTACTGTAATGAATTAATGATTTTATGTAAATGTGGTGTTTGATGGACTGAGGAGGTGTGCCTTGGGACTTGTTTAAGCTATCACATAGGAAATGCATCATCTGCTTCATGTTTTCTGCAATTGCACTCAGTTTTATTTTTCCTTTATTCCTACTCCCTCTTCTCTAATTTTCCTCCTTCAAAACAGGTCTTTAAGTATGTTTAGACCTTTTGCCTGGGTTTCAGGATTTAATTATTTTATCCATCCTAACTCTGTGCCCTACCCCCCCTTATTTTCCACTCTAAATGTGAAGAAAAAAAAAGCAACCATCCCTGCATTACATACCTGATTGCTATTCAGTTCCCAAGGGAGAGACACGGGGAGCTAAATGCAAGGGCTGGAGGTTTGGGCTCTCTGGTTAGATTCACTGAATGTCACTAATTAGAGCAAAGTAGCCACTTACATATTTATTCATCTTTCAGAACAGTTGGTGAATCAATTGGGTGAATGAACTGGGGCAGCTTCAGTGCTTCTTGTGTTGAATATGCTGAAGGACCAACCCCCAAACCCTTTGTGCTTAACCCCTAAATCTGTTGAGGTTGGTTCTTTGTGGCTTGCTGGTATAGACCAGTATGGCTGTAACGAAACTTCATTTCTTTCTGACTTTTAGGTGATGCTTTTTCCACTGCCCTGTCTTCTGCTGTTGAAGAGGAGCTGATTCCAGCCTCTGAAATATTTGCCAAAAATAAAAAACTTCTGGTGAGAAAAAAAAAAACAAACAATGTTGCCTTTAAGGCCATCCTCACCCTACTTCTAGTTAGTGGTTTAATTTATCTAAAGCTTAAATTAAAAATTAAAGGACATAAAATAAGGACAACAACCACTTGTGCCGATGCACGAATGAAACAGCACAGAATAACCTTGCGGTTCACGGCGGATTTTTTTTTTAGACAGTGCAGATGGATTTCCCCCAAAACACCTTGAAGTGTTGCCTTTCACCAATATTCTGTCTGAATTTAGCTCCTAATTGATAATAGCTCATTTACTTTCTCGGAGCAGGATGGTGACAGCCTCCCGGTCCCCCCTCGCTGGGAGATTTGCATTCCATCTGCTCCGGCTGTTGATTAGCAGCACGCCGGCTACATGAGCAGTGCTTCTGGATGCTGCGGTCATCTGTTGCAATAGAATTCTTCTGCGAGGACACAACCACAAAGCTGAGAGCGTGGTTAGGGGAGCAGTATAACCATTTTGGGGGTTGCTCTCACGGGGAGTTCGTGCATTTGTTGAGTCCAGATTTCCTGGAGCAGAGCAAAAGCTTTCAAACGCTTGGCGGACAAAGCTCCGAGCTCCTCCCTGCTTGCTGCTGCTGTTTGGAGTGTTTTCTCTCCATTCCGGTTGAATCACCTGTACTTTAAACAAGGATCAGCCTTTAATTTAACAGGTTTTGCGAAGAAGAAGGTTTCAAGTCAACCATAGCTTCAAAGCAGGCAGTATCTTGTTAACTGCTGCTTGGCAAAGTTGCTGTGTACAGCACACAGGTTCCTTTGGGAGGATATCTGTAGACGATTTATTCAAGTTTATTGAAAATACTATTGTTCTGTCCATTTGCACAGCTGATTCTGCAACTGGGACTTAAATTCAGACTTTCTGCCACTATCACAAAAAGGGGTAAAATAGAATTAAATGTGGTGGCTCTGTAACATGTTCTTTGAAATGTAAATAAAGAGGTGACTTAGGAAATGGGGCCATTGAGGTTTTTACCCTCAGCATACTTCGAGTTTGTGTTTGAATGCAAAACCTTTCTGTTGCCAGTTACTTCTGCAGTTTGTGTATTCCCTTCCCACAAGGTTTTGTTCGGGAAGCAATAGAAATTACTGAATGGTTCCTTTTGCCTATTTATTTACCGAGTGCCAGCAGTGCTGTGCATTGAGCCTGAGGGAAATGGGGAGGGGGGAAGGGGAAATCACATGCCTCTCAATCTTTCTTCCTATTTGGGGTGTAAAAATCCTTTTCAGAAGGATTCATTCCCGTTCCAGTCTGGCAGGGATGCTCCAAGAGGAGATACCCGTGTGGTTTCTGGCTAGGGGCTTGTGCTGTGAGAAATGAAAGCGATTAGCTTGGAAGACAGACAAGCAAACAAGTGCAGTCCTGGTCTCTGCTGCATTTTAATCTTAAACTAAAATTACCCCTGGAACACAGCAGCTCTGTTGAGGAGTTGAAGAGGGCATAGACTTTCAAATCAACCCCTTTGAAAGACCATCTTCTCTCCCCTTGAAGGAAGGACGTTTGGTAGCAAAGCTGTGTCTGAGGAATGCTGCTTTTACTTAAATTGGTTTTAAACAAGCCCTTTAAGCGCAGGATTGAAAGGAAGGGAGGGCAAGGGATGCTCCCTGAAAGTGTATTTAGAAGAAAACAACTCCAAACTTGTGGGGACCTGCACTGGAGTAGTTCTGGTTATCTGCAATTTACCACAGTGTCTCCGGGCATGCTTCAATCCATGTTTTTTAATTAATATAGCAGGGTAGGGCTCAGCTGGGTGGCTGTGCACTGTGTGAGCAAGGAGGAATATAACCTTGGCTAGGCTTTGTAATGTTGTGGTGAGGATCCTACAACATCTGTTGCTGTAATAATGTAAGAATTAAAGCAGAAGAATTACTGCCTTGAGTGGAGAAGCAGCTACCTTAATGTTCATTTGCTGGTGTTTTAGCTAGACTTATATCATTTAAAAAGAAAAATCTTGTTTTAAATTGTGCCAAACATTTAGGAAGGTGCTGCTATAAACATTTATGAGAATTAACAATCTGTTCTGCTCCTGACTGTGGTCTGACTGTAAGGAAGCCCTGGTAAAATCTTACACAGAGCCACTCCCGAGCCTTGTTCATTTCTCTGAGATACCTGAAAATCATATTTTTCTTCATCTGATAATTGCTTGCTTATTATTTTCTTGCTGTTTGCTCTTATTAGCTAGTAAAATAAAAAGGGAAAAATGAATTTGAGTAGTGGTGGCTCCCTGGGGGGAAATTAAGCCATTGATAGCACGTTTGAAGTAGGTTTGTCTTTGTATCCTGCATTCGCTGTACTCCATATGGGGAACCTGTTGTTGGTTCTGCATCATTTGTTTTGTCTTTCTAGTTGCTCTTAATATTAATTGGAGTCTTTCCCAAGACACAGTTCTGTTAATCTTCCTTTTGTCATTTCCTCCTTCCCCGCCCCCGGTATCCCCAATGAATATTCTCTCCTGTGTCTGAAAAAAGCTTTAAAATACCATTGTTGTTGTTTTTTTTAATGATGATGGCCCGTTTATTCACCTGGGTTTTTTTACCACCAGTATTTGTGTTTTCATTTGTTTGCTTAACTTCTGAATTTTGTATGTGCTGTAATTGTTATAAGGATGCAAATAGTTTCCTGGAGTGATGGGTATAGGTCTCTTATCAGCTCGAATTATGCAAAATGTTTTGAATTAGCTGTAATTCCCTTCTCTGCCTCCCCCCAGACAAGCAGAGCTGAGCAGGGTTTCTCTGGGGACACCGATGTGCTGTGCAGGAGCAGCCTTTTTCCTTGTACATCTCATCCTGTCCCGGGAGCGTTAAGATCGGGAAGCACACTGTGCTACTTGTGTTTTTAAAAAGTTAAAATACCCTTCATCACACCACTTCCCTAAAGGTTTTCAGTATCACTGCTGGCAACTTCAAGGAGGCACTTGCTCCATCTTGAGATTCTCACAGTTTTGCCTGTGGCGATGGAAATAAATGACCATCCTGGACTGCAAAGCTTTCCCTTGAGCTTATCCCTTATTTTGCAAAACCATAGTAGGCAGTAAAGTGCTTTTTACAATACTGGTACCTACCAAAGCAAGATGCTTTTTTAGAGGGACTGATGTGATGGCTAAATGAGAAATGGCAATTTCTGTGGTGCCTTTGCAGAGAACAGTTGCCAGGAACTGACCAAAATGTTCTTGTAAGCCCTGAGGTGGTTCTGGGTCTGAGGTTTCCACCTCCATGTCTAGTGGAAGGTGTCCCTGCCCGTGGCAGAGAGGTTGGAATGAGATGGTCTTTAAGGTCCCCTTCCAACCCAAACTGTTCCATGATGATGTACAGTGACAGATGACAACAAGGAGAAAGCAGAGGAGTTTCCTGACAGAAATAGTTGTTGTATGGTGGCTTTATTGAACAAGTTTGAAGACATATGGGTGGAGATTGCTTATGTAGCACAGAGAAGAGGCTCATGACTTTTGCCTAGTATGGAGAAAATTCCATTGTTCAGAACAGTGCTGACTCTGATTTGCCAATGAATTACTGAATTACCTGCAGCAGGATAAAACAGCTCTGGGTTTAAATAGCTTCAACCCTCAAAAGAAATATTTCGAAGCCCTCTAAACACCACCTCTGTAGTTGGAGTATGTTTTCTCCCTGTTCTGCCTGAAGTTGACCCTGATGCTTGTTTCAGGCCTATTCTTGGCCTCTAATTCATGTTCCCTGCCTGGCAGAATCCATCAGGGAAGCGAGGAGGTTGAGACTGACCTTTTCCAGCACATATGTTTGGGCAGTTGTACCAGAGCAGCTGAGATTGAGGGGTGCAAGGACTCACAGAAGTGCTTGAATTCAGAGTGAAGTTTTGTAAAAACTAACTTGATGCCTCTGCTTCTGTGTTACTTATCAATCCAGAAAGGCTGATGTGGGTCACATTTCTGCAACTATTTAAGGCCTCTCCAGGTAAAAGTGGGGTGTTGGTCTGCTGGGCTTGATCCCACAGCACTTGAACAGGGTATGGTTTTAATGCTGAAAGATGGCATTTCCTAAAGCTCTCGGAGTGTGTACCCTGCTGGTGGCCACCTGCAAATCCTGATGAAGAACAGAACTGCTTAGGCTTTATGAGTCTCAGTTTGGGTGAGTGTGGTCAGGGTGCAGGGGGTGGCGGAGCAGCATAGATGGTCTGCTTGTCAGGCTGCATTTGCAGGGATGGCTTTATCCCTGGGAAGATGTTGATAGTATCTAGGTCTCTTGTTTCAGCATAAATTAGCACTTTTCTTGTAGGACTTGCTTTATGCAGGACCTGATTTTTGCCAGCAATTTAAAAGGAAAAATAAAAAATGTGTATATACGGTGAAAAAAGTGATATTTGGTGGAGGGAGGAAAAGAGTGGGGGAGAAAGCACCGAAAAAAACAAGACTTAAATTCCATTTCAAGATGATTCTGCCCTGCCTCTATCTTGTTTGTCAGATATGTGAGTGACAGGTTAAGTCTGTCATGGCATGCATATATGAACTTTTGTTCAACCTTATTAGTCCTTTTCCGGGGAGGAGATTTTCTTTTTACTTTGTACATCACTGTCATACCAAATATCACCTTCACCATGGGGGCTGTGGACAAAGGGAAATGTCCCTAAGGGAATGGAAGCTTGGACCTGCTGCATAGTGAATCACCTGCAGAGCACGTGTGGTATAGATAAGACAAATATTGCTGCAATCACTTGTGTAACACCACATCACAGTGGATTCTTAGTTTACTTTGTTTCCCAACTTATTTCTTCTTTTAAGCGCTTTATGTTTTTGCACTAAAATATTTATTTGGTGGAGCAACCTCTTTTAGTTGAAGATGCCCCTGCTCGTTGCTGAGGGACTGGACTAGGTGGACTTTAAATGTCCCTTCCAACCCCAAACTATTCTGCAATTCTATGATTTTTATTTCTATTTAAAATAGCTAAAAGCATACTAAAATGTCTCAAAAGTGTTTTAGGATCAGTTGTGCTGGAGTACACAGGCAGTTTGCATCCAAGACAGGGATGGCTTTTCCCGATAAGAGAGTTTGAGGAGGGAAGACTGGAGGCACACGAGCTGCTGGAGCGTTGGCAGGAGGTGAGGGGCTGCTGAGAAAAAGACCAAAGCTCGAACGTGTTCAATCTGTTTAACAAATAATTGAGACATTTAGTGTGTTCATATCAAGGGTACAGGCATGTGATTCCAACTCCAGTGAGCTGTGTTGGCTTCCCCAATGTCTCCCTGTCAGCTGAGCTGTGGGGTAATGCCTTTAGTCATCTCTCAGCGCAGGATGGACGCGAGTCCAAGCGGGTGATTTGATATTCCAGCTAAATCAGTCTAACAGGTGACTGCTGCCAGAGGGGGAATCTCCCTCTCGCTGCCTCCTCCCTGTGTGCCAGGAGCTCTTTCAGAGGACTAAACCACAGGAAACTAGTTTATTGATCAATTAGGTTTTTAAAGCTTTTTAGTACTAATGCTCAGTCGTTCTCTAAATACCGGATTAACTTCCTGAACTGGTTCACTGGGCTCGGATGAACAGCAGTTCCAGAGCAAGAAAAGGACATCATGTGTATGTCTGAGAAAGGATATAAAGGACAGCCAAAACTGCTGCTGAAATTCCCCATCACTCCATCTCCATGCAATTTTCTTAGGAAGGAAGAACTTTATCTAACAGTACAAGACTTAAAAGTGTGCTTTATCAACATTCCTTTAACTGGCTGTAATCTCAGTTTATTTTAATTCCTGTCTTGTTTTTTTTTATGTCAGATGTTCTGACGGGTTTTGTGCAGTTTTAATGAGAAGGTAATTGTTATTGCTCAGTAAAATTCTGGAAATAAAACTACTAAAACTGGAGGCTCAATAAAAGAAGCATAAACAGTCACTTTATTACGAAGCTTCATCTTCTGACAGAAACCTTTTTTGCTTGATTAAAATATTCACAAATCAAATTTACATCTTTCCTGATAAATACGAATGCACATTAAAAAAGATTAGAAAGTTTCCTCTTATTTCTCTTTCCGTGCCATGAAATACGACCTTCATTCAGGACATGGGGCAGGGAAACAGCACTTGTGGGTTTTAGGGTGAGGGATCTCTGCTATATTCAGCACTGGAGTATTTGAGTTTCCTTTGATTGCCCCTTGCTGCTGTTTTTCCAGTCCCCATGGTCTCCCACGGGGTTCCAAGATCTTCTCCCTGTGGAAGTCCCCAGTGTTCCATCACTGCTTTGGGGGCTGGCACAGATCTGGACGACTGGGGTGATCTTCCCTTTCTTTTTCTGGAACTCACATATTTATTTGTTTAAATGTCATTTAGCTAAAAAGTCTAACTCTAGCACTTGTCCCGATAATCAGCAGAGGGTTTGCTGAATTCATTGAGTTTTGCCAGGCTGAAGAGAAAGGTGGGGAAGGTGAATATAAGGAAAAACTTCAATTTGAACTCTGAGCCCCTAATTTTCTATCAACAATTCTGGTCTTGGTTTTCCATGTTGCTCTGGGATTTGTTTTCTATTTATCTTCTTGGTTTAAGGACCAAATTGGGCAACTTAGGGAAGTGTCCTTATTTCCATCCATGTGATTTAGCAGAAGGAAGGTTTTTCAGATTGTTTTGTAGCTGTATAAAACAAAGCTGTGCTAATTTACTTGAGGTCCGTTCAGTGAATCTCAAAAACATGAACAGATGCTGCTGAGTTTTTAGTTTGGTGGCCCCACCATTGAAGAGGAGGAATAACAATCAGCTTAAAGGCTGATGAAGATCTCTCTTGGTAGAGGGAATGGATGGCAGTGCTGAACTTGTCTCCTGTAGCATCTGCCAGAGGTGCACGGGCCAGTTCAGATTCCATGTCTGTGAGAGGCTGGAGTATCTTTGCTTTGCTTAACCCCCAGTGTGTCAACTCTGATATGGTTTTTTTGTGCAACCATAATTGCTGCTGTCTTGTCTTGTTTTAATGAAAGCCAGAACTGGAGACAGCAGCTTGAGGAACATGCAGGTGCGTTGTGTAAGCAGGGAATGTCCTGTGTGATCCTGGTGATTCCACAAAGCTGTGGGATCTCTGTTTGCATCGTTGGTTACTTGTCTAAACTGAGCATTCACGGCCTGGACAGGTTCTGGTATGCACCAGCTGTGTAACTTAACCCTGGTGCTCTCCATTCTTCGTCTTGGAGTCTGGTAATGGTCACTGAAAATTGTCATCTGGACTCTTAGTTCCTGATGATTGTCTTTCCTTCACCCTGAAGTGTGTGACAGTATTTCTGGTCAAGCCTATTTGGAAGTATTTGCAAAAAACACATATTGATTCTTTACTTCCCTTCTTGAAAACAGAAGAATTTGAAGCTTGTTGTTAACCAGGGAAAGCAGGTATTGAGAGTGCTGTCCCTGTATGACATCTTCTGGCTGTCAGGACCTGGCTCCAGCTCTGTCACCCTGTATTACCAATATTTTTGTGGTAGGTTTTGAAATATTATTAGGCACTTGTGCTGCTTCTCTTTAATTTATTTATTTTTCTGTCACAAGTTTCTGCCTAGCTGTCCTTCAAACCTGAGTTACCACGCAGGTCTTGTAATTCTGCTGGGAATATTGATTCTCCTAATGGTACAGAAGTGAAGCACTGTAAAGGTATTTAAGCACCGTGGTCACATACAGCTGACAAAGACTAGGGCCACCTTCCTTACTTGCAGAAGGACTTCTTATGAGTGCTGGATGCTGATTTAAAGAAGTGAACCTGTAGAACAGCTGTGTAGCTGCCCTGTAGACCACAAAACCTGACATCAGGAGCTACAAAGCTCATAGCAGCCAGCTGGACAACAGCTGTCTCCTCACCTCTGGCTACTGCATTGCCTGGTTTTTCTGCACCTGAAGTTTGTACCAGGGTGCTGTGGTTGCTTTAGAATCTATGTTTATGGAGTCACAAATGTAAATAATTTATAGTAGACGCTTGGTTGGATGTCTGGTTTGTAGGCATGTTGGGGAGGTTGCTTTTTCTTTCCAGCTAAATGAACCATCTACAAGAATCTGGCTGGTTTCCTCGTAAGATTTCAGTGATACAATCTAAAAATGGGGAAGCAGAATTTTTACTGACCTGAGAAATCACAATTTCTAAAGGTGTTTTGAAATACATTCTGGGTTAATTGGTAAAAATAGCAAAATGGTGAACCAAAACCTGAGAAAACTTGTGCTGGTGTCATGCAGCAGTTCTTGCCTCCTCCCCCTGCCCACATATAAGCCCTGTGTGTGCAGGCAGTACCAACCTTATTTGCTACCTGAGTGGTCATTTTTTATTGCCAGATTTAGGGGAATAATTTAATAACCAAATCTAATTTGGGCTAAAGCATTCATTAAGTAGAGACCTGACCAGCTCATCTGTGGGGGTTCAGAAAAGCAGGTATAGCCTGCTATGAATTTTCTTAACATTTTTTTTAAGATTAACCAATGCATGGAGCTTCTTTTCTGTTGATTTTATAGTATTTTGAGCCAAGGTCCACTTTCATCTGATGGAATAAATTCTGAGAGAGATACAACCATTAGATGTACAATTTGTAGCTCAGATGTCAAGATGTAATAGCATGAATGCAAATATTCATTACTTGCAAGCAGAGTTGGCTTCTTTTCTCTTCCTATAGCAAGAATATATCCTAGGAAGAAATTTCTGTATCTGTACGTAAAGCACATAAAGTTCTGTACGAGGAAACTTTAATTTGCCACAAGGTTGGACATGAAAATGCACAGTGAGTAATTAATTTCTTGGAAGTTTCAGCGACTGATCCAATTTGCAGTTGACCCAAGTGTGGCTTTCTGTCATGAGGAAGGGAGCTGCCTTGTGGAAGAACCTTTCTTCTGGAAAAATACCCCAATAAACACGAGGGTGACGCATTAGGAGTGTAAAGGTAATCTTTGCCCTTGCATTTATGAACTACAGAGTTTGATTTTTAGCTGTAAAATCTCACTGTGTAAAAGGTTGGGAAACTACAGTCTTGGTGCTGCAGAACTGTCAAGGGTATTAGAAAATTGTGATGGTTGAGTAGACAGACAAAGCTGATGGGATTTTGGAGGCAGATACATGTTTTCATTACAGTGACCCACTTTTAAAGATTTTTTGAGTGGTAATAGAAGTGGCTTTTTCTTTTTCTTCCCTTTTTTTCTTTTTCTTTTTTTTCTTTCCCCTCCCCCGATGTGCCACTGGGCCTAGAAGTACACGCAGTTACTGTCTTTATTGACCTGGGAACAAGAAAACTGTCCTTTAAATCTTGTTAATTTTTCAGAGCACAGTCCTGTTGTTTTAAACCTACTTGAGCTCTGGGTACAGAGTGTGGAAATCTTTAAAATTTTAATGTATTCAAAATGATGCTGATGTTAAATTTGCAGTCACCTGTTCAGTTTGATTTGATGTGTTTGATGCCAATGTCAAGTTTGATTTTGATTTTTATTTTATTGACTAGGTGGCAGAGCCCTCCTCATAAATGAAATTGCCTCCTCTCTAACTAAAGTGTTGCAATAACATTACTCAGATGTTATTGCCACTGTTTTGTGGCAAACAGAAGGTGATTCAGAGAACTACACCTGTGCTGATCTTATAACAAAGCTAATTAATCTTTTTAAATTAAATGCCCTTTAAAATTCAGCGTGATAAAGACAAAAGGATTTTTTTAAAATGATTACTTTTAGAGGACACTGTTCTAACAAAGAAAACTTTTATTGTGTGTGTTTTGCAAGGGAGTGAGTAAGCAGAGCTGCTGTGGGATGCTGATCATTTGTTTATATACTACAGCTGCAGAAAATGAGAAATTAAATCACCAGTTGAGAGAAGCACTGAGAAATGAGTGCTTGGGACAGTGCAGGAATGGACTTTGGATGTTAATTTTTCAACTTCGGGTTCTATTTTAGGTGTGCCAACATCTCAGCTCTCTGCAAACCAAAAAACATGGGGTAGGGGGAGTTCATCCAGGTTGCTGCTGGTTTGGGCTTTGCAAGTAAAAGCAAGAGCCTTTCAGGCTTCCTGTGTTTTTTATTCAGCACAGGCAATCCATAGGAAGATGAGGTCGGGAAGCTGCAATATTGATCAGACTCTCTGCTTGGCAGCCTTGTCCGTGGCAGCTTCAGGGAGCTGAGGGTAAATGGAGTATTAGGGCTATAGAAACAGAACAAAAGGGAGGTTACTGCTGGACCTTCTTGGCAGCAATAGCTGGATGCCTTTTAAAAACAGGCCCTGTTGTCATGGAGCTTCCGAATCCAAGGCCGGGTTTCTGGCACCGTGATTTTCTCATGGCAAAACACGTTGTCCTGTCCCAGCCTTGGGGGGAAAATAAATAAATAAAGGCAGTAGCCTTGGCAGCACTGGTCTATTATTTCAGCTAAATGACTGAACTGCAGTGGAAATGGCACCAAAGGAAAACCTTTTCTTCACAGAGAATCCTGAAATTTTTTTTTGATTTTTTTTTTTTGGTAAGGCTGACATCCATCCTGCTCTGCAAAATATCTTTTCTAAGTCAGCGTTTGACATTCGGAGAAGGATTTTGAATAGTTGATCTAGAACTTTCTTTCCTCTGAGTCAGCAATGTTTTGAGGTCGAAATAGAGACCTGAATTCCTAATCTCAAGGTTTTTGGAAGGGCTTCCAGTAGCAGTTGGTTTGTGTTTTAAAGCCCATTTTCCTCTTCTTAACTTCAGATGATAGTCAGACTGTTCAACACACTTATTTACCATTTCCTGAAGTGACCAGTAATGTACAAAACAAGATATTTATTGATTTATTTGGCATTGATTATGTTAGTTTAACACTGTTGCTTTACTGAGCTTTTTGCTATCTTAGGAGATGATATTTTGGTTGCGTAGAAATATTCATGCTTGACTTTCTGGACAAACAGTATATTCCACTCCTGATGAGATTTTTTTTTTTTTATTATTCTTTGATAGCTTCAGTGACTGAAGTTTAAAAACTTGCTTGGTCTTACTCTTATTTTTTGGATATACTGAAACAAGCGATGGCAAAAGAGGTTTGGTGTTTCCGAAGCAGGAAAGCAGTGAGCCTGTGTGCTTTTAATGCTATGTGACTTATTTTTAAAGGCAGGAAAGAATGGTTCCCCCATGTCAGAAAGCACCTCTCCATAAGCTTTTCTTCTTGACATGTGTAAACTCTTTGGGCTGAAGACTTTGCCTCTCAGGTCCATCCTTAAGAGTCAGCTGTGGTTTGATAATGATTACTGTCATTTTTAAAGTTTCAGGCAGCTAGTGAATAAAAATCTCTGCATTTTAAGTATTGCACAGTAATTTCTGTTGCTTCACCCTCCTGTTTGTGCTTTGTCTGCTGTTGGGTCAAGGATTTAGAGCTCTTGAAGGCAAGTTCAGATTGGCCTTACTGGGAGGGCCCCAGGGCAGGATGTCACAACTGCTGTGACTCTGCCCTTCAAGTTCCCAGGCCTGAAGCAGAGTTATTTTCTGTCCTTCTGGTGTTTTAGGCTGCCCTCAAGGAGGGATCCATGTGGAGGCACTATGTGGAGTGGGATTGCCTGGGGTATGTGCATCTTTGTTTCTGCAGAGCCAAGGACCTCAAGCAGGGCTGTAATGACACCTTGGGGCTGCTGCGGCTTTTCCTCAGCCCAGAGGAGCCCGAGCCCTGTCATTCCAGGGTTTGTTTGCACAAGGGAGGGAGCCCTCATCCTTGGGAGTAGCCACAGATCTGCAACTATAATGATCGGATAATAAAGGAACCCTGGGAGCCAAAACTTGGAGCTTGGAACAGCCTTTGGAGCCCTTGAGAATTCTCCTCTACAAACCCTTGGGTGGTGGAGTTGTAAACACCAGGCATCTCTGCAGAACTGGTTATTTTCTCTCTGTTTACTCTTTAAAAGCATCATCTAACTCCAAAAGAAGACAGGGTTGCCCCTGCACTGCACTTTTGTGTTCTGTTCTTTGCTCTTTCTATACCACCCCTTAAAAGCGTTACTGAAGTGGATGTAGGTTCGTGGTGCTCAATATCAGGGGTACAAACATAAACTCCAGAAAACTGTAAATTCTATTTAAGTATTCTCTTGATTAATGCTACTTTTGGGTTGGTTTTACCTAAAAATGAAGGCTAAATGAAAAAGATTTCTTGGCTATGACAGTCCAGTATGTGTATCTCCTAGTGAGTGAAGCTTTTCTGTAGTCACTTGTCTTCTCAGTTTAATGACATGTATTTCAACATCTGTTTGAATCTTTTCATCCCAGGGAAGTGGTGGAATCACCATCCCTGGAAATGTTCAAAAAATGTGTGAATGTGTCACCTGGGGACATGGTTTAGTGGTAAACACAGCAGTGCTGGGTTAATGGTTGGACTTGATGCTCTTAGAGGTCCTTTCCAACCTGATTCTGTGGTTCTGTGATCTGTTTCTCAACACTACCAAAACCATAATAAAAATTTAATTTTCTTGTTTGTGTTATATTTTCAGTCTGAAGATTCAGGGAATGTAACTCTGGGGGGTAACAAAGAGTCTGCTTCACTTCAGCATTAGGAACATTTGGTTTTTGACAGTACTGAAATTGGTAATTACAGTGTGTCTTCTTTAATTTTTTTACTCATTAAACTAATTTCTTAATTATCAGAAAATGCATTCTGTCTTTGAGACTCTGCACTGTATTTTTTTACAACAACTAATTGACCGAATTGGTGCTTTAATTTCAAGTTTTGACTTTAATTATGGAACTGCATGTGGTTCTTCCAAAAGAATTAAAACCATCCCAGAGCAATGGGGTGGAGAACAGTTGTGGATCTGATCATGTTCACCATAACGTAGACCTCTTCCTTTCAGCTTTGCTTATGAGAGAAAGTTTTATTTTCCAGGAGAGAAGCTTCCACACAGTTTTCTGGATAGCATCCGGCAGATTTTAGTTTCCTATGTTGCTAGGTTTGTATTTGAAGGATTACAGTGGTGAGAAGGTGGGAATGGTGGCTGAAGCCAGTGAGTCCTCCTGAAAGGTCAGATGAAGCCTTCAGTTAAAAACTTGGTGCTTTCCTTCTAAATATGTTTGTTTGCCAAGGTATGGCCAGCTTTGGTCTTCAAACACAAGCTGGGTTAGGAAGTGCAAATGGAGCTTCTGAGATCTGCACTAGCACTTGAAGGATCAAAAAAGATGATGGGAACTTTGGTTGAGGTGCTGTTACTGCTTATATGAGTATTTCCCTCTCTGTCTTGGTGCAATTCCTTTTACAGCCAAATATGTGTTCCTCCGAGCCCCTTGGACTTGCTTGTTCTTCTTTCTCTGTATGACAAAGATGGTGGATTTACTCTGAAGAACTATTTCCACATCAGCCACTTCTAAAGTTGCTCCTGTATTCTTCTGTTACAACTTCTTTGTTTTTCTATTCTGTTTTACAGACACAGATGAGGACACGGTGAAAAGGTGTTTTGCCACGTTTGAAGAGAAATTCTTCCAAACCTGTGAGAAAGAACTTGCCAAAATCAACATTTTCTATTCAGGTAAGGTGCTTATTTGTGTGTATTTGTGGAAAATCCAACAGCAGAAAAAGAGTCTGAAGCTCCCAAGCTTTCAGAATAATCACAGTGGTGATGCAGGTTAACCATCGGGTAATTAGAGGGCTGGTTTATATGGGAAACTCTCTGGTTTAATCACATATCTGCAGCTAAAATATGGTATTTGGATGGAGGGAGAATGAAGGGCAGGTGACTTCATTGCTTTGCAACAGCATCCTGCTCTTAAAGTGGTATGTTACATATAGGGCACAGTCTCTCAGCTTATCCGTGTTGACAGTCTCTTGTGCATGTTTTAGGTGTACTAAGCTCCCCAGCTGGTGTTTCCTGAGCTTCTGCAGGAATTGCTCTTGTGGGATTGCCTGTGTATGGCAGCTTGACCATCTTGAAGCGTCCAACAAGTTTTTAAACACTTAACCTTTGCCTAAACTCTTGCAGCTTTCTGCAGTACATCAGCTAGTGGCAATTTGTCATTGGCTGTGTATAAAATCCTGTTTGACTAACAATGCTGTGATGGTGAGAGTAGGTGTCATATATCAAGTGCTGTTGTTTGTTGTTTTCCCTGAGAAAGTTTGCTTTCTCGCCCTGTGTTTTGAAAATAAAACTTTAGAAGGGGACAGTTGGAAATTCACCCTGTAATATTGCTAGAAGAGGCTTCATATGCTCCAGTTCCACCCACCATTGCACTTCAGCTGGTTTTCAGCCTTTTTTGGTGAGGTTTAAAATGGGTTTTCATCTAGAAAAGCATTTAAATATGGATACAACGGTGCATTGGCTTCTATACTTTCTCTTAACATGTTGATTTATTAACTTAGTGCTGTAAACAGGATTTGCAGCACAATATGGCAGCCTTTTCTAGTTCTGATTTTAATCTGATAACAAAGTTGAATTGTGCAAAATATTTTCATAACCACAGGGTGATGACTTTAGTGCTGGTTATTTTATTGCCAGCAGACTCTGAGCTGTGGACATGAGAATAGCTGAAAGCATGATGGATGCAGTGGCTGAGCTTGCCTCCGTTCAGCTTCCATCTAGGGAAGTGAATCTCTTTGGGGATAGCTGTGCCTGCTCTCCTGGCTCCCTGGAACAGAGTGAGTGTCAGGACAAGAGGCAGTTTGTAGGTAGAATCGATATGTTTTATTAGGGCAGCTGGGTTTTACACTTTACAGGCATTTTTCTGCATGCAGTTCACACATACCTAACTCAGAGCAGTGCTTTGTTTCCCTGGGAGAGCCACTGTTTCTATCCCAGGTCTGAGGTTTTTATGCTCAGAAACTTGTCTTCCTTTTTGAGTCATATCAGATCCTGTGTACTGCTAGATAGACTCTGTGGAGGAAGTTCTGTCAATTTAGATGCACAATACAGATTATAATTTTCCCTAATGAGGACCCGCTGGCACACGTGCACCCACATGTACACACCCATTCCAGCGTTGTTTAAAATGACATTAATAATATAGGGTAGGGTTTTTTTCCCTCCAACTAGCTGTCATTTCAAAAAGTTCTAGGAGAGAATACATGTAATTTGAAAATCTCTTGTGATGAGATTAAAGTAAGTCTTTTATTTGCAGAAGAGTGACGTGACTTTCATAGAATGGAAACCCGTTATTAGGGTTATTAACGTTAAGCTACAGCAAGAAATGTTCCATCAGTGGTTCTTCTCCCTGATCATGTCAGAAACGTCATGTTGGACCCTATTGTAACTCCAGGCATGTGTTGGCTTGGATTATGACCTGGTACATCCTATGTATTATAGGTTTATTATGTGGCTTGTTATATGCCTGTCTTTACAACTGTAAATATTGTTCATTTTCAAGAAAGCCAAAATGTTTGTTGATTTCTGCTTCATTTCCTCGTCATCATTCCCTGTGCTGAGGGATCCCTAGTGAGCATCACCTGGGATTGCCACAGCATGAACGATCTCATCTTCTTGGAATGGGGTGCTCTTGAACTCCAGCTCCTCCATGGAGCACTTGGGGCTGGAATGCCAGCTGCAAAATTCCTTTGCCATTCCCTGTGTGCTCAGCTTGTCAGCTCCCATCAAACATCACCTCAATTCCCCAGTGCATCATCCCAGCTCAGTAGAAAGGAAAACTGCCATTAACTAATTCAGATTTGATAAACAATTTGTTATTATTTGAACTATGCTCAGGAAGAGCTGTCCTTAGCTGAAAGAAAAAAGGCTGGCAGTACAATTTTCAGATAGTTCCAGCAGAGGAATGCCTGTTCAAGTGCTGAAGTTTTATTTGTGGCCAATTTTGGTTTGGGTTTGGGATTTTCTAGATGGCAGGTTTGCTATATTTTAAATTAGCATCCTCAGGATCTGGCTAAACGGTAGCCAGTAAAATTTTTGTGGTTAATTTAGGAATGGTTTTACTATTTGTAGGAAACCATGGCTTTAACTTGGTAAGCAAAATATTGAACACAATATGCACAAGTAGGGAAGGGAAGGAGTCCTAAAAGTGCCTGCCTAAAATGCCCCGAGCTGGGGACCTGTGAGGACGTACAGGCTGTTTGATCACCTCCTGTCTGGTGAAACAGGTTTTGATCACAACCATGACCATCTAAACTGGAATGGGGGGGGGGAGGTTTTATTGGTTCCTTGGTGTAATAGTTTTTGCCCATCACACTTATGTGTGAACTTTTGTTTAAACTTGGAAAATGGAGTCAAAAACCAACTTGGAATTGCGTAGTTGAGGTGATAACTCAATAACTCCAAAGACTCTTTTAGTGAGGATCTAGGAATATTTTTTGGGTAAAGCTGCTTCTTTCTTGCTGCCTCTATTGGTTTTGAATTTCTCCATGGTCTTTGCCATGAAATTACACTTGAGCTGAGGGCTTGGTGGGAATCAGGTCATGCAAAATGCTGCAACACAACAAGAGTGGTACCAGTTTCTAAGCTTTTTTCTGACTCTCTTGAGTGACATTTCCTTTACATTTACTTTTTGGAGTGCTAAATTAACGATAGATAGTAGTGGACAGTGATAAATTAGTGATGGTGGTGAATGTCTTTTCGATTATTTCAGAGCATGTTGCAACCTGAGAAATTAATTTGTTTTGCTTTGCTGTTTCTCAAGGCAATTCCCTTGGAGGTTTTAAGCAGCACACATTTTGTCTTGTTTTGCTTCTGCACTGAATCTTCATAATAAAAATCATACCTTCATAAGATGAAATGATTTGTGGACTGGATAACTGGAGTCAGTGCAAGAGGGAGAAGGTGGTGACAGGATGGCTGTTTCTCAGGAGTGGCAGGTCATTATGGAACTGGGACAGTTGCTTTTAAAGCCTCATCCTCAGAGAATTGTGGTCCTCCCCTATGGATGAAGGGAGCTATATAACAGACAGCAGTGACTCTACTCAACAGTGCTTAATTAAGAAGAATGTTGGTATTTGTAGATAATGCTTTCTTAGGGATGTTGCTTTGCAAACAGATAAGAAAAATTGCAGCAGCAGTTTTATAACTATTTCAAAACATTGCCTGTTCTTTAAATATTGTGTTATTAGGCTGATGCATTTCATGATTTTTCTGGACATAAGGACAACGGCACAGTGCTTTCAGTTGTAAGATGAAAATTTAAACTCCTCCATATTTACTAATTTGATCCAAAAGAAATCTGTGTATCACAGATGGTTTAATAGACATTTTGAACATAGAGAGTGAACTTGTGAGTTTTATTTATAATGAAGGCTTCTGATATGAACAGATATCTGTTACTTCTTCCCAAGAGACTTCCCAAAGTGGGGAGAGATTATTGTTTTTGCAGTCTGATCTTGTATGTGTTGAATATTAGGTGGTTCTGGGCTGTGGGCAGACAGTTCTCACTGTGGGCTCCATTTCCTCTGTTCAGTGGAGTCCTTGCAGCTGTGGAAGTTGTCAGAGAGGAGTTGTCCTTTCTTGCATTTTGAATCTTCTTGCTTTAATATAAGCAAGAAAGTTGTAGAGAGTCTCGGGCTCTTCTGTACTCAAGTTTTCTACATTGATCCCCTTTTTCTGTTTGGAAGGGCATTCTTCTGGAGTGCAGAGCACTGTAAAATTATTTACAGAGTAGTTTTGCCCTTAAAATTAACCAGAATTGAATAAGAGAAAGGAAAAGGAAGAGTAAATCTTACATCTGAGGGGGGAGCAATAGAGAATTATCATTAAGTTGTTATTTAAGATACTAATGAAGAGAATTAAATTGACAGCCAGGAGACTGTCCAGCAGAGCTCTGGGAGGCAGAGGGACTTCGTGGCTCCTTGGTTTGTGGTGTGTGTCCTGCTGGGTGGGGGTGACTCCAGCTCCAACACTGTGAACCTGCTCAGGATCTTCCTGGCCACCACCAACACCCGTGGCCTGGGACAGTGCTTATCAACACAGATGCCAAAGCTGTGACTGAAGCCATAGCAGGGGGAAAAAACCCTGGAAGGAACCAGTTGTACAGAACAAAGAGAACGATAGCGATGTTAGTTATGCTGTTTTTAGCTTTAAAAGATTGTTATTCAGCCAAAAATATTATTTTCTGAAGGTACATAAAGCAGCATATTTAAAGGAACACCTCTTTTGTACTTGAGGCGTGAGGATCAGAGACAGACTTGTCCTGAAAACACATCAAAATGATATTTAAATGCAGACTGACTGTCTCTTTAACCAGTAAATAATGAGGCAGTGCTTCTAAAGTGAGGAAAAGAGAGATGAATTATTACAGCAGATCATGTACAGCAGCTACTAGTGTTGTAACTCCTGATCAAAGCAGAGCTGTGTGTTTGTCTGTCACCGGGAGCTTGGCACAGGGGTTGGGTTGCTCTCTGAGCAACAAAATTCAGTGTCACATTTGAAGTGTGGAGTTTTTCTTCTTTGATTTCCTTACTGTCACATAAAAAGATGGTAAACACGTAGTCAGTAGTGGGTGCACAGATATGAAAAGTGCTTTGCTTACTGTCAAGTTCCATAATATTGTCTAGTGGGTTTTTTTTTCTGATGCTTCTTGTGCACTTGATTTATTTGGGAAAGACGAGCAGCTTTCCTTTGCTCTCAGAGTAGATGTTTGGTCACTGCTTTGGTATTTGGATGAGACCTTATCTCCTGGCTGCCTCCAGCCACGGCTCTGCCAGTTTGGGAATGCCTGTCCCAGTGTCCCTGCACTAGTTTGCAGCTCCCAGGTACAGCTTGGGCTTCTTCCACCTATAACAGGTATTTACGTGGTCCTGGACTGAGCAACCTCTAGAAATCAAAGCTGTGATGGAGGTTGAGAGATCTGAATTCATGTCTAGTGCTGCTTTAGTCTGTGCTGAAGGGACAGACCCTTGATTTTGACCGTATTTAATTAAGGGCTTTTCTTTTGAGAACATGTATGTTTTACATTGGTTTAATGAGAGGAAGCTTCCTCCGCTGCCCTTGTGAAACCACACCTGGACTACAGCATCTGGGTCTGGGGCTCTCAGCACAAGAAGGACATGGACCCATTAGAGCGGGTCCAGAGGAGGCCACAGAGATGCTCTGAGGATTGGAGAACCTCTGCTGAGAGAGTTGGAGGCGTTCAGCCTGGAGAAGAGAAGGCTCCAGGGAGACCTCAGAGTCCCTTCCAGTGCCTAAAGGGGCTCCAAGAGAGCTGGAGAGAGACTTTGAAAGGGGCATGGAGTGACAGGAAAAGGGGGAATGGCTTTCCCCTGACAGAGGACAGGGTTGGATGGGATATTAGGGAGAAATTCTTCCCTATGAGGGTGAGGAGGCCCTGGCACAGGTTGCCCAGAGAAGCTGTGGCTGCCCCATCCCTGGAAGTGTTCAAGGCCAGGTTGGACAGGGCTTAGAGCAACCTGGTCCAGTGGAAGGTGTCCCTGCCCATGGCAGGGGATTGGAACTGGATAATCTTTAGGGTCCCTTCCAACCCAAGCAATTCCATGATTCTATTCCATACGAAGAGAAATATGCAGAGCTCTCAGACTTAATGTGTGATGGGGGAAGGCCATGCACAGGCACGTCATTTGGAGAATAAGTATAGTCCTTTTTAGGGCTTGGTAGGCAAGTTGTGACCCTCCCTCCCAGTTGACTTTTCCCTCCCCTTGCCAACAGAAAAGCTTGCTGAGGCTCAGCGCAGGTTCACCACCCTCCGGACTGAGCTACAATCCACTTTGGATGCACAGAAAGAAGCCAGCGGGGCTTCCACGCTGCAGCGGCGCAGAAAGCCCGTCTTCCACCTGTCCCACGAGGAGCGTGTCCAGCACAGGAACATCAGAGACCTGAAATTGGCCTTCAGCGAGCTCTACCTCAGCCTCATCCTCCTGCAGAACTATCAGGTACCTGCCAAAAGAGGTGGTTTTTACAAAGCCCTGTCTGTAAAACGTCCCTGTGCTTTGTGTGTCCTCGAGTTGTCTCGTTTCAAGCCAGGTTTTTTATTTCTTCCTTCCTTTTTTGGTTGGCCCCTGAACACTTTCAAAGCAAAGGCAGATACCTAGCAGCCCAAGTCAGGTTGCTTTTTATTGAGCTAGAAGTGCTAAGCTGACCTGCAGAAGGACCTTCTTTCTTCCTTTTCTGGGCTGTCTGACCCCAGCACTCGTGGCCAGAGCACGAGGTCACAGTGGGACCTCCTTCTCTAGTGCGTTGTTCTGTGCAAGGCTGGAGCAGGCAGGTTGGGGAAGAAGTTCTTTTATCTAATATTTGTAATGAAACTTGAAATCCTCATGCACTGTTTCCTCTTGGTGTTACCATGGTAGTGGCTGTGACCTTGCTGTATCAGAATTTCTTGTTAAAACATCCATTTTAAAAAAAAATATTTTGATTCCTGCAGGATACAGGCTCATTTGCCTTGAGGTATGAAAAAAATAAGCAAATCTTTAGTTTTACTTGGATTTCTGGCATGGTAAATATTGCAGACACTGATTTAGTTCCAAAAATCTTGAAATAAAAATCTGAAACTGTTAATATCTTTTCTTCTGGGCTAGCTCTTCTGGAATTAAATACTCTGAAATGCTTTTAAGTGTTTTCTTTGAGGCATTTTAGCTTGTTAAATAAGAATGCTGGAACTTAAATTCACTATATCTGTATTTAGATCTTTACCAGCATTGTACTAAAGAATTTCATTAAACAGAAAGAATTAATTGAATACCACTCTGCAGTATGGACAAAACTTATTCTTCCAAAATTCTGAGTGTTTGTACCTCTCCTGAGGTGATGTTACGTCCTTGAGCACGTGTCTGTAAACTATTGATGGGTTTCTTAATAAAGCTCTTTAACTATTAGTGATAGTTCCTAGTTCAAAATCCTTTGACAGGTGGAGTATCTGTAGTTTTCCAGAGATGGACTGAAGCACTATCACCTGCAGTGATTTTTTTCACTTACATTTATTTTCTTTTTAAAAAGAAGACAGCTTGTACTTTTGATTACAAAAATTGCTTCTGAGGTGTGATGAAGAGTTTAAATAAGGGATGACATAGGTCATTCCTTTGAGAAATATTTTCCTACTATTCATCAGTGAAGAAAGGCATCTTGCACACTTATATTTTTGGTTTTTTTGCTATTGTAAGTCCAGATCTACTGTAGGTATACTAAATATTGATTTAAGCCCCATGTGGATTTGATAGCTTTCACAGTTTGCATCTGCTTTCTACAACATACCTTCAAAGAGAGAATGAGAAAAATTCCTTCAAATTGGTCTAGAAGTTAAGGACAAGGAATACAAGTACTAAAACAGACATAAAACCAAGTCCCAGAATACCACTCTTAATCACTCTTGAGCTTAGAATATAAGAACTAGAAATATTCCAGATCTTACAGTTTTGGAAAGAAGAAAAAACAACAACCTGGTGGGAAGATGATGTAGCTGAGATCTTCGTGTAGGAGGTAAAGTGAAGTCAACAGCAGCATTATAAATGTCAAACTATGGCTTTGATGAAATGCTGATGCCTTGAGTTGGGTTACCAAGGAAGGAAGATGCACCTGAAGCAAATTCCTCTGTCTGTCAGGACTGAACAAGAGCACAAGTTTCGTGCATTCGTTCCTGAGCTACACAAACCAAATGTCAGGTGAAACTATAACTAGTCTCCAGGGCAGCTCTTGCATATTTAACTTATCAGTGATTAAACTTCTGATAAAATTAATTTATTGTTGACAGTATTATAACATTCTAGATGTATGTACATGGATAAATAAATCTATTTATTCAAAATACTGTGGTTTAGGGGAAACAAATTGAGAAATTAAGCATATAATATTTAGTTACATATTCTGTATATAATATAGTGCATTTGTCAGGCAAATAATAGAGGCTGAACCATTCTTATTAAACTGCCTTGGTGCATTTCCTGATACACTTGTATATAAGAAAGGAGTTTTGAGTCCACTGATTGATTCTACTTGATCTTGCATTATATTATTGCCTAAATTGTAGTATTTGTTTTGTGGGTTTTGGGTGGGTTTTTTTTTTCCACAAAACGTACCATTGGTTGATTCACTTAAACGGATTTGATTGTTACCCAACAGAAATGGAGGTCAGACTTGGGGAAAGTCCCTTGCCAAGTAAAAGCAGCACAAATAGCAAGAATAGCAAAATGTCTGACTGTATAAATGATGTTTGTTCTGTTTCATAGTTCCATCACTGCATGTTCCCTGTCTGAAGTACCACTGTGGCCAACAGTACTCTTTTAATATGCACTTTGGGGTTGCAGAATTTTTGCAACCAGAGCATGAAATTCTGCCAGAGAGGTTTTAGGGTGTCTGGTGTAACCATATCCTGACCAGCCAAGGCACCCCAGAGTTAAGTCTGGGTTTGCACCCATGGTAGGTGAAGGGATGTTAGTTCAGGCCACAGAAAAATCTCTGACCAAAATCATCATTTTGTTGTAGTTTTTCATTTGAAATTTCTGCTCTCCCTGGGATGGAATGCTGGCTTTTCCAATAGAAAGTAATTAAAGTCTCTTGCCTGCAATAAAGGCAGATCGTTAATGCTTCGGCTTCCTGAGCCTGTTTCCCCAGCCTCATTTCCCCACCTAGATGGGAGGGGTCTGGAATTAAATCACCCTAAGCATAATTAGATTGAAAATAATTTCGGTGAGTAGTTGGTGCCTCTCCCCAGGGCATTGGATTTTGTTGTTTTCTCCATTTTTCTTCCCAAGCTACTCTAAACTTTTTTTGGAAGTGAATCTTGCCATGATCCCTCTGCATTTCTGCTGTTGCTGGAGTGAAATGTTGGGTCTCTGAATGGAGTTTCCTGCATAATGAAATGGAGGATTGCAGATACATCATGTGGCAGCAGCTGCCTGCAGTGTGATGAGCTTTGCCTGTCTTGGGTACTGTGGGTTAGAAAACTGTGGGGTCAGGGCTTGTGTATAACTTGTAAATCAACAGTTAATTCCTTTTCTAAGCCTTGCGTGCTTATCTCTGCAGACTGGAGAGTTACATCTCCCACATCTGCAAGCCTAAACTAGTTTTTTAGTCATAGTGCAACATACTCCATGAAAAAAGATGCTGCTTTGGGGATGCACTTGTCTGGATTTAACGTGCAGCATTGACATTTTTTTGTACAAAGATGTCCCTTCCATAATCTAGAGGACTTGATTGGAAACCAGTGTAAAGTTTAAAGAAACTAGGAGTCAGTAGCCTCAGCCTTTTCAGAAGGGAAAACCCCTTGAAGGTTATTTGTCTTCAGTGTGTCATCAGGAATGTTGTTGCGTCCTGCGTAAAGCAGGAAAATGGCAGTGATTTGGCTTTTCAGGGAATAAAAGGGTTCAGGGAGCCCCGTGGAAATAAGTTGCCTCTTTTTATGCCCTTGAGCCCCCCGTGTTTTATTTTACTTGCAAGGAATATGTATTACTTATAACAAAGTAATAACTCAGACACTTGCTGACAATGGATCAATCGTTTTGATTTTCCGTATTAACTATTCCTTTATTTGCTAGCACTGGAGAGAGAACCACTTAGCTTTGTTGGGAGCTGACTGGGGTTAAAAGCAGCGTGTCTTTTCCCTCGCCTGCAGAACCTGAACTTCACCGGCTTCCGCAAGATCCTGAAGAAACATGACAAGAACCTGGAGACGGCCCGGGGGGCGGAGTGGAGGGTGGCCGAGGTGGAGGTGGCACCTTTCTACACCTGCAAGAAAATCAACCAGCTCATCTCTGAAACGGAGGTAAAGCTGCTGCTCAGGGCACTGCTCCTTTGGTAACTGGAAAACCACGGGGTTTTGTTCACTGCTGGTTTCTGGAAGTGTTCAAGGTTGGACAGGGCTCTGAGCAACCAGGTCTAGTGGAAGATGTCCCTGCCCATGGCAGAACTGGATGACCTCTAAGGTCCTTTCCAACCCAAACCATTCTATGATTCTATAATTTCTATAATGTTTTGCCCTCAGTATAGCTTGTATTCGCCACCAAGATAACTGGTAATTGATTTTGAAGTGCCACAGATTTCAGGCACTCCTTAGATAAATTTGGGTATTTTCTCTTCAGTTGGTAACTCTTCCCTTGAAAAAGTTAGTGCAGTGTTAGCTTCTGTTGTGTAGAAGCTTGGTGCAGCAGACTGAGCTTTTCATGTCTTTGGTACCCTGTATTAAAGGAGTACAGGGCCAGGGCTCACATGTAACATGGAAACCAACCATTATTTTTTGTTTTAGTGCATTACCACGTGCTCATCATTCAAATGAACTTCAGTGGTGTGTGTCTTTATCTCCTTAGGAAGTGGTGACCAATGAGTTGGAAGATGGAGACAGACAGAAGGCAATGAAACGTTTGCGTGTTCCACCCTTAGGAGCAGCTCAGGTGAGAGATCGGGCTGTGGAGCAGAGCTGCTTCTCCAACTTGTCAAGGTGCCAAATTAGATTCAACATCTCAACAAAGTAGTGAAAGTAATTGATGTGAGCGTGCTCATGCACCCAGTGAGGGCGGCATGGTCACGTAATCTGCTTTAGCTCCGGAAGGTTTGGAAATAGGTTACTATTCCTAATGCATGCAGACAAGGTAATGAAGGGATGAGAAACAGTGAAAGGAAATTTGTGCTAATAATAACATATGCTTAGTGTTTGTGTGGTCTGGAATATTTTTCAAAGGGCATTGAGATGCCCAAGCTCCGTTTCTACACACAAGAATATTATATGGCGTTTTCAGTTTAAAAAAACCTCACTTCAAGAGCAACGGGGCAATCAGGGATCAGGGCATTGTATTTCTGATTTTAAACTTACTCTGCAAACTAATCTGAGTTTGCTGATAACCTGCTTACCCCGTGTTAATTCTGCCACTGCTTTGTTCACAGCCTGTACCAGCCTGGACTACATTCAGGGTTGGATTGTTCTGTGGGTTGTTCATTGCACTGAACGTCACCGTCATACTTTCAGGTGGGTATCCTGCCATACCTTGGTTTGGATGTATTCTCATCACTCAGTGAGGGCCTGGACCTGAACTGGGCAGTTCAGGATGTTCTGGGTTAAATCAGAGCTGGATCACACTGGTGTGAATTCATTAGTTCTGCTCAGTAGTGGGTCGTGGCTTATCTCATGTTATACGTGTGGATTTTGAACACATTATGTGTGTTCTCCTTATTCTTTGAGGGATATTCTGAGGGTGCAACATCTGTGTGTGAAGACAGATTTCTGTTCCCTACCGTGAACACACGGCCCTCACCCACCTTGAGACAGGTGCTTGTAGAACTTTAATTTTGCATGGCACTGACTCCCTGCAGAGAACAAGACCAGACACAGAGCCATGTGAGCACATGGCACTCGGGACATTTTCATCTGGAAATTCCTAGGATTTCAATGCCTCGTGCCTGTTAATGGAATTAATTGAATTTTCCTTGTTGGCAGATGCTGGCAAGATTGTTTAAAAGCTACAATAAATTGTTGCGTATCTCAGGTCTTGGCTTTATTCTGCTTTGTGCCTTCTGAGCTTGGCCTCTGATTAGAGTAGGAGCCACGTTAGTACTGTAGATCCAGACACAGTGCTTAATCACAAGCGGCTTTACTAATTGTGTGTGTGATTTCTGTAGTGTTGTAACTTGCTTAAGCAGTACAAAGGAAAAGGCTTAACAAATCAACTTACGAGCTCTTGCATTAGGGAAAGCCCATGTCTGTGTTTTTGACTTAAAAGAATTTTTAATCGGATGTTTCTGTAATTGGATCCAGCCATCTCTTGGGATAAGATGCCTCTGTTTGAGGAGCTGTTTGCAGTGCTTCCCATTTGGTCTTCCAATGGTAGAGGCAGAAAGTTGACCCATCTACACGAAGGGGCTGTTTAATGTGTAGAAGCTGTTCTTTATTCATCGTTTCTGTTACTTAAATGTTTGATCTCTGTGTGAGATGCAAATATGATTGAAGCCAGTTGTGTTTGCTTTCTCTCTCGGTGTTAAGAATGAAAAGGTGCACAGTTGTGAGAAGGAATTCGTAAAAATGATTATATCTGTAAAGCAGGTGTTACTAACCTAGTGTGGATAATAGGTGTGTTGTATCAGCAGGCATGATCTGATAGCTCTGCGTTACTGCAGATACAGGGCAAAACCTGGATTCTGACTGCAAAGTGTTTGCTTTTAATTGGCTAACACTTTGTTAACCTCTCAGCCACTTTTGCCAAATTATTTTTATGATTTGATCAGCTAAGATAGGATTTTAGTGTTCTATGTGTAGATTCTGTGAAACAGCATCAGAACATGGCTTCTGTTAGTGACCCACTGCTGTATTGCCTGGTTTGAAAACTCAAGCTGCAGTATTTTACAGTGATGAATTCATAACTTGGGGTCTGTTAAAGGCTGCAAATGCTGCAGGTGGATCCCAGGAGGGAGTCACCCTAAAGAGCACAAATTTTGAGGCCTCGCTCTTTCTGTATGGGCTCTCCTAGCTGCCAAACTAGTGTGTAATTTAGGTTCATGGAAATGAGCATTTGTTTTATTAAACAGAAACCTGTAAGGTTTCACGCAAACTCTCAAGTCCTTGCTGCAGCAGTGCCCTGCTCTTGCTAGAGAATTAGGCTGTGGTGCTGTTGAACTTGTCGCCAGGGATATTTTCCTCTCTGAGCACCTTGTGCAGAGCCTGTGCTGGCTGAAGGGATGAGCTGGTTGAGTGTCACATCCCTGCCAACTGTAGGAGGTGACTTCGCTTGTGTTGCATTTAAGTGGAAAGAGTATAGGAATGGACAATCTCTTTGCCTTGGGGCTACAGTGCAGAGCCCTGGGCTGGATCACCACAGTTGGAGACCTTGGACACCTTTGGGCACTTCCCTGCAAGTGGGGTCCTTGAGGGTCTCCAGCCAAACTGCTCAGCTGTTGGGAAGAAAAGGGTTCAGTTTGGAAAAGTGAAAAGGGAATCAAATCGAGCCTTTACTCTCTGGAAACTGAACCAGACAATGTCTTAGTATCACAGGAGAGAATATACAGAACTACTCTAAACTTCAGCAGCTTGTACTCCTCAGTGTCTGCTTTTTCTCCAGCTCCAGCTGCTGTTCCACACTGTAGTTATGGTCCTCTACCACCCTGGGAGGCCAGAAATAAGATTAGTGGGCATTAGCTATGGAAGTCATATGCTGTAGTGTCATACCCCTGTTCACCTCAGGATAAACCTTTGTCTGGGTGTTCTGTCTGGAATAGCACACAGCATGTCTATCCTGTTCTGTCTGGTCACTTCTTAGTCAGGATTTTTTGAGCACCTCTGTCCTCTTTGGAGTTTTGACCAGATGGCCCACTCTGGTCCTTTCCAACCTTACCCATTCTATGATTCTGTGATCTCCCTTGGTTTCCAGATTCAGATTTGGAAAGCTGCTTTTACAATTCCGCATTTAAGACTCACTTCTTTCAACTTCTTTGGGGGCATGTCATTTCTGTCCAAAATTTGATTCTGTTTTGTCTGAATCCAATAGTCTCTATAAGTTTCAAATTTAAAGCAACAGTTCTTGAGTCTTTGTTCCTTTCACAATTTTTTCTCCATAATTTATGTAGTATAAAGTATCAATGCTGAACATGTGAAATCCCTTATGGATATGCTTGCTGTCTCTGAAAAACAGTTTGTAGAACTCAGGGCTATAATTTAGACAGGCAGATTTGTGGGGAAAAAATTCTCAGCCTCAATTCTGTAAAAGTGCATGTTCTTCTTTTTGGCCCTCTTAAAAAAACACGTGGCTGAGAAACTCACTGAAACAAAGACTGAGGATTCGAATAACTGTATTTAGTTGTGCTTTTCTCATAAAACCTGTGTCAGGCAACTTGGGGACAGTACTTTGCAAAGAGGCTTGTGCTGGAGAAAGTTGCTGCTGTATAAGGCAGTTTGTTGTTTGAATCTAAGCAAATTCACTTCCAAACCCCTGAAGACTGAACAAAGGAAGCAACAGGCTTTCCAGCAGCGCTGCCTGAGGCTGGGATTGCTGTTTGGGTGCGGCTGGGTGTTGTATGGCTGGCTATGAATATATATTGCATTGCAGTTGTACTGAGTTCGGTGATTAGGCACAGATTAGCATTGTTTTAAATGCTGTAAATGGTGCTTCTTGGTTTTGTGGGGAGCTGAAGTGTTTTGTGTATCTGTCTGTTGGGATTTCATCTCTATTAAACCAGAATATTTAAGTGCATAAAGTCAGATTTATGCTGGTGCTGTCGCTTGTGGCTGTAGTGGGAGGCAGGGATGCTGCTAATGACTCGATTACACCAGCTGGAGAGGGAACTTTCCCCAGGATGCTCCTAAATTCTCTGACAGGCTGGGCAAAAAGTCCTCCACTTGCTGGAATATGCAGTTTTGTATGAGTGTACCCTGTTTTCTCTCATCTGAGAACCAGTACAAAGCCATGGAGCACAATGTGACGTGACTTCAGCTGTCCCCTAAGGTCCTTCCTTTCTTTGTGTTTTGCCAGGTGTGGCTTTTATAGATGGACCAAATGTGTGGCCACTGGTGAGAATCTATCGAGGTGGCTTTCTCCTGATAGAATTCCTCTTTCTCCTGGGTATCAACACGTATGGCTGGAGACAGGCTGGAGTCAATCATGTCCTCATCTTCGAACTCAATCCCCGCAGCAACTTGTCCCATCAACATCTCTTTGAGGTAAACAGAGGGATCGTAGGAGTGGCTGAGCTGTGCAGCATATCAGGAGGATAAACCCTGCGCCGTTTCCTGGCAAGGAGCTCTAATACAATTAGAAGAGGAAGTTGCTGAAGTCTGATTAGATTACAGGATTGAGCACTGCTCTCCCTTTTCTTATAATGAGACTTCATTGTGGGTTTCAGAACTGTATTTTCATAAGGTATCTGTGTGGTTGTTTTTTTTCCCCTGTAGATTGCTGGTTTCCTGGGCGTTTTGTGGTGCCTGAGCCTGCTGGCATGTATATATGGTAAATTCACCTACATCCCTATGCAGGTGAATCCACTCATCTTGTACGGCTTCATGTTGCTTTTCCTCATCAACCCCACCAAAACCTTATATTACAAGTCTCGATTTTGGCTGCTCAAACTTTTGGTAAGTCTCTAAACCTTCTTTAAATAAATATTTTTTAAAAAAATTGCTGTGGCTGAGCAGTAGCTGTGAAGTATATACAAGTGTCACTAATCTTCAGTGAAGAGGGATGCTGGGATGCTTATACCACTGTGTTTTTATAGAGCAGACCTGGTCAAGTATTGACTGCAAATAGTTTTTGAGGATGGATTTACAGAAGCATCTTCTGCTTTCTGTACCAGTCTCCATGTGTTAATCTTCCTATAAAGAGCTGTATACAGACTTCTGCACATTTAGAGACATTCTTTACTTGTTTGTTCCCTAATGCAGTGAAACAGTTTGATTAGGGCTCCAGTGCTCTAAGGCAAGGCTGCATGGGTGCTCCTCAGCCCCAACTGGCAGAGAGGGTTCACTGATGGAGAGGGAACCTCAAGGCTACTGCTTGTAAAATTATGTTCATGGGTGGGGTTTTTTTCAGCAGATCTTTATTTTAGACCCAGGTCTTATTTTCCAGGTAAGATAAGTCTGGTAAATTGAGTGTAAATACATGTGCTGCTTCAGTGTTCCAGTTACAAGTGGGAGCTCTGAAAGAACAGTTTTCAAACTTGTTGGATGACTCATCAGTTTCTTCCCAGATGGCAGTTTCAGATGTTCATCCCCACCCTGTACGTCCTTTTGAATTGATTTTAATCAAGTTGGTTCCCCTGATACCTTATTCTTGCTGGAGCTGCTCTGAGAGCTTTGGGCGGAAGAGGGTTTGGCTGGCTGCTGTTCTTCATAGAATTGTTTTAATGCCAGTTAAAACAATTAACTTCATCTGGAACACGGCAAAGATGAAATGTAGAATCGTGCTTTGAGGCTGTGCGTGCAGGTACACACGCAGTGAATTAACCTCTGTTATTTGATTTGCTGGCTTACTACTGTTTTAGCTTTTCCTTTTTTTGCCTTCCAGCATTCAGTCATCCCTCATGGATGTACCTGTAGTCCCAAGCCTCATTAGTCTGACTGCTGTCCCCTGGTGTGAGGGGAAGCACTGGAAGTGCTTTAACCACATGACTAATATCTGTGCTAATTTACCTTAATACCTTACCAGGGTGAGATTCTCAGTGTTCACAGAGCTGTGTAGGCAGTTTGCAGCACCTGCTCTGTCCCAGCGATCTCCAGACAATGAAGCAGTCTGTGATAGAGATGTAGAATCATACAACGGCCTGGGCTGGAAGGAACCTTAAAGATCATCTTGTTTCAACCCCCCTGCCATGGGCAGGGACACCTTCCACTAGACCAGGTTGCTCTAAGCCCTGTCCAACCTGGTGTTAAGCAGCTGCAGGGATGGGGCATCCACAACCCTTCTGGGCAACCTGTGCCAGGGCCTCCCCACCCTCACAGGGAAGAATTTCTTCCTAATAGCTAACCTAAAACCTACTCTGTTTCCATTTGAAGCCGTTCTCCCTTGTTCTGTCAGTTCATATCATTGTAACTGGCGTCTCAGATTGATACAGATATATCTGTAAATAGATTCTCTCAGAATCATAGAATATCTCGAGTTGGAAGGGAACCTGTAAGGTTCATTGAGTACCTTTGAGCATGCAGAGGCCAATTCATCCCAAGGTCTCCTGGGGGAAAAAAAGCTTCATCAAAATGCAAGATCACCTTAATGGTGGGAAATGACACAGTACTTCTGTGTGTTATATGGAAGGAGGAAGGGGGGAAAAAAGAGGCCAGACAAAGCACATAAAGAGCAGCTCTTATTGTATGTACTTGGCTGCTGAGTGTATTTTATTTCTCCACCCAGTTGCCAGCAGCTCTCTGGGTGAAAGGAGGTTTAAATAGTGCAAGTGTTAGAACTGTGCTGCTCACGCAAATTTTCGTTTAGTGAGCGTTTTTCTTCACATGCTTCGTATGTTTCATTTCCAGCCAAAATGAAGTCTGATATATCAGGTGTGGCAGAGCATTACTGACACCTTCAATTTTTCTAGAGCCGAGTCAGGGACATACTTAAGTGTGTTGTAGCATTTCCTGGTGGATCTAGGAGGCTGCTGTTGCTCCCAGGTGGGAGCTCTTGTGTTAGTCCCTGAGGGATGGTGAGTTACGTTGGAATTGATCCTCCTCTGAGTGAAAAAAGTTATTTAGCCCATAGTGAGTCTAACTCCCATCCCAGGCTCTGCACGCTTAGGTGAGCGCTCTTTGTCTCTTTGCTGCTGGGTGAGAAGCCCATGAGCGCAGTTGTGTGGGCTGAGGAGAGCAGCTCGCCAGGAGGAATCGGATCCGAGCACAGGGAATGGCCCAGTGTCCACATGCCCACGCTCTCTGCAGGGAGCTCAATGGTGACACAAGTGCAGGGGCCTCTCTGAGAGAGGTGAAAATCTAGGAAGTGTTCAGCTCCAGCTCAAATATCTGCCATCTCAGCACTGATTAAAAGTGCAGTGATCAGCACCGGGAAGTCTGTGCTCAGGTTGTGGAACTGTTGATATAGAATTGCAGTTGATTGTTGAAACCAAGGTTCAGCTCTGTTTTGGTGTTTCATAACATGATTCTTCTCTGGAGGATGTTGCAGAGGTTTCTGAGCTGGGAAGTGTGGAGGTGCCTGTGGTACCTGCACTGCCAGCACCCTCTGGAAGTCAGGCTGCAGCTCCAACTGTGCCTGGACAGCAGCCAGAAGCCACAGTGCCTGGTACATGGCATTAGGAGGGTTCAAATGGCAGCTCAGAAGGATAGTTAACCCAAGATGCCAGTGCCAGATGTGTCATGGACATATCTGTTGACTCCTGCTCTGCCATAACCTTTAGGTGGAAGGCTTCTACTCTCTTAAAAGTTTTACACTGTTTTCTGGCAGTGCTGAAGTGCCTCTCTCTAAATTAAATAGCAATAAGGATTTTATTATTTCTTCTCCTTTTTTTTTTTCCCCCCACAGAGATCTGTCTGTAAAGCTGTTTTCACATTTCCTTTTTTTTAGCTTGTCTTTATTCATGGGTAAAAAAAGGTCTATGATGAAGCAGATAAAGAGAGTATCAGGGAGTGATGGGAAAAGGGAGGAAGGGCCTTTTGCAAAGGAAGGCTGGTGAGGTCTCTGACCTCTGCAGAAGCTGTTCTGCAGCTGGGCACCTCTGAAGACAGTCCTCCCTGATGGCTGGCCCTGTTTGAGCCTTGGGAATAGGTGCTGTCCAACACGAGCACTGTGCTTTCTGGGTCAAGATCCATATCTGCTTTATGCCACTACCTCTTAGTCTCCCATTTGGCTTTTGAAATTTAGGAGCAGAGCCTTAAATTTGCATTACAGGCTGATGGGAACGTGTCAGTCCTTTCCTGGGTTTCTAGAGCTGTGCACCCTTTAGATTAATAAGGCGAGCAACATAAAAGATCAGTGTTAGCCTGTGCTTTCATTAATTTAAAGGTTCATAAATCTCGGAATGACCGGATGGTGCTGGTGCCGTCTCTGTGAGAAATTGGCCATTAGTAACTATAACTAACCGGGTAGGGAGAGTTGTAATCAAAGGTAATGGAGCATGAAAACTGTCTGGTTTGGAAGGAGCAAAACTGCTGTTAAGGCTTAGAGGGAAAGTGGCCTGGTATTGAGGGGGAGTCCAACTGCCAGTTAATAGGTTTTCCTCTGCCCTTTCTTTAACTCTTTCCCTGCTGGAGGCATTGGCAGATCCAGTAACAATCCTCACTATTACAGCTTCTAACACGAAAGAGCAACTGGTGAGTTTACTAAACCGAGGCATGATCAGACTAGTGGCCATGCTGAGGGTCTAAATCCAACTGACATTAAGTGTGAGGGAGAAGGTAAGTGTAGAAGATGTCAATAGACACGGTGTAAGTGCCTGAAAGAAAGAGCTGGTCAAAATGAGGAGTGACGGGAGAAACGGAGCTGTATAGAGCTCTTACATGGAGACTGGGAGTTTCTGGGAAAGGGCTTGGTTGGAGGAGACTGGGCTGTTCTGCCAGTAAAAAACAAAAGGGTGAGGGACACAGAATATCTGCATTCAGGAGGACGAAAGCAGGAATGTTCTTTGTGCTAAAAGTGAGGAGGTAGTTATCCTTTTTTGTCAGCTGAAGCAAAAGGTCAGCAATAAATCTTCAAGCATTTCTGTTATTTCCATATTTGTTCAGTGCTGTGATGTCCTGCCACTGCATTTAGATGCCTTTGACACAGCCATGAATTATTCCTGCTTTTTTTTTTTCCTGACAGTTTCGAGTGTTCACCGCTCCCTTCCACAAGGTAGGCTTCGCAGATTTCTGGCTGGCTGATCAGCTCAACAGCCTGGTTGTGATTCTCATGGACTTGGAATACATGATCTGCTTCTACAGCTTTGAGGTTCAGTGGGAGGACAATGCTGGACTTCTGGCAGATACAGGTAGAGTAATGCTGATGGCCCATGTGAACACGGTCAAAATGACCCGAAAAACACTGAGCAAGGCAGCTTCATAATTATCTGTTTTGAAGAGGGCTACAAATGATATAGGAAATTAAATTAATAGGCGTTTCTTGTAAACACGGCATTAGAGGCATTCTCCCCTTTCTTACTTCCATCCGGAGAAATGGAATTTCACATGAGTGTTCATTTCCTAATCCAGTCATTTGGCCCGACGTGTATATTCATCAAAGAATTTAGACACAGCACTACTGATTGGAAAGAGAAATCATTTTCCTGGCATTGTTGTTTTATTTCATTGTAGTTTGACCATGTGTTTACCTTTAGCCTGTTCCTATTGCTCAGTGTGAAAACAAGTTGCCTGAGCCTGTTAACCACAATTTTCTGTGCTGTAGCCTTACAGGCTCCATTGCACTTCCCTGAAGCAAGAGAGGATGGAAAAAATCTCTTTAGTGCCACCCCTTATCCAATTTGAGTTGATGTTGTGATGTCAGTGTTGTCCATGCTCTGCCTTCCCTTCTTTCTAGCCAGAAGGGCCACAGAGCTGGAATATGAATTTTGACTTTGGCTTTCCCAGCGGCAAAACACTACCTGTCTTCTTGGGGATTGGGCTGTTGTCTTTCCATTTTCAGCAGTGACTGCTGGCAATTTGTGTTGTCTGATGGTTTTGACACTTGCTGAAAATTTGCTGTGTGCTTCAATAAGCATCAGTGTTCACTTTGTTCTTCCAATCTGTCTCATCTTTCCCTTCCCTATAAGACAGCGTTGCAAGTAGCTAAATATTTACTTATTAAAAATAAAAATGAAATACATGAAGCAACTGAGTGCCTAGCAGTTTGTCCTCTTCCAATCCAAGCAGTGGAGTGATGGCACAATGCTTGGAGATAAATATCAACTGATAACTTGTCTCTGTTTGTGTGAATAAGAAACAAATGATTGCTAGTTTGGGGGGGTGTTTGGTTTATGTGCTGAGTGAGACAGCAGAAGAATATGGACTCCTTGGGGGGTTCCAGGCAGAGCTGGGAGTTTCCTGGTCACCTCCTCAACCAAAAAAAGGCTTTCAAACATCACGGGGATGACAAAATGACATGGTGTGTAGTTGCTTCCCATCCCTGTTTTGAGGCCAGGTCTGGGTTTGCTTTTTAAAAAGCAAAGCACAAAACCCCAAACTCAATCCCATACTGAAATATGTTGTTTCCTATTACAGTGTACAAGGAAAATGGGTCAAGGACATCTTGGGCAAAGTAGCCTTTTAGAGCTGTCCTGCAGAGTTTCTAAGTGCTCTCCCATTTATGCACAAAAATCCAGTGTCGAAGGCCTTTTGTAATTCCATCCTTAATTTGATTATTCACAGTACTGCCAACAGCATGAAACAACGTTTAAAAATAGATTATTCCTAAAATTCTTGCATGTTAGTTATAATTAGCAGCAGTGAGAGAGTTAGGTGATGATCTGTCTGGATGTGTTATTGATGTTGTGTCACCTGAATACCTCAGAGATAGAATATAGAGCTCTGGGATACTTTCTGGGGATGGGCTTCTTGCTGTTTGGGGTGTGCGTGTGCCTGAGTACAAAGCGTCGATAGAGGATTGCTGTCACATCAAGGGGTATTGCAGAAAGGAAGAAAACAGTAGTTCTTAAACTTTTTATTAACTTTCCGTTTTAAGAGTTTTAACTCTTTTTCTTTTCTTGCAGATAATCAGATTTGTAACAGCTACTCCTACGGAGTGAGAGCAGTCGTCCAGTGCATCCCTGCTTGGTTGCGATTCATCCAGTGCCTGCGCCGTTACCGTGATAACAAACGGGCCTTTCATCTGGTTAACGCTGGAAAATATTCCACCACCTTCTTCGTGGTGACATTTGCAGCCCTCTACAGCACTCACAAAGGTATCAGGGATGTCTGAAAATCCTTCGCGACTCGTGGGATTTGCTTTTTTACCTGAGAGAAGCTCAGAATCTGGCAGTTTTTTGTGTGTGTGTTTTCGCACCTGTGAAACATCTCTGTGGAGAGGCAGAGACCTGCCTTGCTTGTAAAGAGTGTTTTAAGATCTTATTTTAGGTGTTTTTCACATCCCTGGTCTGCTTAGAATTGCGCTTATGGAGCGTGGGAGAGAATTTTCAGGTTTCTCTCTCCGTAAAGGGGAAAACTGAAATACCTGTCAGGTTTTGCTGTGAAGGGAGGTGAATGGGAGGGATATATATGAGGAAAGGGATAACACGGGAAATACTTCTCCCTTAGTATTCATGAACAACCTGGACCATCTAAATAATCGATCCATCCATTCCTAAATGTGGAGGCATGTGCACAGTGCCAGGAAAATGCTCTCCCTGGATTTTCCTGTGTGACTCTGTCCATGTTTTTTCTGCAGCTGGTAAGGAGTTGTTTCCAATCCATTTAACTGCAGATTGAGCTCTGATCCCTGAAGTTCCTCATCTCCCTGGAAACGACAATTACTCGACTCTCTTCTTGTTCTGAAGGAAAAAGCTTTTAGTTTCTGCACTTCAGGCAGTCGCCCTGCCTTTCATTGTTCTGAAGTCCTAAAAGCTGTATTCTTTCACTTGAGATTATATGCCTTCTGTATCTCCAGAAATTAGCAACCACACACAGTCGTGAGCAATTACCTCCCCTGGAATATTATTGTGGTGAGGCAGGCAGAAGTGTTCAAGGCATAATTCTAGTTAACATGCTGGTTTTTTGGAGGGGTGGCAGGGTTATGAGAAACCTTCCCGTGGCCAAGAAGTGTCTGTTTTGACGTAGCCGGGCCTGAAGTCACACTGATGATGTTTGTCAGGCATTGCATTTTAATGGCAGAGAAGTGCAGTGGCTCAGGCTGGCTGAAGGCTGGGAGTTGGGTGCTCTGTATCTGGTGTGGGAGCATCTTCTGTGCATCCCCTCACCGCTGCCATGTCCCTGGAGCTTATTCCTGCTTTAACTTGTTTGCTCACTGACATTCTGCAGCCCTGCAGTCCAGTTAGTCACCACTGCCAAACCCTGGGATGAGACACGTACAGATTGCCTGGCTGTGTAGTCACTGCTTGTATTTTTTATATACAGTGCAGCTTTGGGGAGGCTGACTAATGCTTCTCCTTCCCGGGGGCACACTCTCTGGCAGAGCCTTCAGTGGGAACGTTGGGGTAGGTTTGGAACCAAGAGGAAAACCAGCATCTGTCAAAATATCCTGTTGAAGAGTTTTACCTCTTTCTACTGCCCTCGAGGTTTGCATCTGTGCCAGTGCTGCTGTTCTGGTTGCTATACACAACTGGTGTCCCCTCTCCCAGCCTGGCAGGGAGTGGGCTGTAATGAGGTGTTTACGAGCCAGGCACGGGACTTGTTCCAATTGCTGTGAGATGTCCATGACTCCCAGCCTTTGTCTGTCCAGTTTGTTAGTGGGAGTCAATAGCATGTAGTTGCTGGTATCATACAAAAAAAATTTGCAAGCTTTGTGGCCTTTGGAAATTGCATGTTAGCACTGATTTATAAATGCCACTGTGCCTGGGCTTTCAGAGGGCTGCCTAAAGACCTCGCCACGTCCTCTCAGCCCTGTAGGCCCCTTCCCATCCTGCCATAAATGCACTTTCTAATATGCTGTACCTGTTAAGAATCCAATTTTATCTATGTGCTTTACATAGATTCCCAGTTCTTCTTGAACTTGGAATCAGATGGTCTATCATCAAGTTGTTATGATGCTACTGTTGAAAATAGATTTGCTGCTTGCCCACACCTTCTCTGTGTCTGCCCAAAGATAGCAAACACCCATCTCTTACCTACAAAACATCTGCTGGGGGGAGCTATGTGCTGTTAAGAAAGCACTGCCCAAAACAAGCGTGACAGATTGGTAAAGATTCTTGCTCCTTAGACCTGCTCTAAAGAGCAGTATGTAATGAACCTGTTCATTGCTGTGCTATCAAGAGTTTTATTTTGAAACGGTCTTCCATGCCTGTGCTTGCAAGCGTATGACTTATACCTCTGGCATGACAGCTTTTGGCTGCCAGGACAAGAGGGTAATCAGTGGCCTTTCCTTGGGAGGTCAGGTAATGTACACCAGTGCCTGTTCTCCACTTGGGAGGCCTGGGGACCTCACAGCCCTCTGAGAAGTCTCATCTTCCCCCCTTCATTTGAGCACTGGATAATTTGTAGCTGCTGTAGCTTGTGCCTGCCAGCGGTGGAGAAGATGGACTGTGTGGCTGGGAGGGTTTGTTGGCATGGAAAGCCACCTAATTCATACAGAGTGCACTGACAGCATGCTTGTGCTGTGTTTTCCTGTGCTTGCTGCTGGAAAACAACTTGAGCTAAACAAATGTACAAATGCCACTTTATTGTGTTTAAGTAATGTTTATGCAGCTTCTAATCACACGTGGTACTCCCTTCTCCAAACCTCCTGTGGAGAAGGATTCCCCCCCAGTAACACCATGTACTGTGGGCTCTTGACAAGTATCTGTTTCCCCAGAATATCCCTGTTTAATAATTCATGTTGCTCAGGCAGTGCATAATTCCGATTCTTTCTTCCCTCAGAGAAGCCCTTTCTTTACTTTTCTTCCCTTGGATTTAGATGCAGGATGCAATTTTCTCTTCTAATTGCAGCTGGGATGTCAGACCGCTAAGATACCAAAGCAAATTCCGTTAGGTTTTCCCTCTCAAAAATTGCAATCCTGTTGTCCTGGGACTAGGCTAGTTTTACAGGGGTAACTCCAAGCTATCATTTTGATATTCAGATATCACTGGGATTAGTGAAGTGGAAGTAGCTACCCCAGAACATAAGCCTGGAGCAGGCGGTGGTTGCGTAGACAAGTGCTGATTTTGTCACGGCTCACAAACACAACCACATTTCAGGGACGACAGCAACAACACAAGGACAACTGTTGCTGAGCTCTCCCAAAGGAAGAATTCTCAGTATTTTTATACCACCCAAAGGAATGGGAAGCAAAGGCCGTGCTCTGTAAATATAGTCCTGCGGGGTATGTTTGCTCAGGCAAATGAGGCATAGCTGTAACTCTAAGCTACCTGGCAACTGGGGGACCCAGTCCCTGGCCGCTCCAGAAGCCTCTGTCTGTCCCCACCTCTTTCCCACCCTTTCTTTGCACTAAGGAGTTCGGTGCTGGCATTAAGTTCCCTGGCAGTGCTGAGTATCTTTCCCCAGAGCCAGCTAACAGGGTATTATATTGCCTTACTTAATGTCTACAGAAACCTACGTGGTGCTGGGGAAAGAAATGATTAAGCCCAAGCCTGCAGCAGAATATTTACCCCGAGTGCAGTGTTGTTTTGACACACAACTACTTTTTGCAGTGTTTTCACTCTGCCAAAAGCAGATGTGCTTTGCATGACAAATGCACCAGTAAAGCAACTCCCACTGGAGTCCAGCTTATCACAGCATTCCTAGAGTCATAGAGTGTTATGGGTTGGAGGGGACCTTAAAGAACATCTTGTTCCAACCTCCTGCCATGGGCAGGGACCCTTCCACTAGATCAGGTTGTTCAGAGCCCCATCCAACCTGACCTTGAACACTTCCAGGGATGGGGCAGCCACAGCTTCTCTGGGCAACCTGTACCAGGGCCTCACCACCCTCACAGGGAAGAATTTCTTCCCAATATCCCATCTAACCCTGCCCTCTGTCAGTGGGAAACCATTCCCCCTTTTTCTATCACTCCGGGTCCTTGTCCATAGTCCCTCTCCAGCTCTCTTGGAGCCTATTTAGGCACTGGAAGGGACTCTGAGGTCTCCCTGGAGCCTTCTCCTCTCCGGGCTGAACAATCCCTATTCTCTCAGCCTGTCTCCATAGCAGAGGTGCTCCAGCTCTTACAGCATCTTAGTGGCCTCATCTGGACTTGCTCCAACAGGTCCATGTCCTTCTTATATCTTGAGGGCTCCAGAGATGGAAATCAATAGGGATCCCTCTTGTATAAAGTGTGCTTGCATTAAATAAGGTACACTGACATACCTGGAATAACAAGCCTTGTTTTCACTGCTCACTTGGACCTGGCTCAGGCTGTATAAGACAAAATTGTTTTGTTTAGGTGGCAGCTCTTCTGAGAAACAGTGCAGCTGGAGTTGTGTTGTACTACTTCTAGGAGTGCTGGTCATTTCTTAAGCTTTAGGCATGTTTTTATGCTCCAGCTTTATTCTTTGTAAAATGAGACACATCATGTTTTTTCTGCTGTCAGTTTTCTCTTACCTTGATGGCTTTTGCTCCCATGATGTCATTGGAAATACCTGGCTCACATAGAATATAGATTTGACTTCTGTACTTGAAGAACTGAACTTCTTTAGTGCTTTGTTCTCTTCCATCATTTTCTTGTTTTGTGGGATTTGCTGGTTCAACCTGACCATTTGTTCTTTACCATGGTATTGGGTTAAAATTGGCTATGTGGGATTTTATCCTCCAGCTGGAAGGTAGAATGGTTTATGGACATTGTCAGTTTGATTTACACAGCTTATTCGATGAAATCCTTGTGATCTGAGCAGTATCCTGCTATTTATTAACCTCCAAATTATTCCAAAGTTAATCTGTGTGACCTGGAAACTTGAGTAAGTGTCTCTTCTTCCATCCTGCTCCCACGCCTTTTCCAGGCACTCCAAATGAGCCTGCTGAACACTAGCTGTCATTGGCTTGGGGGTGCCCTGGAGAGCCTTAGGTCGGTCTAAGATAATGGAACTGCCACGCACTTTCTCATTAAACAGCCCAGGAAATTGGCAGTAATTAAAAATACTGAAGTTAACTAAATAGGGCTGTCTCTGAAGAGTAGTGGTTCTGTCTGTGCTCTCACCATCACTTCAGAAACAGGTTTCTCTGGAGTAATATCTAATTTTTTTTTTTTAAAGCCAGCCTAAGAGAAAATGGTGGAATTCCTTGCTTTTCCAAGGAATAGAGACACGAAGTGTCAAGGCAAGAGCCACCCTGTGATTAATGGGCTTTTGCAGGAAGGTGTTGGACCGTCCCTTACTAACAGAGAGGTTCGACCAGGTCTGACCAGAGGAAGAACGGGAAATGTGCTGCTTTTTTGGAAAATGCAGTGGAAGATGCCTAGTTCTGGTAACTGCTCCCAGTCCTCATTAATCACGGTGGCTTCAGCCGTTACCAGCGGTGACACCGGCTGGCATAGCCGATGTCACGCTGGGATGCATCGCTGGTTCTCCCACGGTCTGTCCCCATGCAGAGCCCTGGGGAAGGCTGGGACTTCAGGGGAAGGATGGTGGTGCACAGCAGGAACAGGGAGAGGCTGGGGTGACATCCAGCTGTGGCGCTGGGAGCTGCAGGAGGTACCTGGCTGCACCTCGGCTCTGCTGCTGGAGCTCTGGGTGGTGGTTGTGTCACTCAGCCCTTGTCAATACCCTGTTAGAACCTGCAGGTTGCGACCCCGTGGAGTGAGTTTGCTGGTAGGTGGGACAATAATTCACTGTGATCCTACATGGTTACAGCAGGAGGGAACGAGGTGATGTGAGAACTGGGGCTAAAATTGCTTTTACAGGAATCAGACATTGGTGCAACAGTGTATAGTGCCTCAACTGAGATAATTTCATTTCTAGGGAGTGGGGCAAGGCAAAATAAGTGGACAAGCAGAATTTCCTTTTTAAAGAAGTACAAAAATTCTAAAAAAAGAAATCACAAAGGAATGAAGCAAGTAGCATTTGTGAGATCCTGTTCCCTCAGTTCTGCGTCAGTACAAGACCTCCCATCTCTCCCCCTCCTTCTCAGTGCTGAAAGAGCTGTCAGAGTTTGATTTAGGTGTCATGAGAGCCTTACAGAGTGCTTGGATTGACCTCTTCAAGTAAAACAAACTTTGTAATGGGATTAACTGGCTTCTTTCTTAATGCTCCCCGCTTTCGCACGGCTTCCCTTAGCACAGCACACTGGCAACTCCGTCAGGATGATTATTTGGAGCCAAAACATGCAACGTCTGTCACATTGCTGTGAGCTAGGATGAATTTGTGTCTGAAACCCTGTCATCCTGTGCCCAGGAGGCCTTCGGTAATGAGTTGTGTTCATTAGCCAGTCTTTCTGATCCTTTCCATCAGAGCAGCAGCGGTGTCATTAGTGAGGATTTGGGAGGCATTGCCGTGGGCAAACATTTCCATCCCGGCCTCTGACCTCCTCCCGGATTTGACGTGGGGCTCTGTGGCACCCTGGTTTCTCCAGGCCAGCTTGTTAGCTCCTCTGGTTGCTTAAACACCCATCCCAGTGATGTTGCTTTGGGTTGGAGCTGGTAAGAGTGAGGAGCACTCCAGGAAGTCTGTGGCAGGACCACCCTGGCCGGGGCGGAGGTGCCGGTGAGCCTGCGGTAAGTGAGCGGGGAAGGAGAGAGGAGACAGCAACCTCTGCTCCATGGGCAGCCTGGGAAGGGGGGGTTAGAGTGATTTCGGGAACTGCCACCACACCCTGCACAAATGAGGCATAAAACCCCACTGGGAAATCTTGCTGTGCTTTGTAGGTCTGCAGATGTCAAGCAGGACACTGGGGGACACTCCATGGGGGAGAGGTGACCTGGGCACCCCATGGCTGCGTGATCCCTGGGTTTGCTTCTTAGGATTGCAGCTGAGAGGAGTTGGGCTTTAAGAGCTGGGATTTGGAAAGTGCACTAAGCATATCATTGTATCACTTATTACACTTTGGTGTTAAAGGTGGCTGGGGAAATGGGAACGCTAATGAATGAGGTGTAAGTAAAAAGAGTGACCTACTGATACTTCATTTCACAGGCACTTAAGAGGGGAAGCCTGACCTTTTTTTTTAATGGAACATTTTAAGAAAAGCAACTGACTGCATTACAAGCGATCTTCCTGTCAGATCTGGACAGGATTTGGAGTTCTGTGGTGTTGCAGAAATGCATGATATGCAATCTTTCAACAATTTATTTTGTTTTAGTGGTTTTTTGGTTGCTATTATATTTTGAAAGAATCTGCTGTTGGACCTCAAAGCACTATAGAGGTAGCAGATGACATTGTGTCCCAATCCCTAAATTGTCCACTGAAGGTCCTGATTACGAAGCTATTTATTTCTGGTTGTGAATCCAAACATCTTATTAGTGAGACTGCTGGCAAACGCTTATATTGGAAACCACATCCTTCTCAAGGTAGTGATTAAACATCCCCTACGAACACCTCTCAAATGCTAGACAAGCCTCCAGGAGAAGAATCAGCTCAAATCTCAGCCATGACTGATAATGCTTCCTCCTGTTTGCAATTAAGTCACACTTGTCTGTGAGGTAAAAGCCATGAGTTTGCTGCCATGCCTTGAAATTAGACACGGTTGTATTGTCCTACAAACCCAGTGCAAACCTGCAGAGGATTTTTGTCCAAACACGATTTGGGGATTTCCCTGCTCTACAAATCAAGAAGAAATGAGATGTTGCCTCCTGACAGTTCTTCACTGTGCTGTGTTTTGCTGCTTTGCTTTAAATTGTGCCTGGAGGCAATCGCAGAGGTTTGCACAATCCAACAGGAGGTTCTTCCTGCGAAATAGGACTTGGCAAAGCCCGTCAGCACAAGGTGGCAAGTCCTCCACGTGCTCCTATGGATAATTTGCCTTTTTACTGCATTAAGTCCACTGTCATGTCCTGGCTCTGCCATTGATCAGTGTTAAACGGTGGGACACGCTGGCTGGGCAGGAAGGCAGCGCTGCTGCTCACCCCTCATTAAGACATCTAATTACTGAGGGAGCTGTAATGCTGCACTGGGAGCAGTGAGGTGTTAGACAAATGCTTTGGGGTGTCACTCTGATGGCAGGTCTTATGTAGATAAGTCACTTCGGGCTGTCACCTCGCTCCTGTGGTGTGCTGGGATGGAGTTAATGGGCACACATCATCCCCAGGCCTGCTCAGTGCTCCGGTGTCTTGCCTCGCACACTGTAAATGTATCTGTTTGTGCTTTGCTCCTGCTTAAATCTGCAGTTGAGGCTGAATTTGGCTTGCCTGGACCAAGAGGTTTTTAGCTGGCAGAGCTGCCGTGGCTGGGTCGGTGTTGGCTGATATGTATCAGGGCTTACCTGGCTGTGTTCCCTGATAACCTCCTGCTTCCTACAGCTTTTATCCCAGCCTTCCCCATCAGCACAGACCACAGCCAGCCACGACAGCTGACACACCAGGAATGCTTATCGAGGGCCATTGTGCTCTTATCCAGCCCTTCAATAATACATGGCATTGATTTTTGCTGTGTTGAATATTATATAGTGTTTACATTCTCAGGAATAATTCAGCAGGGTAAACAGATAGTATTCTTTGGAAGTAAAGTCAATATTAAGAGCGTTCGGGATAACATTTGCAGTCTCCCTTTGATGGAAAGCAACCTTTTCTCTTGCCTGTGTTTCGAAGGGGCCATAACTCCTACAGAGCAGTATTACCTCAGAATGCCAGTCAGATACTGTGGCCCCTGGGGCTGGTTTGGGAATCCAAGATACTGTCTGTCAGCAGTTTTTGCAGGCAGTAAATTCTGCTGCTGCAAGTGCCTTTGGCTGTTTTCTGGGACTGTGGCCATTCACAGCTTCAGTTCAAAGGTGGAAGCCATCCATTATTTATCTAGTTGACCTTCTGGAGCAATTTGCAGGTGTATTTGTGCAGAGTGTCTGCTGGAATAGCCTTTTATAGGGTAAACTGAGGATGCTAATGGAAATTTTGTGGTGAAGGCTGCAAACAGCTCCCGTGGTTCTCTGCTTCCCAACGGCTTTGTGGCAAGTGGAGACAGCAGGGCACTGTGGACTCAAACAGCCTCTGACATAACTGAACACCAGTTGCAAGCGTGGTAGTGTGAACACTGAGATCAGCCCATCCTCAGGGTTAGAGCTGCACCTGCAGCCTCATGCACTGAGGTTTTGTGCTGGTGGTGTTTTGTCCTGCACGTGCTGCTTTGAGTAACTGTAGCTCAGGAAGTTGCTCCGTGGTGATGCCCTTTGGAGCATCAAGTAGGAAGGTCCTTTGTGCCCCTCTTGGGTGGACTGGCAGTGGTGCTGCCAAAAGGTTGCTGCAGTCCATAGGATGTTGAAAACTTATTCTTTTTTCCTTCTTGGAAAGGTAGAGATCTGCCAGGTGTCCAGAGCGCTTCTCTCATCCTGAGAGTTTCCCTCTCTCGTGGTTTTTGGTGTTTTCTAGCACATCATTAAACAAAGAAGAAACACAGGATGAAACAGTTCCTGCTTAAACAGACCCTGACATCATCATACATATGCAGAGCTCTGTATTGCTTCTGGAAAACTGGCAGGCCAGGAGTTGATGGAGCCTCTGGGCAGAATATGAATGCCTTGATTTTCTCTCCCCTGAGCAGCAGTGAAGAGGGCTGCTAGGACCAGCCAGCAGAGACCGAGCTATAATTGCTTGCCTGGAGCAGTAACATATTTCTGTACACCAGCTGAATACCAATGAGGACAGAAGGAAGGAAGGTATCAAACAGAACTGCAGGCAGGAGGAAAAGAATAAGTGATTAAAGTAAGGGACTTGGAGTCCAGGGCTGAAGACAATAGGCTGGTTCTGATTAGAGCATTTTACCAGGGAGTGATTTGGGGTTTTAATGAATTTTTTTTCAGGAGCTGAATGCATTGCAGAGTGGGTTGGTGAGAGAGCAAGCAGGAGCAAGGGGCCAGCAGCGTGACAGCAGGTGCCACTGAAAAGGCTGGTGCAGAGATAGAAGCAGGGAGAGGGAGCTGAGACTGGGGTAACCTAACTGAAAGCATGCACATCCTTTTGAGATTGGCGAGGTTAATGCCGTAAAATTTCTCAATTGGGCCTTTTGCTTCCCAGTTCACCTTCCTGTAATTGCATGCAAGAACCTGTGCCACATGCCCTGGGACGAACCTGCTTGAGGAGGGAGTTTGGACCAGGTGACCCAGTGTGGTCCCTTCCAACCTGACCCATTCCATGATTTAGGTTTAAGCAGCAAGATCCTTTGAAATCCCCTCTTGCTATGTAATTGCCAGCTTAGGATACAGTTTTGTTAGCCCCTTACGTAGTTTGAGATGATAGTCAGGGGCCAGACTGCAGAACTCCAAAGGAGCACCCAGCAGTGCCACTTCCCTGCTCTTCTCCCTGCACCTGCAGGGCATGGCTCGTGCCAGGGATGTGGCTGAAGGCGTGGTGATGGATGGGACTGGCTGCACTGCCTTCTCCATGGCTGCTCCGTGGGTGTGGAGTAAGACTCAGTTTATTTGAATTAAGGAAAAAAAAAAACAAACCAAATGCAAAACAGCATCATGTAACTAACCTTCAAGACTCAGATAATAGGAAGCATTGCAGCCTCTCAAGATGCTTTTGGGAATTTTAGGTGTTAAGAAAGCACATACAAGCCATCAACTGCCTCTGAATTATCCTTTAGGATCTGGTAGTGGGAACTAAACATGGAGATCTAATGAGCTAAAAATAATGCTGGAAAGAACAGGCTTAGTGTCTCTGAGTCACCGAATGTCAGCATCTGCCTTTTCTTCCTGAAATAATGTAGTGGAGGCTTTGGAGGAGCTGATGGGCGAGAACGAAACCTCGCAGCAGAGCCCTCATTGCTAAGCTCCAAAAACCTCACCTGTGTCCCCTTCTGTGGGCAGCTGCACTTTAAAAATAGCTGGGGGAGATGTTTTCCAGGCAGCAGCGTTAACGTACCTGGGCATCCGAGCCCGTGTTCCGCAGGACTTGTGCGCTGCTCCCGGTGACGTCATGGCTCTGCAGCGGGAGAGATGCGGCGCTGGACCAGTCCCTGGGCACAGGCGAGGATGTGGGGCACTGCCCAAAGGCTCCCAGCCTTGCCCAGAAGCAGGGTAGCTGGTCAAACCTGAGACCTGCAGCGATCCCATGTCCTTTCCCTCCGCCGATGGAGAAGCTTCGGTGCAGAACAGGCTTTGCTGCATAAGCGCCGTTAATAGGTTTGCTTTAGGGGGTGTGTTTTGAGTGGAGGAGTGTGTGTATTTGACCTATATCCTGCACATCATGTCCAGGAAGCCTGAAAGGCGTAATGGGAGGAACGTGCTCTCACACGATGCCTCTCATTTTCACCTCCATTAATTTTATCGGATTGCTGCGTTACATTTGGATTGTAATTGTTAGAAACACAAAGGGAAGGGGAGGGCAGATTGCCCTGTTGCTCCCTCGGTGATCAGCGTCGGGGATTCTGTTGTTTTAAAGACACATGTATGGAAAACAGTGCTGTGTGGCATCGGGTTTGGACTGAAAACATTATGCCTTTTATGTGCTGTAAGTGTTATTTGCTTTGTTAGAGGGAATCAGTGAATGGGCAATTGCCAAAGGAGGAGATTCCTGCTAGCAGTGAGATGCAAAGTGCCTCAGCCTTCCAAAGCATCATAATGTGTTTTATTTGTATGAATTTTATGAGCCATCTTTTCAAAAGCAAACAGAATTATCAGATCTGTTTTGTTTTCCCCCAGCCAACTGATGTAGGGAAATGCAGCTGAATTGAGAGCAGTGTAACCTTTTAAGAGGGGAATGGGAAACAACTTGGTTGGAAAAACATATCCGAGATGAGCAGATGGTGGGCTCACGGTCCCCTCGTTTCCAAAGAGGAACCCTATATGGGTATTTAAAAGTCAGAGCCGCCTCAGGATTTATACATACTTGTTAATGTGTTTCTGCCTCCTTGCTTATTTTCCCTCACCACCACAACCTCCGAAATGGCTAATGGTAATTCCTGTACTGCCCATGCTCTTCTAGGCATTTAATGCACTAATTCACAGTTGTTCATGTTTATACAAACTCAAATATTTTTTTACCAAACCCTCCTGACTGAGCATTGCCTCATTGCTGTATCCCTTGTACAAGCCCGTGTCCTTTGTGAAATGTGGCCCTCAGCTTCCACCTGCTGTTCAGAGCCAGAATGGCAGCTCTGCCACAAGTCCAAAATCATGGAATATCCTGAGGTGGAAGAGACCCTCAAGGATCATCGCGTCCAACTCCTGGCCCTGCACAGGACACCCCAGAAATCCCACCATGTGCCTGAGAGCGTTGTCCAGACACTCCCTGAGCTCTGGGAACCTTGGGGCTGTGACCACTGCCCTGGGGAGCCCGTTCCAAACATTACTGTAAATTTCAATCCCAAGTGCAAAATGCTGAACGAGATGAAAGTGGAATTTAAATAACAATATAAAGCAGGTCCTGGTAAGGCTTTTACTTTGGTTCAGATTAGCTAGTTGGGTTTTCCCAGAACTTGGATAAAAGGGGTGTGATTTCCACTGCTCAGTTAGTAGCTGGTATAAGAAGCAATCTGCTTTCAGTTCTACAGAAGTGTGTTGTTCTTCTCTTTTCCAGCTAAAAACCACAGTGACACCCAAGTGTTCTTCTACCTGTGGATTATCTTCTGTTTCATCAGCTCGTGCTATACACTCATTTGGGACCTGAAGATGGACTGGGGTCTCTTTGACAAAAATGCTGGTGAAAACACCTTTCTCCGAGAAGGGATTGTCTACCCACAGAAAGTGCGTATGCAGCCTGCTCTGACACTAGGAAAGGCTTTTAATATTTTAGCCAAACTTGCTGAGTTTAGAGAATGTTGCAGTTGGCCACTGCATGCTACAGGCTGGGATTTTCCAGCAGTAGAGTTGATTTGTTTCAAACGGGTCATTTCTGTTCACTTTGCTAAAGGTCGAGCAGCACATTCTGTAGCTTCCCAAAGAGGTCTCTTCTGTGCAGGACGTGTCTGATGAGCTGTCCTGTTCCTGTGTTTTCCTCAGGCATACTACTATTGTGCCATTGTAGAAGATGTCATCCTGCGTTTTGCGTGGACCATCCAGATCTCCCTCACTTCCATGCAAATCTTTCCCTACGCTGGGGACATCATTTCTACTGTATTTGCCCCACTTGAGGTGTTCCGGTAAGGCTGCTGGACTCAACTCTTCCTTTCTCCTTTGCATTTTTACTGTGTAACATGAGCATGAGGGGAAAAAGTGCCTTGATCCTTGGGTGTGGACTGCACAGTCCTTGAAATGGAAAACTGGGTCTAACAGGAATATTTAATCCACGCAGGGTGCTGAGTGAAGAAAGGTGTAGAGGGCTCTGCCACAGTGTGGGGCTGTGTCCTTCACGCTGTGCTTGCAGTTTGTTCTGAACCTTGACATAATCTTGAGAGGTTAGTTTTTACCAAATTTCTCCTCAAAATTTCCAGTTGAAATTTCCAGTTGGAATTTGACTCGATTCCCAAGTTTCCAATTTTCTGATCTCTGCTGCTTTTCCAAACGCTAATTTGGGTTCTGTGTCATTGATTTGGATCCTGCAGGGTCCCCAGGGCTCTTTACACACTTGTGCTCTAGCTGGAAACCCAACCCCACATCTTCCTGAGAAGAACTTGAAGCTGGCCCTGACTCAGGTAGATGCTGGAGGTTGTCTTTAGCTTTCCATGCTGTCCAGATTAGGGCTGTCATCGTTAGGACAATGAATGATGGGAAGATGTCTTGCAGGTGCTGCTGTTAGTCACTGGCTGTTTCTCCCTGCTCCCAGCCTATTCCCAGAGGCACTTTGATCCATGAGAAGAGTCAGTGGTATCCAAGTGCTTTGCCAAACACAGGAAATGCCTGTAAAAGTGGAACTCGTTCGACAATTTCCTCTTCTTCTCCATCCAGGCGGTTTGTGTGGAACTTCTTCCGTCTGGAAAACGAGCACCTGAACAACTGTGGTGAGTTCCGTGCCGTGAGGGACATCTCCGTGGCGCCGCTCAACGCCGACGACCTGACGCTCTTGGATCAGATGATGGACCAGGAGGACGGAGTTCGGAACCGCCGCAAGAACAAGCAGTGGAAGCGCAGCCTGAGCGTGTCCTTGCGCAGGCCTCGTCTGGCTTCACAGTACGTCCTGCCTCTCTAGTGCAGCAAAATCACCTCCAGGCGTTGCTCTTAATGCCTGGGGGCCACTTACGGACTGGGAATCAGGCAGAGATCTCAGCCAAAACAAAAAAGGTCCAATGAGTAAACAGATGTGCCTCTGCCAGGGAATTGATCCGTCCTTTACATATCTTGGGGTTCTGGTAAAGCACTTGGAAAAGGAGTTCCCTTTTTCCAAGATTCCCCTCCGGCAAAAATAGCCTGTAGGAGTTGCCAGAGATTACAAATGCAAAGCTGGAAGAGAGGTTCTCTCTTCTTCTTGGCTGACCGTTTTAGGGGCTTATAAAAAAGGAGGGAGAGGGAATTTTTATACAGGCAGATAGTGACAGGACAAGGGGCAATGGTTTTAAACAGACTGAGAGCAGATTTAGATTAGATATTAAGAAGAAATTCTTCCCTGTGAGGGTGGTGAGGTCCTGCCACAGGTTGCCCAGAGAAGCTGTGGCTGCCCCATCCCTGGAAGTGTCCAAGGCCAGGTTGGATGGAGCCTGAGCAACTGGATCTAGTGAGTGACATCTCTGCCCGTGGCAGGGGGGTTGGAGGGAGATGATCTTGAAGGTCTGTTTCCACCCAAACCGTTCTACAATCCTATAAGATTCCAGTTATCCTTCGGTTAACATTCACATGTGAGATTTCAGGCTCCTTCCTCTCTCAAACCTAAACCTCTGCATTTTTTTCTTCCCACCCGTCATTCCTACGCCCCAAATGCTTCCCCACCGCAGCCCCTGAACTGTCTTGGCTGCCTGTCTTCCCTGCAGTGTCTGTGCTCTGAGCATCAGAGGGTGCTCCGAGTCCTGGTGTCCCTCCTGCCCCAGCTGCACAGCTGCAGAGCCCTGCCCTTTGGCCAGGGAACAAGCTGGGACTCCTGGGAATGCTGAAGCACAGCGGGTCAGGAGTGTTGTGCAATCCCTGCAGCTCTGCATGGGAGGGGTGGGAGGAGGAGGCTGTGGCTGTCAGGAGAAGGGTGTGCTCTGGCCTGAGCCACAACCCTCGGGCTGTGCTTGGCTCATGTCTGTGTTGGCTTAAAGTACACAGATGGGACCAACACCAACAGCTTGCTAGAGATTGAAAAGCTTTATGCAGAAGGGATGTGGGCCAAAGCCTGGTCAGATTCCCTACAACCATTCCCGTTTACCCCTCTGACACACAGCAAATGGAGATGTGAGTGACGTATCCCAAAAGAACTTGCTGCTCCTTTGTGCAGCCCAGTGGCAGATCAAGCAGGATCTCTGCTGCAGGGGTTTGGTGGAGTTTTGGGGGGAGGGCTGGATGGATGTTCCACACCCAGCAGTGCCACGGTGTCCCTGGCCATTGGATGTCACAGCCTGGCAGGTGACACTGGCCATGGGCACAGGGTGGCCGGCGTGGTGAGGCGTGGGCAGTGCCACAGGAGGAGAATGCTGAGGGACAGCTGGGGTGTCTTTATAAGGCTCCGCTATTCCCAGTGGGAGTGGGAGGGTGTGAAACAGTTCCAGTAGCTTGTTTATTCCCTCTCTGCGTAAGAAAGACTTTTTTTTTTTTCCCATTTTTCCCCCAAGTGCACTGCAAGTTTACTGTCTGTGTGTCGTAACAGGGGATTTCTTCTCCCCAGTGAGAGTTTTCCATTTGTTTTTTCCAGGTCCAAGGCTTCTGACACGAAGGTATTGATAGAGGACCTAGCAAACGAAGTCAACACATGAGATGGCCACGTTCTCTTATTCCACATCCTTTGTTTTCTCGTTCTGTTCCCCTCTTCCCCAAGTAACCCGAATCTCTGGTACAGTTCCGGCTGAAAACAGGAGAAAACACTGAACACGTTTTCCGAGCTCTTCCAGACCAGATCCTATGGACTCCAACAAGCTCACTGTGTTTCGTTTCTTTTCTTCTGGGTTAATTTTAATGTTCTATTTTAAACAAACAAACAAACAAAAAAATAAAATATTTTACTTTGTTTTGCCAATAAAGAGGACAGTTCAGGAAAGAAGGATTGTTTACAGTCTCAACAAGGACATACAAACCTTATCTGGATAACGAAGCATCATAGGGACTCCCTCATGGGACAGTGCCGAGAGCACACTTGGTTTCTGCTTGGCCCGGTTTTGACTGGTTGAAACCGGACTTAAGTTTTTAAATCTGATTTTTTTGTTGTTTTTTTTTTTTTTTTTTTCTGGATTTTTTTCCTTCATATCCAGCGCTGAGGCACTGGCTGCACTTGCAGGGAAAGTGCACTTAGAGCAGTATCTTCATTCATGAAGCTACTTTTTAATTTGATGTAACTTTTCTTATAATTTTTTTGGAAATACGATGTATCTGTTGCGTATAGTTTTCGCATTATTTATGAAACTTAACAACCGTATGAGAGTGACTTTGAGTCCTGTGCAATGAAGGTTGTAACGGTAAAACAAAGTGGGGAATGTAGATCTCCATCTCCAGGGTCGTGGGGTGATGCCCTCCAAATACCCCTCTCGTGAGACAACTTGCACCTGTGTGTACCTTCTCTCTCTTTCTTTCTTTTCAATTTTATTTTAAACCAAAGTTTCTCCTTCTGATATTTTTTTTTTTTTTAGTTGCTGCTACTGCATCTGGGCATGTCTCTTGTGCCAGTTCAAGGCCAACTTTTCCATGCAGCTGTGTGACAGTAGTGCAGATGATCTTAAGGTGGTCCTAAGGAAAGGAGAGTTGGTTCCCACCAACAGCGCAAAACGCTGGGCAAAAAAAGGCTTCAAAACTTCATCCTCCGGATCAAAAAGCACTTTTCAAAGCCTTAGCGATCCTTAGATGGCATGAGGGCATCCCAGTCTGAGCAGAGAGCTTTTTGGGTGTTCTGCAGCAGCTCAGCACAGCAAAGGGGACAAGGTGAGGAGGTGTGGGACAGGGGGGAGGAGGTTCAGCAGGCTGGGATTTGGGAGTGGTGGAGTGTTTCAGGGAGCATGGAAAGGACTGTGGTGTTGCCCACCTGATAGGGAAGGTGAGATTGAAAAAGGCTCTTCCTGTGGCTTCTGGTTTGGCAAAAAGCTGCTGTTTGCTATCCCAGTGAGCTGCCCCTGCGGCTCGGCTGTTGCTCCTACTCCTTGCCTCATCTTGTTATTCCAGCTGGAAAGGGGGATACTGTTGAGCAGACTTGGGTGAAGGACAGCTGTATTGCTGAGCAAATTATGTTGGAAGAGTGATGGGAATTTGATGGTCTCATTGGTCTCTCCTTCTGTAGAATGGGAAACACGGAGGCCCGCAGAGTCCTGCTGTCCTTCCCCTGGCATACCATGATCTCTGTGGGTCTGCAAGGGAGGAGTGAAACTCCTGGAGTAGGATCCTTGTGTTGATGCCTGTCTGGTGACCTGCCTCTGGTTTGGGTGATGGAATTGCAGGAATCTCTGTTCAGTTGCTGTTTGGTGGTTGGCTTTTTTAATTAGCTGTTAGCGTGGCTTCTCCCACGGCCGGTGCGTTGCGTTTCCTCCGTTTGCCTGCTGTGCCTCTTGCCCAGAGGAACTGAAGAGGGAAACTTGGTTCTCTCCATTTAATTGGAAATAGATTAAAACTCAGTTGTGGTGCTCTCGTCTCCCCCTGTGTCAGGCTGCTCTGGTAGGAGGACAGCTGGACGAGTAGGGGTCGTGCTGTCCCCCCTGCTCTCAGTGCCCAGGAGCCTGTTTTCCTGTATTTAACTAACTCCCTTAGGTCTGTTGATTGTACTGAAACAGAGCATTCCTGTTTGTATTGAAGTGGAGTCTGAGATATAAAGCCCCTTAAATTATTGGGGGTTCCTAATTTACGTTTCAGCAGTTGGTGCTGTGTCCAAACCTCACGTAGGTGTTTCCAGCGGTGGGGGAGTGCAGCCATACCTGCCATGGGTATGGGGGCATTAGGGGAGGGCAGCTGCACCAGGAGGGGGGCAATCCAAAATTATTTGGATTAATTAAAATCAAGTAACACCACTGGTGTTACTTAAGCGAGTGGGTTTTTGTACAAAGAAATGGAGCTTTACTAGTAACTTGTCCTTTCAGAGGGGAGTTAAAAATACAGAGAGACACTGTGAGCAATTTGGTCTAGTGGAAGGTGTCCCTGGCCAAGGCAGGGGGTTGGAGCTTATGTGGTCTTTAAAGGCCCTTCCAACCCAAACCATTTCATGGTTCTGTGATTTGGAAGTGATGCCAGTCCCCTGGGAGCACTCTGCCTTCCTCAGCTGGGCTGGGGAGAGCAGGGCATGGCAGGGTGGCCTGTGTCCATCTGTCTGTCCTGCTGCTGCTCCGTCCGACCTTCCGCTTCCCAACCTGGTGGGCAGGGTCAGGGTGCAAGTGATTAAATTCTTACTCTGTACTTTACCCAGATCTTTACAGGGAACGAGAATTCAGCCTGTCCATCTGCTCTGCTCTTTCCCTTCCCTTTTTCTCTGTCTTTGCTGGCATGAGAAGTAAGGAAAAATAAAAAAGGGAGGTGGTGTGCTGCAGCTAGAAAACATGATCTCCTAAAATAAAACATCATCCCTTTTGGCAGTGAAGATGCTGTCTCGGGGGGAAAGCAGCCTGAATTCCCAGAAGTGTGGCTTTTAAAGGCTCCTAGCTCCCAGCCCTCTGTCTGCCTGTTCCCTCCCTCCCAGAGATTTCCGAGAAGTCAGGCGTGCAGATTCCTCCTGAGAGCGAGCACTAAAGCCGGGATGGCTCCGAGTCTACAAGAACATCTGGCCAATAAAGGGAGACCTAATGAAGCAAAGCAGATGGTGAGAGAAAATAGCCCCGTTGCTCCTTGGGAGAGCAGCAGGAATGAGGGGAGAGGGGCCATTCCCGGGGTGGCTTCGTTTCCTAAGCCAGGCTTTGCTAATGGGTGCTTGGAGGGAGAGCAGCAGGGTGGCAGTCCAGAAGGAGGGAGAGCAGAGTTAAAAGGATCTGGGGGAGTTTTATCCAGCACTTCAGTTGTTGGGATACAGCTGGATGGGAAGTGGAAGCTGAGGCAGGTCTGTGCTGTGGCTTTTTTGCGTTGGGTTCTGCTTCACCTCACAATTCAGTGGCTTTCAGAGGCTGTGGTGGTGTGGAGCTGCTTTGGTCTGGTGAAACCTTTAGGATGGTCCAGTCTGAGGGGAGGAGATGCCCTTTGAACTTGCTTCTCCATGCTGATTCCCTGTCACTTTCCATCCTGCTGCTCCTCCAGGGATTTTTGAATTGCAGGGGGTTAGGTGTTGCAGCATCCAGTTTATTTGCTGGCCGGGGTTCCCTGCATGGCTTTGGGATGGTCTCCCTGGGCTTGGACAGGGTGGTGCCATGGGCCATGGGTGCGCTCCTGAGGGGACAGTGGGGCAGGTTTGGGATCTGCAGACTCAGCAAGCAGGAGCAGGAGCTGTTCCATCAGCAGGAACTGATGCTGTCCCACCACATTTTAAAAGAAATGCATTTGCAGTGCTCACGGCTGCAGCCTCTGTGTACCCGATAAGCTCCTACCTCTCACATCCAGGTGTGTTCCCAAAGTCAGCTGGTGCTCATCCGATGCCTTTCCAAGCCTTCATCATTCTGTTGGTGTCTTTGCTGTTTGTCCAATGAAAGGGGATGAAGGGCTGCAGCCTTTATCATGAACATCTTGGACTGGGGGAGATCTCTTGTGGAAATCTCAGCAGAGTTGGATGCTGCTGCTCCCACTTCCCTAAAAACTTCTCGTGCTGCTTGTTCTGCCTCCATGCCAGCACTCAGCCACTGCTGCAGTGTGGCAGACAGGGAGGGAAAGCATGTTCCTGGTTCAGGAGGTAACAATCCCTGGGTATTTTACCTTCCATTGACAAAGGAGACGGTGTGAAGCCTTTGAACTTGGCCTGTGTTTTGCACCACGAGTGGATTTGGCCTTGTCCTGCAGGGATGCTGCCGTGCATCGCTCGCTGGGACGTGGTGTGTGCTCCAGGCTTTGGGGGTTGTGTCCCCAGTGTTGGGCCATCACGCTGGGATGTGTCCTGGGACTGGGACACGGCTTGGCTCCAGTTGGGAACACAAAAGCCACTTTGCTCACACACCACATCCTGGCTCCGTGCCCTCCCTCCTCTCCTCCACCCTTCTGCTTTGCACTCGCAGGGGGAAGATGATCTTCTGCCTTAAGCATTTTTTTTTTTAATTTATATTTTTATTCCAGAAGGCGATTGGATTGTTTTGTCTCCTTGGAAAAGAGGGGCTGGGGCTCCTGGGGGAAGAGTGGAAAATCCCTACGGTACCTCTGCAGCAGTCACGGCTGGGCTCAGTGGCTGTCACCTCATCAACCCTTGCCTCCTTTACATGACACCATCCCAAATTCCGTGCCCTGGGGTGAGCTGTCACCTGCCACCACAGGGTTAAACGGGTGTGTCAGCATCCCTGAGGTTCTTTGGTCCCTGCTGCAGCATCCAGGCTGCAGGGAAAGGGGAGGAAAGGGACAGCAACATGGAGTGTACCCAGATGCTGATGCCCCAGTCCTGTTCCTGGTGGGAGTCGGAGCCCGCTGTGGCCCTGGCACAGCTGTGCCACGGTGGGCAAGAGGCACCGACCCTGCCTGACGCTCCCTCGAGCTCTAGAAACCAAATTGCAAACTCTTCACTCCAGAGGAGAAATTCGGCATCCTGGTAGAACTTGTGATGACCTCTCCATCCCGTAGGTCCTCCTGGCGAAGGATCGGCGTTTGGAAGGGGCCCAGGGTGGAATGCCACAGTTCCCCCTGGGTCCCACTGCCGCCTTCCCCTCCCCCTCCCCGCTGTGTTGGTCTAAATGATCTTTCTATGAAGCCCTGTAGATGTCAAAAGTAATTATGGAGTGTGATTAGTCCTCTGTGGGTGCTTTCTTTCTTCCCTCCTCCTTTCTCTTTTGCTATCCCCTTCTCCACTCTTCTTTTTTGGCTCAGTGGAAAAGGTGAGGACAAAGAATTGCCGCTTGCTTGGACTCATGATGTATCTGTGACTGCGCTATTAGCTGTCTCCTCCTTCCTCCCCCAAATGGATATAATTTTTGAAGTGTGGAATTCCCTTCTTGATAAGTAGGTTTAAAAAAAAAAAATACTGCACAATGTGATACTGTTTCATAGTTTCTAGGTGGTTGTATAAAGCAAAGTTACTGTGATTGTGTTTTTTCAAAGGAAAAAGTGATTGGTTACGAAATCTGTCCTTTTTTCATTATTACAAGCTCTTTGTTTTCCAATGATCTGATGGCTCTTTTGTCCCTGGTCTGTGTGTGTGTCTTCCCACCCCTGTGCTGCATCCACCCATGGAGCATTGGCTCCCACTGCTCCGTGGCAACGCTGCTCTTGTGCCTTTGGGAGCTGTGGGATGTTACTGGTGGCGGGAAGTGGGGAACATCCATGTCCTGGGAGGAGGTGGAGGTGCTTGGAGGAGAGAGATGTCTGAGGAGGGGTTGGAGGTGGGCAGGAGGGGCTCACAGGAAGGTGCCCAGGGCTCAATTGCAACGCGCCAGGGGCTGATGCTGGAGAAAACCTCCTGCCCAGACTTTGCTGCACCAGACAAAGGCTCCTGGTCCTTCTGGAAGCCTTTGCTTGTCTCTCTCCAGCTTGTCTCCAACCCAAGATGTTTTCCTGCCAGCACAGTGGGTGACCAGAGGCTGAGCAGCTCAGCCCTGGGTTGTCTGGGGTCTCTGCTCTTCATTTTGCTCCTTAAATCTCTTCATCGTCTCTTGCAATCAATCTTCCTCCAGAAGAGAGCCCAGTGCCTTGAAATCACTCTAAGCCTGTTGCTGCTCTCGCCGGCCGCTTCCCAGAGATTTAATCCCGGCTGCAGCTCCCTCCTGGCACTGCCTGGCTGGTGGCAAGAGCCTGGCTGGTGGCAGGAGTTCGCCTGCTCTTGCTTTGGCACCTCAGCGGGAGGTTGGTTTGTCCCCAGCTGGATGGGGACAACTCCCGGATGTGTTTCACCTCCTCAGCCCGGGCAGAAGAGCCAAGATCCCTTTCTGGAATGGCGTGGAGGTAAGGATGGGTCCTGGCATCACAGGGGAGGTTGGACCCCAGCGCTGGGGTGCAGGGTGAGGACGGTCTCTGTGCCTTGGGCTCTTCCACATAAAACTGTCAGACGGCCCCTCCTGCCTGGGAGCAGCCGAGGGAAGACGCTTGGTCTGTCCCCCGTGGAGCAAGGAGTCATCCTGGCTGTCACCCCCACAGGGAAAGGAAGCCCTTGCTCTCACGTTTGGCCACGATGGAGGGCTACAGGGCCACAGGGGTGGCTGGGGACGTTTTAAGAAGATAAGAGTGATTTCTTGCTGCTCGTGCTGGCAGGGGCCGGCGCGGCCAGAGCCAGGAGGATTAAAACAATTTCATAATCCTGGTGATTTCCTTTTGATCGGGATTATGAAACCAATCACGAATATCAGAAGCCACAGCTTAAAGCAGCAGCCGGAGCGGGGCCGGGATGCCCATGGCCCCCACAGCGCCCCTCCTGCCCTCCAGGGACGGCAGGTCTGGCACCTCCAGGTAAGCACTGCCCACCCGGGACCCTCGTCTCGACTGGCAGGGTCTCGGAGGGGGCATGGGGGGGTTTGGGACGTGGGGAGCGGGTGTGTGTCACATGCTGGATCTAGGGGTGATGATATGTGGATGCACCGAGCTCGGCTCCCACCATGCTCCCGCCTGGAGAGGCTCGGCTGGCCCTGCCTCGCCCTGGGGCCAGGCAGGATTTGGCCTCCAGGAAAGCAGGAATGTTTAGCACAGCTGCAAACGTGTGATGCTCACAGGAGGGTGCCGGCAGCCGGCAGGCTTTGCTGTTGGAGAGGGTTGTTGAAGAAAACACCCCCACCCCGCGGGACCACCCTCCCCCTCTTTTTGGAGCCTCTGGAAGCCCCAGCCACCAGTGCGGGACAGACAGACCCCTTGGCACCCAGCGCCCGGGGAGGTGGGCTGGGTTTGCTCCCGCCGCCTCCTCAGCCCGCAGCCCAGACAAAGGACATTCCTGAGAGCGGGCCAAGGCAGCTGGGATCCCTCCGTCCCGGGGTGTTGGATTCCTCTCCTGTGGGGTCCCCTCGGTGGCAACGCGGGGTGTTGGGTCGCCCCTTCTGTCCCTGACGTGTCGCGTGGCCGCAGTGGCATCGCCCTTCGGGGCCACCCGGCCGCCGGAGCGGGGACGGGCCGGGTTTGGCCGAGTGCCCCGGCTCCTCTCCCCCCATGTCCCGCAGAGGAGGAGGAGGAGGAGGCGGCCGGGGCGGGAGGCAGGGCCAGCCACGGCCCCACAGCCCAGCCAAGCGGCTGAGCTCGGGCTCGGCTGGAGGGGCCGGGATTTGCTGGTTTGTCCTTAGTTTTTTTTTTTTTAATTTCTTTTTTTTCCCTCCCCTGCTTCCTTCCCTTCTTCCGCTTTCTTCTCCCTCTTCCCAGCCCACTCCCGATGCTGCTCCGGGGGTAAGGAACAGCCCTCGCCTCCCGCCCGCGACCCCGTCCCACTCTGCGCAGGGCTGCGGGGAGCCGGGGGGCGATGGGGCCCGGGGGGTGTCATGGGGATGCTCCTTTAGTCCTGGCCGCGGGGGAGGCTCCTCCAGGGGTTCCAGTGAGGACAGGATGCTCCCAGCGGGGCGCAGGAGGGCATTGGCACCTGGGTGCCACCGGGACCACGAGGCCGGCGCAGGACCAGTGCCACGTGTGACCTCGGGGGCCGGGGCGGAGCAGAGGGTGGCGTCTGTCTGGCGGCACCTTCGGCGAGTTGTAGCCGGGAGGGATTTCTGTTCTGGGGAGTTTTGGGGCCCCTGTTTGTCTCAGGAAGTACCGGTTCCCTCCGGGGCATTTTGCTGGGTGCCCCAGGGCGCCTGAAGCAGCGTGGGCGGGCACCCGGACTGCAGCTCAGCCTTTGGCCACCTGCTTCGGGGAACCACCGCTCCCCATTGCTCCGCCGCTGCTCCCCCGTTCCCCCCGCTCCCCAGCGATGCCGGCACGGTGTCAGTGTTCCGGGTGGGTGGCTGGGCGGCCTCGTGCTGTGCCACCTCCCTATCCCCCTCCTCCCCGAGCACACTCTGGTGCCATTGCAGGCATTTTCCCCCCATCACAGGTATCCCCATCTCTGCAGAGCCTAGGGCAGGTGGGTGATGCCCTTTGTGGAGGCACAGGTGGGGTGCTCTGGAGGGCAAGGGCGGTGTGGGGGTCACCCACCCACCCTCCCCTGGCTTTTCTCTCTGCAGGACTCATGGAGGGGAGCTCTCCCGCTGAGGCACGGCATGTGCCGCGGCCCCCCAGGCAGCACAGCCAGAGTGGCAGCCGGACCCCGCTGGAGCGCCCCGAGGCCGCCCATGGCTCCCACACCGTCCTGGAAAGCAAGGTGAAGGCACTGAAGGAAAAGCGGGGGGGAGGCCGGCCGGGGACCCCCGCAGCCACCCCCGAGCGCTCCTCGCCCAAGAAACCCCGGCCCCGGCGGGGGAAGCCGGGGGTGGATGTGGCAGCGGTGGAGCCACAGGCTCAGCTCCGAACCTACCTGACGGATGGGCTGCTGGATGGTGGGGAGCCTGTGGATGGCAGCCCCCCAGCCCCGGCACCCCGCCCTGGCACCCCGGGGCTCTGGCGGGTGCCGGCACACAGGGCGGATGTGCTGGGAGGCACCGAGCTCCTGCAGGACAAGGGCAGCAGGTCTCGGCGCTCTGCCTCCCTCCGTGAGAGACACTCCCGGGATGAAGAGGCACGAACTGCGCCGTGGGACCGGGGGGGTCCCTCTGTGTCCCCCCCTGCAGCAGAGGGCTGGGAGAGGCTCTCGTTGTCCGAGCGGGTGGAGAGGAACCGGCGGCTGCTGCAGGAGGTGCTGGGCCTTGCTGCTCCGGGTGTGTATTTTGGGAAGGTGGCAGCTGTTTCAGGAGAGCTGGGGGGTGTGGGAGGGAAAGGCTTTGGGGCAAAGTGGGGTCCTCACTGGCATCCTCCAGCCTCCCATGGTGTGGGTGCAACTCTTTGTTCCTTCACATCCTGGGGCTGCCCCATCCCCTTTCTTGGGATGTAGGGGATACCAATAAGATGTTCTGGGTGCTGCCGGTCCCTTTCTGGTGAAGAATTTCACTACTAAGAGCAAGAAACCCACCTTTTGGAGCCCTCTGTGGGCATTACTGTCCCTTTGGAAGCTGCCACCAGAAAAGGGAATTAATTTCTCCTTTGACAGCATCTGCCCCAATGACCCCATGGTCCCCCCCAACAGTCCCACCCAATGCCACGTGCTGTTACCCCATATCCTGTTCTTCTGGGGTCTCCCAGAGCCAAGCATCTGGGAGAGCCCTGCAGAGGGTGTTGAGATGGGGTAAGCGAGGGGTGCTGTCAAGGGGGGCCAGGGTGGGGGCCGCCATCCAGCCAGGCTGATGCCTTTCTCTGTCTTGCATTTCAGAGATGCCGGCGAGTGACGGCGACTGGGACTCGGGGGTCTCACTGCAGGATGCTGAGGGCTGCAGGTAGGTCAGTCCCAGCATGGCAGAGATGGAGGTTTCCCTCTTTCCCTCTTGTGTTTTAAATACATCCCATGAAGCAGCTCTGGGGAAGGGCTGTGGGGCAGCCCCCCAGCGTGGCAGCTGGTGGAGGAGCGTGGCCGGGCTCCAGCGATGCTTCGGTGCAAGCTGGGGCAGGAGCTGGGTATCCATGAGGTGTCTGAGCACAGGGGACCCCAGTCAGGACCCCTGGGCGGGAAGGGAGCTGGGGAAGATGATGGGACAGAAATTTGCTCCAGGTGCTTAAGAAGATTGAGGCAGGTAGGCATGTGTAATCTTGTTGGACTAATGATAAACCTTTGAGGTATGGACTAAAAATAAGGAGGTGGGATGGGCAGGTGAGCTGGGCAGCGGCGTGAGGGACTGGGGGCTGCACGGGGGAAGAGAGTGAGTGGGGAGAGGCCCCCAGGATGGTGGTTCTATTCCTCTTGGGTGGCTGGATCAATGATGGGGGGTGCAAGGCAGAGCCAGGGATGCTGCACCTCCTGTGAGTAGGGGCAGCCAAACCCTGGGGACAGCCTGGACCCCCCATGGTGCTGCACAGACAGGCCAGTGTGCGCCCACCCTCCTGCCCTGAAGAGGTTAAGGCCAGGCTTCCCAAAGCAACTGCCTGAGCTGATTATTTTAATCAGGAGGATTAGGGCCATGGCCAACCGGGAAGGCAGTGCTGGAGCAGGGAAAGCTGATAGGACCCCACCCTGCAGCTGGCAGCACTGAGAGTGCAGGGGAAGACCCCCTGCAAGGAAGGGAAGGCAGCTGGGTCAGGGGGTCATCCCAAACTTACCTGCCTCCCCATCGCTGTGGGATTTACAGTGGTGGGGATGGGAAGCAGCGTCTGCCTCAGTTTCCCTGTCCATCTCTGGGATGCCCATGGCATAAAGTGCTGCCCATACCCGAGCTGTGGGTGCTGAGCCTCCCCCCAGGGCATCACCTGTCACTGGGGGGGGAAAAGGGCACCCGCCAGGGCGTCCCCCGGCGCGGCTGCCAGCCCGCCCACGAATGGCGGCCGAGCCCCGTTTTCCCTGGGCAGAGCAGCCTCGTCGTCACTGTTAAACCACGTCTAATCCCTGTTATTTTTTCCTAATCCCCCTCCCCGCTGCGGGGCCGCAGGGCCTTTGTCCCTGGGCAGGAGCTCGAGCTGAGCCCGCGGCACGAGCAGGCCAAGCAGCTGCTGCAGCGCGCCCGCATGAAGGCTCGGACGAACCCCCTGCGCGCCAGCCACGACATCCTCCTCCTCCCCACCGCCCTCCCGCACCCCAGGTCAGTGCCACCACCCTGCCTGCCCCTCCCCTGCCTCCTCTACGGTGTTCCCAGGGCTGCAGCTGGGTTTGGGACACATACAGAGATGCAGTTGCCTGTGTGGAGTGCACTCATACATGTGCAGGCACGCGTGTGGAGCCGGGGTCTGACCCACTGGGTGCTCGGTGCAGCCTCTGACCCTGGATGCAGGAGCATCCCCTGCCTGACCTCTTCGTAGCACAGTATTTGGGGGGTGTTTAGTTAAATGGTGTTTTATGGTCACACGGAGGCATTAATGGCAGGAGGATGGCGTCTCACAGCTGATGGGACGTGTTTTCCCGGGGCAGACTCGCTGCTGGAGGCTGAACCAAAGCGGCATCTCACCGTGTGTGCTGGGTCATGTGCAATGTGGTGTTCCCGGAATGATTAACCACACACCTAGGGGCAGGGGAAGGGTGATGGAGGCTGGGCTGTGGCAGCGGGATAGTGCCGCAGCCTCTCCAGATTCCAGCTTTAGGCTGGAGCGGGAGCAGGACTGTACACAGCCAGGGAGCATCGGGTGAACTTTCCTCCTTGCCCCATCCTCTGCGCTGGGTTTTCCCCCTCCCGCCCTGCTTTCCCAAGGGAGCCGGGCAGGCCTTGCAGCTTTCCCGTGTCCGTCTGTCTGTCCCCACGGCAGGGAGCCCAGCGGGAGGCCGAGCGTGGCCCCGCGGGACGGCGGGAGCCTGAGCGACTCGTCCAGCGGGGAGTCGAGCTGCGGGCGGCCGCGGCGGCCGCGGGGACCGTCCCCATCCCGCGTCCGCTTCGAGGACGAGTCGGCCCGCGACGCCGAGGTGCGGTACCTGGAGCGGCTGCAGCTGCGGCACCGGCGGGCGCTGGGCTCGGCGCTCTCCTCGCCGGAGCCAGCCGGCAGCAGGCAGCCGGGGGACGGGGCTGGCCAGCCCAGAGCCCGGAGCGGCGACCTCGTGGCCGGGGGCAAGTGCAGCGCCTGCGGCTCCTTCCTCGGTGCTGCCCCCGGCCGGGGCACGGACGCACAAGCTGCCGCCGATGCGGCCCAAAGCAGCCCTGCGGCACAAAGAAGCATCCCGGGGGATAGCAGGGGGCCGAACGCTGCCCAGACAGAGCCCAAAATCAGGCCCCTGGGCCCCGGAGGGTCCCCACTGTGGATCCTCCCCTCCCGGCAGCGCATCCACACTGAGAAGATCAAGGAGACGTACATCGGGGACGTCACCTACATTGATGAGGTGGACTCGGCCCTGGAGAGCACCGACACCTCCGACGGCTGCCGGACGGACAGTGAGGAGGCAGGACCCCGCAGCCCCCACCTGCGGGGGCACCGGGACCCCCGGACTCGTGGGCACAGAGCCCCCCGTGCCACCCCACCGCCGGAGACGAGGGCCAGGAAGGGGACCTGTGTGGCCAGTGGTGGCTCCCACGCAGAGGACGGGGGGATCTCAGGTGGTGCCAAAAACCAAACAGGGGCTGTTTGCCCCCCGCCGCCGAGGAGAGCCAGCAGCCGGGAGGATGGGGAACCACATCGGTATCTGGGGGGCAGCAAGGGGGTGGGGAGCACCACTCATCCCCCACAGCAGCCCAGTGAGAGCCTGGACCCTTCCTCTCAGCTGAGGAGCAGCACCCCCATTCCAGGCACCCACCTCCCTGCTCCCCCCCCCATCAAGAAGGCCTGCTCCCAGGTGCCTTGCAGGAAAGCCCTCTTCTCCAGTGGCAGCCGCCGTGCATCGAGCCAAGGATCCCAAGGCCCAGAGCGGAATGCTGGCAGCGCTGCCTCCCCCCAGCCTGGGGGCACAGAGGGGCGGAGAAGTCCCTGCAGTCCCAGATGGCTCCCGGGGAGCCCCCTCCGTGCCTTGTCCACCAACAACTGCAACAACACCCACGGGCAGGATGCCCCGGGGGCAGGCAGAGGTAAGAGACCCGTGCAGGGGGTGATGGGGGGTCCCCAACAAAGCCGGCATGTGACTGTCTCGCTGTGATTACAGGGGCAGTGTCACACCCCACCGCTGGCCCTGCCACACCCGTGCCCCAGGAGGCTGCTCATCCCCCCGGGGAAGGTGCTGGGACACCTGGAGTGCAGCAGCAGCAGCAGCAGCAGCACCCGGCTGGGAGCGCAGCACATGGGTGAGTGTGAGGGGCCATGGCGTTCTGCACCGTGCAGCCCCAAGCACCCCTCCTGGGCGTTGCAGGATGCCACTATGCTGAGCCCCCTGAGGCTTCCCAGTGGGACTCGACCCTTCAGTCCCCAAAACCTCCCAGAAACCACAATATGAGGGTGACAGTGCGCCCATGTATGGGTGTGGGTTTGGGAGTGTGTTAGTGTGGGTTTGGGGGAGCTGCATTTTTGCTCCACAGCTGGTTCTGCCAAGGGTGTTACAGCAAATGTGATGGAGGTGTTTTGTTCAGTGTCACGTTCTCCCCTTTGGGGAAGATCAGCAGCCTTGGGGCTCCCCAAGAGTGATCCTGCTGCCCTGTGCCCGGCACTGTGTGTCTCAGCCTGGCAGGAGGGTTTGGAGGCAGTGCTGGGTCCTTTGAGCCCCTTGGCAGGATGTGACCCCTTGGGCCAGAGAGCAGGGGAGGTTTGAGAGATGTTAAACCCCTGAAATTATGGGGAAAACAGGGAGGGATTGCTTCGGATGGTGACAAACTTGTGCATGCTGGGTCACTGCTGTGGGGAGGCGGCTGCACCCTGATCTCACCGTGCACCTCAATTTTGGCTCTCAAGGCTGCAGAGGCTGGTGCAGGATGTGCCCCCAGCCTTGAGGCAGCTGCCAGTCCTGTTGCCCCCCAGACAGACACACGGTGGGTGACCATCATCCCTCTCCACCCAGGGAGCCGGGGCGGCCAGCGAGCCGCAAGGGCAGCAGCGCTTCAGCGTCGGGGCTGAAGAAGCTCCTGTGCAGCCTGAGCCAGAGCACCAAGGAGCGCCTGGGCCGCTTCCGCTGCTACAGCATGGAGCAGCTCCCAGCCCCCGGCAGCTCCCCCTCGGGGGGCCCTGGCATGAAGAAGTCGCCCTCCCTGCAGTCCCTGCAGCTGGTGAGCTTGGACATCACCCCACGCAGGGTGTGCCTGTGGGGAGACGGGCATCCCGCTAGGCTGGGGTGGAGCATTCCTGGGCATGGTGGTCCTGGTGGGGTGTGGGGGCATGTGCCACCTCAAACCTGCTGGGTTTGAAAAGCTGAGAGCCAACGGGGGAGTGGAATGGGGAAGGAGGAACTGCAGGGGAGTGTTTTGGGGTGGGGAGTCGGGAGTAATTTGTTTTGCAGTTGTGGGTCATGTGTCCCAGCCAGGTGAGCAGGAAGGTGCCTCCCTGGGAAATGCTGCTCCTTAGGCGGGTATCCTGGCCCAGGCTGGGGACACTGGCTCCTCCCTCCTCAGTGGTGGGTTGGGAGTGCTCCCAGGGGGTGGGATGCCCCAGTGACCCCTGCTCCTTCAGCACATCGGTGGGTGAAGCGCTGCAGTGCTGCACAGTGAGTGTGACTGTCCTCATCTCAGCCAGGTGCTTTTCCCCAGGTGTCACCCTTCTGCCAGCCCCAAAAAGCCTCCTCGATCCAGAGCCTGCATCCCCTCCTGGGCAAAGCACCCCGTGCCAGCGCCTACCTCCTGCCCCAGACCACAGCCGACAGGTAGGATGGGGCCCAGCACATCCCCACTGTGCCCAGGAAGGCTGTTGCTGGGTGCTGAGCCACATGTGGTGGCTCAGTGCAGCTGGGGGCCCCATCCTCTGGTCCCCAGAAGCTTCCTGTGTCCCCACTCACCCCATCTCCCCTCTCCCCACAGGAAGGGGGGCTCGGGGCCGCGGCGCTCGCTGAGCGTGGAGGACATTGGGGCACCCGGCCGGCTGCGCGCGGTGGGACGCGTGGTGGAGGTGTTCCCTGATGGCACCAGCCAGCTGGAGCTGCAGCGACCCCCCAACGGCGCCTTTGGGTTCTCTGTCACCTCTGGGCACGGCCGGCCCGACACAGGTACAGAGGGATCATCCCAAAGCTTTGGCACTGCACACACGGTCCCTCCATGGTGGCTCTCATCCCTCCCAGGAGCGAGCTTGGGGATGGGTGGAGGGGACTGCTTCATCCCCGCTGAGCCCCAGAGGGGTGGCAGTGGATGGGGGGATGCTGCCACGCGTGGCTTCAGCCACGCACAATCCCGTGTCCATCAGTCCATGGCTTGGGACACGCAGCCTGTCCCAAAGGCCGTTTATCATGAGTCAGTTGCTGTGCAGCCCCTGGGCACCCAGGCTGCGAGGGGCAGGGTGGGGTCTCACCCACCCCATCCCTCTCCACAGGCGTGTACGTGCAGGAGATGGCGGATGCCGGCACGGCCAAGCTGTACGCGGGGCTCCTGGGCGTGGGGGACGAGATCCTGCAGGTCAACGGCGCGGCCGTGTCGGGGCTGGGGCTGCCCCGCATCCGTGAGCTGCTGCTCCAGGCGGACACCCTGTCCCTCCGTGTGCTCCGGCACCGCCCGCCACCACGGTAGCCCTGGCACGGCTCCTGCAAAGCTCAGCGTGAGGAGAATGAAATCCCAACGATGTCCCAGGATGCTGCAGGATGGCACAGCGTGGACCAAGCTGCCTCATGGCACCAGGACCTGCCCTGCTCCGGTGCAGTACTTGGCTCACCACTGCAGTGGGGGCAGGCGGCTTTTCCAGCCCCCCCTGGAGACAGACCAGGATTAAGGACCCCCCCCAGACAGTGTCCAGTGTCTCCAGAAGCTGCCCCAAGTGTGGGGACAGGGAACAGCCCAGCCCTGACAGAGCCAGGCAGGTCTGTCCTGCCGGGCACTGAGGTGACCAGTGTGGGGATGCCCCATCTCTGTGACCCCAGGAGACAGGGGGCTCCTTGCTAGTGCTGCCAACCTGCACCCACAGGCTGGTGGGGTTCTTTTAAATTATTTCAAACTGAAACCCAAAAATATATCTCTGGAATAATGAAATACTGCCCTTGGCTTGCGGCTGGCATGGAGGGGCTGGGGTTCTGCTTGCTGGCATGGGCCGGGGGTGGGTGCCTGTTTTCCCATGGCGCTGCTGGGGGTGGGGAGGACCTCAGTCTTGGAGAGTTTGAGTTCTTTTTTCCAGCCATGGAAGGGGAAACTCGTGCCAAAATGTGTCTCTCCAGCAGACAGAGGTGGCATGGCAGCAATGGCTGCCCTCTGCATGGTGGTGTCCCACATCTGGGCACACCTGCCTGCAGCATCCCCAACATCTGAGCACAGCTGCCCACAGTGCAGAGGGGACCCCAAAACCTGCAGTGCCTCAAAAGCCAGGAGGGTGATGCCCAGCAGATGCTGGTGAGAGTTTTCCCCACTCCCTAGTGCCACAGGACCCTCTGCTTGTCCTGGAGCAAGAGTCAGGTGAGGACTGGAGATCTGCACTTGCTGCACCTTTATTTAGTGTTAACGGGAGGGGCACCACCAGCGACAGAAAAGCAAATATACACAGGAAAAGGGACCAGAGACAGTTGGGTGGTGTGCAGTGATTCCAGAAGCTGGGCCACCCCCTGGACTACTGAAGGAGCAGTCCTGCACAGGAGTCATTCCCAGAGGATGCACAACCACACCGACAACAATGCAGGGATCGGAGGTGTGCAAACACCGTCCGGCAGCGAGCCCAGCTCCATGGCCAGACTCACGCTCCCGGGAACCTGCTCTTGGAGAGGTATAAGCCCGAGGAGAGCGGTGCAGACACTGCGATAGCCAGCCCTGGAAAGCAGACACCCCTATTCCTTGCAGCGTAACCAAAGGAAACGGGATGCTCTGCAAGGATAAGGAGCCACTGTGAAATGAGGAGTGCGGGTGGGCACCGAGGGCACCGCGTGTGCGTTAACGGCGAGAGCACCCGGGTGGGCGCAGGGCAGCTCGGCTGGGCCCCCATCCGGCACCCGGCTGCGGAAGGCACGGTGCCACCAGCTGTGCATCCAGCGGTGGGGACAGGGGGCACACAGACCTTGGAGGGAGCCACAAACCCGGTGGGGAGGAGTGTTCAGTCCTGGAGGTAAAGCCATCCGGCGGCGAGCTTCCAAGGCTGGGAGGACGATTTTGGGGGCGATTTGCAATTTCAGCAGAAGTCTTTGTGTCAGTGCCAATTAACTTCCTCCCCCAGCCCATCTGGGAGCCATAAGCCAGGCTGTCCTGAGTCTTTTCATGTTTGCAGCTTAAATATGGGAGCAGACTGGAGTAAGAAACCGTTTTTGCTTTCCTGAAGGGTCACCCCACATCCCATTATCAGTGCTTGCAGCATGACCCCTGTGCCTGCCTGTTCCTCCCCAGTGACACTTGCCCAGGTGAGCTTTCTTTGCCACATTTTGGTATTGCCCACCTGGCTACTCCACATTCCCTGTACGAGGGAGACAACCCGGCTACCTGACACTGCTGAGACAACTCAAGTGACAAACAACTTGGAGGTAACAAAAGGACTGGGAAGGAATACGGGAACATGATATAGCTTTGAATCTCCAGCCTTTTGGTTGCTTAAAATGGAGGTGTCCAAAAAATAATGGTTGGGAAAAATTAAAACATCATATTTACAAGTTCATATGCACTTAAAATACATCACTGAGCACTGTTCCTCTGATCATGCATGTCGTGCACCCGCAGAGAGAACATGGCTCGGTCATCAAAAAAATCTTCAGTTTTTTTTTTCCTTAAAAAAAATAAGTTATTTTAGACCTGACAAATCACTTGCCAAAGGGAAGCAGCTGTTAAACAGAAGCAGTGACTCAGTTATACAAGGGCAAGGAAAGCATCAGTCAACGAGCTTCAGAGGCTGCATAATGAGGGAGGCAATTTTAAAAGCTTTAAGACACTCCCTCTCCAGCTCACCGCTGATTGCCAGTGCTTGGCGTGCAGCAACCCAAGTTTAAAGCTCTGGGGTGTCTAACGGTGACCGGGTGGCCGATGGCAGGACACGAGACCCTCCGGCTCTGCCTTCTGCCCAGGTGTGGAGGGTGGGAAGGCTCTGCTGCGGACTCAACGTGCTCTCTGAGCGGTGAGTCGGCGGCACAGAGCTGGCCCGCGGCAGGGGGGAGGCGGCGTGGGGCAGGGGGAGTGTGGCCGGGCCTCCCGCTGCCTGGTAATGCTCGTGGCTGGCGGTGGCGGCGCGGTTTGTAATGCTCAGTGAATTCATTAATTCCTCCTCCCTGTCCCGTCCTCCCCAGGGCTCGCTGCTCTGTGTCCGCATTCCACCGCAGGCAGCTCGGGACCGCCGCGACCAGCTCCTACCTGCACCGGGTGGACACGCACGGCTTGAGTCCTCCTCCAGCTCCCCGGGTCCAGACCTGGAGCTCAGGTCCAGATCACACTGCACCAGGGGAGGAGGCAGCTCCAGTCCTCCAGCCCCTCTCCCCGGAGCCAAGTGAGACGCCGGCAAAGCCGAGCCGCAGTCCTCGGAGGAGGATGGTGAGAGCTGGGTGCGGGTTTTCTTGCCGGGGATCTCTGTGGGCGGACGGAAACAGTGAGAGTTTCATTTCCCCGTGCTGCCGGGGCGAGGGGGCGGGGAGGGGGCGTCCAAGGAAGTTCAGTCCATCACAGGACAAGGAACAGGATGAGCACCACCAGCAAGATGATGAAGAGTACGATAATTGCACACCACTGCCGTCGATCTGGAAGGAAAAGGAAGCATCAGTCTTCCTGCTACAGTGGGGAAGGAAAATTGGGGGAGCACTTTCCTTTGTTGTACTGCTAGGAGCTCAAAGCCATAAGAAGCTTAAAGCCATAACAAGCCAAAACAGCAGTTCCTGTGGGAGCATGCCTTACTGCAAGATACAACGCCACAGCCTTTCTCCTCCAGGATACATCGGGTTTCGGGAACAGCTGTGGGAATTCTGAGGTTTCTCCCCAACTAAGTTCAAACAGATTTGATAAGCTGGTTCAAAAACAATTGGAAAGAACAAGCAGAGAGCTGCCATGTTCGCTGTTCATTCATGGAGTAATCTGTTTGCTAGAGGAACAAGAAGGGATCTGGTGAAAGCTGCCCTGAAGAGCTCTGCCAGGAAGAGCTTGTGGCAGCTCCCCTTAGGAGAGGCCCAGGAATAAGGTTTCCCTGGACATCTTTACACTTCCCTGGCTCAACACTGCATTGCCTCTGAGAGCTGCTGTCTGCCCCTGTGAGACAATGGTGCAGCAGTGGGAACAGGGTGCTGGCACCCCCCAACTCCTGGGCTCAGCAGCTACCCTGGGAAGAGCCCTCCTGGTCGGCCCTGGTATGAGATGCCAGCAGAAATGCTCTTTTCACAATACTCGGAAACACTCTGCAATGATTCATGGGTTTTCCCAGAGGAAAGGGCAGATACACAAGGTTTGCCAGCAGTTGTGCTGCTGCTGGGCTACTGGTGACCCAAAGTGCACTGTCAGCACTCCAAGCGGTCTCTCTAGGGCTGTATTCCCACCACCTCATAAATCCCCTGGACAGCCTAATCCTGCACAGCAGGAATGCTTCTCCTCCTGGTTGGCTGCTGCCTCCACAAGGTACCTGAGCACCCACAGGAGAGGGGTACTGGAGGAGGTGACGCCAGGCACTCTGCCAGCGCTGGGAGAGGCGAGCTGGCGGCGGGGGACTTCCCGGCAGGCACGCCGGGCTTCCTGTTTGCTCTGCCCATGGCACTCCGCCAGCCCACCGGCTTCAGGCACAGCCTTATAAGGACTTTTCTCTGGGTTCAGCACAGAATTCAGCCCTTTCCTCCACCAGATGATCTGATCAACGACAGGCCTGCAGGCGCCAGCAGCCCGAGGGCAGGTGGGATTTGGGAAGGGGCTTGCCGCAGGCATTCCGGTGTGGGGGAGGCCACACAGTGACCAGGGTTAATGGCACCTTGACAGCTTTTGTTCCACTGGCAGCACGGGAAACTGCAGCAGAGCAGGAGGCTGCAGAGCTTCCCCTCCTACCAGCCAGAGGGGGATTTTCCCAGCAGTAGCGGCATAAATAGAAAGGCATCTGTAAATAAAACAAAGGCAGCTGCCGGGCTTGGAAGTCTTCCCCCTTGTTCAAGCACTGAGAGCTGCTCCCTCCCCTCTGCTGGGTGGGTGGGAGCACACAGTGTCCCAGCCTGAAGATCTGAGGGCTTATCCCTGCCTTTCCAGGACTGGATCCCACTTCCCAGGACCTACCACTCGTCATGTGAGACACTTTGGCGAGCTTCTTCATGACGTTATCAAGCTGCGACTGAGTGCTGTCTAACTCGTGGGAGAAGTCATCCAGCATCCTGGGGACACAGAAGCAGGACACTGGTCAGCAGGTGGCACAACCCTTTGGGATTTCGCAGTGCGCTCACACACACTGATCAAAACATTGATGGGATCAGAGTATCACACTTTGGCAGAGAAAATGAGCATGCCTCAATCTCCTGGAAGCACCCAAGGGGAGAAAAAACCTGCTGAAGCAGCAGCTCCGCTTTGGTGGGAAGCAGGAAGTAATTTGGGACTCCTGTCAGACTGATCCCTACTGTGTGTTTGGGGCTGAGCTCTCATGCATCTGCAAGGTGAGGGGGGGGCTTTCCTCCTTACAAGAGGAAAGTCTCATTTATAATCTGTGATTAGCAGGGACTAGTTAGATCTAGGTGCCAGCTTGGACTTTAAATCTCTTTTCTTGTTCAAGGCTTGCAGTGGAAGCTAAAATCTTGTTTCAGTCATGTATCAAGCGGGAATGAGATCTGCAATTGCTTTGAAGGTGCTTTTTAAGCTCTGCGTGGAAGTTACCGCTCTACTTCTTCCACCCAGCAACTGCAATGAATCTCAAAGCCTTCCTGAACCCATGCTTTATCAATGCCACTGCACATCCAGAATCAAGGTACAAATCCAATTGTCTCCAGACAGTGGGACTTTAAAGCTTAATGTGTTTAAAAGGGCAGCTTCCTTCAATCTGGATTTCTAGGGCACTTGTTAAACCTTCATTCAGTGGGGAGAAAGGAAGAGTTGTAAAAACCTCTCTGTGGTAGTTGTGTGCTAGTCTAGCAAGCACCGATGGCTTGTGTGATTATCTGAAAACAGACATACCACACTGACCTCTTCTGTGAGAGCAGAGGACTCTCACACTGCAGGACTTCACACAGGGGGTGGGTTTAAAGTCCCCCCCTCTCCATCAAAGATGACACCACGTCACAAGTGACAAGGCCCTCCAGACTCCTACCAGCCAAACAAGGAGGGTTTTTAGGTATGAACCCTTCAGGCCTCTCTGGAAGCACTGCTGTTAGCCTGCACAACTGGGAACTTGTTTGCAAAGGACAAGAACTGGGGGAGAAATCTAATTTATATGTAAATGGGTGGATGCAAATGACTTTGTGAGCTGCCCTTTAACCCTTTGCGTGGGTGAGGGCTATTTTTAGCTTTAATGATGAAGAGCACCTCTGTGTTGTGTGTTTCAGGGCGGCAAGGCAGAGCTGAGAGCTCCCAGCTCCAGCAGTTATCAGCGCAAAACCCTGCGGAGTGGGGAAGTGCTCAGTATCCCCCCTTACACGGCACCTCCCTCTCTTATTTGTCTGCTGGCTGCCTGAGGGGGAGCATGTGCAAAGAAAAGAGGAGGAAAGGTAAGCTGGCAGCTAAGCCTGCCCTAGGTGCAGGCTTTCAAATGAAGGAGGCTGTAGCTGGATCCTTGCAGGTTACAGTACAAAATGCTTTCCAAAGGCTGCCTGAGGGACCAGTAAATTCAAGGCCCTAACAGGGGCAGAGAGAGGTGTTTGAGGACCTCCAGCTGTGTTGCAGCCAACCCCATACCGGGTTTTTGTTGCCACATCCCACACTTACACTGCTTGCTCCTCCAGCTCCCCGCCAATGCGCTGGGACATGTTCTTCAGCACCCCGATGCTGCCAGAGACCAGCTCCAACTGCTCATCTTGCTGCTCCACAATCAACTGGGGCCAGAGAGAAGGGAAACGGGCAGTTACAGGTCTGCCTCCTGCAGCTGGGCTGGAACCAGCTGATCCAGTGGACAGGCACTTGCTGCTCAGCCAACATCAGCTGTGAGGCCTGGGCTCAGACTTAAGCCACCAGGAATGAGGACCGTGTTCCTAAGAAATGCTGGAGAGGTGACAGCCATAGGAAAGCCTCTGTGGCATGGCATCCCCATGGCACAGCAGGCTGCAGCCTCCAGACATCCCTGCAAATCCGGCCTCAGCTCAGCCACAACGCACCCACAGCTAAAACGACTGTGGGAAGCCACAGGAACTGGTCATCAAAACCTTGGCAAGGTAAGCAAGTACAGCAGAGGACATCTGGGAGCCATGCTGATGCTGTGCCTGGGAAATGCAACCTGGAACATGCTGCAGCTAACAAGGGGTTAATGCAAGTAAGAGGCTGTTGCAGCTTCTACAGCTAAAAATAGCCAGCCTGGCTCCATGTGCCAAAGGAATAAGTCTGCTGATGTTTTAAGTCATTTTCAGGACAGAGTCATGCTAAGGATTAGATTTACCCTAGTTACCTATTTCTGAATCTATTTATCTTCCTAGAGTCAGTAGGTAAAACACTTCTGGAAGCTGGGGAGGCGTCACAGGTCAGGAGATTTAGCAGTTTGCCACCTCTGAGAAGCTGCCTGAGTAAAGGCCTGTAGTTGGCTGGGCTGCTGCACATGGTCTGTGCCCGGCCTGGGCACTTCTCCAGGCAAACTCCCCTGTCAGCTGGGAAGTGTCAGCTGGGAAGTGCCTCGCCAGGGGTTCTCCCAAAGCTCAGGCTTTCTCACTAATCTCACGGTGACAAAGGCAGGAAAAGGAAGCAGGCGCGTGCTCCTGCTCCCAGCCTGTTCCGAGGGAGATGCACAACAACAACAGCAAACACTTTTTAACCAGGGGAAGTTGCATAAGAGAAACGGGTTCTTTTCTGTTTGCAACATTTCTACTCTTCCAAGGATTTCAGCAGTCCTTGTACTATTACAGCTCAGCACGCTACATATTCCAGATCATGGTGACTGCCTTCTAAACAGAGCAGAAGCCTCATGCCTCAAAGGTTAAAAGCTCAGTGCCAAGATGCATCCGAAGCTGTGCTGTACAGGAAATACAGGCAAAGATACATGCCACAAGCAAAGAAGATGACTGTCAGACTCCTGGATCCAGACCAGCCAAGGACTGGATTTTTTTTGGCTCTCACTGCCTGTACCTCATCCCCTGGCACCCATTTGGCAGCAAAGCTATTTATTCCACACGGTGCCAGCTGCCTTACCTGTTGTTGCGCTTGCTGCTCCTCGATGAAGTGTGAATTTGCTAATTGCAGCTCCCGGTCCAGACGGCTGTATTTGTCAGGTCCAGAGCTCCAACTCTGACTCCCACTGTCTCCCAGGAGTGCCTAAACAGATGCAGAGAGCCCTTAGCAACACCCTTGTGTCTGCTCACAGCCCATCTGCAGGGTGTAGTGGGAAGGCAGACAAGGCAACACTCCTGTACACACACACACACACACACACACACACACACACACACAGAGCATCCCTTTCCTCCTGCTGCTACTCAGCCAAACTGCTGTCATGGACTAAACCAATACAATGCCAAAATGCCAGCCTGGTAAGTCTCTGCAGCCTCGTATTGCAGATATGCCTCTCCAGCAGCAGGAGAGCTGGAGTATGGCAGGAGGTCTGCGCAGCACAAAGGCCTAGCAAAGGCCTGCTCAAAAGGCACAGCACTGTGTGCTGTGAGCTGGGAAGTATCTGGATATATTGTGTTAACAGATGTACAGCTCGAACTGAGCGCTGTGCTGCTAATGACAGGGGCTTAAGAGGGTCTGGATAAAGTACTTAACCAGTTGAGCTGACAGTAAGATAGTGCAATATAACCAAAGCAGTGCTGTATGCTTATGTTCTATGATCCAGGCTGCCCTCCAGCAGGCGCTTCAGCTGCCAGCTTACCAGGTTACACTTGCTCCCTGCCCTACGACCTGGACAGAGGAAAGCTTGTGCAGAGCCAGCTGAGTATGTCTGGTCCCTGGAAGTGGAGTAACACAAGCAACAGATGCTGGACAATGCACCTGCAGGTGAGGAGCTGCACCCTGCAGCAGTAGGGATGAGGTAGGGAGCTGTGCCCACCAGTGTGGAGGCAAGGCTGACTTGTAACAAGACCATCCTGCAGCCCCTGCTCGTGGGCAGGAGGGGATGACTGAGTATTTGTGAAGGAAAGCAAGACAACAGCCAGGTTGCTCTGTCAGGTTGAAAACTAGACGGTCTCTATGTTCTCAGACATGGAGTCCAGCAGCCCCTGCAGCCCAGCATGAGCCTTCTGGGCTGGAGGGAAGGCGAGGGGCTGGGAAGGGAGAGGAAGGCAGCAAGGGGAAGTCAGTTTTCCTGACCAGATGTCGCCATGTGAGCTGGGCCATATGGTCTCCCACGGCCAGCAGGAACCTTGTGCAAAAGGAAGCAACAAATCCCAGGGAAAGCTACAGGCTTGTTTGAGCAAGGGTGCCAGGGACTTTGCTGCCTCGAGTGTTTGCTAAGCACATCAATTAGCCCTGTGACAAGCTCAGGAACCAGCTCTCTGCTTCTCAGTGGCTTGTTGCAGTTTGTTGTTTTTGCCACAGGTGGTAAGGCTGATGCAGAACAGACAAGTGAACTGTGCACACCAGCTTTACTGAGATGGCTCTGGAAGTCAACTCTGGGATCTCCTTACAGCCTCCCTGTCAGCCAGGAAGGAACACAAGCTGCATCTAGTTCTGTGCCTTAGATTACAAGCGCAGACAACTCAAGATTCCTTGAGCTTCTTCCATCTTCTCACATGGCTATTATGGGAGGCAGCTGTGCAAAAGGATATTGCACCATCTTGGCTCCTAAATCCAGCAGAGAGCAGGATTACATTCACTGACATGGATTCTGAGGCGGCTCCCCCCGAGGAGGAGGAGGGAGATTTCCCTTTCCAAGGGATGATGCAACGGTGACAGTTGTACACAACTAGATCTGAAGACACAGAGAGATGGCGAGTGCTGACTTACTGCTTTGAGAGACAGGCTTGGAAAAGGGTGGCACCAACGTGCCTGTGAGAACCAGCTCTCCCAGGTCAGCCAAGCAGACCCAGCTCAAACATACAGCTCGGCCCCCACGTGCAAACCCCTTCCCAGAACAAAGGTTTGTAAGGGAATCAACTACAGACAGGATATACATTGTAACAGATATATATTGCCTGTTTCTGGCTCTCACCTGCCTGTTTTTTCTTTCAGCCAGCGCTTGCATGGAGGAGTTCGACATCTGATCCTTCATATCCTGTTTGTTCAACAAAAGAAGCAGCATGTGAGCACTGGATTTGAGGTGACAGGCAGTTCCAGGGTGTTACAGGGCTGTCTGTACCCAGCAAGGGAAGGGAGGTTTTCTTTGAGAATGTACAGTTTTGAAGAGTCTGGAAAGATATCGTAGAAAGTTTCATTGCAGTTCATATTGTTCTACTAATGCTAAAACCAATGGCAATGGGATGTTTTGATAATATTCCTTATTTACTGCTCATTTTGCTCTACTACAACCAGAAACACTTTGATTTGTACAATAAACTAATATTCCCATTGATAGAGCGTAAGGAAGAGTAATGTTTGTTAAGGCCTTGGAAGCCTGTAAACCCCTGTGCTTTGTTCCCAGGTTTTATATTGCATAGGATGAGGTAGGTTTCCTGTCGTGTGGCCAACCTCTCTGTCTGTGCCTAGGTTTTCTCCTTACCAATTAATTTTTGCTGTGGAATTCCTGCAGAAGGTCACTAACCACAGAAGGCTCCCCATCTCAACATAACATAGTCTAGTTTTTATAGGTTAGCAAGTAGTCAACACGATCTGGCAGAGGCTGATCCACCAGCACAGTTCTGATGTCATCAGAGCATTCAGGTGTGTTTTACTGTTCAGAGATGTGCAACTCATCACTCAAGAGCACCAGATCCCATTGGTTACTTCTCACTGGCTAATAATGCATGTGCTGCTGCACATCACGAATTCCTCCCCGAAAACTGGAAGTCAGCTGCACATTGCCACTAACCAGCTTCATTTACCAGTAGGAGACATCGCTCCAAAAGCCATTAGCCAGCAGTTTTCAGCCAGGTAAAGAGGACCAGAGAGCAGACCTGCCTGATCCTGCCTGTTTGGGAGTGGACCACAGCAGGGGCAAGGCAGTGAGCACATGCCTGCTGCCTGGGGCCAGCGAGGTTTCGGGATCAGTTCCCAGGTAAGCCTTAGGAACTGCACCCAGACCGCAGGACTGCAGGTGGGGTTACAAGCCTGCTGCCAGCCACAGCAGTGCATTCTGTGGAGCAGGAACATCAGAGTCATGAGGGGCAGCAGAAACTCAGTGCAGCTATTAATAGAGAGAAAACTTCCTAACTAGCAGCTTGTTACCAGGCAGTGAGGCTTTGGGGAAGACATTTCTTCTCTTTTTATTGCTACCAAGTTGTTAAAATCCCCTTTTTGCTTCTGAAGTGTGATCTTAAACTAAAAAAAAAATCCTCCTTGAGTTAAAAATAAATCTAGTGGTTGCTTGGACTATTTTTCAGGGGTAGGAAGTTGAAGTCACCACGTCAATAACGCCAGGCTTTAACCATCTGCCAGTGTTTAAAGTGGTCTCCCTATTTTTGAAAACTAGTGCTACAAGTGGTCAGGACAGTTGTGATTTCCCTAAACTCTGAAGGGAGGCTTCAGCCTCCCCTGCATCACAGCGGGGTCTTTACTCTTCCCCCCCAGTTACTACACATTCCCAGGCTCACTGTTGTAAGAGAGGTGTGAAGACTCCCGGGGACAGCAGCAGAAAAGGAGGGAATGCCACGAGACACCCGCACTCCCAAACCCACCTGGGCAGCCCCAGGCGGGAGCGCACGGGGAAGAGGGGGAAGTCTGGCACAGAGCAGGTAGCAGGTTTATTCTCTGCTCCCAAGTTTGCCTTTTTTAACCATCTTTTTTTAACCCCTCTACCTTCCCCAGGCTCTGGCCCCAAGCCCACATTCCTTACCCTGACCACCTGCCGTGTGCTGGTGATGAAGGCTTTCCTGATGCCCAGCTCCGTCGCATCGAGGTTGAATTTCCGCGGGTTTGCCTCAACAATGCGTGGGCAGCGAGTCAAGGAGTCCCCGGAAGTGGTGTTGGGTGCACACACGGACACACAAAACCCCCAGCGTGCCAAGTGGCCATTGTTCTGTGCCCGTTCCCAAAATTTGATTAGCGAAGTACAGAACACTGGACGGAAGAACAGGCATGGCAGGAATGTACCGTGCACCAGCGGTAGGTTCCTCCTTTCCATGTTTTTTTTTTTTGGTTCTGTGATGCTGTGCAGCGCTTTCAGGAGCGCTCAGATGAACACAAGGGAAAAGGAGTATTTCTGGAAGCCAGCCTAGGGTATGACTGACTCCGCAGAAATCCAGATTCATACAACACAATAGGCTTTCTAGAACAAAGCATCTTAGAATATACCTTGTAAAAAGGGAAACAAAAAAGCAAGGGGAAAATCCTTGCCTTAATTTTTCATCTGCAGTTTGAGAAGAGCTAATGTAAATGTTAAATTCAATCCCAAACAGTCCTGATTTCTGCAAAAAATGGCAAGCACTGGTACTTGGGGATTTAGTACAGCTTGGGAACCACAAGCCCCTACCTCCAAAGGACCACAGAAAGGATATTAATGGTTTCATCCAGGTCTTCCAGGTCCCACTCGATGCTCCGCAGGTTGTTCCTGAGCTCATTTGTGGTCCAGTCGATTTCTTCTCTTGTGGCGATGGAGGGATCCTGCAAGAGCTCTGTCCACCTCTGGAAGAGCCCCTGGGCAGTGTTCACGGCTTTCTGCACCTCCCTGCAGCCGGGGTGAGTGAAGAGAAGCCAAGGAATTATCATCAGCTGCCCCGCAGCAGTGACACTGGGACAGTCCCGTGTCCAGCTGAGCAGGGAAGCTACGGCTTCCTCCCAAACATCTTTCCTTCAAACAACTAGTTTGGTTTGTAAAATAAGGATTTGCCCTACCTCCTGGACAATCCTGTCTCTTGCTGCAGCACAAGGTACTGAGCAGCAACAACTTACAGCTATTAATGAAGAGACCTATTTCTTCAGGGGAAGTGTCACACGGGCAAGCCAGGGCAGAGGGTCTGAAAGAGGCAGCTCTTTGGCAATCCATGTTTTGCATTCCTCTCAACAGTTTTCCTCTGAAGGCTCTTGACTACCCGTGTAAGATACCCCAAGGGCACACAGAGTTACAGGAACTGTCCCCACAACACAGCCAGGCAGACTGTTGAGTGCAGCACTGTTTATTTTAATTCAGCATTTAAAAAAATACACAGCCCTACTATGCTGGCTTAGGGAACACAAGTTTTTTCTGCTGCTCTAAGCTCTTTTGGAGACGAGTGCATTCACAGCAGGGGAAGACTTTGCTGACAGCACTGCTCTGGGGCAAGCAGGTTTGTAAATTTGGGTGGTGGGCCCTCAGTGTGGTTATCTGTATTTACAAACTCTGGGATCCTGAGCTGTGAACTCAGGGACTTGGGATGAAGTTGAGACCAGACTGTGCTGGTGTGAAAGGTGGCCACCATGAGCTTGCACACAGCATCCATGTCAGATGCAGGTGTTTCACCCCGGTGAAGGAAAGCAGGCTAACACCAGGAGAAGCTCAGGACAGATGAGATGAGCCCACACCCTGCAGGGGTGCCAGGACTGCAGCTCTCACTGTTACACCAGGGCCTGAAGTCCTCAAACTGCTATCTGAGCTGCAGCTCTCAGCGCCTCAGTGCGTGCCCCTCCTCTTCCCGCACGCCCACGGCTCCGAGTCTGCCACATCGAGTGCCCTAAAGTCAGCAACCCACACTGAGGATCTGGAAAACTTCATTCCCTACTCTACTTGCCAGCAGTGCTTTTGGTTTTGTGGTGGTGTTTTGTTTTTTTTTTTCACCTGAACACACTTGTGGAAGTACTCAGAAGCAGGAATGTAAAGCAGAGCTGGATGTCCTCCGACGGGAAGAGTTACAGACACCAGGAAAGCAAGCTAAATGCAACTCTGGTTGGCTCCACAACCACCAGCCCCTCAGACCTGCCAGGTAATAATTAACTCTGGGAGCGGCAGCACATCCCCTCTCCCCTCCCTGCCCTTCCCCAAATGCCGCAGGAATCTCTCTGGAAAGTCTGACAGGACATTTGCTCCCCACCCATGGCAACTCCTATTTTTTCCCCTTAGCACTGTTTCAACCTGGCAGAGGGACTCACTTTCCCTGGCTGCACCAGCATCCCTTCCCACACCTCCTGCACTCCCCATCACCCCCCTATGAACTTCTCTGCTGCTCCTCGGTGCTGTTATATTGTGACATGGAGCAGACCATCCCCCAGCCAAAGCTGAAGGTGGCCCCGGGGCTGTGTTTTGAGACTGCAGTGCTTTCCCAGAATCACAAAACAGCTGGAGTTGGGACCTCTGGAGATCATCCAGTCCAACCTCCCTGCCAAGGCACGATCACCTGAAGCAGGTGACACAGGATGTGTCCAGGTGGGTTTGCAATGTCTCCAGAGAAGGAGACTCCACGACTCCCCTGGGCAGCCTATTCCAGGGCTCTGCCACCCTCAATGTAAAGAAGTTCTTCCTTATATTGAGGTGGAACTTACTGTCTTTGAGTTCATGGCCATTGCTCCTCATCCTGCTGCTGGGCACCACTGAACAGAGTCTGGCACCAGCCTCTTGGCACCCACCTTTGAGATATTTATGTGAATTGATGAGATCCCCTCTCAGCCTTCTCTTCTCCAGACTAAACAGGCCCAGCTCCTGCAGTCTCTCCTCATTAGAGGGATGCCCCAGACCCCAAATCATCTTTGTGGCCTCTGCTGGACTCTCTCCAGCAGCTCCAACCGAGCGGCTTTTACCCTATTAAGAATAATTTTCCCTTTGACCACCTTTGTGTTTGCCTGGGTTCCGTCTCCTCTCCGCTCGCTTCCTCTCACGGCCATTGTCCGTCCCACAGCCTGGTCCCCGCTCCTCTCCCCCTTCCCCCAGGGACACCGCAGTCCCCCGGGGCTCCCAGCCCCGAGCCGCCAGCCCGCGGTGCCCGCTGCCCGCGGGGCCGCACCTGCAGCCAGGGCCGGGGTGCCCCCGCGGAGCGCGGGGAGGCCCAGCCGCGGCCCGACCCCTGCCCGCCTGCCCCCGGCGCCTCCCGTGCCCGGCCGCCACCGCCGGACCCCCGCGGTGCCCACACTCAGCCCCTCGGCAGCGCGGGGGGGCCCGGCCGCCATTTTCCCCCCCACACAGAGACCCCTGCCCGCCGATCGCTCCCCTCTCCGCGGGCCTCCCGCGCTGCGGGGCGGCCGCGCCTGCCCGCTCCCCGCCCGGGAGCGCCCGCGGCCCCTTCCCCGTCGCCCCGGCCGTGCCCCGGAGCCCCCCGCGGGCGGCACTCACCCCTTCACCACGAAGAAGGGGTCCTCCATCGACATGGCGCTGCCGCCGCCTCACGCCACGGCCGCCCACAGGCCCCGCCCCCGTCAGGCCCCGCCCCCGTCACGCCTCCATCAGGACACGCCCCCCGCAGCACCGCCTATAGGGGCGTGGTCTGGTGACGTCATTCCGCCATGGCGCGCGGGGGGCGGTCCCGGCGGGATCGTGGAGCGGCCCCGGCTGTGCCAGGGAAGATCCCGCAGTTCGTCCCGGGGTTCCTCACAGCCGCGTAATCACATACACAATCGGTCAGGCGGGAAGGGACCACTCCGGGTCATCTGGTCCCACCTCCCTGCTCAAGCAGGGTCATCCGAGAGCACATGGCACAGGATTGTGTCCAGGCGGTTCTGGCATATCTTCGGTGAGGGAGACTCCACACCCTCCCTAGTCTCTGTTCCAGTGCACAGTAAAGAAGTTCTTCCTCGTGGTGAGGTGGAATTTCTTGTGGATCAGTGTCTGCCCGTGGCCTCTTGCCCTATGAATCAGCACCACTGAGCAGAGCCCGGTCCATCCTCTGACCCCTCCCTTCAGATACAGTCATTGATGAGGTCCTCTCTCGGTCACCTCTTCTCCAGGCTGAACAGGCCCAGCTCCTTCAGCCTTTCCTCCTAAGCGAGATTCTCCAGACCCTTGACCAACTCAGTAGCTCTCCACTGGACCTGCTCCAGGAGCTCCATGTCTCTCTTATACTGTGGAGTCCAGAACTGCTCACGGTACTCCAAATGTGGCCTTGCCAGGGCTGAGTAGAGGGGTGGGATCACTTCCCTGGATGCCCGAGTCTCAGCAGCCCTATCATGACAGAGGTGGTTCCATATTCCTACCTAGTGCCTTCCCACAACAGTGCCCAGACTGAATCACCGCCATCACTGTGCCACCAGCAAGACAGCGCAGAAGGCGGTGTATGTCCTATTCCTTGTGTTATGTGGATTTATAAGGTTAATTAAAAAAAAAAAAAAAAGAAGAACAAAAAGCAGCCTTCTTAGTGAAGAGAGGAAGTGAGGTAAGGAGTTCAACCACCATCTCCTCACACACCTGGAGTTAGCAGCTGTATTGTCCATGCCAGACTATTTTGTGTGGAGGACATTTTGTGCTTTATGCCAAAGCCAGGACAGTAACTTTTTTCTCCCTCGCAGGATTTGCAGTCTTACAAACCTCATACAAGCCAGCCAGCCAGCCTCTTCACCCAGGTTCATCGGTCACGTCACAAAAACCTGTGCCCAAGCGTGGAGATAATCCAGAAAAAGAAGGGTTCCCAACCATTTGCCTGCTCTGCACAGGCACAGGGATCTCCTGCTGAAAGGTTTTCCTCCACCTATTGCTCATTTCTATTCTGTACCCTGCATTGGAGGTACCTTTCTCACTCCTTGTTAATTTGCTATCCTAGCTGATAAAATGAGTAATATGCACTTGCCAAGAAGGAGGGGAAACTTCCAGCCACAGGGAAGCTCCAACAGCTCTCCCTGCAGCATTCTGAGGCCCCACATCCCTCTCACCCTACGTGCCGGAGTCTTGGCACTGTGGGGTCCCATCCTGCCCTTGGGCTGGGGTCCCCATTCCCAGGAGGAGCAGCTCATCCAGCCCGTGTTCCCAGCCAGTGTGGGAGGAAAAAGGAGGGAGCTACAGGCAGTCTGCTCGGCTCCTGCTGCCCTTCCTTCCCTGGGAGGGCACAGGCACTGCTTCCTTCCTCCTGCCTTGTTTGGGGTTAGAACAGCCCTGTACCACTTGGCTTTTGTCCATCCCAGGGTGAGGATCCCTCCCTCCCTCATTCCCACCTCTCCTAAATCTCTGGGCTCTGACAGCTGCGAGCACAGGTAGCCCTGGGCTTGGAGCAGCTGGCAGGAGGGGAATGGAGCCTGCAGTGCTGGGGGATGTGCCCATCCACATCCACACAGCAGAGACCCCTCTGCAAAGGGATGTCCCTGCCTCACTCCCATGGGACAGTCTGGCACAACGATTGATTTTGCAGAGGCTTGGCCAGGAGGACTGCCCTGCATTTTGACCGAAGTGCACACCCCTGCCTGCGCTTCCCAAACATGGCAGTGGTCCAGCATGCTGAGCAAAGGCAGTGCCAGTTCACTGAGGGAATGGGCACAAACCCCACTGGCAGAGGTGCCTCCTCAGCATGGGAACTGGATACCTGGCTTTTGCAATCCCAGCAGTTTTCCTCACCGGTGTGGGGTGGGAAGGCTGTGGCACATGTTGAACCGGTTTCTGCAAGTTTTAGGGGGTGAGAAATACTCCTCCTGCTCCGGCCAGCCCCACACCAGGTGTGGTGCAATAGGTGGCAGCTTTAGGGCTGGTGTTTGCTGGCCCTTCCTTGCCTCATCTTGGATGGTTTTCCCACGCTGGCAGGTTTTGGGATGTCCCTGCCAAACGTGTGCTGAGCATGGGAGGTTCCCTCCAGGAACAAACAGAGTGCCAAGGAGTCACTGGGCCAGTTTGTCTGTCCCTGTCCCCCAAAGGCCTTACACTCCCCAAAGCCTCATGATCCTCCCATGACTTCTGCATGTGCATCACCTGAAACATTCATTGCATTGGAAATGAAAAAGGGAAAAGCTCCCGTAGCCTCTTAGAGTTAGTAGTTAAGAATTTCAGAAATCCTTTAATAAATTATGTGAGTACTTTATTCACTTAATTGAAAACGATTTCTTTTTTTACAGAATCATTTAGGTTGGAAAAGACCTCTAAGATCATCGAGTCCATTTGTGAAAAAGTGTACAGCTTCACAGAGCTGTTGAGGGCTGAAGGTAAGGTGGTTTATTTACTGAAATTTAGGGAAGTTGCAAACTTTCCAGGAATAAAAAAAGACAACCTGGTCTTTGATGCTGGAAATTAATTTATGTGATGTAGTAAATTATTTAGATTTTTGCCTGAAAGCCACTCCAACTGTGCAGCTACGTATTTTTTAGAAGGAGGGCATGTTCCTTGTGGGAAGCTCTGATTTTGGGCTCGGAAGCAGCGAGGAGAGTTTCAGGAGCTTTTCAGAATGCTCAGCTAACCTATTCCTCCTGGGAGAGGAGCGCTGGGTGCACGGCACACAGCTGCAGAACTGGTCAGGAAAGATCTGATGAAACACTTCTGCACCAAAAAGTGCCAACTCATCAAAATCCCAGCTGTCTGCAGGAAAGAGTTGGGCTCCCTGGAACTTTTATCAGGAAAATCTTTGTGGCGTGTGTGTACATGCACAGGGAGGTGTGTGTGTGTGATCCCATACCAGCCTGGTGCGAAGAATATGTGTTTGGTGGCTTTTCCTCTTGGGGAAAAGCTGCATTGGTTTGAATTTGGATTTATGAAAGTAGAGGGGACTTCCCCCCTCCCCCCTGAAAAAGTTTTACAGCTAAAAGAAGAAGTGATAAAGAGTTTCAGACGCTTTGGTGTTTTTCGTCCTTGTTTGCATTTTCAGTGAAAATTGAAAATTTTCAGTGGTGATTTTTAAGAGGATTAAGACAGTGATAATGATACAAAACACTGGTCTGTAGCTAAATATTCAGGGGTGTGGTGGACAGTGAGGGTTTACATCAAATCCTGAGGGTTTTCATCAAATCCTACCCACTCGTGGCCTCTCTGTGTTTGTCCTGAACCTAATTTTTCACAAATCCTTGGAGGTTTCACTGAGAGGCACAAAGGGAACAGATGACACGAGGCCCAGCCTGTGACACGGTGACCTACGGGGGCAGCTCCGAGGTGTTAAAAGAAGAAACAAGATGATGAGAGGTGACTGCTCCTTGCCAAGAAGGCTTGGATGCTGGATGCTCCAGGTGGAGCTGATAGAGCAGGTCTCCTTAGCCTTGCAGTTGTCTAGGAAGGAGAGAAGCCTGACCAAAGCTTCTCCTGGGTGCTGTCTCTCGTGGGCTCTCGCTGTCTAGCAGAGCTGGTTCCATGCCACAGCCATACTCTCAGCTGGGTTCCTAACAGTGCCAGGCCTGTGTGCAGCACAGACTGACAGGGCATCTGGACAAAAGCAGTAAAAATGCCATCAAACACGGCACAAATGAGTAAATGCAACGTGATAATTCATGTTAGGATGCAGGGAGACTGTTCAGAATAAGGGTTGTTTTGGAGAAAATTAATTTTCCTCTTTGCAGTGCATGAGCAATCGGTTATTTAATGAAGGTGAAAAGGGGAAATGAAATTGGGGAAAGGTGGCACTGCTTTCTGCAGGGTGAATCCCTGCCTGCCATGGGATGCCAGGGATGCTGAGACCGTACCTGGATCCAAAAAAGGGTTGTTAAATTGCAGGACTAGTGAGGTGCTGGACTGCTGGAGTGCTTGTTACTTATAGGGGTGAGTGAAATTGGAAGGAACTTTTCTCCAGCAGCCTTTCCCTATAATCTTTCTTGTTATCCCTGTGTCCATGGATGACCTCTCCAGGATTCCAGGCTCCCCACAAACCAGGTGAAGGATGAGGCAGCTGGAGGAAGGTCCTTACAAGAGGGAAGGGGCACAGATCAGCAGGAACAGAGGCAGTCAATGCCTGCTGGCAGACACAGATGTTTTATTTTGCAGTTCTCCTTGATGGTGGGAGGAGGGATTCGACAGAGAGGATCTGCTCTGCCCTTGGAGAGGATCTGCTCTGCTCTTGCTGCTCTCGGTGGTGGTTGCTATTCTGTGGTGTGATTTTCTGGCAAGTCCCAAAGACCCTGATCCCCCTGGGGGTCCTTGAAGGAAGCGGGAAGTGGAGCGGGCAGCCTCTCCTAGGATAACAAACAGCTCCGTGGCTCCAGAGCATCATTGTGCAGCCTCCCCATCAGGCCCAAGCGGGAAGCAGTCGCACAGAGGACACATCTGCACTCTGGGGCGTGCAGAGGGCTGTGGTTGTCATTTGCCCGATGGCTACAAGGAAGGTGACATTGAGATACAGGGAGAGAGAAAAAAAAAATAATTAGGCTGAGACTCCTCTGGGCAGAGGATGTACCCTGTGGATTGCTGAACTGTGACTGCAGCTGGCTCTGCGCGGAGTTCTCGTGATTAATTGGGGATGTTTAACCCCAGCCGCCGAGGCTGCCGCCTTCTCCAGCACAGAGTTTGCTCGGGAGCAAATCACTCCAGTGAAAACCACCGGCTGGGCTGGGAAGCCAGAGGATCATCTGCTGGGCTGCATCCCAGAGCTGTCCTGCTTCTTTTCCCCCTGGACACAAGGCAGCCTTTGGAAACGGGACAGGACCCATTGCAGGCGTATCAGAGAGGGAAAAAAACATACAGGAAGGTGGACTACAATAGAAGGGTTGTCTGATAGGAAACCCCGGACAAATAAATGCATTTTTTTCCCCAGGAAACCCAAACCAGTTCCATAAGCCACTGAAAGATATGGGGCCATATTTTTCCAAGGGAAACGGCTGCCTGAAGAAGCTGATAGCTGGGAGTGGGGTTTTTTTTCCCCCTTTGTGTTTGGAGAGGTTGCAGGAGGAGTAGCAGGATATCTGCTGGGCAAGGGCTCCGAGTCACAAGTCTCCAGAGGACGGGAGGGAAATCCCAAGCCTGTGTCTCAGAGCGAGGCAAGGGAAATTTTAAATCATTAATGTAGGGGGAAAAGGGGGAATCCCAGGTCACTGGGAAAAAAACCAAAGATGCATAGGAGAGAGTCCTGCCTGCCTGGGGTATCAACACTATAATCTCTGTCGATGGGAAGGGGTTTTTAACTCCGGAAAAACCCTTTGCTTTCTAGTACATGGCTGTGCTGCAGGCTCACACCTCACAGTGGTTTCGGGGTAGGTGACAGAGCTGCTTCCTGTCCTTTGGGTTTAGGTCTGTATCGATTTGTTTGTGTTTGTTTCGCTTGTGTTTGGTTTTCATTCAACAGCGATAGTGGTCGGTACTCTTGGCTGTGTTTTGGGATGTTTCCCAGCTCTTCTGACCTTATCTCCAAGCAGGGATAAACCAGAGCAGTTGGGAGCCCTGGGGGATTAGTTACCGATATCCGATTGCGGCAGGTCCAGACCGCATCCATGCGAATCATCGATATTTCTGGAAAAAAACCCAACCACAACAACCCTCCTCCTCCACCTCCTGAGCGCTGCATGGGTCTCTCACAATTCAGATGTTTATTCCCATCCAGAAATGAACTCAAGCTGTGGATGGATTCCCATTTGGAAATGTTCCTCCCTGTCCTGTTTCGTTTACGTCAGCAATCGCTGGGGATGTGCCTGGATCTCCCTGGGGCTTTGGCTGTCCTGAAGCTCTGTTTTTGCTGCAGGCAGCTGCTGGTGCAAAGGCTGTAGCCCCAACCCTACTTTTAGTGAGGAATATCTGGTTGATTTGTTCCCAACCTCTTCCCAGGAAGGGTCTAACGCACAAATCCTGGTCCGAATTGAAGAGAGAGGGGCCGATGCACTGCAGTGGTGCTGAGACAGCCAAGGGAAGTGATGGATGAGTTCAACCTGTGCTTTGAGGAGACCTTAATTTCACTGTCCATTCTACCAGGAGGGTTTTCCACCTCTTTACTGCATATGGCTTCCCCCTGGGGCCTGGGCCACACATTTGGTGACAGGGAGGGGCTGGTGGGGGGTGTGTGGGGAGGGGGACAGGCGCCGCTGTCGGAACAGGATCTCGCTAACCACATCCGCATCCCACGGCTGCAGGTCGGGGTGGCCGTGCTGTGCACCAGATGGCCGTGCCAGGACGGTCTCCAGCCACGCTGCCGCCGCGTGGGATGGGGCTGGGGGGGGGGGGGACGGGGGACGGGAGAACCACGGTGCCGCCAGAGCTGGGGATGCAGGCAGCCGGCTGTGGATGCAGCCCCGGCATCCCACGCTGCTCCCGGCCAAGATGCAACCGCACGAACCCCCAGCGAGCTTCCCGGCGCCGACCTCCTCTGCTCGCCGTCGAAGGCGACTTTAAACGCCTCCGAAAACACCCGGTGGTGTGCGCGCAGCCCTCTGCAATTATTATTTGTACCACAAGCTGCTTCCTCCCTCGAGCTGCTTTTATCTCGCTTTGTTTTCCTTTCCAGGTGGGGCCGTGGGCTCCCCGCTGCTCGGCCTCCGGGGCTGCCTCCTCTGCAGGCTCTGCCGGCCGCAGCTTGCTGGCGGAGAGGCCACCTTTGTCTGCCAGCCAGCCCGTCCGCCCTCCTCCTCCTCCTGCCAGAGCTATTTCGGGAAACAGCAGCTGAGCCGGAGGATTGTTAATTGTTCGTCAAACCCCTTTCCAGCCCGCTTGGATCACATGAGGAGATTAGAGCGCCCGTCACACCCTTCCCTCCGCCTCCTTCTCCCGTATCCCCCCCTGACCCGGCAGGATGGGGGGCAGTGCCCCTCCTGCGGGCAGATGGATGGACACGAGGTGCATCCAACCGCCCGGGATGCTGGTCCCACCGAGGCAACGGCTCCCACGCCGTGCCCAGCTGTGGGAATCACGAGGATGCCAAGCCGTGGGTATCACAGGGGTGCCCTGTTCGGAGGGCAACCCCAGCGGGATCACCTGCCAGCGAGGCCGCTCCGGGTGCAGGCAGGAGCCCAGGGCAGGCAGGAGCTCAGAGCAGGCAGGCAGACAAAGCCACCCCAGGCACTGACCTCAGAAGCAGCCATGTGACTGCCTCAAACTTACTAAAGCATGACATCAGCCTGGGAGGGAGCGGCAGGGCTGCCACCAAAATACCGCCAGGCTTCAACCGGCTGCCTGCTCGCTGCCGGGGCTGCCTCTGCCTGTGCTGCTGCTTGTCCTCTCCCCCCTTTCCCTTCCTTGGTTCTCCTCCAGGGAAAGAAAATCACCACTCCACCTCTTTGCAAAGGGCAGGGGCAAGGCATATGTCAAGGCTTTTGTGCCCTGGGAATAATGTGCTGGGGGTTGTGCCTGACAGACAGGCACGGTGCTGGTGGGTGAAACTGGTGGTAGTGGGTACAAGCGCTGCTTGTCTGACATCCTGCACCTCTGCTCCTCCCTGCTGGCTCTCTGTATGAGCACTGAGGGGAATGAGGGACCACTCGGTACCCATCCCCATCCTGCTAATCCTGGGCCAAGGCAGGGAGAGGATGCCGGCCCGCCTGTTCCTAGGCAGAGTAGGTAGCCAAAGTGCAGTGACTGGAGAGAAATGGTGCCTCATGCCATCGGGGTGAGGTGGTGAGCAGCAGAACAGGTCAATCCACTCGGATCCAGGCACCTTCACCCAGCAGAGCTCCCACGCTACGTCTCCTCCACCTGCACGCGGCTTTTTCCAGCCGGTGTGATGACTTTGCACTGCTGCTCTTCATCCAGCATCTGAGCTGGGATATATGTGGCTGAGACGGATCAAACCTGACTTTATCCTTCTGACCCAGATCACCTCTGCTTGAGGATGCAGGTGCCCAGATCCTGCAAACAGCAGTCCCAGGGCAACACACCTGCTGATGTACAAGCCTCTTTCCAGCAGCACGGCAGAACATTGTGTCACTGAGGGGACATGGGTGGCAAGCAGACGTGCCGGCTGCGGGCCAGGAGCCGTGACTGCAGTCCCAAACATCTGAGCCCAGACCTGCCCTGGCTGGTTAGACTGACCCGAGGGCTTAGGCCAGGGTGTTGCCGGCCCTCCGAGGTGCGGGGAGCAGGTTTGGCGGGTCTGGGATCCCTTGGTTCCCACCACTGGGACTCGCATCCCTTCGGCCTCCCACGCCGGGTGTGGAGGGGACAGCCCTGCTCCCTGCGGTCGGGAGAGGCTCGCCCTGGTGTGGGCAGGGGGAAAGCTGGGACCAGCTGTTTTGGACAGTGTTTTGGCTGTGTGGTTGGGAATGCTCTGGTCTAGTCGTTTCAGACAGCGTGGCAGGTTTGGTGGAGGAGGTGGGCATTTTGAGATGTCAAACCCCAGGTTGACCTGCTGTTGTATCCCACACCCAGAGAGTGTCATTTGAGGTTTTCCTCAAGCTATGCTTGAGCAGGAGGAAAACATGCATTTGGTCTGAGTGTGGGATTTTTTTCTGGGGAGAAGGCTCTTGTTATGTCAACTCTGTTTTGGTGTGCCTGAATCTTCACCTGTTTTTTGTTACCACTGTGACAGCCGCCCTCTTGTCCTTCCAGCAAACCAGGACATGGTGGCAGATCCTGCTGGTAAAACACCATGACAGGCTGTGGCTTTCCTTTGGGGGAGTCTATGGTTTAATCCCCTGGGAAAAAAGGGATCAAAGTGAGTTGTCATGTGTCACTGGGAACAGAAACTGATTCTCAGGGGCGGCACATTGAACTTCCTTAATTTTGGGCCCTTTCACTTCTCTTCTTGCAAGTGGTGGTTACTCCCGGTGGATGAAGGAGGGTCCCCACTCCAAGCCCTGAAATACCCTCCAGGCTTTTTTAGAGGATTCTCTGGTGCCTGGAGCTGTGTCTGGGGGTAACTGTGTTGTTCCCTGTGTTCCCCAGCCACCAGGCTGGTCCTGCCACCAGCCCTCACAGCTACAACCAAGTGAGGTTTCAGTTCCCAAATAAAGTGCTCCAGTCTGTCATGATCCCCATCACCCCTGGAGATGCTGATGGCCTGTTATCCTCCCCAATCCTCCCTTGTAGCCACTTTGTGAATCAACCTCTTCTACCCTGGGCTTTCTGCAAGCTTCGCTGCCAGACCCCTGGAGCAGAATTCCGCCTGGCAGCTGGGCAGGGATGGCTTTCTGCTCCATGTCAGGGCAGATTTTCCTTGAAATACTAAAAGACACATTTCCCCCTCCAGCCAACACCAACACCAGTTCATTCTCTAACACGACAAGATGTCAGAGACGGGCTGAAATTGCGGGAAACCTTTCTAACCCGACAAAACAGGTTTGTTTTTATTTTTTTCTTTTTTTTTTTTTTTTCGCAGGAGCGTTTCAGCCGCTGCGGCCGAAACCCCCACGGCCGCCGGTCGCTCTGGCCGAGCCCGTGCGGGGTTCAGCGAAAGCTGGGGGTGCCGCCGCGGGTGTGGGCCCCACCGCCCGCCGGCGTTGCCGCTTTAAGCGCCCTCTCCGCGGGGCGAGCTTTCGAACGCGCTGCCCCGCGCTGCCATTGGCCGGCGCGCGCGCGCGGGGGCCAGCCGGCGGTTGGAGCGGCCGGCGGCGCGCCCTGATTGGCCGAGGCGGGGGCGGTATAAAAGGCGCGCGGGCGCGTGGGCTCGCTCAGTCTGCGGCGCGAAGGGGCGGCGAGCGGTGCTGGGTTGTGCTGCGGATCAACCCCCGACCACCTCGGCCGGCGCGGAAACCAACCCCCCCATCGCCCACCCGGTTTCCCCCATGGAGTTCAAGCTGGAGGCGCACCGCATCGTCAGCATCTCGCTGGGCAAGATCTACAGCGCGCGGGGCCAGCGCGGCGGCCTCAAGCTGCACAAGAACCTCCTGGTGTCGCTGGTGCTGCGCAGCGCCCGGCAGGTCTACCTGAGCGAGCCGGGCTGCCCGCCCGAGCCGCCCCCCGCCGCCGCCGCCGCGCGGCCCCCCGAGGAGGAGCCGGCGCCCCGCACCGCTGCCTGGGCGGCCGAGCCGCCGCCGCCGCCCCCGCAGGACGAGGCGGGCAGGGACTGCCAGGGCCCCCGGCCGCGGCGCTGTTGCTGCGGCGAGGAGAACCGCGGGGGCTGCGCCGGGGCCCCCCCGCCGCCGCACTGCCCCCGCAAGCGGAGCGCCGGCGAGCGCGGCCAGGCGGGATCCCCGGTGAAGAAGCCCCGCCGCGAGGAAGAGGAGCCGCCACCGCCGCCGCCCTCGCCGCCGGGCGAGCAGGAGGACATGGAGACGAGCAACGTGGCCAGCCTCATCAGCATCTTCGGCTCCAGCTTCTCGGGACTGCTCAGTAAGGAGCCCAAGGGCCGACGGCGGCCGCCCCTGGACGGCGGCGAGGCGGCGGCGGGCACGGCGCCCGCCGAGGCGGCGGCCGAGACGGGACAGATCTGCTGCGATGAGCCGGTGCTGCGGACCCTCAACCCCTGGAGCACGGCCATCGTGGCCTTCTGATGTTCCGGCCGCAGAGACTTGGCCCTCCGCCGCGGGACGGGGGGCCCGGAGGTGACACCCACCCACCCACCCAGCGCCGGGGAGCTCCGGCGCCCTGCCTCGCCGCACGGGAAAGACCGCGGGGCAGCGGCGGCAGCACTTCCCTGTTCCCCGCCGGGTCCTGGTTGCCGGCACCCGCCCTGGGAGCGCCCCCGGCCCTGCCCTCCCGGAATTCCCCTTCCCGGCCGGGCCGCCGCCCTCCGCGGCGCCCGGGGGAGGCTCCTTGGCTGCCGCCGACCCCGGGGGCGCCCCCGCCGGGTGGTATTTTAAGCTTGGAAAGTGTTAAGTTTATTAAATAAAAGTCTCTATTTTGGAAAGGTTTTAGGTCAGAACTATTACATGGTGCTTTTTAAAAGTGTTTTATTGAGAGAAACGAAGTTTACAGACGCTCTGACGGAAAGTCCTTGAGCCTGTTTGTTAGGCTTGGTAACTCCCGGTCTTTGTTGTATAAAGGCTTGGGGCTCCCGTAGGGATTTTTGTACAGTGTTCTCCTTCAGTGATGTATCATGTTTTGTATAAAATGTAATTCTACGTGTACAACACGTATTAAATATTTTCAACTGTATAAGCCTAGTTCCTGTTTGTGTCCCGCTGGCTCGGGGCGGGGGGAGGAGGGCAGGCAGCAGCCGGGGTGTGGTTTTGCATGTCTGTGGCTGGATCCACCCTGCCTCGCCAGAGGCTTGGGGTGGGTTGGAGTCCAGATCCTCTGGGAGCTGGGAAAGAAAGGGAACTTCTGTCAGGGTGCCTGGAGTCCTTCCCAGGGTCTTCGAGGTGCTGCCACTACTTCCAGCTACAGTCTCTTCCCGGGGCTGGAGCTGCCGTGGCATTTGAGGTCTTGCTCTGAAAGTACCTAATGTGTGAAGTCACTGTCTGTGGGTGGAAAGCGGTTGCTAAATCCCCGAGGAGCAGCTGGGCACAGTCTGACCAGGCCTGTGGCACTGCTGGGCTGAGGACTCCAGCGTTGCCTGCTCAAAGGTCTGGATTGGGGTTGTGTGAGTGGATTTGTCCCAGTTGGACACAGCTACTGCTCTGCCAGAAACATTTTTCAGTGCCTCCTCCTTGCTGTTACTTGCAGAATAGTTCAAATGATAAATACCAGGAGGTTTTTTTTTTTTTCTCTTTCATTATCAGTAAAACTATAACTGGGTTAAAGTTCCTGCTCTTAGGGGTGGGGAGAAAAGTTTGGCCTCGGCTTCACAGTGACTGGAGCGCCCCAAGGCGTTGTAATTAGACTGAATTGTGGGGGATTTTTTTTTTTTCCCTGCTTCTTGCTGAGAGATTCACTAGAGGCTTCTCCGCTCCTAATTAATGAACTTTTCAACTGAGGATTGCATCTCTAGCAAGTCAAAGATGTTTGTGTGCTGTGAAATGCAGCCTGGGACATTTGACTGAACCTTGGGAGCCTGCCTTGGGTGAGAAATGAGGGATGACCAGCATGAAGGTCTCTGGTCCCAGCTTTCTCTATGCTGGAATAGGCATGTGGGGAGCAGTGCTGTCCCAAATGGGCGGCACTGGGCTTGTAGGGTGGGGGTTTTAGACCTTGTTTCTGTGAAAACTGGAGACATCGGGCTTGGTGCTTGGGTAATGGGGGGAGAATCTGTGATAGTGGAGAAGCTGCCTGGTGTGGGGTGGCTTTGAGAGAGACCTCTATTACTTTGTGTACAATTTAGTAGCTCAATTCTTAGGTAAAAGCAAAAGTCGTGCTATCTTAATTTTCTTGATAATTGCACTTAATGGTGACACACAATTTTAGTTTGGTAGACAACACAAGGAAATGGTGTGTGATGAGACATTTGTTTTCACTCGGTGACCTTTGGGAGGTGATGGGAAGGGACTGTCCCTGCTTCACTTGTGCAGGAGAACCTCACAGTCAAAGACCCCCACCAAGGGAAAGGAGGTCACCTCAGGATCTCTCCAGTAAAAGGAGAGCATGAGGAGAAGGAGTGTGGCTACAGAGAATTATACCCCAAGCTCTCCTGCTCCCTCATGAAACACTGTGCTCTGAGGGTCAGAAGCTGGGCTGGAGGATGGAAAGAACTTCCTGGTCCTGTACCAGCAGAGTTTCCCTCCAAGGCCAGGGGGAGCAGGTTTCAGTCCTGGTCCTTGTCCACCGACAGCATCTCCATGGAAGTGGGTGGTTTTGCCCAGCTCCCAAGTCCTGAAATGGGATGGGGAGACTCCTGATCTTGGCATTTCTAAAGGTTTTCTGGGCATCCAACCCCTGGAAGATCATCTGGTCCTGTTGGTTGGTGTGTCCGTGGTGTCCCTGCGCAGACAAGACCCAACCTCCCTCTGGCACAGAACACCAGCAGCGCTCCTATCTATTCGATCTTCCAGAGAAGAGTTGTGCAACAGCTTAATTGCTGCTGGCCTCTGAAAGCAGGGCAGAGACTGCCCAGAGATGCCCACGCATTTCCCTCAGGCTGGTGTGACCTCCTGTGGAGCTACCTGAGGTGAGTGAGTTCTCACTCCCCGGCTGATGGTCACAGAGCCGTGTCCCCGAAAGACCCGGCCCAGCTCCATCTGCTGTGCTGACATACGCCTCGCTTGCTCCTGTGGCTGTGTTTTTATGACGTGTGGGGTTTGCTCCCTGGGACGTGTGTGTCCCTGGGGAGCTTCAGGCTGCTGCGGCCGAGGGGGCTGGAAAAAAATAATGGACACAGGATACTGCCATTGGCTCGTTACAGAGGGGTCTGCAGCAAATGAGCCTCAAATCAAAAAAGACCCATAATAACAGCACTGTGTTACTTCTGAAATCAATTATTCTGCTCTGTTTTGTTCTTTTTCCTCACCCAGTGTCTTTTTTTGTTTTTAAATTCCCGTAATCACTTGCACCTAAATGGGGTCTGTTCTCCTTGTTTCATCTGTTCCATCATGCTGCCTCAATCCCTAGACTGTTCCTTCTGCTCACGGTGCTGCCTTTAGATCGCTGCAGAGGTGAGGGTGACAGATGGGACAGCTGAGCAAGGACTGGGGAATGAGCTCCAGGGGAGGCTAATGACCCAAACTCACTGCCCAGGCCAGTGCTGAAGGAGGGAAGAGAAGTGCGTAAATAAGCCAGATAAAAATAAAAACTTCCATCACTTGGAAGAGAGAGTGACTCCTATGGAAACTGCCTCACGGGGTCGAGGAGGATATGACTTAATGGGAAGATGGCAGGATCCTCACCTTCCCAGAATAGCAACGAGCTGTTGGAAGCGCTCTCCCGGGCTGCTGCCCTTCCCCCAGTTCAGGTCAGATCCCTTGGGAGAGCAGAGGTGCTGGGAAAATCCCTTAGCACAGCCGGAGGGTGGGATAGAAGCCGTGGGAGGGGCAGAGAGAGACGGGACCGTGGCAGCTGTGCTGCCAGGGTGATGCTTGGGAAGGAGGGCAAACAGCAGGCTTTCACTTTTCTCCTGCTGTAATCATCCAGGAGTGATCCCTGGTTGCAGCTCTGGGCGGGTGAGCTGTGGCTCTCACCGGGATATCTTCTGGGGAGAGGGAATGATTTAAAACCTGCTCTCGCCAATAGGGAAGTGCTAAGGGTGTGAATCATCCCGACCTGTAAAGGTGTCTGGCCCGGGCCAGGTGCCAGCAGAGGCTGGGGGAAGCCCGCGGGGCTGGGAGGTGACAGCAGCGAGGGGCTCGCAGGAGGCTCCGTGTTTCACTCCCTCTGCTCTTGCTCCCTCCTGGCCTAATGCAACCCGGCATCACCTGCCCATCCCTCCTCTCCTGGGGCAGGGGAAGGGGAGGAAGGCCGTGCACACTCATTGCTGCAGCATCCTGTGTCAGTGCTCAGGAATCCGGCAGGCTGCTGGGAGGGAGGTGGGAGGCAGGCCAGCAGCAGGGCTGTGTGCCTGCTGGGGCCTCTCCCTGCCTGGGGAGCCATGGGCAGCCCGGGGGTACTGGAGCGTCCCTGGGGGCTGTGTGCCTGCTGGAACTTCTCCCTGCCAGGGGAGCCCCGGAGGGATGCTTTGCCAAAGGCTAATCCGCAGGACAGGGTTTTTTTTTTTTGGCAAGGAGGGGTGCAGGAGTACTGTGGCACAGTACTGTGTGCTGAAATGATAGCTCCAAAGGCTGAGGAGAGGCATGCCTGGATCCCCCAAACCTTCGTGCCTCCGTGGGACTCACATCTGTCTCCAATGTACTGTACTCGCTGGTGACACACTGCCAATATATATTTAGGGTGGGTGGAGGGACCCCGGTCCCCAGAGGGCTGGGGGCTTCTTGCAGCAGAGCAGGGGCTTGTCCTTGCTGCTCTCCCTGGGCAGGAAGAGGCTCGGTGTTTTCCTGGGCAGGGTGCTCCAGCCCAGGGAGCGAGGGAAGGCGGTGAAGTTTCCTGGCAGGGCTGAGGCTTGCAGAAAATCCCAGGGCTTCTTCCAAAGAGTATCTAAGCCTTTGTGAGGCTGGAGTGGGGCAGAGAGTGGGGTCGGCACCGTGAGAGGGTGACTGGAGTGTGGAGAAGCTGGCTGGAAGGTGCCCAGGGCTGCCTTGGCACGGAGGGACCTCAATGGGGGAGAGCTATTCCAGGCCAGCACTTTTCCCGGAGGCAGGGTCAGGGGCCAGGCAGGCGCTGGGATGCGGCGACAAACACAAACAACTCCCTTCTCCTGGTCTTCTGGTTGTGATTTCTGCTCCCGACATGCAAACCCTGCGGGGCCCCCCTCCCCTCCCCTCCTTCTCCCCAGCTGGGCGAGGGCTGGCCTGGCTGCCTAATGAAATGCAGAGCTGCTTGGGAGAGCAGGGGGGAAAAAAGGGCTCTGTTTGAGGTTTTGTGCCTCTGGTTTCCTCTGGCCCTCTCTCTCAGCGGGGTGATTTATTGGTGATGGAGCCTGGGGAGAGGGGGAGGGAAGGGCTTAGAGCTGCAGGCAAATAGTCATCCTGTATTTCCCAAGCACTCAGGCGAGGCAAAGGGAAAAGCAGGAGGAAAGGGAGGTAAACTGCCCGGGCAGGGGCTGAGGAGCATCATTTACTGGAGCTGAGCTCTCCTCCCAGTTGCTCTGAGGTAGTGTTGAGTGCTTTGCACACCAAAGGACTGGCTTTGTGGTGGATGCCCTCTCCCTCCATCCCAATTTCCCCACCTTCCTATGGGCAGTGGGGTGCTGAGACCTGCCTGCAGGCAGCTGGACTGGCTCTTCTGGCCCAGCCCAGCCTGCAGCACTCGGTCCTCTGGTGCAGCCGAAGGAGACAGCTCATCCATTTTCTCTTTCCCAAGGATGCCATCCAGACCTTTCCCAGGCCCGTGGAGAAATGGAGGTACTGGTTGCCACTGACCTGTTTTTGGGCACCTGCATGCCCAAAAAGGCACTGACATGCTGTGACCTGCCTGGCTGCAGATGCATTTGCCTGCAGCTACCCCAGCTCAGACCAGCCTTACACTGAGGCCAGGCTTTAGGCTCTGCTGTGCTGCTCTGGCACTGCCAGCAGCGAGCTCTCCTTCTCCTGTGGGATGCTCCAGTGTGCTGCTGTGTTGCAGGGTGACCTCCTGCTCGGGAGAAACAGGCAGGGCTGCCTGTTGTTCCTGCTCGCTGCTTTGGCTGGGAACGTATGTGGTTTCCTAGGGGGAAGGTCTCCTCCTCCTCCTCCTCCTCCTCCTCCTCCTCTTTGCCTCTGCTGACAGTGTCTGACCTCAGCTGTCGTCCCTGGTGGTGCAGGGGATTAATCTGAGCCTCGGGACAGGTTGAGGCATGTCCAAGGCGGAGGAGAGCTTCATGCGTACAGACACAGAGGAAGGAACAAAAACAATTCCCAGGGAAATATTTTCCTGCTGCTTTTCCTGGCAGCGAGCAGAGCGGGAGGAAAAGACCTCACTATAAATTGCTTGCAGGAGACTCCAGCCCTGGGGCTGCTTTGCCTTTAAGCTTCCAGCACCCCGTGAAACTCAGCCCCCACCCCAGACCCACCGAGGGACGGCACAAAGGGTGCTCAGCTGCCCAAGGTGCCACTCAGCATCCCCGGGCTCTGCTCAGGCAAGACATTGCCTCCGGCACCCGCTGCCTGCCGAGCTCCAGGGTGCCCAGAGCCAACCCAGAGCATTTAGAAAGCGAGGGGAAGGAACCTCCCCACCCCGGAGCAGCCGCAGGGTTTGCTGGTGGACTCTGCCCTTTGCCTGCTCCGGCCTCAGCCGCCCTCATCCTCCTCCTCCTGCGCTGTTTGCTTTGGCAAGCCCGAGGCTTCACCCTGCCAGTGGAGTCCTCCGGTCCTGGGTCAGGCGGAGCGGGGGGAAGCCGGAGGGAGGCGCGGGGAATGGAGAACAGGGAGGGAAATGGAGAAGCAGACGGCCGGCTGGGCGGATGGGACACGCCGGCCCTGCCCTGCAAAGGGCAGGAAGGACACGGCTGGCTCGGAAATCTGGAGGGTGGGCTGGGAGAGGCAGGAAAGGGGAACGAGGGCAGGAAGCAGGGAGCATGTGGGATGCAGAGTGGGAGCCCTATCTAGAGTGGGATGCAGAGGGGAGAGCCCCAGTAGTGCCCCAGGCTTGGTCTATGGGAGTCATGTGGATGCCTGCTCCCTTCAGCCCTGGGCTGGGGGGGTCTGGCATGACATGGTGCCCTGCTCCCTTTCTGGAACAAACAGGAGGATGCTGGCAGTGTGGCACAGCAGCAGCGGTTTCCCCTGGGCTATCCCTTGTGGAGCTGGGGTCCCAGCTGGAGTGTGGTGGAGCATCACTAGGAAAAAAGGGGAGGAAGTGGCTGTTCCAGCCATGTCCCACTCAGTTCCTTATATTTACTCTCGCAAACCTGGGCACGGAGCAGTGCAGGCAGGTGGGCTTTGCCAGCGCACGTGGTGCTCCATCCCAGCTCCCTCCATCCGGTGGTGGGAGTGTGTGGCGATGGAAGTGCCAAGCCAGGAGCCAGGGCAGGAGGCAGGTTTGCCCTGTGGTGCAGTGCTGGGGCTACCAGGCATCCCTGCCTTTCCTCGACCGGGTAAAGGGGGCTATGGGAGCAGAGCAGTGTTATGTCTCCATGGCAATGGGGCTGCTGTTTTTCAAGGCAGGAAGAATTCATGTGGTTTTTCACCCAGAATTGGCCCAGGGCAGTGTTTTACAGGAGTCAGAGTGCAACATCAACAAGCACTCGCAGTCCTGTGGTGATGGGAAACATACAAGGGGCAATGGGATATCCTCTCCTCTCTGGGGTGAGAGCAAAACCCCCGGACCCCAATATTGCCCCAAACCCAGGGCTGAGCACATTGACAAACCCCAGGGCAAGATGCAGGGGAGGGTAGAGCTGGCCACTGCCCCTTTGCAGCCTTGTGTGCTCCAGTGGGAATATTTGACTCCTTGAGTCCCTGACATGGCAGAGAGGCTGGGAGGAGTCACATCCGGAGGAAGGCACAACTCCCGTGGGAAGGCAAGGGGGGACGGAAGGACAGACAGGGGAGGGAACCTGGACTTTCCTTCCTGTTCTTTGGAGAAGGTTGCCTAGAGAAGCTGTGGCTGCCCCATCCCTGGAAGTGTTCAAGGCCACATCAGATGGGACTTGGAGCAACCTGTTCTAGTGGAAGGTGTCCCTGCCCATGGCAGGGGGGTCAAGGTCCCTTCCAACCCAAACTGTTCTATGATTCTGTGATTCCCTCCTCTGTGGTGTGGCATGGCTGGCCAGAGAGAGTTGCAAAACACTCGCTGGTGTTTTCAAGCTGGGATTTAGCCTGTGAGTGGCTGTTGGGGCCACACTGCCCTTCCCAGCTCTGGCACTCGGCAAGGTCTGGTGACAGCACCCATTGCCAGACAGCCTGTGCCACTTCCTTCTACGCTGGGCCCTGCCCTGTGGCTTTTCTATTAATGGAATTAAAGCCAGAGGGATGTAAACACTGGCCGGAGGGAGCTCTATTGGATATTCATGGCACTGTTCTCCCATCCCTTCTCAGAGTGTGGCTGTCTCTAAAGGACAGCACTGGTGAGCCCACTGCAGGGTGCATTTCTCCCACCCTTATCCTTGTTGAGGTTTTCCAGGGGGAATGGGTGAATTTTGTGCCGGGCCAATCTGCAAGGAGGTGGCTGGGGTGACGCATGCCTCCCGCATGACCTTGTCTCCCTTTGGCCCTGGCAGTGCTCCCTGCACTGAAATTCCCTTCCTGGAAACAGCAAAGGAGTGAGCGTTTGCCTTCAGCTCAGGAGAGTGTGACGTGATGTCCCTGGTCAGTGGCCAGGTGGGGAGGGACCAGCCACTCTGGGCTCAGAGCGGTGGCACGGGGCTGGCTGGTGCTGGGAGAGCACCAGCAGACACTCCTCAAGGGGGTCGTATCCAGGCAGGAGGGAGGGCTGTTAAAAATAAACAGGGTGACAAGTGGCAGGAGGAAGGAGCCACCTCTCATGTCCCCACAGCCGTCCCGGGGAAGGGAGAATGGCTGTAAGGCAGCGTGTGCCACCCAGTGAGCTGAGCGTGGAGCGGGGCTCTGATCCCAAGCCTGCCGTGGTGGCAAGGTCAGTCCCATCCCAGGTCACTGCACTGCCTCACACTCCCAGTCCACAGCCTGCTCCTTCCCACTCCGCTCACAGTGGAGGCCTGGCACTCCCAGTTTTGTGCCTGTGGCAGCCTCTGGAGCTGCAGAAGTCCGGCTGGCACAGCCGTGCAGAGCTGGCTGTGTCTTCCCTGGGTGGGGAAGCTCTCAAGTGCCAGGAGGCAGTAGGGAGTGTGGCTGTGTGCTCAGCCGTGGCTCACTCCGTGCTCTTTTCGGAGCACAGCCCTGGGGGGAAGCAGCCAGTTGGCACAAGCATCCTCCGCGTCCCCCCCCTCGGCTCCCGGCCTGCCCGGCCACGCGTCGCTTCTCGTTACATCAGGAGTGTAGGAGGCTGGAAGTGACCTTGAGAGGTGGTGTGTGGCTCTGGCCCCCAAGGCAGCCCGGAGATCGCCTGGCGAGGGATGAGCCAGACTTCGCCCTCACGGGACTCAACCCCCAGGGGATTAAGGGGCTGCCCTCCCCCAAACCCCACTGTTTTGGGGACATGTTTGACGTTCAGCGATCTGGGAGGTCTTCAGCTAAGGCGGCGCTACCAAAAAAGGATGCATCGATGCATCTGTTCAGATAAAGGGTTTGTGTCTGTAAGGACACGCTCAGGGCTGGCCAGGCCAGGTGCAATGTGCTGCTGTCATTTCCTGGAGCCAGTGGCCTGCGACTTGTCCCTACACGCACCTGCACCGTGATTCACGGCTCCTGCTAAAGACCAGCATGAGTGCGCATGGAAATCAAGGTGAGTTCCTCTGGCCATGCCAGGGGCAGAAGACTCATCTTTCTCTCACCTCCCTCCTGCTCCTCCTCTGCCCTGCAGTTCCCACGGTGGCAGCCCAGCAGGCACTTATCTCCAGGGATGTGTGCGTGGGAACAAGGGCACTGCCCATCCATCATCAGATGTGCTTCAAAGCGCTCGGCTCTGGTGGGAGGAATTGTGGGTGACAGCCTGGAGCCTCCCAAAACGCAGTGGCCAGCTTGTTGTGCAAGTGGGTGCTGAAGGCTGTGTCTGTGTGTTGGGGCCAGGTTTAGTGCCAGAGTCCCTTGGGAAAGTTGGGCTCAGCTGTGGCCACCCTGGGATACAGCTCATCTGGGAAAGAGAGGCTTCAGTAACACAACAGGTGACTTTTCAGTGCTGTCACTATAGCATATGAATGTCACCTTTGGGTGTAATCCTTGGTGACTGTGTCCCGCTGGTGCCTGCTAAGCCCTGGGTGAGATGTGGGGAAAAGTCAGGACCTAACTGGAAGCAGGTTGTAGATGTAAGCTCGTTTTGTTTCCTTGTACAGCAAAGCCCTCTTGTGGAAGTCGGCAGTAGCTTGCCAGGGAAATTCTGGCTGCTGCAATATGCTGCTGCTTCCCAGGGAGACACAGTCTGCTCCCTGGGACATGATCCCCTGGGGTCCCATGGCCCCATCCTGAGAGGATGTGGGACAGACCCAAATGTACCATCGCACCCCTGAAGTCCCTATATGCTCGTCAGTGCTGTGTGGCTGTGTTTTATCCCGTGGGGATTCACAGGTTTCCCCAGCGAGCTGCTGAACCTGCTCTCCTGGCTCTGTTAGGAGGTGCTTGGCACCTGGATCCCTCAAAACGAAATGAGAAGGAATGGTTGCAACTTTGGCTTTCCTTATGGGCCACCACTTGTAAGGACACGACAACACACCCCCAGGCTGTAGCATCTGTCACTGGGATCTGTGATGCTGGGGTGGGACAGCAGGTGCCTGCTCCAGGGCTGGTGCTGCCTGGACCTGCTCCAGACCCTGTGCACATCATTGCAGCCTTGGCATGGATAATTCCCTGGGGCCAACAGTGGATGGTGTCAGCCTGTCACGGGGTGGCCTGACATAAAAGAGACCAAGCCAAGGTACTGCATAAACACCAGCAAACCCCAGCCTTGCTGGGGCAGACATGCTGGCTGGCAGAGGGGAAGACAGCAGGATGAGTCCCTGCTTTGCAGCAACTTCCCTGCCTTCCTACAGAAGTCAATGCAATTCCTTCTGGGAGCGCAAGGTTCCTGCATGGATGGGATGATGGGTGGCTTTGTGTTACTCTGCATGCCCTGGCAGGGTCCCTGTCCTGTCCCTTGAGCCATCACTGTCCAAGGTGACACGTTATTTACTGCAGTGTATCTTGGCTCACCCGGGAGCATCAAAGTTAACAGCTGGCAGCTGGGTTGCCCCCAGCAGGTATGAGCAATGTCCTATCACTCAGCATCTCTGGTCCCTCACAAACTTGACTCACCTGCTTCAGGGAAACCTTTTCCCCTAATGCAATACAGCCTGTTTGGCTCTTTAGTCCTGCAGAGAGGAGCTATTGCTTCGCCTGCAAGGCTGGGTCCCAACTAGTCTCACCTGGGCATTCCAGCCACACCCTATGCCAAGGGCTATATTTAAGCTCAGCTCAGGGCTCTCAGTTCCTAGTTTGGCTTTTGGGGGAGAGGTTGGGCTGTCCTGTCCTGCTCGTCTGAGGTTCCCTCTTGGACCTGCCTGGTGTGTGAAAGCAGGGAGCATGGATCAGACTGCAGCAGCATCTGCTGAGGAGCTTAGGTAAGGTTTGATCTTGGAAAGCATAGGTTATGGGGCTGGTGGGTTTTGTGCTGAACTCTGGGTTTTTTTCCCATGTACTGTGCTGTGCTGCTGGAGCTGTGTCTTTTGCCTGGTCAGATATAATGTTTAAGTGCCTGGGACAGCAAGAAAGTAGCTTTAAGGGATTATTTGCCTTTTATTTTGAGGCACCATTTAGTGGTCACCTTGTGCACATGGCTCTTTTCTAACTCCTGAGTCCTGGTTTAATTCCAGCCTGAGTGATTGCATCCTGCTGACATCAAATGCTGCCCTCTGCCTCAGCATCTGTCCTCCTTGCTCTCCTGCAGCACCCAGGGAAGGGGGTATTTTCCACCAGGGGATCCATTTGGTGCGGCTGACAGGGCTGGGTACTCTCCCGTACTCTCCCATCCCGATCCTGGCCCTGTTATGGCAGTGGGTGAGGGGTGCCCTTGTGTTTTGGGGGCACCAATACCTCGTGACCACTAAACTCCACTGAACCCTCAGGAGCCAAGCCTTTTCTGTTCACTGCTTAAGCACTCAGTTCCCTTTGTCCTGACCAAGTTTATTTTCCCATGTTGGGTATGTTTAGGTAATTTTCCTTGTACTTTTAGCTGCACAAAAATTGTTATTCTGGCTGCGTTTAAATTGTAGAGTTGCCACCTCCTTGCCTGAGGGCTGATGGCAGACTGTGTAAATATTTAGAGTTTATGCTCCTGATATCAGCCTCTTGGCTTTCCCAGCCCACCTTCTCTGCTGGTGTCAGCAGGGGCTTGTTCCTTGGGCTCTGGGGGCTGACTGACACCCTGTTGGAGGTGACGGGTACAATATTACTTGTGTATCTGGGTGAAGAATGGATGTGTTTCTGTGCTGGCGTGTGTGAGGAGGAAAGCAATCTGCAGCCTTGCTGTGACTGATTGAGAGCAGGTAGTGTTTGCAGGTGGGTTGTTGGGCAAGACTTTGGTGGCCAGGTGAGGCTGGTTTCTGGTGTGATGTGGAAGGGGAGCAGGGCTGGATGTGCCTTTGTTTCCCCCTGTACCCACTGCAGGCATTTTGCTCAGAGCTAGGGGAGTCCCGCAGCAGCGATGGCCCCTGGCTGCCGTTTGCCTTGGTGATGTCCTCTCACCCTGCAGAGCTGGGAAGTGCATCCTCTGTGGCCAAGCCGGCAGATGGGGCTCCTGCCCACAGCGAGCTGCTCCAGAGGAGGCTGGAGAGCTGGGTATCCCTGGGCAGGCAGTGCTGGCGGTGACCCAGGGGTGCTTGCTGGCCCCAGTCCCTCCTAAAGGGATTTTGGTCCATTGCACAGGCTTTTTTTTTTTTTTTTTCCTCTCATCATTATCTCACAACAGCTGAACTCAACACTTCCTGGAGGCTTTCCTTGCTGTGCTGAGCCTCATCACATGCATGGTCACTTGGGGTGAAGAAATCCTTGACTTCTGCTCAACATCACCTGCCCCAAACTCACCTCTGAGCTGCTCCTGGCCGTGCAGTGTGGAGGGTCTGGGGCATGGTGTGATCTGGGGAACTCTTTCCCCTTGGAAGGGTCCTTATGGTGGAGTTGCATCATGTAGGGTTTATGCAGTGAGTTGTCAGTTCTCAGTGTTGTTGGTGGGTGTTGTTGGCCCTTTCTGCCAGGCTGGGGGCTGAGCTCAGGGAAGGATGAGCTTAGAGTAAAGGTTTTGCTCTGCTGACACCAGAGCATGGGTTTGCTGTCTTTTTGTCATCTTCTCCTTGACCTTTTCTAAACAGAAGTGGTCTGCAGCCAGGTGTTTGTGATGGACCAGTGCAAAGTTTAGGTCAGCATAGATGTTCATGCCCTGTAATGGTGTCCCCTCTGCTCCTGCTGTGCCTGAGCACCCCACAGCCATATGGGATGTCCCACCTGTTTTTTTTTTTTCCTTTCTAGAAATGTCCCCAAAGCCATCTCCTGGCATTGTGCTCTCAGACCTGTCTCTTTGCAATCCAGGAGCTTGGGTGCTCTGCGGTCTCCCTGCACCTCTCCCCTTCCAGACCCTGGCATTTTCCCACCCTGGAGAGCTGTACCTCTGTGAGCATCCAGATGCAGTGTTCACTTTAATTTTTCAGCAACACCTTTGATCAATAAATTACACTCTGCCATCTCCAAAGTCATAAAAATAAAAATCTCCTGGGTGTAGAATGAGGTGGCTGAGAGGAATGATTTTTCTCCTTGCTTTGCTCAAGCTGTAAAACAGCCTCTTCCAGCCGCTGTCACTGCTGGCTTCTCTCTGCTCTGCAGATCCCTGGGGAGAGCTCTGTTCCAAGGAACTTGGCACCTTGAGGAATGGCCTGGGACATTTAGCCCGCCAGGTAGCTGGGAGATGGTAATCAGCATTATTAGCTGCTGCACTGCCTGGAAATTGCTCTTGGAAAATCCTCTTGGAGAGGGATCAGCAGGGCTGTATAGTCCATCCTAACTCTTTTTGGCAGGTGGAGGAGGTTGGGGATGTGTCTCTTCTCCCCCTGGACTGTGCTGCTGGAGATTCCTCCTCTCATTATCTTACATGCTGAGTACTTTCTGAGGAGAGGGAGGTCTGGGGGGGTAACTGAGGCTGCTTTGCTATATAATACCAGTGACCCAGAGAGGGGGGTGGGAATTGATTTTGGATTCTGATGTGAGATCTAAGGGGCTTCAGCTGGAAGGAGCAGGGGCCATATACATGGAGCTGTGGGGAGCAGTGGTGATCCTTGCTGCAGGGTGCTGTGGATACTTAAAAAAATCCAGCTAATTCTGAGCTCAGGTGGTGAAAAAGTCTGGAAAGAGAAGACTGGGGGGGTGTATTAAATAAAAATGAGCTTGTCTTCGTGCTCTGCCATCGTGCTTGCAGGCTCTGAGAGTTGGGAGGCAATGGCCCACATAGGGCTGAGAAGACTGGGACTGTCTTGCTTGTGGAGCTCCTCAGGAATGCTGAGAGGTGGCAGGTTTGGGGTTTGCCTGATGATCCCTGGGCAAAGAAAGGAGAGGGCTGAGAAGGGCTGAATGGATCCACTGACCCCCAAAGGCAGGTCTGAGGGAAGGGGACCTGTGCAACACACCTCCCTGCTGGAGCAGAAACCAGATTGCCCCATGAGGGCAATTTTAGTTACTTTTTTTTCTAATGTTGCTTTTCTTGATACATTGATATTTGGAAAGCCCACGCAAGGATTTGCCAGGGTGGCCTTCCAGTCCACCAGCCCTCTGGGGAGCACCCCTGGGCTAGGCAGGGTCTCCAGCAGCTAATTGCATGTGCATGCACTGGGAACATTGGTGTTGGACTGGAAACCCAGTGCCCAGAGTGCAGCTGCTCCCCTGAGAGACACTGGCTGTTTTGGGATGCAGGCTCCTGCTTGCAGGTATGATAAGGTCTGCTTACACTGCAGAGTGGTGGAAATGGACTCAAAATGAGAACAGCTGTGAAGAAAAGGCTTGGTCTTTCCTGGTCCCAAACGTCAGCATAACCTTCCCTGGCTGGGAGGGCCCCAACCATAAGTAACATCTTCCCGGTTTCCCTCCGTTCTGACGTTACAGCACCCAGCCCAAGCCCTTGGCAGGGATGCCTGAGTCCCTGGGCAGCAGCTCTCTCAGACACCCCCATGAAAACCACCCTCAGGGACATTTTATCCCACTCCCAGACAGTATGGATGCTCTTTGCTGTGTAGCTTGTTCTGTTTGCAGCTCCCTCGAGTCCTTGCTCTCAATTAGCTGCGTGGTGATGAATCCCGCAGGTTAATTGCATCTGTACCTAAAACAAAAAACATAAAAGAGAAGATCTGTCTACTGTTCTAATTTCATTGTCCTTGGGTATAAATTCAGGGCTGGTTTTGTTGATGTTTGTTGCAATGGAGACAACAGAGCTCCTACCTCTCACCCCGTTGCTGCTCTTTTCATTCTCACCATGGCTGGGAGCTCTGCAGTCAGCCATTGGCCTGATGTCCTGGTCTGCTCCTCCCTGTCTCCCACGGAGCTGGGATTCTTGGAATTCTTCCTGTAAGCCACCTGCAGCTTGGGGAGGCACTCCCAATGCAGAAGCATTGGTGTGTGTCTTGTGGGTTCTCCCAGGGACTTGTAAAATCCTCCGTTTGTGATTAAATCTGTTCTTGTCGCTGTAATGAAACTGTTCTGTTGTTACTTGGACCTTTCTTGAAGATGCAGGCGATGCCTGGTTCTTCTGGTGCTGTGCGTGAACCCCCTTTGTAACTGAGAAGTTGGGAATATTTTTGACATAGCTGTTTATGGATCAGGGCAGAAATTATTGTGCTTAGCACCTGAGGTGCTGGAAGCTTGCAGACTGCTTCATGGTGGGCACAGGAGGAGCTGGGGAGAAGCACATGTTTAGGGGAGGTGGATGAAAATTCAGACTGCACCAATTTAGTCTTCCTTCAGCTGACAAAACAGTTTTCCCCATCAGAAAATTGCAGTGCTTCAACACTCAGCTGTCTCAGATGGCAAATAAAAGGTGATTATTCAGTTCGGAAATTCACAGTTGTGTTTTGGAGCGCTCCCAGAGCTGAAACCATCCACTCCCAGATGCATTGAAGTGACCTGAAATGCTTGGCACAGCCCAGAGCTGGATCTCTTCTGGCAGCACCATCAGTGTGAGGGAGGCTTACCTGGTGGCTTGTCCCTGTTCTCTGCCTGAGTGATGCTGTGACAGGGACTTTGCAGCTTCACTGCCATCACAAACCCTTTAGTGCCCTCCTAGGTTTGCAGTGAAGACCCCCCCCCCCCCCCGGCAGGTAACAAATATGTCCCTGGGGGTGGTACCTAAGGCAGTGTCTGATATTGAGGTGAGGAAGGGTCTGTCTCTTGTGGACTCCTGCACACTTGGAGTGGTCTTGGTCCCTGATGACACAAAAGGGCTTTGCACCCTTGGTTCTTCCTGGTCCCACCAGAGCCTGGCTTAGGGCTTTTGCAAGCTCTGCCTTACTCTGCACCTTTTCTCTTGTTGGGAGAGTGAGGAGCGACAGCCCAGGAGTCCCAAAGTGGGAGGGAAAGCTGGTGTGGAAACCTTCTCCTGCTGTGCTACATCCCCAGTCTGTGGGCAGAGGCTTTTAATGGGACTTTGGGTGGTGATGGCTGCACCCATCTGCCTTTCAGCTGGAGCAAGGTGACCTGTCACTGTCTGTGCCTGCCGGGTGTTCTGCTGTTCTGAGGTGTCCCGCTTGGCTCGTTTCTCTGGCAGCATCTCCTTGCAGGGAGTAATTAGTGCTTGAGCAGTCGATATTGCAGCCGAGGTAAATGGAAGGGAGCTGGGGACGGGAGCATGATGTTGCCATGTGCCGTCGGTGTGTGGGGGATGAAGCCCCCCAGGGCTGGCTGAGCTAATCTTCTCTGCTGGTCTTAATTACAGGCTGGTCTAGCAACAGCCTCTGCTAGCAGGATTGCTCCCAGGGTGGGGGAGATGGCAGCAGAGCCACAGTGTTCTCTGCAAACGAGCCACGTTGGGGTTCTGAAGCTGTCCTTTGCTGTGCTGGCGATACCCTGATGCCAGGCTGGGGGTGAGCCCGGCGGGTGGAGGGGGTAAACGGTCCTTTGGGGCTTGAAAAATCTTTTTCCCAAAGCAGTGGGCCTTCTGTTGCCCTTGGGGGCTCATGGCAGCTGTGCCCAGCCTCCTCCAGGGAGAGCTGTAATGTGCTGACAGGTCTTGGGATGCCTGTGCACCCACCCTGCAGGGACACGGAGCTGAAAGCTGCACGTAGAGCATGGGCTGTGTGTAGGAGATGGAGAGAGCCCAAGGCTGTAGCAGGAGAGGCAGGTGAGGTTTGGGTGGGGGCTGGAGCTGCTTCGTGGGAGGTAGAGGGGTCTGGCTCCTGCTAAAGCCACCCAAGGGGGCTGCTTTGCCGTGTGATGGAGGAAGTCTTGGGAGCATTAGCAGAGCTCTGTGGGTGTCAGCTGAAAATGAAGAGAGAAAAAGTACCCCCCTTGGTGGTCATTGTGGGGGGGGAAGGAAATGGTTGTTCTCAGTGGGCTTTATCCGATGGGATAAGAGAAACAACAGGAGCAGGAAAAGCCAGGAGAGGAAGTGATTCATATGTTTAATTCACCCTGCAGTTCCTATTATCCCATTTTATTAGTGCTCCATGGCAGCATTTGGAAGCCCCAGCTGAGATCAGTGTCCCACATGTGCTGCTGCTGCTTAGCTTGGAGTGGGAGGTGCAGTGAGGAGAAGGATGAGCATCCTTCATCTGCAGGGAAACCGGATCATAGGGTGGGGGAATAGCTCTGCTGGCTGAGCAGGGGCTGCACTGAGCTCTCCTCCTTATTTCTGTCAAGAAATGGGCAGCAAAGAGGGGAGGTGATTCCCTGGGGGGACATGATATGAACTGCATTGCTATAAATTGCTCTCCATCCCCGGATGTTTCTGCTACATATGAGGCCTCCTTGGCTTTTTCCATCACATCTGTTGGGCCCGTGACAAACACCTGGATCATCTATTGCCCTAAACATCCAAGATTTGTATTTCGGAGCTGTAGCAGTTGTAGCCAAGGTCCCCCTGGGGGTTGGCAGCAGGACAGCAGCTGCACCCCAGCTGTGTAACAGGAGGATTCAGAGCAAGAGGAATGAGGGATGTGCTCTTCATAATCCCCATATTGGGCACTGGGGGAAAGGGACAGAGCTCGATAAAGCCCATTAAAGCTGTGCCTTGTGGGGCAAACATTCATTTAACCATCTGCTGTCTGTGCTGAACTAGTTTGCCACTGAGCAGAGCTGGCCAGAAATGAAAGGCATTTTTCTCCTGCAGGCAGCAGGTGATGTGCTGCGGTGGCAACAGGCTGGAGGTGGGTTGTGCTGGGCTTTGGTGGGGGGCCAGAAACCCCTCAAGTTGGGCTGAAGCCCTGGGATGTCCTCACACGAGGCAGCTCTGCTCAGTGGGCAGTTTTGTAGCAGGGATGTGTGTGCACATAATGAAATGGAAGAGATCAATCTCGTGCAAAACATCCGTTTTATAGGATCATAGAATATCCTGAGTTGGAAGGGACCCACAAGGATCACAGTGTTCAACTTCAGGCCCTGCACAGGACAACCCCAAGAATCCCACTGTGTGCCTGAGAGCATTATATAGTACAGTGTACCCAGCAAGACAGTGTAAGGAGAGGCTTTTTTTAATGTAGAAAAGGGTATTTTCTTTTCAAGGAGCTTGTAACTGCTTCCTAGATCCCCCCTTTTGTGCTTAGCCTGGGCTGCTGTATGTCTCTGTGCAAGACTGGGATTAGCCAGTAAAATTTCCAAGGGTTGCAGTGCAGACACTGTCAGAAGAGCAAAACTCATTACAGGCTCTCTAACGTGTTCCCAGGGGCAGGTAGGAGAAATGTGAGCATTTACAGGGTAACAGTATTGTCTCTAGTCTGTAGAATGACAAAAACTGATGTTACTGGGGGCAGTGAGCCCTCCCTATCCCAAAGGATAGGGATCTAGTGCCCACTGCTGAGCTCTACATCCACTCTAGAGAAAAGACAGAGAGGAGGAGCTGGTCCAGGCTCCTGCAGCCCAAGGGGAAGCAAATGCACCTCAGTACTGGACTGATTTGAGAGGAAACCACCTCCACAAAACCTTTAACGGGTTCCAGCAGGCTGTGACATCCAGTCCTGCTTGCATAGCAGATGTGCTTTTCTGATTAGCATCGGCATCCTAAATAAGGATCTGATTTGCAACTATCTGGGCTGGGACTAAGTGGATGATGTATCTGAATCCATGAGCCTGTGGCTCGTGCCAGCCTGTGCTGCTTGGGTACTGCCAGCCCTGTGCCTGCAGGTACTCCTCCAGCCAGGGTCCCTGAACAGTTTCCCAGCAACTATTCCCTCAGCTCCTCACTGCCTTCATCTGAAACTGCCCAAAGTAGAGCAAAACAAGTGGAGCTGAATCTTCTGAAATCCTGGGATGAAAAACTGAAGCTTCTCCCTGCCTTTCTCAGAGCAAAGCATCAGCTCTTCTTCTGGAGTATCATTTCCATACGAGGCAGTGCAGGCAGCCCTAAGGTGAGACCCAAGGGACATATGGAGAAGCTTTCTGAAGTCCTGCCCAGGTGAGGTGGGTCAGGGTGAACCCAACAGGGCCTGTGGCCCAGGAGGCTGCAGAAGAAAGGGAGCTGAGAGCAGAGACTCAGCTCAGCTCTTGAGAGCAATTTCTTTTCCCCTTATCCCATTGCTCATTCCAGACCTGAATTTCCACATTTTAAAAATAGTGCAGTAGCTTCTGCTCTCCATCAGCTGGGTAACAGGCTGTGCTCAAAGCTGGTACATGTTGGCATCCATCGTTTCTTTATTTCCCCAGACTTCTTATAATCTTCATTTTTCATGTAGTTTTGGGACCACAGGTTCTCCCTTGGCACAGTCAGCTTTAAATCTGGACTTCTGTCACTCTGGGTTTGTCCTAGAGGAAGTCCCAACTGGCCCTGGGCTGCCCTGATAATACATCCCAACATCCTGCTGGCCACTGGGATCCTTGGAACATGGGCTTGCACACTAGCTGAGGAAAGCTGTGGTGCTTTCCTATGTGCCATTACAGCCGCAGGCTGATGTTTTCCCTCAGTGGTTACCAGCTTCCCCTGGATTTAGCTGAATTGTCTGGATCCAAAGTTCCTCAAAGACCCCTTGAAACCTCATTTCTACTGACAGACAGACTGGGAGAGCTGTATTAAAGCTGATAAGAGCTGGCTTGGAGATCCCAGCTCTCATAAAATACAGCTGCTGACAGCTGCTCCTGTAATGCTTTAACACCCCTTGTAAATAGCTCCAGCAAGCACAGGGATAAGAGCAGGATATGATAGCTGTGGCTTAGGATATGTGCTGGTTTAAGGTGAGCAGCTTGGGGATCAGATGGAAGCACTGGGAACATGGCTGTGGCTCTGCAGGCAGCCCTGGGAATGCTCCCTCTTTGGTGCCGTGGATCCTCAGGCATCACTCCCATCCATGCTCCTGTCTGCTGGGTGACCAAACTCACCCCTATTCCAGCGCCCTGTCCCCAGGCAGTGCTGCATGCCAAGCAGAGGGGAGGCATGTAGGATTTCTCTTTATGGGGCCTGTGTCTGGTTTACCTAAAGCTGGGGTCCTTGAGGCTAAAATAGGAATTTCCCTCTAGGCAGGGGTGGGAATCATAGAACAGTTTGGGTTGGTAGGGACCTTAAAGACTGTCTGGTTCCAACCCCTTGCCCTGGGCAGGGACACCTTCCACTAGACCAGGTTGCTCAAAGCTCCATCCAACCTGGCCTGGAACACTTCCAGGGCTGGGATATAGCGTTCCATAGAGTGGAGACTTTGCAAGGTACCTCTCTATACAGGCAGTATGTGAATGTGCATCCACACAAGTCCTGACTGTCCCAGCAGGAGTACAATGGGGAGGGGAAGGGTCTGTTTTGTGTAGAGGAGAGACTGCTCAGGGACTGGGATTGAGATGAGCTGCACCAGGAGGAGAGAGATGCCAAAAAAAGCTGTTGAGCATTAGAAGCTGTTTCCCTTGTATACATCTCTGGGTGCCTCCTGCAGTGAGAAGCTCTCCCTGCCTGCTGGCAAGAGGATCCTGTTTGGATCTGTTTAGACATTATTTTCACTAATATTGTTGTTTATCATGTGTTGGAACTGTGCCTCAAAGCCTGAGCAGCCCTGGGGATGCCGGCTGCCTGGCGTGGTGCGTGCCTCTGTGTTCCCTGGGCAGGATTATCCCCCATGGAAACATCACTGGGGCTCCCTGGGGAGACCTATCACCTGCTCTCAGCTTTGCTCAGAGGGTCTTTATCTCTTTGGTGCTTTCATATAAAGCTGGGGCAGGCTGGCAGCGTGGGGGTTCCCTAAGGATCTGGCGTGGTGGCTGTGTAGTCACCTCCACTGCAGTGTTAAGGTCATTTTGCAGCCATTTGGCTTCAAATCCATGGCTTGACCTGTGAGCCAGTGTGTCCTGGTAAATCCCTTGGTTAAAGGCTTGAGAAATAAAACCCAGTTTGTTTCTGGATATTGAAGTGGGTAGAAAGGATGGATTTCTTTGGGCTTGATGATCTTGTAGGTCTTTCCTACATAAATGATTCTGTGATACTCTGTGCTAAGCTCCTCTTGATCAAAGCAGGTGAATTAGGCTCGAGTTGCCAAGCCCCAGGACATCCCAAATGAGTGGCACAGCCTGTGAAAATTCTTGGGGCTGCTGAGCTTCAGGTGTGGGGGTGGATGTGTTTGGCACAGGGGTTATCATGTGGCTTTTGAGCTTTGTGTGGTTTCCTGTTCTGGAATTTGGGGTGAGGGTCTGACTGTGCCCGACTGCTGCTTCTTCCCAGGCCAGGACTGGAAAGATTTGGGAAGGTGAAGGCAGATAGGACAGTGAATGCTGCAGGTTGCCCAGATCTTGCCATGGTCTCCAAAAGGCACTGTCCATCCTCTGCAACCCTACAAACTTAGATCAGAGAAGGCAGAACTGTTAAATGTTGACTTTTTTTGAGGTGAAACCAGATTGTGTTCATAACAGATGATGGTAAACTCGCTATTTACTACAGCTGAAGATACTGACCCTCACCCCTGCTTCATCTGCTGAAGGTAAATGTTTTATGAAGGCAGGAATGAACAATGTTGAGTCAAGAACTTCAGCAGGACTGGCTAAGGTTTTCTGCTAGTGGTGGTTGGCACCATGCAGATTTTGAGGACAAGTGAGGATTGCTGATGAACTGAAGGAAGCTGTAACTCGCCTCAAAAAACAGGTGGTCGTGGAAAATCATAAGATGGTTTGGGTTGGAAGGGATCATCTTGCTCAAACAAGTCCATGTTGGGAGCCCCAGAAAATGAGCCATAATGAAATAACTTGGTGTTGCTCATAACATCACAAAGATAACATATAAAAGCAATGGTTTAGGAGTTATGCTTGACTTGAACAGGAATTATATTAGGAGAACTTGAAGTGGGTAAAAAGTTTTCTGGTCCATTTCAGTAAGTGGAGGAACATTACGAGATGTTTTTTTTTCTAGAAGCATTTCAGACTTAGCCCTAAGCTGTGCTCATTACTACTGTTTTTAATAATTCAATAATACTTGAATAACGTGAAAAACAACAAAGCTGCAGCTGATGGAGTAGCAGCGTGTAACAAAGAGGACAGGAGACCAAAATGCTGCTGCTGGGTGCTTGGTAACCTGGACACCTTCCCCATGCAGTACTCAGGGTGGGAAGCAGTGGCTGGAGAGGAGTAGTGACTGCTTTGGAAAATCCACCAAGCCCTGCCTGAAACCCACCTGGATGAGCCCTGGGGTTGGGGAGGAGCAGCCAGCATGTACATATTAATAAAAATACACACATTTTAACGCTACTTCTTGTACTTATTTTCTTGGGATAACACGCCCTGTTCTGGTCTGCAACCAGGGGGAATGCTGAGAAGTTGGCTTGGAGCAGATTCAAAAAGCATGATTAAAGGTTTGTTGGGAAAAGTGCCATGTGGCCAGGGACCTGGTATATTTGAACTGTCACAGGGATGTGACTTGATCTGTCTCTTGGCTTGCTACAAGCATTTTAGGATGAGGATTTGCCCATCCTGCCCAAGGATGAGGAGCATGGCATGCTTTTTGGGGGAGATGGGAAGATGCCATCCAGATGATGGAGTTGGGAGCAGTGATGCTGGGCTGCCCTCCCAGGGACTCTGGCGCTGTTTTGCCTCCCTCCAAACCCTCCTGATCAGCTGCACCTTTGGATATGGAGCAGGGGTGGATTTGGGGAGGTACCTTGGCTGGTGCAGTGCTGTGGGAGCAGGTGAGGAGGTAAGTGGGCAGCATAGCAAAAGCATCCTTGACCTGGTCCAGCACCCAGTGCACTTGTTTGGGTTGGCTTTTCCCCATGTGTGGACACCAAGGAGCTTTGCCAGCATGAGTTATTGCAGGGAGCTAATTGACTTTCCATCATCTCCTCGGGTCTCTTTGCGATTGAAATGACTAAAACGCAGCCGCAGGCTTCCCAGTAAACAATGAGCAGTTGGTTTCACATGGCTCCCTGTCAAAAATCCCAAACTGGAAAGGCAGGAAAACAAACAATCAGATCAGAAAGAAATGGTTTTTTGGCACTGGTTCCCTCCATGTTGACTGGGCTGTGAGACAGACCCTGAGAAATGGCTCAGATTTGAGTCAGGCACGGAGGGGAGGGTGAGGAAGTGGGTAAAAATGTTTCTGTGCTGAAATCCAGACACCTGCAGTCACAGACGAGCAAAGGAAGTGTACAGGTCCCTGTGTGCTTTTCAGATGGCAGAGACACTTTAAACACGAGAGGCATAGTTATACCCTGGGTACTGAAGCAGAACAAATGCCAGGAAAATACGTGCTTCAGCTAAAAGATGGGAGCTTGGAAGTCAAGAGCAGCACTTGTCTTATAACTGGAATATAAACTACGGGTCTGAGGTGGAGCAACAGGCAGGGCAAAGGCATCTCCTCTGTGCTCAGGCTGGAACTGCTGCCTGTCTGGTCATAACCTAATTGACAAATATTGGCCCGAGCATTCAGAGGGAAATTTGCTGATTTTTTTTTTTTTTTTTCTTGCAGTCTACAGTAGCTGATGGGTGATGCCGATTTTAATTTTTTTTTTTTAACACAAATTTGGTGTTTCTTGATCATTCTCATCCAAGGTGCAGCTTCCTTGTGATTCAGCTGGCCAGAAGTGTGGTCCCAAAAGAGAAAGATCCGTGCTTTTGTCTGTCTCCCACTGCACTCTGCTATTTTCCTTTTGTAATGCAGCCTTGGAAGTTTCTGGTTTTTTCCAAGGAGGATTGTCTGGTTTTGGAAGAGTTCCTGCTTTGGGAAAGTTTAGTCTCACTTTACATAAACATCCTGAGATTTAGTACTTCTTTTTCTCCTCTGCGCTTGTTGCAGCGTTCATATTATTGCAAGAGTAAATATTAAAGATGCATCAGGTTCCATGGGCTCTCTTGTTGTTAAACAGGAGCAGGTAGTTTGGCACAAGCAGGTCCTCAGGAGCAAACATTGATGAGACCATGTGGCATTTCCTGGAAGGTGCTGTTTTTACCCCACAGCAGTTTCACAGGTTTCTGAGAATTCACCAGGCGTGGAAAATCACACGGCAACCTTTACCCAATTCCTCTTCCCTATGGCAATTGCAATCTCCTCTCTAGGAGACCAGCACTTTTTCCCCATGGAGGTCCATGGTTTCCTGGAGGGTCTTTCCAGCTCTTCCCACTCGATGTGACCAGCAGACAACTTGGCAGCTCACGTATGGGCACTTCCAGCTTTGCTGAAAACGTGGGGCTTCTTTGTTTTTCAAGATGCTTCCATCTGGCCTGGGCTTCATCTCGTGTCTCTTTAGCCCCATTTAAAATACCCACGTGCTTATTTGGTAGAAAAAGACACAGATCAAAGAGATGAGCGTGGAACTCAAGAGGTAGGAGACTAACAAAACAAGGTTCTGAACTTTCTGATCCAGACTGATCAACTTTATAGATACTGATGACCCAGGGGGGAGTGAGGAGTTGTACCCCACCGTTAATTCCTCCTGGGAAGGGGAGGGTGGGTGATGCCCTCCTGCTGCAGCTCCCCTGGAATGGGAAGTGGTACCTGCATGGTGGTACCTGATGTGCTGTGGGTCCTAAGCACAGGACAGACAGACATGGGACAAAGCTGGGTGCTCTCTTGTCCCAGAACAGCCCTGAGCCTGTGCCAGGGAGAGCAGATTGAGATGCTGTTGTACCTGTAATGCCATGGGCACTGCAGAAGGTGAAGGCAGAATAACCTGGGGGGGTACAGTGCAGGGCTGGGAATGGTGTGGTCTCCATCACCCCCAAAAAATGCTGTTGGTCCACTCGTGCTTGGCAGAAATCAGTGCATATTTAGCTTGAACCAGGCACTAAGTGCTAAAATCCCAGGGCAGAAGCATACCTTGCAAGGGGGTCCCTTTCCCAGTCTCAAAAAGGCAGGTGCTTCATCCAGACCACCTCATCACTGTCTCGCCTGCTCTCAAATCCCAGCAGCTTCCCAGTTGTCTATCCCAGAGCTTAAATAGTTTTTGCTACTGAGGTGTTGTTTCTAGTGTGTCATGTACAATTTACAGCCCATTACTCCTTGTCCTGTTCCCTGTGGGGATGCAGTACAATTTATTCCCACACCCTTTGCAGCAACCTTTTCCATAATTGAGGACTGCTGTCAAGCCTCTTCTGCCTTCTGATTTCCAGACTAGATAAATCAAGTTATTTTGGCCTCTTTTTCTGAATAGATTGTTTTGCTGCCCTTTGATTCCTCTTTTTACTGCCCTCTGAACTGCCTTCTGTTAGTCCATGCCTGAAGTGTTTGTGGCTGTACGTGTGGGAAGGAGGAGGAGGGAAGCTAGCTAGGATTTTGTGCTGCGTGAAAGGAAAGCAGGATTAAAAAGCGGGAGGTCCTTGAGGTTACTCTACACAGTGCTGCTGTATGGGAATAAGAGGTTAGCCTGCCAGCAGAGAACATGGATCAAGTCCAAGTGGTGCTGGGTTTGGACAAGAAGCTCAGGTGTCTGCAGGCGCTTCCACAAAGTTCGGGGTTGCGCGAGGTTGAACGCTCATGGATGTAAAAGATGCTTGTTTCTGTCTAGCTGGGCTTTGCAGTGCTTTTTTTGGCTCCCTCTCCAGCCACCACCTCGGGCTGATAACCTGCATCCCAGGCACTCACCTTTCCTTTGGACACTTGCAGGGGCGAGGGAAGCTCCTGCAAGCCCACTGGGAATACTGTGGGCGGGTGGGCACTGCTGCTACTCTTCAGTCCCCTGAGATGACAGCAGCTCAGCACTGGGATGCCAGTGCTGCTCCTGGTCCCGTCTCTCCATATTTCATTCCTGGGTGGTGGGAGGAGATGCTCAGCTTCGTCTCTGCGCCGATCGGGATTGTCTTTTCTTTCGGGATGAGGAAGCTGATCTGCATTCGTGTCTAACCATCCACGGAGCCGACAAAATTATCCTCGTAACGTGTTCTAGGGGAGAACCTCTCTGCTCCTCCCCCTCCTGCTGCACTAGCGGGGAGCTGGGAGCAGCCTCGCTGGGAAGGCAGAAGGGCTGTGTGGAGCTGTGGGGCTGGGTAGAGGGAGATGGGCCGTGAGTGGTGAACCCCTAGAGTTTGATTACCCCCAGCTCCCACCGTGAGCAGGTAACCATGGAGACATCTGAATCCGAGGCATCGCTGGTCCCCGAGTAACGGCACATACGTATGTTTAAATGCAGACCCTGGGCTTGTCACTGAGAAAGGGGTCTTGGAGTGTTCAGGCTGGCTCCCACCCTCGGATGTCCCAGTTGCAGGGAGGCCATGGAGGGACGGATTTGGAGGACTGTGTGTGAGATGGTGTGAAAGCCCCTTCTCTGGGGAGCTGGAGGGATGCCCCCTCACAGGGAGCAGCAGTGCCAGCTTGTAGGAACATGGGACAAACAGTGAGGAATGGGGTTGCTGACACGAGTGGACCCTCTGGCAGCATTTGTACCCTTCTGTACATTCCAGGGTGGCCTTGCTTGGGCTGGATTTTGCTGTGCAGTGTCCTGGCAGAGGGATTTCTATCCATCCCAGAGAGGATGGATGTTTGTGGATTTTCCTTTGTACCTCCTCCCTGAGGTGCTGGCAGGAGCGTGCTGGGGCAGGAGCATGAATGAATGGGAGCACTAGAGGAGACTTCTAAATGAAACACTCATCTCTAGGATTTTCTTCCCTTAGCTTCATTCAGATTTAGGGATGAAGGTTTTAAAGAGACAGCACCCAGGCTGCATGTCACCAAGCGGGCATCCCTGTGAGGGGGTGGCTGGGTGTCTAACTCTGCTGCTTTCCCAGCCCCAGGGATGCCAGTGAGGCACTGCAGTGTCCTGGCAAAGCAAAAGGAATGTAACCTGGTGTCCTGGCTCTGGGTGATGTGCACCTGTGGCGCTGCCTGCCCATGCAGGTGAGGTGTGTGCCCTGGCAGGGGTTGTGTATCACGCAGCAGCACACGCCTGGGCTCAGTGTAAGGGTAAGGGGCAGCTTTGGGACAGCCTTTGTGTCCAGCCCTGGGAGCTTCAGAAGTGCTGGATGCTGCCAAGCAGCACAGGTTTGCTGGGATGCTTTGCAGTTGGTAGAAGGAAGAAGCTTGAGGGGCGTTGGAGTGTGGGGACATCCTGCCCACCCAAACGACCCCCTGGCCGAGGCTGCAGTGGGTGGTCTCCCGGAGAAGCCAGCAGTGCCAAGTCTTCAGGGGCTTCTGTGCAAAGCAGCTGGGCTCATGCTGAGCTGTGCCATGCCAGGGTTTCTCCTCTCTGCCCGTGCTAAGGGGCAGTATAAGAAGAACTGTGTGCTGCCTTGGACCAGCAGCATCACTGTGACAGTGTGACTGAAGTGCAGAGAGCCTGAATCAGCTCTAGCTTCTCCACCTTGTGCTTTCAGGTCCAGTTTTCCGTGGATGCTGCCTGGGAAAGCAAAATAGAGCCCAAGCAGAGAAGCAGTGGGGATGCACCTCTGCAAACTGGGCTGAAAAAGTGATTTAGGAGGAGACCTGGAATGCAACTCCTGCCTACCGGCAGCTCTCAGATGCCATGGGATCAACTGCTGGCTGGTCTGGAGGGAGGCATGTGCATCCATGTTCCTGGTCCCCACAGCTGCCGTTGTTTTGGCTGGTTGTTAAGGTCGCCATACCCTGGTGTGTGCAGAAAGGGGACCCGGGCTGCGAAACAGGGGTTGGGGAGCACCAACACGGGCTGGTGGGGCAATGTGGGGGGTCCTTCGCCAGCAGTCCCAGCCCCAGTTGTGGGGTCAAGCCAGTCGGGGTGCAGGTTTCTGGCTGCTGCTGCTGGGCAGGTGGCTGGTCCCAGGGTGACCTGTGTGGGCAGAGAGGAGGCTGTGTGCCCCGTCCTTAACCCGGGGTGTGTGTGCAAGGGGGTGTGTGCCCGAACAGTTGCCGCTGTGTTTTGTCTGGGCTCGTTCCCTCCTTTGTTATCCCCCGTCTGCCTCCTCTGGTTTATGTGCGAGTTCCCTTCCTCCGATTGTCAGAAATTTCTTTTCCACTGTGTGGGCAGGAGACAGATTTTAGCTGTCTCTATTTTCTCCCCTTTTTTCTTTTTCTTTTTTTTTTTTTTTTTTTTTTTTTCGTTTTATCCCCCCTCCCCCTTTCCCTCCTTCCCCGCTCCTCTCGTCTCTCCCTCCCTCCCTTTTTTTCCCCTCCCTCCCCGCGGCTCTTTTCCTCCCTTTTCCATTACAAATCATGTCTCTGGAATAACCCCCGGCCGGATCCATGCCTCTCTCCCCAGGTAAGCGATGCCCAGCGGGATGGTGGCCCTGGGCAGCAGCTCCCGCTGGCTCTCCCAAAGTCCGTGGGGACATCGTGTGTGTCCCCCCCCCCCGCTCGCTGCTACCTGTTGGGGACGGCCGGGAGACAGCAGTTGGGGCTGTCTCCATCCTCCTCCTCCTCCTCCTCCTCTCTCTGAGCGATTCCCGGTGGACACCTCCTCCCCTCCCTTCTGTCTCTCCTGCTCGCCGGGATGCGCGGGGCTCCGGGGATGGAGCGCGGGGGAAGGAGCCGGCGGCAGCCAGCGGCCAGAGGTGGGTTGTGACTGGGGGGGAGGCGGGGGGCTCCAGCAGCGCTTTGGGACGGCACCCCAAGTTTGAAGCCCGGCTCCTGGTTTTTCTCATTCCCCAGGCTTCTGGGACGCGGGGATCGGCTCTCATAAAGTTTGTGCGAAGGGAGCCCTGGCTCTGTGTTTAAGGTGGTTTGGGGGGCTGGGGATCCCGGGGGTCCCACCACCCTCGGGAAGGAGCTTGTGTGTGTGGGCCCGTTCCGAGGGGCTGCCCAGCCTCGTGCCCCCGTGGGTGGGTGGATGAAGCCGGATTGGGGTGTCAACCCCCTGTCTTTCCCTGCCTTGGGTGCTCTTGGGAGCCCTCGCTGGGATGCAGGACAACAGTGGTCTCCTTCAGTGCCGGTCCTCCTCCTCTGCCAGCCTCAGGCTTCCCAAATGTGCAGGATGTCTTTTCTCCTTTCCCCTTCCTGCCCTGGGCACCCAGTGCTTTGTTTTGTGTCATCTCCCTGTACCCAGTCCCCACATTCCATGGGTCTGGGTGCTGCTCCTGAGTTTGGTCCCTACCTGGGTGCTATTTGTGGCTGTGATGAATGAGTGGTCCCCTAAATCAGGGTTTGTTTGTCTGGTTCCTCCAGCTCTCCTGGCTGCTCTTGCATTGCAGAGCATGTGTGTTTTGGTGCTCGTGGCTCCTGCTGCCTCTTTGCACACCTGGAGCAGGGCCAGGGATAACTCTTCCTCAATGATCCCAGAGAAAGTGTCACTTGTACCCCGGACCACCCTGCTCTCCTCCATGGGCCACATCCCCCCCACGTGGGTGATCTCATGCCGCTCCCTGGGCTTGGTCTGTGCTGCAGGTGGGGGCTTCTGGACTCAGGATGCCGTGGGATGTGGTGACACTCTCAGCTGGTCCAGATCCATGGCTGGGGTTGTTTGGCAGATGAGGCACAGCGTTATGGAAGGCGCTGTCGGCGAGATGAGCCACACGTTTGCAGCCTTGGCTGCTGCTGCTGGCAGCCTTGGCAAGGCTGGGGCACGGCTGCCACCCATTGAGTACCTGGAGACCAAGTGCCATCCAAATGGGAGTGTGTTTTGGAGGGGTTGCCTTCAGCTCCCTCTCCCCACAGTGTTTATGCAGCACTGCAGGTCTCTGTGCTGCTGGGCTGAGCTCTCCTGTACGTGGGGACTAGATATAGGAACTATAGGACTGGGAGGTGGTGGTGGCATCAGGCTGTCCCCTAGGACTGAGCTCCCCTCTGGTCTCTGCTGCTGCCTGGCTGAGTTTCCTCACTCCTTGGTATTCCTGGAGTACCTGGAAAGTTTGTTCTCTGTAGCTTGGGATGCATTTGTGTCCTCTGAATGCCCAGAGGTTTCCTTCTCCTCTGCTGTCACACAGGGCAGTGTAAACCTTTTCCCAGTGAAAGGCTGAGGGAGAGCGTGGCCTGTCCCCACTGCACCTTGGCAGCTATTTTGGACAGGTGACAGGCTGATGCTGAGGCACAGTCTCCCTTGGGTTCACCCATGGTGCTGAGGGCTCTGGTGGGGGTCTGAGCGTGTGTGTGGCACCTCCTGGCAGTGGTGCCTTTGACCCCGTGTGAACAGGGCTGTCCCCGTGGCCGTGTGAGGCTGCAGCCCCCTGTGCCCCATCCCCAGCGTGGCTGAGTCAATGCACCCACCCACTGCATCCAGTGTGTGACTCACAGACTTTTCATACACTGGTGTGAATCACTCACACACAGCCACACTGATGACTTTAGTGACAGCTGAAAAGAGAAAACAGTCCCCCCAAACTGTCCCCCAACATCACTACTGCTGCCAGCTGGGCTCCTTGCTCACAGTGACCCAAGGAAACTTCTGCGAGTGGCACTCTGGTGATGGCAGCTGGAGTTTCTGCTCACTTCCTGCATCCTGTGCTTGGGTTGACCCATGGGTGCCACTGAGGATGCTCATGGCTGGAATGGATGGGTGAACACCAGGGTGACACAGTCTGGGGGATGGCTCTTCTGCCTTGGTGTTAAGGGGGCTCTGCTCGCTAGATTTGGGTGAGTCTGGTGGTGTTCTGAGCCACTTTCCTCGGGGCAGGGCACAGTTTGGGCAAATTTTCCCAAGGCTGTTCCACTCTCCACCTCTCTCTCTCTCTGGGGACTATGTGTGCTGGTGTGGAGCCCCGTCCAGCCTGCTCTCTTCCCTCTCCCCAGCCTGCTGGGGTGCAGCAGGACTGTCTGAGCCCCAGTGTGAGCATCTGGTGACGAGCAAGAGCTGTCAGGAAAAGAGCCAGTTTCCCCCCCATGGCTTCGGCTGCTCCTCTCCCCGGTGCCGCTGGTTGGCAGATGGTCCTGGCCAGCAGCTCGGCTGGTGGCTGGGATGCTCTTTGCTCTCCTGCCAGACACTGGGGCTGTGTCTCTGCTGGCTCCCCGGGGGGCGGAGGTGACTGTTTCTAACACAGGGAAGATGCTCGTTAATTACCCTCCCCAGGGATCTCTGTTTGTCACCTTCCTGGCTCTGCTGGAGAGAGTCCAAAGGAGGAGGATGGGGTCCAGGTGATCCTGCATCCCTCACCACCAGGTACAGGCTTGCTGGGGTTTAGTGGTGCACCCCTGTGTCCCCACTCAAGCAGCGTGTTTAGGAGGAGAGGCGATAAATAAATCCAGTGCCTTGCAGCTCCAGAGAAGTCACAGGCAAGGAGCAGGGGAGATCAGATAGGCTTCCCAGGTGCCTTCCAGATCCCAACCCGCCCCTTGGCTATCTCCCGCGTCTTTTCCATGCTGCTTTGCTTTATCCCTGCCTGTTGCTCTTGCAAAAGCTCTTCCTGCCCTTCCCTCCCAGTGCCGGCTCCCCACCAGCATGTCCCCTCCTTCCTTCCTGCTCCCCGCGGCTGAAATGAAGTGCTGGAGTATTTCAGGGATGTCAAAACACACCATTAGTCACAGGCGTGAGCCCTCGTGCCTGGGGAGAGGCTGCTGAGCTCTGTCAGGCTGATAAATGAGCAGGGCAGGTGGGAGCCAGGGGGTTGGGGGGGGTGGGTGAAGATTTTGGGCTTTCTCCCTTTTCCAATACCTCTGGCATCATCCCAGCTTTGCTCTGAGCAGCAGGTGAGGTCAGAGGTTCCCTGGCATCGATTATTTCACAATTCCCCTGTGATGATGTGACATGGCATCTGAAAAAAGAGGGGCTGGGTCCCCCCCAGCTTTGCTGGGTGGGGTTCTCCCCTTGAATCCCATTCCAAGGCCAAGGGGACCCTCCAACCATGTCCAGCTGTGTTAGTTATTGACTCAGAAGGGTTGTTTTTCTCCTCTTCAGCAGAGAGGCATTATCTTTAGTGTTTTTCACGCTGGGATACATGCTCCCTGCCTCAGAGGCCGCCTCTTGTGGATTTAAATCAAATATTGGGTTTTCCAGGCTGTTGTTTAAACAAAGCAGTTCGGGTACTGAAACACCCATTCCCTGCGGAGGCACTGAGCCCTGCTGCCCAGTGTGCCCTCCACAAGCATCTGTGCTCCCCAGCCTGGCTCAGGTTTATTGTTCTATTTCTTTAGTGACAAAACACTCTTATTTCCTTTCATTTAGCAAGCAGGCAATGGGGGATCCTGTTAAAAATGCACCGAGCTCCTGGTGTACAGCCTGTCTCCCAGCACTGGCAAGATGCTAGAGATGGCAGAGCCTGATTTCTGAAGAAAAGGCAGCAGAAAGCTCAAAGTTGTCAAGGGGAAGGGGTTGAGCTTTATCTCCTCTCATTATCCTCTGAGGACTGCTGCCTATAAATAAGCACAAACCAGCTGGAAAGGTGCCTCAAAGCGCAGGGGTGTAGGCAGGCTTGGGTGGTGCTGAGCCTTACCCCTGCGAGCACATCCCCAGAGAGCACCCATTAAGCTGTGGCTAATATTTTTGTGAAGCCTTCTGGTTCAGCAAAGCATTTACATTCCTCTTGCCTTGTTTTTTTTTTTTTCCAAGCTGCAGGCAGAAGGTGGGCTTTAACCCCTTGTTACCCTGGGGTAACATCTGCTTTGTGCCCTCCAACTGGGACCAGTGTGAGTGTTTTTAGCAAATTGGTCTGTGCTGGGCAGCCTGTTTGGTGCTCTGAGGCATCATGTGTGATTTTTAGAGGTCAGTGCTGGAGGGTGGGGGGCTCTGTGCAACCTGGCACTATTAGCAAAGAGCCCTGAGAGGGTGCAGGCAGTGATCCTGCTCCCAAAAACCTGGGCAGGGTGCAGGAAGCTGCTTGCTGTGGGATGTGGGTCTAGGGGGGAAGGTGGGATAATGGGAGCATGTGGTCATTGCTCCAGAGAGAAATTCCATCTTGTCTGCACTCGGGGCATGGATCCAGTCCTGGCATTGGATGGGAAAAATGCAAACCTCTCCTGCCCTCCAGCATCTGTTCTCCAAAGCCACTGTGTGCTTGCTGAGGCTTCCCAAGTAGGGCTGGGAAATCATACCTGGTTTAAAATTAACTAAACTGGGTCCTTCAAGGAAAGGAGCACCTCTTGTATATGTTCTTGTGTCCTGGATGAGCCCTATGGTGTGCCAGGGTGGTACTTTCAAGTTGGCTGTGTGATGAGTTTTGATTGAAACCTCGTGCACTGACTGTGCCTGAGAAAATCAGGCTGTAACTAATGGGAGTCGCTCAAGATGGTGGCTAATTACTGTGATTAACTGAGCAACAGGTTGGGTGACTCTTCCTCCTGCTCTGCCACTCATCCTGGACCCTCGGGGGAGTGGCTGCAGCAGCCAGGGAAGGATCACACCCTGCTTACCTGGGGGGTCAGGAGGTGGTGCGCAGCCCCCCAGTAGCAGGGTGGTCTCTCTGGCCATCACTGCACCTCTGCTTTCCCTATAAATTGGGGAATTTTCTCTCTGGAAGCAGCTGGTGAGGGGAGTATTGGTGCTGTGGTTATGGCTGGAGCTGGGACCCCTCCTACAAGAAGATACAGGGTGAGAAACTCCGTCTTAAAAATCTTAAAAGTGTGAGTGGGACGTGTTGGGAAACGGGGTCCAGCCCTTGAGTTTTCCCCACCTGTCCTCCTCAGTGGGAATTTTTCCCTCTCATTGGGTACCCCCTTCGGTTCTGCCCCATCAGATGGTGGCTTTGGATGTTTGATCATGGCTTACTAAGCAACCTTAAAAAAGCCCTGTTTACAAAACACATCCCCAATGCGAAGTGAGTCTGGTTCTGTGGGCTGCCACTTGCCGGCTCCGCTCGAAATGTGTCACTTGCACCAAGTGCTATTTTTAGAGCTGAGGTTTGCAGGAATGCAAAAGCTGGGCAGGTTTTGCCAGGGTGGCAGATTCCTGGGAGGAGGAGGAGGAAAAGGGGACTGGGGTGATCTCTTGCTCTCTGCTGGTGTATGGTGGCTGCTGCTTTCACCATTGTCTTCTGGTGAGACAGCGCTCATGTGGCTCTTCCACATCTGCGTGGGGATTTATGGATCCTTTATGTGCCTTTCTCCTGGTCCTCTTTGCTCTCTGTTCAGTGATATTCCTGCTTCCCTACTCCATCTTTAGTGCCTGATGCTTCCCTGGAGGATGCTCCAGGTCCCCGGTCTCTCTGCCAGGGCTGACTGTGGTGCAGCCCTGCCTGCCTTTCCAGCCCTTTTCCTTGCCCTGGAGCAGCTGGACTATCTCTAGGGTCAAGTGTTGGGATGGACAGTCAGCAGGAATGGGTTGGATGTCAGCCTTGCTCCCTTCTCAGCTGCCCTGGGGTTGGATGGGTGCAGTGATCCTGTGCTGATGGAACCCAGTGGCTGTGGGAAGCTGGTCCTGGTAGGAGAGCGTTGCTTCATCCACATTTACCTTCATACCTGTCTCTGCAGCTCCTCTCTCCCCTTCCAACCTGCTTCTGACCCCACTGATCTTGTATCCTATAACTTAACCCCAACCTACTGCCTGTTCTCTTGTAAACCCTCTCCTGCTCCCTTTCCCTGGGTGCTGAGCTCTGGGAGAGGCTGCTTCCCCTTCCAGCCTGACTTTTCCCAGAGTTGTCACCCCTGAAACTGTCCCAGGACCATCCCCTCTGTGGCTCCTGGGGCATCAAAAGTGCTGCTGGGTCTTGGAACACTTACCAGTGTCCCACGGGATGAGGGTTACCCAGAAATGCCTTCTTGTGTGTTGGGCTGATGCTGAGCAAGGAGAGGAGGAAAACAGCTCCTCATGGTGCAGTGTGGTGATCCAGGGAGTCCAAGGGCATCCTGCATGATGGACCAGGGTGTGGTCTGGTAACCATGCACAGAAGTGTCACCAGCCTCAGAGGCAGCAGTTTGGTTGAAGTCGAAATGCCTTTATGGATTGAAGCTGGTTTGCACCAGGCAAATTCATGAGAATCAGTCAGAGGGGTGAGGAGAGAGTAGAATCTTCAAAAATGGCCAAATATGATGTTGCATGTTGGAATAGGAAGTTGAAGGTTTGGAGGCTTTAGGTTTGAAAGCCATCTCTTAAATCTGGTGCTGTTTTTCCTCTGGTGGATGTGATATAAAAAGCAGAATTGAAATGAAGCGTGTCTGCTGTGTTGAAGTAGACATTTTCCACCAGATAAACTGAATTTTTTCTTCTCCCCTCCCCTTCTTTGCAGTTTTTTCCCCCAGCAACTCCTGGAGCCTACACTCTTTGCTCAGCAGGTTTCTCCTGCCCCGTACCCAGCCACCTCCCCACACTCTGGGCTGTGAGCCCTTGTGTGTGTTATTAAAGGTCTCAGAGAGAGAATTTCCCACTCTGGTGCAGGATTTTATCGTTCTCCCACTGAGTTATGGTCCAGGTTCTTGTGTCAGACCTTTGGAGTGACGTTGTTCTTCTCCCAGCACTGCGTGGCCAAGTTTTACAGCTGGCTGTGGAGCCGGGCAGCAGGGATGCTCTGCCTGCTTTCTGTTCCAGTGCCTGTTTCCAGCCAGCTGCCAAAACTTACTCAGTTGTTTTCATGTCTCACTCGACTTGCCTGTGACTGTCGTGACTTTGTTTTAGTCACTTTATCTGTTTTGCTCATGCAGAAAGCTGTTAGTGTCGCTTGGAGGGTTTATTAGCCCCGGAGCTGTCACCTATTTCCTACTTGTTATTCCAGGTATTTAATTTTCTCTTTGCTCCTTGAGAGCTGGAGCTTGTTTTCCCTGTGATTCCCTCTGGAGGAAGGTGGTTTTACAGCTTCTGCCCCGGAGAGGGGTTGATGGGGTGGTGGAGAGGGCTTTTGTGTGCCTGGGGATGGGGCTGTGACTCAGAGCTGGGCTCAGACCCGGTGCTATCCATTGTTGGGATTTTTGGGTGACTAGAGCTTGCTTGGAGCAAAAGCTGAATTAATGTTTTAATTTTGTCAGCCTCTTCCCCAAAGGCTGACATAGGCTCTTTGTTTTTAATTTGTAAAGCTCTTGCATGTGATCTTCCTCTTCTCCTGCTCCCATCATCCGTGCCGTGCAGCTCACCCTGGGAAGTGAGCCACAGGCATGGGATGCTTTCCCTGGCAGGAACAGGAACTGCTGCCGGGGCTGTGGAGCTGCTCCTGGAGAGCAGGCTCAGGCACCCATCCCGCTGGTGCTCGAAAACAAGCGGATTTCTTGGCCCGGATTTTCAGAAGAGGCGTTGGGTAATGAGATGGGGAGATCCCGTGCTGTGAATCTCCAAAGCAGCTTCTCCCAGGAGTGCAGGTGATGGAGGAGAGTGTGATGCTTTCACCTTGGCATCTTGAAAGTGTTGCCTGCTGCTAGGGGTGTGGGTGCTGCGGGGGTGCTTCACGCCTCAGGGAATGGCATGCAGGGCGCTGAGGATGGGGGCAATTCCCACTGTCACTCCTGCACTGAAGCAAGGAGCAGGGTCAGTTCTCAGCAGTGCTGTGCTCCTCCTGCCACGGGGGAACGTGGACATGGGAGGGGGCTCTGGGATGCTGCTGCATGTTTCTCCGTGTTTGGAAAAGGGGGAGACTGTACATGTATGTGTCATAGTCCAGCCTTGTCATCCTCAGGGGAGTGTCCTACCTGCAGTGCCCATGGAAGAGAGCTGGGCTGAGGCAATGAGAAAAAAAGCTGAAGCTGCTCTGATGGATCAAATATGTATTTTATTAATAAAGGCTTGCACTGTGGTTTGAGTGCCCAGCAGCAGGAGCACTCGAAGTGAGTGAATTTAAATGCTTTAAAAAATCAGGTTGGATAGAATGAAGAGAGCAACTTACAGTGTTTTCATCTCACTCTGTTATTCATCAGTTCCCTTAGTAATTCAGGTGGGCTTTTTTTTAATATATTAGAGGAGACTAGACTTGGAAAATAAGTGGAATGTGGCTCCTGGAGCTACAGAGTAAGTACTGAGGCTTGACAGATCTTCCTTTCAGGTGATATTGGATTCTTGCCATTAGAAAATACGAGTACCCCACACCAGGAATTGATCACCCCATCTCTTGCCCTTGTAGCACATCAGTATTATTGTTGCTTAACGGAATTGCATTGGGAAATGCTTCCAGCCTAGGGGATGTTGCTTTGCTGTGATGGTCTTACTCACAGTGGCACGATGGGGTGGGAAGGACCTTCCCATCCCCTGCCTTGATGTGGGGCCCCTCTAGCTGAGACTGGACCGAGTGGATGTGGTCCAAAGGCACAGGTGCTGCCTGTGTGATGCCGGTGCCTTCCTGCATGTCCTGTGCCGCTGCTGGGAAATCCCCCGGGCTGCCGGTGGCTATTGCTGTGCATCACTGTGAGGAGAAGACAAATCACCTCCCTCCAGCCCTTCGTGGTTCCCAGCACAATATATAAAAGCTGTCCCAGAGCGTTTAATGTGTTTCCAAAGGGCTGGAGGGTATGAGTGACTTGAAAAGGTCTCCTTGTGTGCCGGTTGCCTTAGATGTCTTTGTTTGGGTTTTTAATCCCTTTTCTCCCCCTTTTTTTGGAGGGGTCTGTAGGTTTGTGGATTCAAGGGTTGAATGCTGCAGGCTCTGGGCTGCTGTATCCTGCTGTTTCCTCCGGCCAAGGAGATATAAACATCACGTTGGGGTATAGAAACATGTAATGCTTTTAGCTTGTGATCTAAAAAACGAGCTAAACAACATTGGCCCTTTTTGTCCTAACTTTTTCAAGTCTGTCTGTTTTCTGAAACTCTGTTGCCAGGGAGGGAGGGCTGGGAGGGACTTCTAGTCTAGTCCTGTTTTGGCTGGGGAACACTTTATTCTGGAGGCCTCTCAGTGATGCTTGATGGGGTTGAAGGTGCTGTTTCCTTTATTTCATCTTCTTAATGCCAAACAATTGTACTTCTCATCTTTTCTCCAAGCTTGATGGTTTTCCACACCATGCTTGTTTTCTGGGCTCTTCAGTAAATCAGCAGCTTGCTTGATGTGTGTTTTCCCTGAAGTCTCAGTGGCTGGGGGCGCTTTGGGAATTGTCAGGCACTGCTGCTCGTTTAGTTCTGAGCCAGGATTGCATCTCCGCAGCATGGTGCGTTGGGCTGGGCCAGTCCTTCCTCTGGAGTGAGCTGAATTTTCCCTGGTTTCCTGCCTCCAGACCCCAGGGTTTCATAAATAACCAAAATATCATTAGATTTGCAGGATCCCTAGATTTGCAGCGGATTGGGATGGCTCCACGTTCTTAGCTCTGTGGCAGGATGTGGAGAGGGCTGAGCTTCATCCAGAGCATCCCTGCGCTGGGGCTGGACTTATTTGGATGCTGCAGATAGGAAGGAGCAAGGTGGTGGGCGGCACCACCATAACCCTCTCCCAGCCTGGGATGGTGCACGCTGGCAAAATGCATGGAGAAATCCTACAGGGAAGAGGAAGGAGAGCTTGCTCCAGCCAAAATGCTGCAGGCCTCCTGCCCACTTGTTCCTTCCTGGGCTGCTGGGGGTTTTCTCCCTCCCCAGCGTGAGATAAGGTGTTTGTCACCTGCCACTGGCATTAGGCACGATGGGGCCAAGGTGATGATGCCCGTGTGAGCTGGGAGAGTCAGAGGTGTGGAGCCTGTTTTTAACAAGGATCGCTTTGGATCCAGAGGGGACTAATTGGTTCCGGTGTGACGGCTGGTGCAGGGTCCCAGGACACCACGGTGGTCGGGTGAGCCACGGAAGGAGCTGCCATAGCTGTGGGTGGTGCAGCCCAAGATGAGCACACTCAGCTTCCCCTCCTGCACCCTGTGAGCGTGCTGGCACTGTGCAGCTGCTGTGAGGGTCGGGGGGGGGGGTGAGGGGCTTGTTGCCTGAGGCTTTCCTGGATGGAAAGCTTATGGCTGGGTCAGAACTGGCCCTGGGATTGCTGAGGAGCTCTGTGCGGGTTTGACTGGGGGACTGAGCCCCTTGTTCACTGCCAGACACCTCTGTGACACTTTGCACGGGAGCTGTCTGAGCTCTGAGCATCCCTGGGCATCGCCCCGGGGAAAGCCAAGCAACAAGGGTGAAATTGGGCCAGTTCTGTTGGGTTTAGGGTGAACTCTTGTCCCTCCTGCCACTCCTGGTTAAGTGCTTTTAGATCACAGCCTGGTGTCTGGACTCTTCCCACTCTCCCAAGGCAGCCTGTGTTTCCGTGTCTTCCTTCAGACCTGGAGATGAAGGCGCAGGCTTTGCTTCTCAAACAACAAGCTGCTGCAGTGGATGCTGAATACGGCAGCAGCAGTGAGAGAGACCGTGGTTATTGTTGTCCTTTTGTACACAATACCAATCTGTTATGGAAGTGTGGGCTTTTTTTCCCCCCCCCCTCCTTCCTTTTCACTTAATAATTTGGCATTCACAGCACAGGGGAGTTTCTGGGAGATGCCACGAGGCTGCTTCTACTATGGGTTTTGTGGGTTTTTTTGTTTTTTGTTTTTTTTTCTCCCTTGCTACAGTAGCTTTAGAAATTTATCATCGCTGCTTTGGTTTTGGGCTTTTCTTTTTTTTTTATCTTTTTTTCTTATTTTTTCCCCCTGGCATATGGAAGTAGCAGGCTTGGAATAAATGCAATCCGTTAGCCGTTTCAAGCAGGCTGTACGTGCGCGGGGCTCCGCGGCAGGCTGGGATTTTTGGAAACACTCTGCATTGGCCTCGTGTTACAGCTCCTGTGGGGTGTGGGAAGCACCCAAACCTCCTTTTAGAGGATGCATTGCTTGGTGTGTAGCATCCTTGGTTCAAAGCTTATTTGGAGGGTCAGGCTGGGCAGTGGGGCCGGTGTCTTGTAGTGCTGCTTCCAGGGCTCCAGATGTGCTGGGCCACATCTGGACCGAGCAGTGCACCATAGTCGTGCTCTGGTCCTCATCTGTGTTGCTCACTTGGATTTTCAGACAGAATGGGGAAGATTGTAGGGGGAGGGAGCTTGACCCAGGGATGTCGACTTGGCTCCTGGCTGTTCGCTGGGCAGTGTGGAACCCCCCTTGCTCTTGGAAGTGAGGTGAATACCTGGGTTTGCTCTTGCATCCATTCCAAGCTATGGGTGATTCAACATTTTGGAGATCCAAAGTGGCTGGAAAGAGCCTAAAAACGCTGTGGACTGTTCTTGCCTCCAAGGTGTAACTTGGATGCTGAGGGCTGTGTTGAGTCTTGTGCCTAGAATCCCAGCCTTGCCTCCCGACACCACAGGGATGCTGACAGCTTGGGAAGCTCTTTGCAGGCAGCTTGACACCTTCTTTGGGTACTTGCTGGTGTTAACAAGCGTTGCTGCTGAATTTCTGGGGCCAGGTTTTCTGTGCAAAATAAACCAGAGCATGGTGGAAATGAACCAAGACACAGTCTGTGTGTGCAAGGCTGGGGATGGATGGAGAGACATCCCAAGGTGGTGCAGGATGCATCTGGGAGGTGGGTCATATGTGAGGGGTCTGCTCTGGTCTGTATTTGGCTGGCAAAGGGGATGGTTCATGTGTAGGGCTAGTCTTAGCCTAAGGGTGCCCAGTGCTCTGGCTCAAGGGTGTTTTTGGAGGAGATGGGGCAGGCTTATGTCTTAGCGTCCACCTGGTGCTTCCTCATTAAGGGATTGTGTCCAAGAATGGGAAGGGGCAGGGGAGGAGGGAACAACAAAGTGCTGGACACAAAGCCTGCTTTCTCCCTGTCAGAATCCTGGAGTTGTTTCACTCTGAGACTTTAGGCAAGAGAAAGGACCAGGACAGACCAGTTGCCTTCACCTATTTTCCTGGACCCATGGCTGCTTCACTCCTAGAAGTGTTCAAGGCCAGGTGACAGTGTTGTGTAGCTCTGGGGCAGAGCCTGGGAGCAGCTCTTGGAGCTGGAGGAGGCTTGGCCCTGGCAGCCACTGTTTTAGGGGAAGCCTCAGTTTTCCTGGAGAGCCCTGGTCCTGGCTGCAGTGCTGGCTCCTGTGGACCCTGTGCCGTGTGCCCTCTGAGATGGAGGATCCCATCTGGGTGCTTGCAGGCTTTGAGCACCTTCTGTTTTCAGCTTGGGACTGTGACAAATTGCTGACCCTGTTAGTAGGGGTTGTCCAGTCCATTTCAGACAGGAAGAAGGGTGTAAAATCCAAGCAGACATGAATGTTGTATTCCCGAATGGTGATTCTGTGCTACCGTGGTGGAATTTTAAGGTGCCCTAGACAGACCAAGAAGCACTGGAGGAAGACTGGAGCCCTCACAAATGGTTCAGTTGGCAGCTAACACACAAACAAGGTTTAAAGCAAGAAAATGACCTGGTTTAAACCTGAAATGCTGGATGGGAATCATGTATCAGTGCCTGCCAGCGTGGGAAAGGGTGGATGTGTCAGTGTGGTACCCTCCTGAGAGGGATGAATTTTGGTTGCTGCCACTTGTAGGTATGTGGGGGGGGGTGGGGGGGTGGGGACTGTGAGGGATGATTCCTTGGTTCTCTCCAGCTTGCTCAAACATCTTGCCGGTGCTCCAAAGCCTGCTGGCAGACGGTGGATGGCTGGCAGGGGAAAATCAGTGGCGTTAAACTATTTAGGAAGGAGCGAGTGGGCAAGAGGAGAGAGAGGGGGAGTGATGCTGCCAGAAATAGCACTGCCCATTTATGAGTTGCCAAAGGTCTGGAAGCAAATGGGCTCTGCTGGTGTCCAGTGTGAGCAGGCACAGGGCTGGTGGTGAGTGAGGGGGCCGTGCTGGATAACCTGGCAGTGCCGGATGGCTGTGCCATGCTGGAGGAGAACCCCCCAGGTGTCTGCAGGCTGAGTGACATACGCTGTCAGTCTCGCACTGCCGGTCCTCAGCCATCCTCGAGGTGTCTAAAAATTACAGATGGCAGTTCCCCAGTGTAAAAAGAGCTGTGTGTTGCCTGTGGAGGAGCCTTGTCTGCCTTCCTGGAGACGGAGAGGGATGGATGGAGGTGCCACTGATGAGTAGCCGTTTGCGTGTCGTCGCCGCGTGAGCGCTGATGTTCGGAAATGTGGTGAAGTCCAAGAGCACGTGCTGCTGTGAAAGGGACAATTTCATGAGTAAATTGTCATGAGCTAATCGAGCCTTTGGGCATCATTTCAGTAGGGAGATGGGGCTGATGAGTGGAGCAGTCGGCTTGGGTTGGAGCAAAGCTCCTTCTAGCTCCATGCCTGGACTGACTGCTCAACCAGGACTGTGGAGGATGCTGGGCTGGACTGGTGTGCATCTTATTTCTCACACCATTATTTATATTTTGTGGGATGTATGTTGCTCTTTTCCTCCTGGATCTTCCCAGGCTCCAGCTATCAGCAGCACAGAGCTTGGAGATTGGGGCTTGGCTGTTATTCTCAGCTGTGCCTGCCCTCCTCTTCTCTGTGAATTAGTCTCATCCTTAATTTGAGCTCATTTTCACCGTGCTTAAGTGTCCCACAAAGCAGCTATCTGGCAGGAAGGTTGCTTTGGTGTAAATTATTCCGTGAAACGTGCTTCAGAGGGATGAAACAGCAGAGATGAAATAGTGCCACAAATAAAGAGGAGAAGGAGGGAAGGCAATCGGGGCTCGATGCCAGCAATTGTAGCAAACGGATAAAAGAAGGGAAAGCAGAGCTGGATGAGCTCTCCTGGTAAGAAGAAACATTTTGAGGAGGAGAGGGAACCCAACGACAAGGCAGTGGCTTTGGTCCAAAGGGAGGTGCTGGAATTACTGGCTGTAAGGAAGCAAGGCAGACAGTGAGCGATCAGCACCGCTGCGGCTGTGGTTTGGAGGGGGAATTGGCACTGGGATTTAGGGGCATTCCTGTGTTGCTGGAGGGAGAGGAGACCACTCACAGTGGCTGGGGTCCAACTGGGTATTATCCAAAAGAGCAGTGCCTAAAGATGCCATGCTTTGTGCCTGTCCTCTTGCCTGGAGGGTTTCCAGAAGCTCAAACCCATCTCTTGGCATCTTAGCGAAGTGATTGTGTTCATGCCTAGTCTGGCTTAGCCCACCAGTCCTTAGTCCACTAGTATAGCTGTCTTTGGGAGCCAGAAGAAAGCAGGCAAGCTTTCCTGAGGGTCTTGGTGATCTCCCCTGGGCAGGAGAGAGGCCTCTGAGACTTCCTGGGAGTGTGTGCGTTGGGTGGGAGGTGAGGACTCGGTGCTTGCTGAGCCAGGTTATTAGTCCTGGTGGAAAAAAGCAGGATTGCTGAAATGTTCTTTTTAGCTCTACAGTAACATTTATTTGTTTTGCTCCTGTCTCCCCAGGGAGAAACTGGCCTTGGAGGATGAGCTCGGGGGGGGGGGTGTGGCAGCTTGGAGTGGCTGAGGATGACAGGGACAGGTGTGGAATGGGAGGAAGGAGAGTGGCTGGTCCAGGCTTTTGCCCCTGAGCAGCCGAGTGTCCTGGGACATGCTTTCCTAATCAGCAGGGAAGCTGGTTGCTTGCTGAAAGGTCCTCAGGGCCTGATTTGTGCATCTGTGATGTTAACAGGCAAGAAATTCCTTTTTGTTATCCATTTGTCCCAACCCTGCTCAAGCCAGGATAAGGTAAAAGGATAAGATAAAGCAAATCCAGTCAGTTCTCTGCAGTGTGTAAGGTGAACAGGGACTGGTTATTGAAGACCTGCATGAAGGAGCAAAAGGAAAACTGTTTTTCCTCCTTTGAGGTGGAATCAGGAAGGTTTTGGTCTGTTTACCAGTGATTTGGGGCTCTGCCCTGTCCTTGTGGCTGTAGCTGCTGGGATAGCATGATCTTCATATGATACTGGAATGGTTTGGGTTGGAAGGGACCTTAAAGATCATCTTGTTCCACTCCCCCTGCTATGGGCAGGGTCACCAGGTTGCTCTGAGCTCCATCCAGCCTGGCCTTGAACATTTCCAGGAATGGGACATCCACAGCCTCTCTGGGCTACCTGTGCCAGGGCCTCACAACCCTCACAGGGAAGAATTTCTTCCCCCAGCATGGCAGGGTAGACTTATTCTCTATCCCCTTCCCTTCTTCACCTGCAATTTGCGCAAGAGATTGTCTTCATTTTTGCACAAACAAGAAGACCTTTTTGCTGAGTCTTTCTACATAATGGGAACAGAAGTCAAAGAAGAATAAAGCCTGCTGTCTCTCACCTTTACAGCATCCCTTTGTTTTACCCTCTCAGGGGTGCTGTGACTCCTTGTGCCAGGAATCTGATGTTTGCATGATGGTAAAATTACCTTTGCGGGTCTATTAAGCAATGACACACGATGTGGTTTGTGAGTCACCTCAGTGAAGGCACTGCTGGAAATGAGAACTTTTTCTCCCTGGCTTTGCCAGGTTAAACATTAATTTTGTGGCCACAGGATGCCATCCTCCTGCATTGCTGTAGTCCAAGCTGTGTGTGTGAGACCTTCCTGCCACATCCCAGCAGGCAGCTCCTGGCTAACACAGGTGTTTTTGGAGAAGCTGAAAGCTGGAGCATGAAGCCAGAACTGGGACGTGTGCTGGTGATGCATGGAGTGCTGCTCAGACCCAGGACAACCCTCTTGGGAGCCCAGACTGAGCAGCTCCTGGGTCTCATGGCCACCTCTCCTATGAAAACTGTCTGAGAGAGCTGGGGTTCAATCTGGAGAGGGGAAGACTCTGGGGAGACCTTAGAGCCCTTTCCAGTGCCTGAAGGGGCTACAAGAGGGCTTGAGAGGGGCTTTCAACAAGGGCCTGGAGTTGACAGGACAAGGGGAAATGGCTTCAAACTGACAGAGGGCAGGTTAGATTAGCTGGTGGGAAGAAACTGAGGTGGTGAGACACTGGAACAGGTTGCCCAGAGAAGCTGTGGCTGCCCCATCCATGTAAGTGTTCAAGGCCAGGCTGGATGGGGCTCTGAGCAACCTGCTCTGGTGGAAGGTGTCCCTGACCATGGCAAGTGGTATTGGAACCAAATCAGCTTTCAAGTGCTTTCCAACCAACCCATTCCACAATTCTATGATCTTGGGGCCACGTATGTTCAGCCTGCCTTGACATGGGGGTACAAACTTTTCCCAGGGCAGTGCCCAGAAGAGCTGAGTGCTTCATGCGTGGCTCCATGTTTTTCCTTCTCTATCTACATCAAATCCTCTTTACATCTCTGTTTTCAAGCTGACCTGGGTTTCTGATGTCCTACATCAGCAGCAATGCCTTGTTCTCGGCCCTTTCTTCTGCTGCTGCTGTATTTCAGGTGCTCTGGAGCGAGGAGCCAGGGATGGCTGCCTTCTGCCAGCAGTGCATCCCAGAATCTGCTCTATTTATTTTTAAAAGCATTTTCTTTCTCTGTTGCACAGCAACTTCTAACACATCCTGGCTCGTGCTGGCAACTCCTGTTCCTCTCTATACCTTGGCAATTCTTCAGCTGCTTTTGGACTGAGGCAGATGGGGACTGATGCTGAACCCTGATGTCACTTGGGGCCACTTGTCCCCTTTTGAAATGTGCCAGCTCAGGCTGAGTTACCAGGCTTGGCAGCACTACTTCCCATCTTCCCATTCCTTGGGTGCAGGAGCAGCCGAGGTGTGACGTGCAGAGCCAGCACTGCTGCTGCTGTGTGCTAAATGAAGTGTAAATTCAGGTTTTCCTCGAGGTGGTGGGGCTCTGTCCATGACTGCCCGTGTGCACTGGCTCTTGGATCACCAAATATTTAGGGAATGGTGGGCTGGGACATGGAGATGTCACTCTCCCCCTGCCCATGGGTGGGTGAGGGGACAGTTTTAAGGACCATGAGCTGGGGGCAGTTTCCAGAGGTGTGCTTTACGTTGTCTCTGGCTGCCTGCTCTGCATTTTGGGGAATGACAAGCAGTCAGAAGGGTGGTTGGGCTTTTCCAAGGAGAACCTCCTTGTTGTGGGAGTAGAGGGAGAAGGGCAGTGTAGCTCCATAGGGGTGACAGCCTATGCTCTTGTGCAGGAGCAGAGTTAATTCCTGGAGGGTGGCCTGGAAATTATCTTAAGAAGTCCTGGCTCTGCCCTTCTTTGGAAAGCAAACTCCGAAGGACGCGCTCCCTGGCTACGTACAGCTTAAAGCACTGCTGGGTTCTGGATGCTGCTGTTGCACAAATCACGCTTGCTTTTCCATCCTGGGTTATTTCTGTTGCCAAGCTTGGTCCGTGCTGTTTGCAGAGCGGTTCCCACTGGAGCAATACCTCTCCCCTTGGCCCTGCTGGATGGAAGAGCTTGAAGGGGAACACTGAGCTGTGCCAGGCATTGTCCCACGTCCCCCATCCCTGCCCACGGCTGATGGAACACACCCCCTCAGGTCTGTCTGTCTGCATTTCCTCTGCCTTCCCAGGGATCTGGGTTACTAGTGTGGGGCTGGAATTGGGGGGTGGCAGGTTGTAGACGTGATGGATGTGTGATGAGGGGTGCGTTGCCTTGAGCTGCAGAGACACCTGCCTGCCCTGCAGCGAGGGATGCAGGAAGAGGTGATGAGATGAGACTGTCTCAAAGGTGCTGCTGGAAGAAATTTGGGCATTGGGTTGTTTGTCAGGATGGGTGTTCCCAATCACTGTGACACCCTGCTGTCCATGCCTTGTGCTACCCCTGTGTCAGGCCAGATAGAGCCCTGTCTCCCAGTGCCACCCCAGCAGTGCCAGGCCTCCCCACGCACTGAAAGTGTCCCCAGGGCTGGGACTCACTGCCTGGTAGTCTCTGTCTCTCCCAACTCTCCGTGATGGAGATGGAGGGCTGATTTATTTGATGTACATTTATTTATATAAATAATAATGGGGTTGTTTAACAGTTGATCTTAGAGGAGAGAAGAGATAATGTCATGTTTTGATATTCCTAAAGCTGATCCCCCTGGGAGTGGTGCTCTGAAGGAGGGCTCTTGTATCCAGGGCTGTGCTACCCCACTGCTGGCACAGGTGAGCCCTTACACTCACTGAGGTCTTGCTGGACTCAGAGATGCCTCCTTGTTGGGATGGGGCCTGAGCAGCAGCCTGGCTCCATCTGGACTCAGTGCAGCTTTTCCCAGGAAGCAGTGCCGAGTCCTGAGGAGTGGGCTCTGCTGCTGGAGCGTCACTCCAGCTGTAAAAACCCTGGCATGGCAGAACAAAAGCTGTTTCCCAGACAAAAGGTTGTCTGACGTCTGGTACCAGAGCATCTCCCAGTCTGAAGCAGCCCCTGGGTATTCTAAGCTGTGCTCTTTCCTCTATCTGATCTTTGTAGGTGTTCCAGGGGTCTTTGTTGTGTTGTTTTGGAGCTGTGAAGGCCCAAGAAATAGTGAGTTTTAGATATGAACGAGTGATGAATGTTTCTTAAGAAATGAGCCAAGTGGTCTGTCTCTGATTTCAGCGTGTCCCTCTGCCCTGAACATGCTGGTGCATGAGGTGCTGCCTTCCCTGGCTTTCCTGTGTTGGGACATTTGACCTGATCCTCTCACCTCCCCCTTCTGCTGAATGTAGGACTAAGTCTGTGCAAGGAGCCTTTGCCTGTAAATGTCTCCTTTCTTGCTTTCTTCCCCACCTTGCTTAAGTGTCTCTCTGTTCCTGTTGTCATACAAAGCTCCCAAGCACAGGATGCAGCCCTGGCTCTCATGGGTACCAAGGATGCTGGGATCCATCCTTCCCAGCAGAGCTGCTGCAAACCTGCCAGTGGCGGGGGCTGTGAGAGGAGGGTTTGATCCAACAAATTTTTCCTCGGTATCAAATGACTCAACTGAAAAAAACACCCTCTCCAGCTGGCTCCTGCAGCCAGTGCCCTGCACAGACCCAGCCAGAAAAGCTGCAGGACCTGGGGGGGGAGTCCGGAGCTGACCCAAGCAGTGCTCACCCACCACGGCATCCATGCCACTGTGAGGGGAAGTGCACGTGGCAGGAGAGGAAAAGGCCACGAGGATGAATCAGCCGCTCTCGCAGCCCATCTGTCTCTGTTTGGAAGGGCCCCACGCTGAAATTCTTCTGAGCACTCCGAGCTTTAGTGCTCTCCTGATCCACTCTGCGTGAGCTCTCCTCCTCCCCTTGAGCAAGGACTAATAATTAGCAGCTCAGGGCAAGCGTGGCTGAGCACAGAGAGGCAGATGGCATTTGATCATCTTGAAAATCAAGTGGCCCCCGTGGCCTGGGAGAAGCAGGTTAGTGAGTCGGAGGGAAGGGGCAGCAGGGGATGGATCTGGAGCGTCCCTGTGCCCCCAGAAGGATGGAACCTAGGCCAGGATATCTAAGCATGTGAGTTCCCAGGGAGAACAGCCAAGTTTGGGAAGGAGACATGTCCTGTGGGCTGGTGAAGCAGAAAACCCCTGCCTGGCTTGGGGTGTCCCCAAGATGCTTGGGAGCAGCATCCCAGATGCTCTCATGTAGGTTTATATTTTATATATATACACAATATCTTATAAATTCTATATATATATTTAACAGCGTCTTGCTCTGGTGCTGCTGTCAAAATCATCCCCCAAATCCCCAAGGAAGCCTGCTGGGGTGCTGGACCATGGTTGGAGGACTCCAGCAGCTTTGTTGCCTGTTGAATATACAGTAGCCAGGGCTTGTCCATTACTCCCTCTCCAGGGAGGGATCCCTGCCTCCCTGCTCGCCCGGGGCTCATGGCAGTGCTGGAGCTCAGCATTGTGGTGCTGGACCCTTGTGCTGCCTGGGGAAGATCAGCCCCCCCTGGACCAGCACAGCATTAAGCCTTTCTGCTTTAACTCTAATGGTTTTGGTGAAGTTTATTCAGATAAAGGAAGCAAAGAGCTCACCCAGTGCCTTAAGTGCTGAGTGTACTTATTATGGTAATACACAGTTACTTGGCTAAAGACATGATTGCTGCCATTGTAACACAAACACAGGCAGAGAAAACCCCTAAAAGGAATTTCCTCTTTGTAGGTCAGTGGTGCTGCTGGGAACCCACTTCTCACAGCAGCTCTTTATTAGTTAATCAGCTGCTAGAGGAAAAAAAATGAAGTATGTTGTGAGATTCCAGGGCCTCCTGCCTGCTGGGGCTGCATTCCTTGGCTGTGGCACGTGGCTGGGGTTGGGATAACGGGGCTGGGTCTCTTGGCAGTGTGTAGCATCTCTTGAGGATGCTGCAGAGACGATCTGTTTGTTTTTTCTTCCATCACATGTGCTCTGGTGCTTGAAAAGGCTCTTCTCAGTGATTTGTGGGGTGGGATGCTGCCTTTGGGTGCTTGTGTCCCGTTTCAGCCCACACTGATGTACAGACTGAGGGGCCAGAGCTGCTCACTATTCTGTCCCTGTTTGGCCATGGCAATCCTGTGCAGGAGGGGCTGGAGGGATGCTGGATGCAGTCTCTCTAATGAGATCCCCATTAGATGGGCTGAGCTCCAGCTGTGTCAACACAGCTGGGTGGTTTGTGTCCTCAGATATGCCCTGGGCTGAGCTGGGAGTGTCATTCTGCTCCCAGCAACCGTGCAGGTGAAAGCACAAGTGCCCATGTGTTTGCAGGTGAATATCCCCTCTCTAATTCAGTTTGGCCCCGTGGCCATGGTTTTATCCGGATGATTTCTCCGCAGCAGGAGCAAACAGTAAATTTCCTGACTTTTATTACTTTGAGACTGAAGTCTGGGAGATAAGAGCCTGTAGAGACTTCATTTTCAGGTGTTGAAAGCCTGCAATGTGTCACAGCACAGCGGTTCCTTAGCTCTCCTGTATCAATGGTACATCAAATGTACCATTGCTGGGCAGTAATGTCCCCCTGTCCTGTGGAGGTTGGGGTGGCAGAGGCTGCTTGGAGTCCTGTGCAGGTCTGTCCTATGCTCTTACTGCATCCCAGTCGTGCCACCAGGGATATGGACAACAAGTATGAGCTGGGGTCACCTGTGGGAAGCCACATGTGGGACTATAGGGGGGGTCGTACAGGTGGATATGCTATGTTCCTTTGCTTTTTTAACTAGTAACTGTCATTAATGGAGCTGTGAAGCCATATTCTGTCCAGCTGTTACCAGGGAGCTGTGTGGCAGCCTAGGTTTATTCCCAGGAAAAGACTGATTTGCAGCTGGAAGGGCTCAGAGGCACCAATACCTGAAGGGAGCCTATTAGAAAGATGGATACAGTCTATTTATAGAGGCATGGAGTGACAGGACAAAGGGGAGAATGGCTTCAAACTGAAAAGAGAGTATATTTAGATTAGATATTGGGAAAGAATTCTTCCCTGTGAGGGTGGTGAGCCACTGGCATACATTGCCCAGAGAAATTGTGGCTGCCTCACCCCTGGAAGTGTTCACGGCCAGGTTAGATGGAGCTCTGAACAACCTGGTCTAGTAAAAGGAATCCATGGCGGAGGGCTTGGAATGAGATGATCTTCAAGGTCTTTTGCAACCCAGGCCATCCTATGATGTGCACTCAAGCTATATGTTATTAAGCAAACCCAGCACGGAAGTTGGGCTGCTGGCTGCCTCCGTGGTCCCAGCTCTGTCCACGGTCCATTTCCTGCACATACCGAGTTGTTTCCCGCTGACAGAGGCAGGGCTGGCATTTAAACAGCGCAGAAGCCGAATTACGTGATGAGCGAACGTGGTGTTTTATTCCCCACCAATTCAGATTTAGTGTGGAAATAAAGCGTGTTTGTTTTCCGTGTAAGGAGGGGACCAGAGGCCAGAGGACGGGCGGATGCCCCGGTGCCGGGTGCTCGGTACCCCGCGAGCACCCTCGTTAGCACATAAGCCTCGTCAGCTTCCCTTCACAAAATGTTCTGGCATCCTCCCTTCTCTCCTTGTCACTTCTCCAGAGGGAACGTGGCTTGTTCCGCTGGCAGCGTGAGCCCTGTTTGCTGAGGCGGAGGCAAAGCTAATTATTTCTATTTATTTCCTCAAACTTTCTCAGTGTTTCGTTTGAGGTCTCTGCTCGAGCTTTCCTGCTTGTGTCCAAGCCTGGGAGTCACCAGTGTCCCTGGAGCAGCCAGCCTGGTGGGAGGTGCACTGGTAGGCATCAGGAGAGCCACTCTCTATGTGGATGCTGGACCTGCCCTTGGGTTGTGTCCTCATTTGCTCTTGGCTAATTGTCCTCAGGGCTCTGCTGCAGCCACAGCATCGCTGAAACCTGGAGTGTTCATGCTTGGTGTGCCTGAACGCCTCCTGTCCTTGCCAAGGAAATGTTTAGGAAAGGAACAGGGCCTCAGAAGAACAGTTCTTTGAAAAAAAAAAAAAAAAAAAGTAAAACCAAAACAACACTAACCAAACAAAAAACCAAAACAAAAATCTCACCAGCTACAGAAAAAAAATAAATAAACAAACCCACCCAAAACAGAAATACAAAAGAAAAAAAGCCTCAAGGAAACCTGGAGTAAAACAAGGAGTTAAACTTTAGCAAGGGAGGGTTGAAAACGAGCACAGCGAGATGAAAAGGAAAAGCAGAAGTTGGGGAAAATGAGATCTTATAAAGGTGTCCAGAACTGACTTGAAAAAGTAATTAATGCTCCTAAAAAAAGTCGCATGGGTAAGCAAAGTAGTGGAGTGAAGGATCTGTTTATAGCTTTCAGTGGGAGCAGCCAACTCATCTTATCAATGTGCTAATTAATTTGCTGAGGCTCTTGCTGGCAGTTGCCTTTTCCTTTCTGGAGAGCTTGCCAAGGGCTGAGTATCCCTTGGGCTGGGCAGGTTTAAATTTGGGGATGATTTTAGATACATTCTATTTACAGTGCATCACCACAGACCTGAAGGAGATAGGATGCTCCTCTGGGCTGTCCATTCCTTCCCCTGCAGCAGGGAGATGTCAGGCTTATTTTGATGAGGATGAAGGGCCATGCTCTATGTTGTCCCCTCAGTTACTGTTGATTTTTCTTTTTCTCTATTATTTTTTCTCCTGGTGTGCTGTTTCCCAGCCTTTATCCCAACCTCTGTTTTCACCTCCCTGTTTGTTCTGGAGGAGGGGTTAAAGTGATGATGTGCTCAGTTTGCTGCATTATTGGGGGATTTAAATCCTCCTTTTCCTTGCTGGGTTATTTTCTCCTGTATCAGGGATGTAGTTAAGAAGGGGGCAACAGCCTCAGCTCCCTTGTCCCTTCTTTCACCTCCATCACAGGCAAACACTGGGAGAGGAATCTCAGGGACTGATGGAGCAAAGGCCTTCCTGGAGCAATTCCAAAGTGAGAATACAGTGTTTCACCATGACAAGGCTTTGGGTAGATTCTCAGACACAAGCATCTCCTGTCTATAGGGCATCATCTACTTTGCTTAGCAAAGGAGAATTACATGGCAAGGTGTTCCTGACAGTGTTCCTGTGCCTTTTGCTCCCATGTGTAGCTCCTGACTCAAAGTCACAGTGATATTTCCACATCCAGCTTCATGAAGTGCTTCCTGTCTCTGCCTGTCTGTCATCCCATGAATGTGGGGCTGGAGTGGGATATGGATGATCCAGCCAGGCATGCCCCATAGAGAGAACCCAACCAAATGGAAGGAGTGCAGGGGTGATCTGACCTGGGTGTCCCAAGGCTCCTCCCCTGTAATTTTGCTGTGATTCATCTACGGGAAGCTCTGCTGCTCCAGGGAGAGCTGGCTGCAGGGTCAGAGAACTAGCTGCAGGTTCAAGAGGTGCAGGGGTGCCCAGTTTGGGAGAGATGAAGAGAGCACCAAGACAGGCAGTGGTACCCCTTGCCCTAACCTTGGGGGCCCAGTGATGTGTGTGCTGTGCCTGGTTGGAGACAGTCTAATCCAACAAACCTTGGAGAACTGGGACTTTTGGTTGACGTGGGGGGAAGGGAGGGAATTGTGGTGCAAACAGAGCAAACCCCTGAGCCTGTCCTCTCTGTCTTGTTCCCCTCCAGAGTGATGAGCCGCAACAGCACCCAAGATGCTGGGATTTGGCACGTGCTCCATGGGCACGCCGGGCAGGGGGGCTGAGCTGGACGGCGCCTCCCCCCGCTACGTCCTGGCCCTGCCCGAGGAGGAGACGTGGCGAAAGCACCGGCTCGGCTTGATGCAAACCACCCAGTCCTGCAACCTGCTGGAGCCCGAGGGCCTGGCCGAGGCCCTGGTCTCGAGGGCTGCCAGCTTTGACGCCCTCTACGAGCCCCGCTCCCGGGATGCCGACGCGGACACCGGCAGCGCCTTCGACCTGGGGCTGGGCCAGTACGTGCCCGTGAGCCCGGACGTCATCAAGCGCCGGCGGGGCGGGCTGATCGAGCAGAGGGACATTATCAAGGCACACGAGGCACACAAGATGCAGAGCACGCCACAGGCGCGGAGGAAGGAGTGGGAGTAAGTACCGGAGAGCCCCCAGCCCAGGTGGGCAGCCGGGGGGAGTGGGAGCGTTCCCTGTCCTCTTTGGGGCTGGTGGGAGAGTCTGGGGGGTGTCATGTTGGTGGCATCATCCCTGTGGTGCAGCTGCGACCCGCTGTGCTCCATCTCCTATTCCTCCTGAGCTGGGCTGCTCAGCTCCAAGCTGGAGGGTGGCATTCCACGGAAACGGCGCACTTTGGGTGGAGGTCCCCTAAGTTGTGAGGTGGTTTGAGGGACGTAGAGGAAACTTGGAAGTTCTCAAGACAGTTTTCCTTGGATGCCGAGTGAGCTTTGGATGCGTTTGGGGTCCTGCTTTTGCTGTGGCTCGAGCCCTGCTGCGAGGGCATTGTACAGATGCGTCACTTGGGGACATGGTTTAGTGGGACTTGGCATTGCTGGGTTGCCTTGATGTTCTTAGATGTCTTTTCCAACCCAAATGATTCTATGGTTTGTATTTAACTCCAAAAAGTGTTCAAGTCTGAGTCAGAGCAAGTTGGAGACATTAACAAACTTGACAAAACAGAAGAGAAGTGCTTGGCAGAGCTAGAACCCACTGGTTTTACTTACTGTTTTCCTTTAATTAAGTTATTCCCATAGTTTGCCTTGGTGCTGTGAGAAAACCCCGGCTCCAAGTCCTGGATTAGTCTCTCCCACCTGGCACTCACTGTGTGACCAAGGCTGCAGCCATGTGCTTCAGTCCTGCATTTAAATTACAAGCTCCCCCTCCCTGTGTCTGCTCAGCAGAATTGCTTGGGAGAAGCTGTTGCAGCACATCCTGCTCCAGTGTCACTGGTCCAGAGCAGCTCCCTGCCTTAGGCACTTCATCTGGGGAATAATGTTTAATAAAACACCCGAAGGAGTTGGGAGCCCCTGTATTAATTAGATGTGGCACGTTGCTTTGGCGAGATCCAGGTCAGTGTGAAGCTGGTAAGGTTTCTTTGGGATGGCTTCCATGATAAAACAGCTTGTGATAACACTGAGGCTGCTCCTGCTTTTTTTGGAGAGCAGCCCAGTGTTGAGGCAGGCTCTCCCTGGCCCTTTCAGCTCCTTGCTCATCCCTGTGTGCCCAGGGAACCTCCTGGCCGGTGACTCAGGCAGTCCCGCACTGGGAAAATAAATTGACATATGGGCTCGGCAAGCACTCGGTGCCTTGTTATTATCTTTTGCATCCCACCGGGGATGCCAGATGAATAAATCATGGCCGGGCAGGAAGCAGAGGGATGGCCTCGTTAATTGTCGGCTGGCGGAGTGAGTCCCTAGAACGGCTGCTCGCTAATTAACTGCCTGGATCCTACAGCTCTCTTTGGTGGCAGGGAGATGAAGCCGGAGCCCTTCCCGCTCACACTGCGTGGGATGTGCCCCTTTGGCCGCCCTCAGTTGCTCCATCCAGCAGTAACTCAAACACAAAGCCCAGTATTTCTGTCTTTAACACATTGGGAATACACGGGCGGCCGTGCCGGCTGTTGCCATCCCGATGTGGTTAATAGGATGTTTCCCCAGGCTGGTAGGGTCCAAACTTTGCATTTCCCAGCTCCTGGATGCTTGGGTTTGTCATCTCATCCCACTTCATGGTGGTTTTGTGGGAAGCCTCTGGTGTGGGCTGGACACTGGGCTCTGGCACTGATGGCAGCTCTTGGGCTTTGGTCCTCATGTGCCACTGAGGACCTGAGAGCCCCACTGCCTGTCTCTGCCAGGTCCCTTCTTGGGAAGTTGCTGAGCACCAGGGAGCTTGATCTGTTCCTTTCCCAAACTTAGGTGCCCTGGTACCCCCCTCAGCCTGCAAAAACCACATGCCAGAGGCTCCTGCTTTAACATCAGACTCATAAACGCCAGGAGAGGGACTTCTGATTAAGGGCATGTAGTGACAGAACAAGGGAGAATGGCTTTAAACTGAAAGTGAACGGGTTTAAGACTAGGAAAAATTCTTCCCTGTGAGGGTGGTGAGGCCCTGGCCCAGGTTGCTCAGAGAAGCTGTGGCTGCCCCATCCCTGGAAGTGTCCAAAACTAGGTTGGACGGGGCTCTGAGCAACCTGGTCTGGCGGAAGGTGTCCCAGCCCATGGCAGGGAGTTGGAATGAGATGGTCTTTATGGTCCCTTCCAACCCAAACCAGTCTTTCTAGGATAAACCAGTGAGGTTTTCCCCAAAAGCTTTGCCAAAGCCCAGACTGGTGTGCAGAGCTGGTAACCCTAGCACCATGGATGCTCTCTGGGAAAAAAGATGGATAGCATGTGGGGGAGAAAAAGCAAATTAATTTCCTTGTGCGTAATTTTATTAGTAATAATGCAATTTTCTTGTGATTTAATTTTCAGAAGGGCTCATCTCACATGCCTTGAATCACCCTGGGGGCTCTCGCCTGGGCGGTCTGGCTCTGCTGAGCAATGGGGGGGGGGTGTTTTCCCCACTGGCAGTGGGCATTAAATGGAACATGAAGAATGTGGAAAATGGCTGGATATTTGCAGGAGGTCTCCTTGTGCTCCTGTTTGCCAGCTCTGGCTGGGTGGTCTGTGGTGTGGTGGGCACAGGGAGAGAGTGCAACATGTGCCTCTCTGCTGCTGCACGAGACCTCTGCTCCCCTGGATTAGCTCTCTGTCTTTGCAGATGTGGCATTCCTGGTGTGCAGCCAGATGTTGGTGTTTAGCTGCTCTTGATCTGAGTTGCAGTGAGGGAAGAGAAGCAAAGGTTTTTTTCTACTAGCATTGGCAGGTCCAACCCTTACCAAGACTCCACCTCTGCTGCCTTTTCCCAGTGAAACAACCCCATAAGTGGAATAAGAATAGGAAGGATAAAATTCTCTTTTCTGCTGTATTTTTTTTTTATTTATTTTTTTTCCATGAGTAAGCTGAGGCAGAGAACAGCAAACACTGTCTAAGTGCCTGTGGAGCAGTGGCTCTGTGGGAGGCTTTAACTTTATGGTGAAAGGTGCATGTACCAGCCCACCTGGTTCTTGTCTGAGGGATTTGAGCCTAAGGCAAACGCTAAACCCTGTTTTCCAGAGTCCCAGCCTGACGCCTCACCCTCCATCCCTCTGTTTAGGTGCTGGGATGGAAGTATGTGGAGAGGTCTGCCGTGCTCCAAGGCTGGGTGTGCTGCTGCATGGAGTGGTCATGGCTGAATCGCTGCTGTCTTTGCTCTGTATGTCTGGCAGCATCATTTGGGTAATGTTTGGCTTAGAGACAGCTCAAAAGAGAAGCTCCTCGTCAAAACAAGCAAACGGGGAACCTCCTGTGGCTTCTCCGGGCTGAGCAGCTGCTTCCTTAGCTGATGGTAAGGACAGGCAGAGCCACACAGGGAACATCCCAGAGAACCTTCAAGCTGAATTGGAAGCGGACAGGACCCAAACCTGCTTTTGCATGGCCACAAACCAAGTGCGCGTGGGAATTTGTTAAGCTTAGCTTATGATATTTGGGGAATGCAAGCTGTGCTCTCATTTTGGAATGATACCTGCAACAAGGATGCGTGGAAAAGCCTGATTCCCGGATGCCGGGCAGGGAGCATGGGAACAGAGGAGGCTGGAGGGAAATCACCAGGATGGTGGTACAGTGTGAAGGTGGGATGCTGTAATTCAGCACTGGAGTACGTGAGTGATGGGTGGCAGGTTTCAGTGTCCCAGGGAAGAGATGCCCTCTGCCCACAGCATAGGACAGTGATCCTAAAGAATAAGGTAATTAGAAGTGATCTCCTGTTTTGAGTTAATGCCTCTGATGCCACGAGTCTGTGAGGTCTCCCTTGCAGGGTACGACCTGGTTCACGGAGCTGCAGGATAGGAGAGCTTCCTGCTGCTCCCTCGGATCCGTACCTGCAGTGCAGACCATGGGGAGCCTTTTGGGCTGGAGCGTGTTGTTACTGCAGCTCTGCCTTTGTGCCGTTTTATGGGAAGCAGGGAGAGAACAGAACAAGCTGAAAACGCACAGGGTGTTGCTGACAGATCTCAGTGGCTTTTTATGACTTGGCAGCCTCTGTCTGGTTATGTGCACGCTCTGCATCCCAGATTACAAATGAAGCTGGCTTTTTTTTTTTTTTTAAATCTTTATTTTTTTTTTTTTTACTCATGCTGAATGAGACAAAGGGCCCCCTTGGTGTGTGTTGGGCTGGCAGCTCAATCGATGCTTCCCAGCATATTCCCCAGCACCATCTGGGTTTAATTGGCTGCAGCGGTGGGGAGAGGGCAGGAGTGTGCATGGGATGGCACTGCCTCTTGTCTGGGAAATGCCCCTGGGCGCTGGGGCTGTTTTGGCAGCTGTTTCAGCTCTCACTACCCTGTCCCTCCTTGGCTCTGCAGGGAAGGGACAAGCCCTAGGTGGCTCTGGGTTGTTGCCACTGACGTGAGGTAGCTTTGTGGCATGGTTTGGGAGAGGTGTTTGATGTAGTGGGTGTAGCTGCTGTGCTGTGGGCAGCAGCCCTGCTCCCACCCGAGTGGGCTCTGTGGGGGCTGCTCTGTGTTGTTCTGGGGGCAAGGAGTTGGAGGAGGGTGCTGGCCCTTGGCTGCAGCATCAGTGTTGAGAGGATCTGTGGAACAGCAGCCCTTGCTCCCCTTGTGTGCTGCCGGGGAAGGGAGAAGGTGTCCCAGCATCCCATCCAGGTCTCAGCTCTGACACCAGTGTCCAGTGCCTGTCACCCCTCCTCAGGTCTCCCTCCCGACCCTGCCCTGGGGGGTGGGTACATGACTTTCTTCCTCCAGCACTTTTGCAGTGTCAGTAACTGTCAGAGGCAGCTTGGCCATGTCTTCTCCACCATGGGCTCCTGTTCAGACTTCTGCTGCCATGTGTCCAGGAGCTTGGGAGGGCTGGACAGAAATGTTGGGGCAGCTCAGGAGCTGCGGGGGCTCTGCAGGTGAAAACCCTGAGATGTTGGTGGCAGGTGATCCTGGGGTTATGTAGCTGGGAGCATCCTTCATGTAGCTGTACCCACGATTCCTATGCGAGTCCTCTGCAACCCGGGGCAAAGCAATTAACCTCTCTGAAAGCCTAATGAGTGCCTTGGTTAAGGTGATTCTCTCTGCTTACGTTTTACCCTGCACAAGGAGTAATACAGGTGGTAGAAAGGACTGTGGATATGCTAAACCTGAGAATGGGGACACTGAAATAGGGCTTTTGTCATGGTAACTTGGCCTTGAGCAGCAGGGAAGCATGCCTCCCAAAAGTATCTGACCTGGACTTCCCTGTGCTCTCCCTGCTTCCCTTTAGTGCAGACCAAGGTTTGGATACCTGGGGAAGAGTTCCTTTTCTGACCTGGGATGAACCTGAGTTCCACTGAATATCCTGGCAACAGCACGGAAATAGCAGCATCTTTCACTGAACTGCCTCAAAGTCTGGGTTTCTGGCACACCCTGGAGGAATTCCCTCTCTGAATGAATTCAGGTGGCTGCAAAGCCTCCCAAGGGCTGCCAGGGAGGTGGACACTTCAGGGACAGTCCCAGCCTTCCTGCACAGCAGAGCCCACTCTTCCAGGGAGCTGGGCTCCTTAGGAGCTGGCTGCTGAATGTGGAAGACAAGGTGGCTCCCAGCAGATGCCTCTGCTCAGGAGCTGCTGCCTCGTGTTTTGCGGCCACGTCCTGGCAGCTCCTACTTCCCTCGCTGGAATCTCAGCTGCAGGTGTTGAGAAGCTTTATTAGCACATCTTGGGGCAACGTTGAAGCTGTGCACCATACCGTGGCTGGTTGTGTTTCTCAGGAACAAGCCTTCGGAGGGAGCTTCCCCCTTGGCCTGGCCATGGCTCAGAAATGCTGAATTTCTGGGAGGCAGGGCCACCTAGGGCAGACTGCCCAGGATTGTGTCCAGATGGGTTTTGAGTATCTCCAAGACTGGAGACTCCAAACCTCTATGGGCAGCTTGACCCAAACTGACCCCTCACACTGAAAAAGTTTATTCCTATGTATAAGCAGAGTTTGTTTTATTGCTGTTTGTGCCCATTGCCTCTTGTCCAGTCACTGGGTGCCACAGAGAGGAGCCTGGCTCTGCCTTCTTGCACTGTCAGGTATTTTATGCATTGATCAGATCTGTTTTGAGCCTCTTCCAGCCAGGTTGAGCAGTCCCAGCTCTCCCAGCTTCTCTCCCTTAGTCACCTTTGCTGGATTTGCTCCAGTAAGTCTGTGTCTCCTGTCCTGGGGGCACAGAAATCTGGATGTACCTCACCAGGGCTGCACAAAGGGGATGGGTCACCTCCTGAACCCACTGGCTTTGCCTAACACAACCCAGGAGGCTGTTGGCCCCTTTTTGGAAGAGCACGTGGCTGGCTCGGAGTCAGCTCAGTGTCCACGAGGTCTCTCGAAGCTTTCCCTGCCAAGCTCCTCCCCAGCCAGGTTGTTCTTCCACAGGTGCAGGGCTTGGTGTTTGCCATGAAGCTGAACTCCAGGCTGCTGAAATCCCTCTGGATGGCAGCACAGCCCTCTGCTTTAGCAGCCTCTGGTTAGAGCATCTGCGAGCATGGTTCAGTGCAGTGTGCAAGCGGTGAAACTTCTGATATTCAGTGCTCGTTTGCACCCTCATCCTTTCCCTCCCATGGAATAATTCAGCCTCTTCCCCTCTCCCAGGCAACCCTATGTGATCCTGATGAGGGGGGCTGTCTGCTGGCTGGGAGATGTTTGTGGGAGAGGTGTTTTCCAGCCTCTCCACTGTGTACAGCTGATGTTATTTATTACTCTGTTTCTAAGGTGTAGTACACCCTGCCCCCCCATACTATTTGTATTTCAGAGATGGTGAGGTAATAAGTTAATTCAGAGTGGAATTCAGGGACCTCAGGAGATATCTAGTCCAATCAGACAATTGTTTATTTTTAAGGTAACTCAACATTTTGCATTTTAAAGCACAGTGCATGTCTAATTACACGTGCCCCAAATGGCATTTTCTTGACTGAGAGGATGGTGAGGCCCTGGCACAGGTTGCCCAGAGAAGCTGTGGATGTCCCATTCCTGGAAGTGTTCAAGGCCAGGCTGGGAGCAACCTGGGATAGTGACAGGTGGCCCTGCCTGTGGCAGGGGGTTGGGATGAGATGATCTTTAAGGATCCTTCCAACACAAACCATTCTAGGATTCTGTAAAAGGCTGGGAAGGTCCCCGAAATTGTACTAAAGCAGCTTTCAAAAGGTGACTCTTGATTTCCCAAAGTGGCTTGTGAAACATTGAGACCTTTCTTAGAAAAACAGAGGAGAGATGCTCTTCTTGTCTCCACTTACCTTTTTCATGCTCCATGGGAAAGGCCGCTCTGATCCTTCAGCACAGGATTACGTGTGTGTGGGTCATCAAAAAAATGTCATGTTTCTGTTGTTTGGCTGCTTTTGGGCTGGTGCTACGCACCTCGGCAAGGATCTTGCTTTTTAACTGGGGAAAATGGACTGGTGCTTATCCCCAGCTGTGGGGAAGGAGGTCAGCGTGGTATTGTCCTTCCCAAAACGCACCTGAAAGAGCTGGTGTTGTCTCATCTTTCGTGGCTGATTCTAACCAGCTGCCTGAGGGTTGTTTGGTGGGACGTAGCTTTCCTGCAAGCTTGCAGCATGGCACCGTGGTGGATGATGCTGTAACATAACACATGATGTCTCCATGGGCTCTGATACAAACCACAAGTCCTTTATTTGTCGTCAGAAAAACTTCACGGGGGTCACTTTTCTCCCGCTGCAGCTCCCGAAAAGTAAACCCGGTATCTGATGTGCTGTAACTCTTGTCCGTGCATTCGCTCGAGTGGGAATAGGCCTAAAAATTCTTCAGTGGACTTTTTCCCATTGAGGAACCATGGAAGCCGTGTTCTGCTGGGGCTGGGTGAGGGTGTTTGCCTCCGCAGAGGCTGCTGAGCTGATGAGTCCCTGCTGATGCAGCAAGGGGGACGGTTTCTTCGCACCTCCCAGCACTGAGTAGCTTTCGGAGAGAGGTTTTGCTCTTTGGCCTTTTCTCTTTCACAGGTTTGGAAGATGGGAGCAGCATCTCCTTCCTGGCTGCGCTCCAGGGATGGGGCTTCTCTGGCTGTCTTGAGCATCAGCTGCTCACTGCCAGTTCAGACTTGGTGGAAAAAATTTTTCAACAGCTCCGTCTTCTCCTGGCGTTTGTCCTGACAATGTAATTTTGTCAAAGCCACCCTGATTGCCAGCAGGTTGCTTTGAAGAAAGCTGAGACTGTGAGTTTGGCTTCATTAGGTTGGGGATGGAGTTGATGGGTTTCTGCTCTGGCTTCCTTTTTGTTTCCAGGGGTATTTACAGCCCAAAGGCAGAAAGGAGGCTCCTCTGTCATTCCACTCGCTGGTACCGTGTGTTTTGCTGTGTTTGTCTGACTTGAGCCTTGCAGGGCAGGCAGAGGATCAGAGAAAGCATGGGATGGTCCTCAGGCATGGACCTGCCTCTTGTGGGGGCGAAGAGGAGATCTAAGGGAGAAGAAAATCTGCTGGCTTTGACAGAAGCTAACGCTGCTGTGCCAGAGGGGTCATGAGGATGCTGAAGGAGAAAGAGGGATTTATTCTGCTTTGGGTAGTGTAGCACTTGAAAAAATACATTTCAGAATCCCTCTCCAACCTTTTGACAGGCTAGAAATAAGTTTTCTTTTGCTGGCTGTTTATGGATGGCCCTGGGGATGTTTTTTCTGATCTTGTTCCCACACACCAAGTTTGGCAGCTTGGTGTTTGGCTCTTGCAGGTCTTGGGTGGCAAGAAGGGGAATATCCTTCTGGGGCTGGGCTCTTTCTCTTCCTCCTTCCTGTGGTCTCCCTTTATCCATTCTGCCCAGTCTTGGTCTTTTGGGCAGGGTAAATTTCAAATATTCATATTATTTCCCCCATTGGATCCTCTCGCGGGGGCCCCTCTAGAAATGCATTGCCCAAAACTGGACCCATCTGAGATGGAGGAGGATGGAGAAGTGTGATCTCACCTCCTGCCAGCTTGGTTAGTATGAGGCTGGGATGCTCCACAGCTTTTGGCTGAGGGGAGAGGTTGTGTAGAAGGATTTGGGAGTTGGAAGCAGGGAAGGAAATTTACTTTAATCTGATGGAAGAGCAGGAGAAGGCGGATAACTGTTCTGAGAGGTGGGATTGCTGCATGCCTGCCCAGAGCAGACAGGATGCAACTGGAAGTGCTAATTAAAGCCCAACTCTCAAGGCTAAATAAAGCAGCAGGGCACTCCAGGCAATTTTACTAATGGGTGATTATTTCAGGGCTCTTCAGTTGAGCCATAAAACCTCCTGGCCTAAGGCAGAGAGTTAGACCAAGGAGAGCTGTGTCACCAGGAACGCTTGAATGGGGTGTTTAGGTAAGAAATGGGAGAGCAGGCAGTGACAAGATCCTTCCCTGCTGTGTGGCATCACTGCAGCCAGCACTGGGGCCAAGTAATGCTGTCCCTCATCTGTGGTGGTTTAGGGGTTATGGGGTCTCACCTGCCTCTGCTTGAGGTGTCAGCAGACACCCTTGTGCTTATTCAGGTGGCATGTGCACCCAGAAATGGGGCTGTTGGTGTGGGGTTTGGTGTTTTTGGGGAGTACAAAGCCCTGAGCAACCTGTGGGAGGTGGATGAGTGCAGGCACTGAGCTTCACAGTGGCAGAGTGAGACCAAGCACCAAAACCAGTTTTGTGGTGCTGGATGCACATCCCTGGAGTGTCCCCGTAAATGCCCAGGTTTCTTGGCTGTCCTTTAAGCCTCTCTCAGCTCTTCCAGACTGACATCATTTCAAGACCAGGTTGAACAAGGCTCTGAGCAACCTGATCAGGTTGAAGATGTCTCTGTACTTGGCAGGGGTTTGGACTAGATGACATTAAAGGTCCCTTCCCACCCAAACTGTTCTATGATTCCATGATTTGGTTGCTGAATCCCCCTTTGATCCAAGGTGCAATATCCTTCTGCTTTATCAGTAGTGCTGATATATGAGCAATTCCAGTCCCACAGCAATGCAGTGTGGGGGCACAGCCAACTTGAAGGCTCTGTGGTATGTTTGGGCACTTTTCTGGCTTCAGGAGGTATGTGAGGAGTTTAGCTTGGAGTGTATGTGATCCCAGGGCACTGTGGGTCTTGGGCCATCTGATCAGGACCTGGTGCTAGGCTGTGGTGCTGGCATCTTGCCATGCCTGCCTCGTGCTGAAGAACACTTGGGGAAGGATAAAAAGCAGATTATACACAGCTCCTGATCCCTGTTCTGACATCCCACCTGACTTGCAGAGACACCTTTGCTTGCACAAAAGAATGTCACAACAGATCAGCCACTGGGAAGCATCTGCATGTAGGGGAGGAGGAAAAAGGGTGGAGGCTCTCAGAGTTTCCTGCAGGCTCTGCCTGGAGCTCCCTAGGATGCCATGGCTGATGCATGCCATCAGTCCTGACATCTTACCCCTAAAGAAGCTGGAGGCTGGTGGGCCCTGCTGGGGTGTGGTGGGACATTGTGGGTTTGGGAACCTCGAGTGGGACCTGGTGGGAGCTACATTTGTGTTTATGTGGCATTTTGCTTTAGGTTTGTGTTGTGTTCTGCTTGGCAGCTGAGAACTTGCAGGCACCTTAAAAAATGGGGCCAAAGATGTTCCAGGCTGGGTTCTCTTAAGCAGTCACTTGCAGAGGGGTTAGGAAAAGGGATCCCTGGGGTGGGAATGCAAGGTGTGCTGCGCTGGGGTCTTGGGAAGGGTCTGCAGGAGGAGGGCTGGGTGAGAGCTGCTCCTTCTGCACCACCACCACTTGCAAGAGCTGGTTGCTGGGGCTGTATGACGACCAAAATCTTAGTTTCCAGAAGGTTATTGCCCCACCCCAGCAAAGAGAGCTTTTACAAGATTGTTTTCCTATTGATTTTAAAGATGCCAAAGCTGGATGTTGGACTCATGGGCCTTGGTAATTAAAACCAGCAGTGTCTGTGAACAGGGGGGTGTTTTATGGCAGCCAATTACACTTTCAGCTTCAAGCAGATTTAAGTTTTCCTCCTGCTGCTGCTGTGTGACACTTGGTGTGGCTGCTGCAGCCCAGTGACCAGGAGGGGTTGGTGTAGTAGTGGCAGTCACTTAAATCTGGAGGCAGAGTCTCTAGCTTGGTGTGAGATTTGTTGGCTTTCACTAGTTCTTCCAGCTGTCTGATTGCTCTGTGAATAAACAGAAGTGCTGACCCTGCAAAGTCAGCCCTGTGGGTTGGTGTTGGGAACGTGTCCTGGGGGTTGTGAAGGTGATGTTGCTCATCTCTCTGAGTGCTGAGGAAGGCATGTCCTGAGATGGGCAGTGCTGTGAGGCGGGTGAGGTTGTTGGGGAAAAGAGTGAGCAGATGGCAGAGAGGGACCCCCCCCCCCAGTTTGGGTGAGGGTTGCCTTGCTCTGGGGTGGCCCAGAGCCTCTGCTGTGCTCAGCCTGGGGCTTTGTTGGCAGGAGAGACGCCAACAGGGCTGTCCTGGCCTGTGCCACAGCTGCCAATATCTGCACAAATGAACATCAGGCAGATGCTGGTGTGGTGCCCTCCTCTGGAGATGCCATCCTGGAGCTGCTTGGACCTTCTCCCCCCACATCCCTGGGTGAGCTGCACCAGCCTGGGAATTTTGTGCTTAGCTCAGCAGAATTTACCCTTTGCAAATGGGGAGAACATCATCTTCCTAATCCAGCAGGTAATGAATCTGTTCCTGGAAAAAATCCTTGCATTCCTGCATGGTTATAAACGTGCTTCTGAGTCACAGCTACTCAGTCCCAATTTGAAATTTGGCCAGAGCACCACTGTAGATGATTCTCATTTGATCCTTTTTTTTTTTTTCCCCCAGCATAGCCATATTTCAAAAATAAATTCAAATAAGGTTGCCAAAAGCCACTTTCTAAGATGAGTGCAGTCCATCACAGCTCCTGAGAATATCAGTCATGGAAGAAGAGCTTCTCCCCCCTTTCTAGACCCTGCCTGGGCTGCATTAGAATCACAGAATGGTTTGGTGTTGAAGGTACCTTAAAGATGATTTAGCTCCAAACCCTTGCCATGGGCAGGGACACCTTCCACTAGACCAGGCTGCTCCAAGCTCCATCCAACCTGGCCTTGGATACTTCCAGGGATGGGGCAGCCACAGCTTCTCTGGGCAACCTGTGCCAGGGCCTCCCCACCCTCATAGGGAAGAATTTCTTCCTAATATCTAATCTAACTTTGCCCTCTGTCATTTTGAAGCCATTTCCCCTTTTCCTGTCACTCCAGGCCCTTGTCCATAGTCCCCTCCAGCTCTCTTGGAGCCCCTTTAGGCACTGGAAGGGGCTCTAAGGTCTCACTGGAGCCTTCTCTTCCCCAGGCTGAACACCCCCAACTCCGAATATCTTCAGGGACTTGCCCGATGCTTTCCCCGAGCAGAGGAGTAGCTTTTGGCTTTCTGAGCAACCCGGGGCTTGGCAGAGGATAATGTTATTTCCCAGTTTTTTGGGTGCCTGTACCCAGGAATGCACAAGTGGGAGACTTCGGGGTGCCTGGGCTGAGCCAGAGGCTGCTCCAGGGGGCTGTGCGGTAACTGCGTGGGGGGTTTGCTTCTGCTTCTGAGCATCCTTCGGGAAGGGGGTCATGCGGGGGGAGCCCAGACGAAGCCCTGGCTGCTGTCTGAGGCTGGGGGATGCAGGGAGGGGACAGCTGCCACTAGATGGCAATGCCGGAGCGGCGGCAGCGGCCCCGCCACGGGCGGGGGGGTTGATGGGGGGTCTCGGGCTCACCCGGGAAGGGGCAGCCCCGTGTCTCTGGTGATGCTCTGCCCTGCAGGGGTGGTGGCATGGCTGGGAGTGGTGGGGGAAAAGCAAGGAGAAGGCTTGGATGGCGATATCAACGTGAGAATCATAGAACCATGGAATCATTTAGGTTGGAAAAAACCTCTAAGCTCATTAAGTCCAACTGTTAACCCAGCACTGACAAGCCCACCACTCAGCCATGTCCCCAGGTGCCGTATCTATATGTCTTACAAATCCCTCCATGGATGGTGACTCCACCACTTCCCTGGGCAGCTTGTTCCAGGGCTTGACAACCCTTTTGGTGAAGATATTTTTTCTCCAATATCCCATCTGAACCTGCCCTGGTGCAACTTGAAGCCATTTCCTCTTGTCCTGCCCGCTTGTTGCCTGAGAGAAGAGACCAACCCCCACCTGGCTAGCTGTAGAGAGCGGGAAGGTCCCTCCTGAGCCTCCTTTTCTCCAGCCTGAACACCCCCAGCCCCCTCATCAGCCTTGTGCTCCAGACCGGAGGAGTGTTAGCCTGTCTCCGCAAAACCAAGCGCATCTCAAGCGCCTTCCTGTCCTGGCACCGCCTGTTCCCCTCTCTTCTTGGATTTCCTTCATTCACAAAAACCCAAACAGCCCCCTATATCTGGCTCTGGATCCCTGTGCCGTGTTGAATCATGCGGGCATCAGCCACCCTTCTTCCTGACTCACGGATCGGATCCCAGTGTGCTGGGTGAGGGTCAAGATGAGAACAGCAATAAACATCCTGGGAAACCGAGCTTGCATCTCTTGGCATAGCTGGAGACTTTTTTTTTTTTCCTTTTGGCTTTCAATCTTCTCTTAAGGAGCTGCTTTCTCATAAATATCCCATCCTTTAGCACTGTCTGAGCAGGAGAGAGGCTCCCATCAGGGCCGTCCTGTGCTCTGCTCTGCAGCAGCAAATGCAGAGGTAAGGGTGAACCCCAGGTTGAGGGAATAGCCCACTGCCCCAGCAGAAGTGTCCAGGTAAGGTGTGTATTCCTGCTTTGAGGGGCCAGGAGGAGGGAGGCTGCCTTCCTCCCCCTCAGCCCCTTGCTCTGAGCCAGGCAGGGGATGCAGAGGCAGTGCTGGGTCCATTCTCCTCAACCTCTGGGTACCACACACAGCCTGAGCATTTAGGCTGGGTGGGGTCTTGCAGTGCAGGTTTAGAGGGTTGGAGAAGCCTTGGGGGGGCCGGGAAGAGCCAAAGCAGGAGCTCTGCAAGGCTGAGGATCTGCTCCTGGCTATCGGCCCAGGCTCAGGTTTAATTAACAGTGACTTACAGGGTTGAAAGGTGCGAAGAGTGGCATCGCTCCTGATGCTGCGTTGGTGGTGGGGAGGAGGAGGAAAAGGGGATGAGCCACAAATTATAATTGATTTGTTTAGGGCAGTATCTTGACTGAACTGAAGGGACTGTAATTAGCTGGTAACTGGTGTGGCCACCTCACTGCCTGCTGTTAGTGGAAGGGAAGCCCAGGGTCACTCTGGCTGGCTGGTGGCCTGGGAAGTGTTTTGGGAGGAATCTGCCCACCCCTGCTCTACTCTGTGCTGCAGCGTAGTGGTGATGTAGCTGGGGACTTGCTGAAACCCCCCAAAATGACACCCATTTTGGTTATAAGGCTAATTGGAGGCACAGAGTCAATAGGGATGCAGCAGATAGGCATTGTGGTGAGCTGGTGGGGTCTTGGTGCGTGTCTGGGGCAATGATCCCACAGTCTGTTTTGCAAACATTCCTCTGTTATCTTGCTGAGGAGGACCTGATCCTTCCCCTTCCTCACCCTGTCAGCCCAAGGCCTCCTGGCAATGCACCCATGAGAGCCTGGGACAAAAAGCACACCCTGTGGCCCTTTGGTCACAGTAGTGCCTGCAGGGTGGAGAAGTGCCTGGTGAAGTGCTGCCAGGCTGCACCGAGGGAGAAGCCCTTGCCCAAATGAGTTAACAATTTATGTTATTAAGGGCTTGATTTTTTTTTTTTTTTTAAATTTAAATGCCTCAGGTGTTCCTGGCTGCCCCACAGCAGGTGTGAGGGATAGGGCAGCAGCCACTGTGTTTGCAGAGCACTTTGGTGGTGGTGGTGTGGACAGGGGAAGAGCATTGTGGGGACACAGGGTGTCTTGTGACACCAGCTGGAGCTCTGGGTGCTCTGCTTGAGGCAAAGGCAGGCAGCAAGTGTCGAAGGCCCTGGGGAGCTCTTTGACCTCGGGGTTCAGTGGGAGGGGTGGGGGATCCTGTGTGTGAACAGCTCCCAGGGTGTGCTGAGCAACGAGGCTGTGCCCTGCCTGGTGGGTACAGAGGACTTGGGGATGTCCCTGCGGATCTGTGGGTGTACCCCGTGGGTGCCAGGAGGGCAGGGGAGGGTTCCCCAAAGGTGAGTGGGCAAGGTAGTCCCTGCACCAGGGCACAGCCCAGCCCAGGGGACCCTGGGCACCCCTGGGTGACCTTGGCACATGCAGCACCAGCAGCGTCCACAGTCCTCTGCCCATAATGGGTTGGCTGGGTGGGGAGCAGGGTCAGAGCCCCCCCCTCCCCGTGGCAGCTGCTGCAGGGACAGATCCAGCCCGGGCTGTTTACACCTCTCCGATGAGCTGCTGCTGCTTCTGGCCAACATCATGTGTCAAACAGAAAATACCGAGGTGGGGGGGAGGGATGTAAAGAAGGCTGATCTGTATGCTAGTGAGCAGGAGGGCTCTCCCCGGGCACCCGCTGGCGACGGGGCGGCTCCGGCGGGGAGCCGGGAGCCTCGAAGTGTCCCAGGGATCGGGGCGGGGGGGTGGGACGGGACACGACAGTGCATGTGGCCGGAGAGATTCTCGGTGCGGGCTGAGATGCGGTGGGGAGGCTGCAGGCAGGGGAGCCTCCTTTGCCCCCCAGTTTAGCCACTCACCTAGGAGCACCCGTGTGCTGGAAAGCCCACTGCAGCCGGGGCGGGAGGGGTGCTTCTGGCAGGGTGAGGGCTCCCCCATTGCCTTTGTTCCCTTCAGACCCACCCCTCGACTCTGATTTTCCTTTGCGGCAGCTCCCGTGCTTGCCAAAAGAACGCACTGGATGGAGCGAGGGAGCGAGCCGGGCGTGTTGTGCGTGTGTGTGCGCTTGTGTGCGCCTGTGTTGCCACTGACTTCATTAAAGCGAGCTGTCCCCGAGCTGCAGAGGCGCGGCAGCCTTTAATTTCGTAGCCCGGCTCCTGCGGGAAGCCGACGCCGCCTTACGCGCTCCTGCCCTGGCAGCGAAGGGCTGAGCATCCCTGGTGCCTGCCTGGGGGCTCTGCCCTCCATCCCTGCCCGCCGCCCTGGGGAGCCAGCAGATGGGTGGTCGGGCTCCCACAGGATGCTGAAGATGGAGTCGGGAGGAAGGAGTTGGACACTTGGCTCCAACTGAGCCGGACCACGCTGCAACCTGTTCCCCCGGCCTCGGCTGCTGCGCTGGGTGCTGTACCGAATTGTCTTCCTTTGCGATCGGGTGGATAGAAGGACTTGGATCTCAGCCCTTTCCTTGCCTGATCTCTGCTTGCCTTGAAGCGGGGGGGGGGTTAAAAGGGGCTGGTTTGGGCTTGCAGGCAGAGCGGTGGGAAGGATGTGGCTGGGTTTAACCCCTTGCTTCGTGGTGAAAGGTGCTTAGGGACTGAGCCGCTGCGGCCTCTGGCGAGCAGGAAGGAGGGCTCGCTGCCCTCCCTGCTGCCCGAGTGGCCGTTCCGGGGGGGGCTGGAAGCAGCGGGGTGCCCCTCATGCCGTGCCGGAGGCACTGAGCCGGTGCCGTGCCTTGCCGCTTCTCCTCCACGCGAGTCCCTGCTCTCCTGGAGGGATGGAGGAGAGACGGAGCTGAGCATCACCCGGAGAGGAGGAGGGGGCTGTGGTTGGGACTGCGCCCCGCAACCCCCTCCCTCTTCTCTCCCACCCCCCCGCCGCCTCGGTGCTGCTGCTTTGGCTCACCTGTGTGTTTTCTTCCAGGATGGCTCGCTTTGGGGAGGCAGTGGCTGGCAGGCTGGGCTCTGGAGATGGGGGCTCCGACCAGAACCGGAGCCGGCAAGGAGCTCCTGCCCCTGCAGGAGGGAGCCCGGGAGCCTTCAAGCAAACCAAAGCGCAGAGAGCCCGGACTATGGCTCTGTACAACCCCATCCCCGTCCGGCAGAACTGCTTCACCGTCAACAGATCGCTCTTCCTCTTTGGGGAAGAGAACATAGTCAGGAAATATGCCAAGAAGCTCATTGACTGGCCATATCCTTTCTGCTCCCCCTGCGAGCCCCCCCTTGCTCCCTGGATTTGCCTCGGTGGCCGCCCAGGACACGTGCGTGTGGCACTAACGGCAGGTAAGGCGTACGGAGAGGGGTGCCCCGTCCCCCGGGGATGCTCTCCTCGCCCTGTTGCTGCTTCCCCTCCTGTCCTCTGCTCTGTGCCTGACGGGAGCTGAGCTCTTTCTCCCTGCAGGGAGTCCCCCAGCCCTTCTTCAGGCTTGGATTTGTTAGCCCTCCATGCTGGTGAGCAGGGGTGCTCTGATCCCAGTTTAACCCTGTGTGCTTTGGGACGCTCTGTGCGTGTGCCTGGGGAGGGGGTGGTGGTGGTGGTGTCGTGGCCTTTCCTGTGTGCCTTGATGCCTTGCTGGAGTTTTGTCACTCCACCCCACGTGGAGCCACCCATCCCGTTGGGGACAGCTCCCTGGGAGCCCATGAATCTCCAGTTGCTGCTGGGTGGCGGCCCTGTCGCTCCTGTGTGTGCTCTCTTTGCTGCAGATCACTCCTGGCAGGGGCACAGCCATCCTCGCCCTGCAGCCCCCGGCCCCCCACGGCAGCTCTGGGAACTGGCTGCCCCCTCCCTGCGGCAGAGGGAAGGATGCTGAAAACCTCTGTCTGTGCCCCGTGGCCCTTTTGGAGAAGCTGGCACGGGGATCTGTGATTTTATCCCCCCCCCCTCGTAGGGCTGGGTGGTGGGTGCAGATATCCCCCCTGCTCCCCCGGCTCCTCCATCCTTTCATACATCCCCACGCACTTTTCTCTCCTCCCACCCTCCCTGTGGGTGCCCCCGGGCGCCTTGGCCGGTGCCCAGCACCGCAGCACTCATCCCCTCATCAGCCTGGGCTCAGTGCCCTGCTGCCCCCTGAGACCCCTCCTGGGATTTGTCCCCATGGAGGACCTGAGCCTGAAAACTTCAGCGTGGCCAAGCTTTGGCTGTAGGACCCTCCCTGTGCCATGTTCTGCAGCAGTCATTCCATGCAGCTCTCGCCTCTCCCGCTTTCTCTCCCCGCAACTTGTTGGTTGAGTTACCGGCTCCTCCAGCGGGCATGGGAGGGCTTTCCCTGGTGCCAGGCAGCAGTGCTTTGGTTTGGTGCAACAGGTACCTCGGGGAAAGGCCTCTGGTAAGGCACAGGGATGCAGGACAGGTCACCCACCCTGCTGAGCCTCGCTTGGGAAATGTCCCTTTGCAGCTCCGACATGTCAGGTCAAACCTCTGCAAAGCAGGAACTCGTCCTGGTTGGGGAACTGCAATGTGTCCAGGCTTGAGGGCGTGACCTGGGCGTGCAGGGCCAGCTTAGAGGGGCCCTGAATTCCCTGTAGCATCCCTAAATCTGCCCCTCCTGCAGCGGTGGCTGCAGGAGCGTTGGTGCGGCGGCGAGGACGGGGACGTGGCGGCTCAGCGCGGAGCCCTGCAGGGCAGCGGCCCGGCTGGCTGCCTGCTTTTCCAGAATGTGCCAAATTATTCATGTGCTTTTTCAGCGGGGTGTGGGAGGGCCCTCGCCCCTTCGGCTCTCCTTTAAAGCGAGAAGGAGCTGGGGTGCTGCTGCTGGCCTGGCACTCCCAGTGTGGGCTGGGGTCCCGTGCCGGTGTGATGTCTCATCTCCAGGCAGCCGCTGTCTCCTAGAGACTGGAGCTCCACGACCACGCGACAAAAACTCCCCGGCATTATTCTCTCCTGGAATTTGCAATGCATGAGGGAGATGGGCTCATTTTATATTTTTTTTTTCCAGAAGTAAGTGACATATTCCCATGTGAGTGCTGGGAATGGGCGTGCTCCAGGTGCGAGAGCTGAGCATTCCTGCCAGTCCTCCTCCTGGCTGCCATCTCTTTCCTAGAAACTCATCCACCCTGGAGTTCTTCTGTACCACTGGAGTTTTGAGGGCTTGAGAATGGGCAAGGCCTCTTAGTGATGAGTTTTGGTTAGCTTGGCCTGGCAAGTTGTTCCTGTCTTTGTAGCTGTAGCCTGGCACAGGCAGCCGATGCCTTTTGGTAGGGCCAGGAAAACCTCAGCTGCCTGGCCTGCAGCCCATGGCATTGCTCCTGGATGAGGGTAGTCTGGGGAGGTGAGCGTTGGATCTTGGCCATGGTCAGTGAGAGCTGCAGGCTTTGGGAGGGTGATGGGCCAGTCCCTGTGCCGTGGGTTGGAGTGGGCACAGCACCGAGGACAACCAAGGGGGCTGGAGTGGAGCGCAGGGAGGAGTGAAGGCTCTTCTTCATCCAGCTCCAGTTGACTAGGTAATAGGGCTAAAAATATCTGGTGATTCAGGCCTGGATATCTGCTGGGTAACTGTGTAATTATAACCAGCAGCCTCTGCAGTTTGGCTTCCCAGTGTAAATAGGGATGATGCATGGAGGGGAAGGAGGAGAAACAGGAGCAACAGGGATTGGGATGCAGCTCCATGGGGAGGCAGGTCTTTCCTGACTTCCTTGCTTGGAAGCCCAGTGCATTACCTCCACTGGAGCTGCTCTTTTAGCCCATCCTTCCCAGAATGTGAGGCAGCTGCTGTTTTGGCTGTAGGAACATCTCCTCCTCTTCTCCTTGAGAAACACAGCCTCGTCCTGCCTGCTCTCCTCCTGCTGATGGCCAGGCCTTTCGCCCTGATTTCATTTGTTTGGCTGCCTGGAAAGCTGCAATTCAGTTAGCACACGAGATGGGCTGCAGCTCATCCATATCTGCTCCGTTCCTCATCTACCTAATCACATTTGACCTGGATAAGATCCCTCTCCCGCCTCAGAAAGGCCAGATGACATTGTGTGGCTCTGGCTGCGTCCCCAAGGACAGCATCTTTCTGCAGGCACACCCTGGCCACTCCACCTGTCCCTGAGTTCGGCAGGGAAGAGGGATGTCCATCAGGATCTAGTTCCCTGTGGTGAGAGGTTTCTCCTATCTCGGCCCCTTGGAGGACCAAATCTGATGTTGGGCTGGCCAAGAGCAGCCCGAGTGCCTGCAGGGCCCCAGGGTGCATTCCCAATCCAACAGTCATGGGGATTTTGTTCCGTGGGAAGCACGCCCGTGTGTGCCTGAATTGTTTTGCTCGTGATGAGTCTCGCTTAGACCTGACACTGTGTGGGCAGTGCCCCTCAGGGACCCTGGCAGTGTCACCTGGCCAAGCATCTTCTGTACCTTTGCTTTTCCCCAGCCAAGATTCCAGCAGGTCTTGCTTTCCCTGGGGAAGAGCTGCGCCATGTCGTGCCATCCTTGGGCAGCTCCACTCCTTTGCGCTCCCCAAGAACGTATTTTTTATTATTTTTTTTTTTTTCCCCTCCCAGGCTGTTTTCTGTGTCCTTCATTCATCAGATTTTAGATTTTTTTTTTCTTTTGGGAGGGGCGAGTAGGTGTAATGGCAGGTCCATCTTTTTGACAGCCGGGGAGAGCGAGGCTGCCTGTCAGATGGTGAATTTAAACAGAGGCAGCTGTTGTCATGGTGACGCCGAGTTGCATCCTGTTGCTGTGGCAACCAAAGTTAAAAAACTGATGTTAAGGCAGGAAAATCACATGATGTGGTTCTTTTTTGTTTAAAAAAAAAAAAAAAGAAAAGGAGGAGGAGAGGAGAGAGATTTGATTTCCAGGGTGAGGTGGGGGAGAAGGAGACGCTTCTCCATGGAGCTGTTTGCACGTGTCAGGCAGACCCCGCATCCCACATCCTGAATCCTTACAGGAGCAGTAGCAGTGTGGGCAGCTCTGCCCCGTTGGACTCCTGGCTGTCACTGCCTTCTGTTTAACCCCTGATGGAAACCAAACCAGCACATTTTGGAGTCATAAACAGCAATGTCTGTGACTGCAGAGAGTGAGCATGTCTGTGCAGTGGGATTTAGGCAGGCTGGGTGCTCCCTGCTAGCTGTGCAGGGACACAAGCACAACCTCAAGCCTATGCTCGCTCTCCTGACCCTGTGTGTAACAGGCCCATAGGAGCTGGCTCGTGTTTAAAGGGTAGTGGGAGGATTTGGGGTCTGGTTTCTGTCAACCCCGAGCACAGCACAGATGGGCTGGGAGTTATGGGTGGTGGGATGCAGGGATAGGGACAGCCATGAGGGGTCACAGCTCTACGGCTGCTTGAAGGCACTGGATAGTCTTGTAGGTGGGGGAAGATCCCTTTTGTCCTCAGGGACAAGCCAGGGAAGTGTTGTGGGGCTGGGGAATCCCAGAGTTGAATTAGGACTACTCAGAGGCTTTGCTCTACTTGGCACTTCTGTTTTTTCCTGGAAACAAAAAACCTCTCTTTCCCAGAGAGGTTGTGGACTCCCCATCCCTGGAAGTGTTCAAGACCAGGTTGGATGGGGCTCTGAGCAACTTGGTCTAGTAGATGTCCCTGCCCACGACAGGGGATTTGAATGAGATGATCTTTAATGTCCCTTCCAATCCAAACCGTTCTGTGATTCTGTGAAAACAGCCTTGGAGAGGAGGTGCTCTCTTTCCTGCTGGGGTGTGGAGCTGAGAGGAGGGGCATTGGGGTCCTAGGGAGGGGGGTGTTGAAGAGATGGGTTTTTCTTCCTGTCTCGCCATGTCTGTGTGGGACAGGCAGCAGTGCTGGGGTTGGGACCAGGAAGATGAAGTTCACGTGTGTAGAAACTGAAGCTCATTCTCACTGACATCTGGGAAGCAGGGAAAGCCCCTCAGAGCAGCAGGTCCTTGGGAAAGCCTGGGGAGAGGTGGGGAAATGGAGACATGAGTTTCTACGAGGTGTTGGAATTGAGCTGGATGATGCAGATTAAGGGGTTAAATTGCTCCTGCTCTTCTTGCTGGCACTTGGAAGTAGGATTCCCCAAGGCTCCCGTGACCTCACTCCTCTGGATCTTCTGCTGCTTCCCCACTTGCCTGCCCAGGAGTGGGAGAAGGCACTGAGAAATGGAGGGATGGAGTGGAGCTCTCCATAGCTCCCATCCCTTGCCCGCATCCGGGGAGGGATTTGTCTCGTACCCAGCCTCTTGTGGAGATTGCATCAATGTACCATCAGCTCCATAAATCTATCTTTGGGGATGGGAGCTGGGAACACTCCCTGCCTTAGCAATACAGATGTCCTGGGCAGGCCGGTTTGGGGGAGGCAGTTCCTCTGGGGAGGAAGGTGAAGAGGAAGGTCGTAGCTGGAGGAAAGGATCTGCTGGTGGCCGAACATCTCCCTGACAGACCCACCAGGGTGCTCCAACTCCAGTCTTGGTGTTAGTGCCTGCTTCAGGTGGTCTGGGTCATGGCTTGGGGAGATGCCTATATGGCCTGGGGTCACTGTTCCCACCTCAAAGGCTTTGGATGGGAAGCATGGAGCTGCAGGTGTGGCGTGCACAGGGATCGGCCGAGTTGCTAAGGAAACAAGTCAACGGTTCAGGGGAGAGAGCATTGGGTAAAGGAGATAAATCAATAAGAAAACCTATTTTTATCGGCTCCGTAATGATCTTCCAGGAGAAACCAGACGAAGGAGGAGTAGGAGAAGGCTGGAGAGAGATGGGCTTTTGTTACCAGGCTTGGAGGGAGGCTAGGGCTACTCTGCATTTTGGATGGCTGGAAGGTTGTGTAATTAGACATCTAATGTGAGAGAAAACAAAGCAGTGACGGAGCATTGTCTGGTGGGCTCCAGCCCTGAGCTGGGAGGATGCTTGTTTGACAGACATGAAGTGTGGGGATAAAATATCCCTTGGTTCAGCCAGATGTTCCTGCTGTCCCTTGGGAGGTTTTTCTTACCCTTGGCCTCTCAAAACCTGGTACAGCTGGAGCTATGGGAGCTGATTTCCACAGGGTTGATGTCTTGCAGCTCTCACACAGCTCTGGATGTGATAACCCAGGCTCAGCTCCTTGGAAAAGTGGGCCATGGGGGTTTGGAGAGTCACTTTTGGCAGTGACCTCATGCTTAGGTCAGTGCTTAGGGAAGCAATTGCCCTTTCAGACTCGGCCAGGTTGGATGGGGCTCTGAGCAATGTGGTCTAGTGAGAGGTGTCCCTGCCCACAGCAGGGGGATTGGAATGAGATGGTCTTTAAGATTCTTCCAATCCCAAACATTCCTTGATTCTGTGATATCTCCTCACCCACATGCCATGCACTTGCTGGAGGGTGGAGCAGGGATGTGATTCTGTGCTGGGGTAGGTGTGCACTGTCTCTGTGCGCTTGAACCAGATGTTGGGGCCCTCAAGGAAACATAGGGGCGAGCTGAGCCACTAGAGGTGGTCCTGAGCCCCCCAGGCACTGCTGCTTTTGGAGAAGTTGGGTTTTCCCACCTGGGTGTTTCCCCCATGGGAGCAGTGGCTGTGGTGGGGAGGAGTGCAGGATGCTTGGCGGGTTTAGCCGTGCCGGGGCGGACAGACGGACTCGCCGAGCGGTTCCCACACTTCTCATCTAGGCAAATGTGCCTGGTGCCTGGGGAGCTGGCTGCGCCGCCCCACTAACGCGCTGTTTTCCTTTTAAGCCGGTGCTAATTGCTCGCAGACTTTCAGGAAAATGATACAAAAAGATCCCAAACAGGCTGGTGGCTCGGGGCCAAGCGCCGCGGTCTGCCCGTCGGCTGGAGCGTGTGGCCGGGGTGGGAGGCAGGGAGGGGACGTGGCTTTCGCAGGAACCATGCTGTGAACTCCCCACTTGTGTTAATCCTCAGAGGAAAACTTTTGGGGTTTGGCCTCCCCCTCTCCAGGCACAGGGAGCTGCTCATGCTTCGTGCCTGGCTGGCAGCGTGGTGCGAGCCGGCAGCAGTGAGCTCTGCAGCATCTCTCTTTGGGTTTGCCTCTAACTTAGCGACCATTAATTTCACTGAGTGGCCTTTTAAATGCCTTGGCTGAATCTTTCCTGGCTCTTCTTCCTGCTGGGCTAAATACCTCCCAGTTCCTGCCGGCTCTCCTTGGCTGTGCTTCCTGGTCAGCTCTCTGGGGACCTGCTGATGCCCATCCCTGCTCCCACCCTGCTAGCTGCTGCAGTGTCACTCCTGCCAGGGTCACTTCATGGTTCCCTGTTTTCCGTGCTTGTGGCCAGCACTGGGGTATCTTCTCTTGTCCATGGGCTCAGGGCCACTGGTTTAAAGCATTACACTGTAGTTAGTGGCCAAAAGGCAATGTTGCAAAAGACAAAATCACCCCTTTTCCCGGGGTTGATGTCACGGGCATTGGGCACCGCCTGGTCTGAGAGCTGTGAACCTGAAGGTACTGGGTCTGGAGAAGCCTGGTGTGGTGGGGAAAGGCTCAGCCAGGGGGCTGTTCTCTGTGCTGGCTTGGGATGGTGGGAGTGTGGATGATTTCTTTACAGGCAAATCCATCCCTGGTGGGATCACATCCTCTTTCCACAGAGACAAGCTCTGGGAAGGTGGCAGTCCCCTCCCGGGGTGGCTGCTGATGCCAGTGGTGACAGTAATTGAGCTGTGGGTTTTTGGCATGGAGGGAGTGGAGCAGGGGTGTGCTGCCTGCTGATGAATCGCTCCACGTTTTGTTATTGAGGACAACAGGGTTTTTATTGCGAAGATGTGGGAAAGATGGATGGGAAGTTGGAAAGATATGGCCGTCCTGTCACTTGGAAGTGCTTTGTTTTCAGGGCTCGGCACTGGGCCAGGCAGGAGGAGGGAGCTCCCTGTCCCTGCCTTGAGCCCATGAATCAAAAAAAGGCAGGAGGGAGCTGAGTTTGGGGTGCTTTCCTGGGTGTCATCGTGCCCTTTCCTTCCCCTCCCACTCAGGTCCTCAGAAGCCAGCACCTGCTGCCTCTTGTCCAGGCTCAGGGTTGCTCCTGGAGAAGGGTGTGTAATACCTAGACATGTCTGTAGGATTTAGGAAGCTTTTAAGTGTCCAACCAGGCCCTGTTGACAAGGTGCTGCTACCCCTTGGAGTCTTGCTGAGCTGTGGCTGAGCTGGGATGTTTCCACAGGGAGTTTCCACCTTGCCTGAACTGAAGCTCAGCCTCAGCTGCCATCAGTGTCTTGAGCTGTGAAAGCTCAGCCACGTGCTCTGCAGCTCCCAGTGCCCCCTGGGCTCATCCTGCTGCCCAAGGGTGCTTGGCAAGGGCATGTCCACCTTGCCAGCACAGGGAGGATGGATCCAGGTCAGATTCCCAGGACCTGCAAGGGTTGCCTCATCCTACCCAGGCAGTGCAGGTGGTCCCTCTCATGGGGATGCTTTAGGACCAGGGCTGCTGATAGCCTGTGACACCTTCCCTCTCCAAGCCCTGACCCCCATCTCCTGTTGCTTTGTAATGAAAAGAGAAGGAAAGCAGCCCTGGCCAGCAATGTATCATACCAGGGAGAGCCTCCCTAACACTGCCAGGGACCATAGAAACCCTCTTCCAGACAAAGCCCACCTGATCAGAGCCTGGCTGTCCCTCTTCAGACTTGTGCCCATCTTCTGGGCTACCATTACAAGCACCATCTCTCTCCCAGGGGAGTTCCCAGCCCAGCAAAGGCTGTTGGTTAATGACACATGAGCTCAGGAGGGAGGTGATGAGGCGAGGAAGGTCTTGGGGGCTCTCAGTTCTCTTGTCACCCCTCCCATTTCCAAACAACACCAAGGTGGGCTTCAACCACCTGCCTGGGAGCAGCAGGAGGTGAAAGCCAGGCTGTGTGTGTGTGCATGTTCCGCTGGGGAGAGTGGTGGTGGTGTCTAAGGAGCAGGTGAAATGCAGGGAGGGCTGGTGGGTTGGGAATGTCATCCACCTCTTCTCTGCTCCTTAACTCCCCTCCACTCCCTTTGAGTACATGATCCTGGCGACCATCATTGCCAACTGCATCGTGCTGGCCCTCGAGCAGCACCTCCCTGAGGATGACAAGACACCCATGTCACGGAGATTAGTAAGTACCCTGTGTCCATCCCTGCATTGGGTGGGCTGGTGGGTGAGCAGAGGCATCAGCTAAGGGGAGATATTCAGCCCTGCCAGGCTTTTGGTTTCAGGGTGGTAGGGCAGGAGGTTTCCTCTGAGACCAGATCCTCTGGCCTTTCTGGGGCTGCTGCAACGTATTCCTCCTCTATGGAGAGGGTTCAGGAAGGCTTAAGCCCTTCAAAAATGGGGTGGGGAAGGACTGGGCAACCGTGGGTGGCTTATAGCCACCATCTTTTTTTCTCCAAGGTTGATGTGGCTGAGGAAGGGCTGGAAAAGCTCCCAGAGGAGAGGATGGGGCTGGGGAAAGTGGGATGGGGCATGAGTTGGGCCAATGTGAAACACCTGGTGCTGTGTTTGCTCAGTTCCCCCCTCTCACTGCATCACTGACTTCCCTCCGGCAGGAGAAGACGGAGCCTTACTTCATTGGGATATTCTGCTTTGAGGCTGGGATTAAGATCGTGGCTCTGGGGTTCGTTTTCCACAAGGGCTCGTACCTGCGCAACGGCTGGAACGTCATGGACTTCATCGTGGTCCTCAGCGGGTGAGTGGGGTGGGGCTGGGGGGTTGGTTGGGCAGCCGGGCATGGGGGCTCGTCCTGGTGGGGACATGAGCTGCAGGATGTGGGGCAAGGCCCTGGTTTGCTGTTGTTTGTGGTGGTTCTTCATCCCAGCTTGGAGGAAGGGGAGGACAATTCCTTGTGCTGGAGGCTCCTGTGTTGGATTTGCTGTGTGGGTAGCTAAGGGTGGGACAAGGGTCCCCATCAGGCTAGGATGGCTGGCTCTGAGGGCACCATGTCTCGCTTTCCTCAATTGGTGTCCTGATGTCTGTGACTCATCTGGGCACGGGGTGAGGTGAAGATGAGGAGAATGGCATGATAAGCAACTGGATGTGTTCTGGGAGAGGTTTTGTTCAGACACTGCGTGGGAAGGAGGAAAATCTCTTGTCCTTTTGCCTTTTGAAGCACTTTCTAGGGTTGGCCTGGTGCTGGGGGCTTGGGAATGAGGTCTGGGTGGGGTCACGTTCCCAGGTGATGCCTGCTCAGCATGCCAGCATGCAGCAGTGATGCTGGGGGTGGCAGCACACAGAGCTTCACGGGTGCTGCTCGTGTGTCACTGGTGGTGTCACCTGCCAGGGACATGGCCCAGATTTGAGTCCTGCTTGCAGTGTGATGGGCTGTGCTGGTGACAGGAATAAGCAGGGGCATTTGGGCTTGTGTTAGCTGACAGTGGCAATGGCTTGAGCAAAAGCCTCCCGAGGTGACTCCCCTCGCTGTGTGCAGGGCAGGTGGGTACCTGCAGCCACCAAGGGGCTCCAGGAAAGCGGTGCTGGGGTTGTGCCTATTTCTTTTTGCGTGCTGATGGAAACGTCACGTTCAGAGGAGCTGGTTTGATGTGTACAAACGGATGGTTTGTGTGGGTCTCCGAGCACTTCGTGGGCTTTGTTGGGTGCAGAGCCAGTGGCAGAGTTGTGGGGGAAACTGAGGCACAGGAGCCAGGTGAGATGCTTGGAGTCTCTACAGAGCTGTTTGCTGCACAGTCCTGTCTCGTGGCTTGCAAGGTGGTGGCACCACATGGGATGTGACTCCCTTTTGGGTGTTCAGAGGAGGAAATTTGGATGCTGAGCCTGGTGCTGCCAGGGGTGTGGTGATGGGTGCTGCTTGTCCATGGTGGAGAGGTGCAGGTTGAGACTGCTTGAGAAGAGTCTTGAGGAGAACGTGGTCTGGGACATTTTGACTCCCTTTGTCCAGCTGGGACCTGGATGGCCTCGCTGGGGTGTGGGACCACGTCTGCCTGAGAAGGCAGGGTGTGCTGGTGGTGGGGTGATGCCTCTGGTGGGGGCAGCAAACCGGCTACCTGCGGGTGGTGCAGTCGCACAGGAAGCTGCTGCTCTCCTGCCCCTGCCGAGTGACTCCTGGGAAGGACTCTGTGGCTCCTGGGCTGGGAAAAGTTGCTCAAATCGCTGGTCACGCCTCTGGGGACAGCACGGGACACGTGTCGCCCCTGGTAGCAACAAGAGGGGCTCTCAGCCTCACCGTGCAGCTGCGGTGCAGGGCTGAGCGCGCAGGAAGCGGGCGGGTGGATGGGAAATGCCCTTTGGCCGTCTCCCGGCCCGGGCATCCTTTGGGGCGTGGGCCAAGGGGAAGCACTGGGCTGGGAGGGGGGAGTTTGCTGTGGACCCGTCCCCGCCCTCCCCGCGGCTCGGGGTGAGCTGACTGTAACCGAGCCGGTGCTGAGTCAGCGCTCGGCAATTACTCGCAAAAGCCTCGCCAGCTCCTTTCAGTGCCGCGCCGGGCCGGGCCCCGTGCCAGGGAATCAATTGTCCATGAAGGGCTGTGAGCTCCGTGTCGGCCGCCTTGACAGGAGGTACCTGGGTCCTCCTGGCACTGCTGGTTTTGGGGCAGAGCCCTCCAGCATCTGCTTCACCACCATCACCTGCCTTGCGTCCTGATGTTTCCTCCAGCGGAGTGGAAACCCTTCCCAAGAAACCCCTGGTTATCTGCTGGCTTCATTCCATCAATGCTGGTGCCTGCTGGCATGGCCTCACTGACCTTTCAGGGCAAAATCTGTGCTTGTGATGGGTGGAGGAGGCAACACACAGATTTTCATCCTGGACTGGTTTTGGGGAGGATGGGGTCACTGGGATCAGCTGGACCAGGTCGTTGGGCTCCTCTGTGCTGTTCAGCTCTTGCTTTTGCTGTGTGGTGCCGACAAAGCTGCTGTTCCTTGGTGCCATGGCTGCGCCTCCCTTGCAAGAAACTCTTGCCTGTTTGATCTGCTGAATTATTGGCAAATTTCTGCAGCAAATAATCCTTGGCTGGCAAATGACTTGCAAACAGCTTGTGGGAGAAGATTTGCACTTGGCGGTTCGTTCTGTGTCGGTTGCGTAAGGCGGGTGGTGAAGCCTGCACGGGGGATGTGTGCGGGCCACCAGCGGGTTCGGGATCGTCTCTGCGGACTAAAACTTTCCACTTGATGAATATGCGAGTGTCTGGACAGAGATTTGTGGGAAGTACTTCTTGGGGATGTTCTTGTCGCTTACCAAGAGGCAGTGGTGTGGTGGAGGGGATGTTGTGAGCATCAGAGGTGTAGGGTTGCCCGCTTGCCTCGGGATGTGCTGACCCGTTTGGGAGGCTGATGGACCAGAGAGGATATCTGTGTGAGCAGAAACCACTCCAGGATCCATACCAGAGGGACCCAGCATCATGCTCTCTGGCCCTTGTCCCTCCAAGTGTGATGCAGGATATTACTCTTCCTTTTTGGACTTATTTTTTGCCATATATCTAATGGGAGAGGTCCTTAGTGTAGGTGGCATCATGATCCCAGACACCACATTAGGATTTCCATGAGAAGTGGGATTTTCTGCATGCTCTCCCTGGTGTAAATTAGCCTAATGAGGGGCTTCTCCTGCGAACAGCCTCCTGGGACCCTCTGTAGGAATGGATGGCACTGACTAGGGTTCAACCTGTGTTTGCTTCTTGTGTCAATAAATCCAGTTTTTTTCATCTCAGTGGAAATCAACGCCCACCTAAAGCTCCCTGATGCTAAAGCTTCCACCGGGGAACTAATAGTCACATTTGTAAACCTGCTCTGTTTATAACCTGTGGTTTCCAAATCTTCATTGCTGCCTGAAAAAACAGCCTGTTCTCCCCCAGCTAAAAATAATTTTATCTGAAAGTGTGCATAAAATACCTTTACTCGTTCTGAGGCAGAGCCAGGGTGGGGAACATCTGTGTTTCCCCTGGGGACTGGGGATGCTCACCTTGTCTGTGCATGGACCAGAGCTGGCCAGGTGCTGAAGCTGGACTTGTGACCTGCTTAACGCAGTGTGACCAGGACCAAAAAAGGAGAAAATGGGTCAGAAAGGGCAGTGGGAGGTTGGTGACCTCTTAATTGGTGGTCCTGAGAGGGTGAGGTTGAAGGAGCTTCAGCCATCAGGAACTGTAGCATTAGCTCCCTGCTCCCTGGGTGCCATTAGGAAGAGAGAACAAGGACCCTGCAGTTGCCTGCTTTGTGCTACACTGTATTTGAAGGTGCTCGTGGAATAAGAAGGGTTAAACTCCCTCTGCAAATATCCAGGTGGGTGTGTGCTTCACACACTCCAGTGCCTGAGCATCATCGCAACATTGGCTTTTTTTATAGCAGTAATACAATAACATGTGAGTGGTGAAGGAGTGGGGGAACACTGCTAACAATGGGGAAAAAAAGCAAAATGGGAATCAAAGGGCCCTTGTGAAGTTGTGCTGCTCGGGAGCCGGGGAAGCAGCTGCTGTAAAACCAGAATAAATACACTGGGGTCACTAAAAGGAAGAGCTGGTGTCAGGGTTTTTCAGAGGGTTTAATAACAGCTGCTGCACCTGGGTGCCTTTTGTGAAGCCCTTGGGCACGGTGGTTTCCATTAAAGGATTTTGTGGGGTGGAGCGTGGCCAAGGAAGGGCAGGACTGAAAGATTGCTGGCAGTGCTTACCATGCCCTTAGCAAGCCCGGAGCCAACCGGATGGGCACCAGCCTGTGCTGGAGGAGGAAAGCTTGGCTCTTCCAAGTCCTGTCCCAAAGACCAGTGTCCTCTCCCTGCAAAGCCAAGTGGCAGCTGTGAGCCAGGCCCCTCCCTCTGACCTCCCAGGGAAATCCTGCACGTACCTGTGCCCTGATTTCCTGATGTGGCTGGTGTGAAGCAGGGCAGAGCGTTTCCAAGGAGGTTGCTTCCTGCCACGCTGCAGGGCTGCAAGGTGAGCCCAGGGATGAGGAGGGCATTTTTGCTCCTTGTGGTGCTGCCTGGATTTTGGGATGACTGTCCTGGAAAGTTCCTTTTCACACTTCCTCCTGATCCTCCTCCATGGCACAGGCAGGGATGCTTTGCCTCCTGGTATTTAGTACACCTTGTGCAAATTCTGTGTGTTCAGGTGGTCTTCTTGATCTTGGAGTTCCAGAATTGGAGGGGGAACAGGGGCTGGCAGCAGATCTGTCTGGGAATATTCATATGCTGCATCCCCTCATGGTTTGGGGTGCTGGCCCCCAGCAGTGTGCCTTGCATACCAAGCATGTGTGAGAGCACAAACTTGCCACACCTGGGCTGGGAACAGGCTCTTCCCCCAGCACCCACACATGTGTTTTCCTAACCAAGGGAATATAGTGCAATTCTAGGCAAGGAAGCTTGGGGGAGTGGATATGAGGCTTGGAGAAGAAGCACTAAATCAGAGTACAAGGGCAGCATCCTGATGTGGTTATCCCATTGGAGCCTCAACCATTGCAAGGAGTGTTGTCCTGTAGTAAAGAGACAACCCCGGGGTCCAAAAGCTGAGCAATGCTTTGATCACACCAGACAGGACTTTTTTTCTTCTCTTTACTTTGTTTCCTGTCATGAATGATGCCTGCCCCATCTCCCACCCCTTCCCCAGCTCTTTCCTTCCAGGACAATTAGTAAGGTGTTTTGTCTTTCATTTGGATGAATAATTGATTTCCCAGCTTTGTGAATGTTTCATGTGCCATATGCCACGGCAGTGGGACGTGCCCGACACCAGCACCTCTACAAAGGGCTGCAACATTTCCCCAGCTCGCTGAGGGGGGAGAGGGTGGGTGATGAGGGAAAAGGCTTCACACTGCTGGAGATGGTTAGTGGGGGGACCCCTGGGCAGACCCCAGAGCCCCTGTGGCTCTGGCTTTGGGGGAGACAGGCATCCTGCCTTCCCCCAGTGCAGGATCCATCCCGCGTGCTGCTCACATGCTTTGCTCCATCCTTCCCGGCTCCTCTTCCCCGGCGGTTGGTTTCCTGCAGCCGCAGAGTGAGTCAGTCCCTCCCACGTGGCTGCTCGTCCCCGGGGGCATTGCCTCCCCTCATAGGCACCCCTCCAACCCCTGTGATCCCCTTCTGCACCCGGACATCCTGGTCTGAGGTGAAGCTCCTGTTCTTCCTGTGGGGATAAAGCCTTGGGCAAAGTCCCTGTTTCTTTGTGCTACCATGGACCTCGCTCTGGGAGTCGAGTTGGAGGGTAGAAGCCTGGCTTGAGGGAAAGGACAGTGGGTTATTTCCCCCACATCCTCATGTGGGGAGGTGAGATCACCCAGGTGCATGTCCCTGCACCCCTGCATGTCCCTGGGATCTTGGGCCTCTCCCTTGGCAGGAGAGAGGAGTTCAGACAGGTCCTGCTGTGGTACATGCTTGTCTGTACTATATTTCTCTTGCAGGATGGGCTCTCCTGCCTCCTGTCAATGACTTTAAGTTTCCACCAGGTCCTGTATGTGCAAATGCAGTTTTACCAGCATCATCTCTCCCTGCCAAATCCTATATCCGCCAAGAAGCAATGCAGGGACCAGAGGCAGGAGGGAGGCAGCTCTCAGGGTCCAGAGAAGGATACTCCCTCATGCACCAAATCCTGAGGGCTGTTCCAGGGAGAGGTGGCCTTGAGGAATTATTTCATCCCCCACATCAAAGGCTGGTGAAGGCAGATTTTGTCATTCAGCCTCGTCACACCTTGCAGGGAGTTGCTGGTGTCCAGTTCAGGGCCCTCAAAGCTGCTGGGAAGGGTGGGAGCAGCAGCTTTGCACCAGGGCAATCCACTTGTGTCATGGCCCCGAAACCCAGAAAGAGCAGGCTGAGGTGATGGAGGCTTTGACGTTGCTCTGAACTGTGCTGAGGGCAGGACTTGAACTTGGTGTCCCTGTCCCTTGGTATCCCCGTCCCTTGGTATCCCCAAAGCAGAGTCACTGCACTCTGCTGGAGCATCCTCAGGGTGGGTGACCTGATCCCACTGACCCTGCCTTGAGCCAGGTTTGGACCCAAGAGTGTTGAGAACATCCTGCTATGTATGGTGTTGTCTGCAGAGAGGGGAGGGATTGATTCACCCTCAGAACAGGGCAAGAATGGGGTAAATTCATCAGGTAACTTACTTTCTGTGAGCTGTTTGACCAGTGTATTAATTATGAAGTAGTCTCCCCTGCAGAGTCAGGTGGCAGTGCAAGCCTTCAGGGGCCTTTCCACTTAATTATAAATATTAATTTGCACGTCAGCCAGCCAGCCAGCACCCTCCCTGCCCCAGATTTTGGGCTGAGATTAGTCTGCCTCAGCCAATCCCCCTCTCTACCCCGCACACCCTTTGCTGGGACAGCTTGTCTGTGTGTGCCTCAGCAGTGGTCCCTGAGGGAGATGGTTGAGGGATACTCAGTTTGGGGTGGGGGGATGAATCGAGGGCCAATCTGATCATTTGGGTGTTCAGCCTTTGCTTGGGGTCCCTGGTGTGAAGCCCTTTTCAGCATGCCCTGAGCTGTGTGTGCTATACCTGAGGGCTGCTGGTGGACTGGGCTGGGCTGGGCTGGTGGGGATGGGAGCCCAGCAGTGAACATCCCCTGGCACAGGCAGAGGAGGCCCAATGGGTGCTGTACTGTGGGACAGTGCCTGAGTTCAGTGATGACTTTGTGTAGGCAGGGTCATCGAGCTTCACTCGTAGTTTATTCTGCGCAGTCCTGAAGACCAGGGAGTCGTTTAAAACACGAGTATTCTTTCTTTTTACCTTTTTTTGCACCCCTGGGTGAAGAAATCCATAGGTGCAGGTCTTCTGCTGGAGGCGAGGGCGTGTGTTCTGCTCAGCTGCTGGGAGCTGGAGCGGTGCCGAGGGCTGAGCGTGGCTGTGCCGGCAGCCGGCCCCAAAGCCTGCAGGTGTGTCAGCCCCAGCAGGAACCTCGAAAATAAATAAAATAAAATAATCATCCTGCTTGCAAACACAAAGCATCGGATTATTATTTTTTTTTTCCTCCCCTGAAAGCGTGTTTTTGTCTGCCGATGATTGCTCACTATTCAATTATACTTTGGGGGGATTAGCATATATTTCCCATCCTGCCTCTTCTCTCATTTGCATCCTTCCAAAAGCTCCTCTCTGCTCTTTTCTCCACCTGAAGTCTCTCTTCCCCCTTTTCTCCGAAGAAGTAAAACTAACCCCTTTGCCTGGGTGACCTATAAAAACGCCTTCACTTTTTTTTTTCTCCCCTTCTTTTTTCCTCCGGTACATATGATGAAAAGTATGAGATCATTGGGATTTTTTTAGCCTAAATCTGGCAGCTTTTTTCAAATAACTTGGATGGTGAGATGTAATTTTAGTTTGGGTCCTTGCCTAAAAATAAAGAATAATTATTAGCACATCAGACGTGGATATTGTAAGCGATCGAAAAGGGTTTAAATTGTTCTACAGATACCGGAGCTGCCACCCTGTATCAGCATAAAGGTCTGTCACAGCCCGATCCCATCTCTGAGCTGTGCATCCTCAGGAGCTATAACAAACCTTAATTGGGTGATACAGTTTAAAAAAAAATTTAACAGTAGGTGTTATTAGAGGGTTAATAATAAGGGTTAATAATAATTGACAGGTGGTGCAATGCTGAAGTCTGAAGCAGCAAGGTGTGTTCTGAATGTTGTATTCATTATTAGCAGTAATGTGATGGTGGTGTCTGTGTGTACCAGCAAAGCCTGGTTATTGGGGAGAGGTTGTGTCTGTTACTTAGAGCCGTGGAAGGGCTTGGGAAAAGCAGTCAGCAGCCAGGTTCGTGTGCCTGGAAGCTTGATTAGCTTTTTTCCAGTGTAAAGGTGGTGCCAGGGCTGCTCAGACCCTGCTGGGAGGCTCTGGGATGGCGGGGTTTGCTGGGAGCAGGTCCAGCAGTGTGTGCTCCCAGTGCCATCCGCTGTCATTGTGAGCCGTGGCTGTGCCTGCAGAAGGATGTGCAGGCACCTATTTCGTTGTGCTGGGTCCTGCTTTTGTCATCAGTCAGGAGACAGGTCTGAGTGCAACCGCCTTGCTCTGGTGATCTGTCCAAGCCTCCTCCTGAAACAGCTCGTGATGTCCCTTGTCCCCCAGCGAGGACAAGGAGCATGTCACCTTGCCACAGAGGAGTCCCATTCTTAGCAGCTAATTTAGAGCGCTGGGAAGTAGTGCCCTGGAATCGCCTGAACTTTGCCTGGAGCGCGACGGCTCCGGAGCCCTTCAAACAAATCTGGGTTAGCGGAGGACTTTGCAGCCAGGGCGCTCCCAGGTGCTGCTCTGGCCCTGGGGAGGGGATGTGTGCTGGTGGAGCTGGGAGAGGTGATGGCTCCACCTCCATCACTCTATCCGGCCGGGTAGGACCACGGCTCGTGCTGATCTGTGGTGAGAGGAGAGAGCTGTCGATCCCCACCCTGCTCTGCTGCCAGGAGCCTTCCAGCTGGGCTTGCATTGGCAAGCCCTCAGGAGAAGGGCTGGAGCCTGTGTCCAGCCCAGGGGCATCCCTGGCCTCCTGGAGATGCTCAGTCCTGGCTGGAGTCAGAGCAGGGGCTGCACGTGCCCCTTTGGGAGGTTTGGTGGCACACCAGGTGTTGGGACGTGGGGAGCAAAAGCTGAAGAAGGGTCTCGAGGTCTCCAGCATGACGTTGGCACGGCGTGTCCTCTACGCTGGCATTTTGAGGAGTGCTGAGTTACCCTGCTCTCACTGGCAGGTTGTGTGAAAGGGATAAAAGTGACGGTGCTCTTCTCTTTCCCTCATGCTGCTGAGTGGCCGTGCTTTATCATACTTATTGATTTTGATCTTACAACCAATTTAACAGTGCAGCTCTCCCCAGCCCCCTGGGTGCTTCTGACTTAATTAAGTCCCTTTTCTGCTCTCCCATCAGCCCTGTGGGTAGGGGGGGGCTGGTCATGGGCTGGGGCAGGGAGATTGTGTTGAAAGGGCTCAGGGGAAAGGGAAAGTGCCATGAAGGGTAAAAGATCCCTGTATATGTATGGGATGAGCAGTGTGATACACAGGGAGTTGTGGGTGATGCATCCCAGCTGCTGCTGAGGCCAGGCTTTGCAGCTGACCCCTTGTGCTGGGGCAGGGAGGAAGATGAGACTGGGAAAAGGAGCTGAAACAACCTGGTTTGCAGATGTGAGAGCGTTTCTGCTGCCAGGGTATCCTAGGAAACCCAGCCGCCTTTCTGGAGGGACAGGTTCGTACCTGCCGTACCTCGGGGAGAGGGGGAGAGAAAGAGTGCTAATTGCTCAGCGCGCCAGAGAGCTGCTCTGGCCTGTAATTAGATGAATTAGTGGAACAATGACCCAATTTCCCTGGGTTTTTGGATTGCTGCAAACAACCCTGAGGTTGCTGCCTCCCTCTGTCCCGTTCTCCTCCCCATCCCCTCCTCTCCCATCTCCTGCTGCTCTACTGCATCTTCCCTCCTCCTCCTCCTCACCCAGCACCTGGAGACCAAACCTGGATGGGAGAGGGTTCTGCTAGTACCCCTAAGGCACAGCTTTCCGGTTCCAAGAGCAGGTACAGGGGCCCTGAGTGTTTCCACTGCCAGACTCAGTATGTACCACCCCCCTCCTGCCCCAATTTGTTTTCTGGAGATGGGCTTGAAAAAAAAATCTTTGTTTTAAAAGAAAATCTCTGGAGTTCTTCCTGTGCTTGCCAGTTGCCTTCCAAGGTCATCAAACTTTCATTACTATAGATTTTTGAATGTACGTGAGGTTCTCAGCTCCTTCTCGGCAATCCCAGAGGTGGGACTCTAAGGAAGCTCCATGTGTGGAAAAAGCCAGGGCAGCTAACGGCTGGAGGTGCTGCCAGGGGAACATGGGTGACCATCAGGGGAGTGACCCACATTTCTAGGGCCCCATCTCTGCTCCACGTGCCACCTGCCTGGAAGGGAGGTTAACCCCTCACAGCCAGGACGAGCACGATGTCGGCGGTGTTGAGACCCCTGAGTGCAGTTGTACAGCACGGGTGATGTGGGGCTGTCCCCAGCCATCCTGGCATGTGGGGGGCATCAGTGGGGGACTGCTGGGGCTGAGGGGGCCCCTGGGTCACTTTGGGTGATCGCAGTGGCCCATGAGCTTTGGTGCCAGCATCAAATGGGGCTGACTGATGTATGGGCCTTTGGGAGGGTTGTTGAATCTCTGTACCTGCCCAGGGGCACGGTCTTCCCTGTGTCTTCACCCAGCCTGGCACGAGAACGTGGCTTTTGGCACTGAGCTGGCCGAGGGCGTTGCCTGGGATAACTCTGCTCTCTCTCCCTGTCTGCCCACAGCATCCTCGCCACTGCTGGGACACACTTCAACACCCACGTGGACCTGCGGACGCTGCGGGCCGTGCGCGTGCTCAGGCCTCTGAAGCTCGTCTCGGGCATTCCCAGTAAGTTGGATGCTCCTGGTCCTCCTCTCAGGGTGTCTGCATCTGTCCCTGATGTCCTTCAGAGGGAGAGGGGTGAAATCAAGGAAGAGGGGACAAACCTCCTGATGTAGTGGGAACTCTAGGGTGGCAGCATTTGGTGTCCCCAGGTGGCATTGCCCCCTGCCCAGCCCTCCCTGTACTGGCACAAGGCTGGGCTTGGTGGAACCTGCTGGCAGCTCTGCTTCTCTGACCAGAAGGCAGTGGGTGGATCCTTTCAGGACTGGGGTTTATTCAGGGGAGATTACTTTTTTTTTTTTTTTTTTTTGTTGTTGCAAGATTTCATCTGTTGACATGGGGATAAATAAAGAAACTAGGCTACTGTTCGCTCCAGTCTTTCCATCCCTCCTGCCCTGGGCACCAGCAGGACAGTGTGCTGGATCTGTGCCTTGTGGGCAGTGAGGGGGATGGAGCTGCACTAGTCATGTCCCACCAAGTTCCGGTGGGACAAGGACAGCTAGGACACTAGAGTGGGGACCAGCTCCAAAAACAACCCCTCCTGGAGCCTTCCTCTGTGGCCTGGCCCTCATTCCCTTGGGATGGTGCTTTTGTCCATAGTCCTCCTGCCTAAAGGGATCCTCCGGGCTCTGTTAGCTTCTTGCATCTCTCTGAGGATGACTGTCCTTCCTCTCTGCTCACTGTCCTCCTCTTGCCAAATATGACACAGACGTGCTTCAGGTAGTGGGTTTGCATCACTGTTTTGAGCTGTGCCTTTCTTTCCTCTCCCAGGCTTGCAGATTGTCTTGAAATCCATCATGAAGGCCATGGTGCCTCTTCTCCAGATTGGCTTGCTGCTCTTTTTTGCTATCCTCATGTTTGCTATCATTGGCCTGGAGTTCTACAGTGGGAAGCTGCACCGAGCCTGCTACACAAACAATTCAGGTGAGGAGAAGGGCTCTGCACCCACTTTGCATCCTTTGGGTGGTAAAAAGCTGGGAAGAGCTGTCTCCTACCTCTCCCTTACCTCTGCCTCCTTTGCCTCCCCGCTGTGTGCTCTCAGGTGAACTAGAGGAGCTGGACCCTCCCCATCCATGTGGGGTGCAGGGTTGCCCCCCAGGCTACGAGTGCCGGGAGTGGATCGGTCCCAACGACGGGATCACGCAGTTCGACAACATCCTCTTTGCTGTGTTGACCGTCTTCCAGTGCATCACCATGGAAGGGTGGACCACAGTCCTGTACAATGTGAGTAGAGTTGCTCTGGGGTCTCTTTGGGCAGCTGGGCATAGGGGTGGGGGAGCTGGAGGCAGCATTTCTGTGTGCTGGAAACCTGTAAGATCCTGAGTTTCCTTTGTGATGGGAATGGAGTTGGTCCTTCCCATTTGGGCAGGAGATGGTGGATAGAGGCATGTGTTACATTCCTCCAGACAAAGGGAGCTCTAAGGGATTGGTCCCCAACTCTGGGTAGTGTGCTGCCCATTGCAGAGAGCAATGTGAGCTTGGGCTGCAACAATCCTCCTGCTTGAGGGCTGTCCCTGAGGAGGCATCCTTCCTTCCATCTTACTCCTCCTGTGCTCCCCAGGGCAGCTCCATGAGAGGGGACATGTTTTCTGGGCACTGCACATGTGCTCTCCCTGTACACCAGGCAGCAGATGTGCCTGCATCCCCATGGTGGCCTGGGAAAACCCTGGAGCTAGGCTTGGACCCCCTGCCCTGGGGGGTCCAGGACATTTCAGTGTCCAACAGGGAGCTGGGATCTTTGATATTTGTGCTGATGGAGCAGGGAATGTCTGGGCTGGGTTACTGTGGTTTGCAGCTGCTTGAAGTTGCTGATGGCCAAACTCTTGGGGTGCCCAGAGAGTGACTTGAGGGCAAAGCTGGAAGCAGAAAAAAAAAACTGCAGGCAATCACAAAGTGCAACATCGTTGTGGGCGAGTGGCCATATAAGTATGTTTGAGTTTGTGGGCTTGAAGCAACCGTGCCTGTTCTGTTCCCAGCCTAATTTCAGCATCAATTTTGGCGTCATTGCACCGGGAATGTTTTTATACCCTGGTTCCCATAACGCCCGGAGTTTTGTAGAGTGGCATTGCTCTGCGGGAGGCAAATTGGATGGCATGTGATGGGGAAACGTGGCTCAGTGGTGGCTCTGTCATTGATGGAAAGGCTGCTTTTTAACCCCAAGGTAGGCCAAGGTACCAGGCTGCCGGTGTTAGGTCCCTTCCTTCCACTCAGTCCATCCCAGGGTACTTCTGGGGGTGCAGGATGGTGTGTGTGGACAGATGGATTGTGAAACCTAGACTGGAGTAGGAAAGAGAGAGTTCATGGCAAAGACTTGACCTTACCATGAGCATTTGGTTTTCTTCTTCCTAAAGGAGATGGCGGTGTCAGAATCCCGCTGCTTCAGTGGGGGAATTAAGCAGGATTGAACCACCTGAGTGTTCAGACCGAAAAAAGTCGATTTCTTGTCTGCTTCTGGTGTGTCAATGGGATTAGAGACTTAACTACAGCACCTATTGCCCAGGCATAATGGAGTGGAGCAGGGAAGGTGATTTTCCAGTGCCCTGGGCAGCTGCTGCCTGCTCCCTCTGCCATACACAGCCCGTACCTGCCTGTGGCTGGTGCCAGCAACCTTCCCTGCACCTTGTTCTTGTGTTAATGACTGTCTCTCTGCACAACTGCTCCCATCAGGGCTCCCCGTGTCTCCTCCTTCTCATCCTTTGGTGCCTGCAGCAATTAGCAGCAGCGCTCCCTGTGCTATAGCCCCAGTGGCGGTGTGTGAGGAGATGGTGAACTACACAGACAGGCAATTTGTGGTCTGATCCACTTCAAGGGTTTGTTTGAGTTAGTCTGGTCTCCTGTTGCTTGGGATGTCCTTGCTGGGAAGGCTGGAACTGATCAGTTCAGTGTCTGATATTTACTGATTCATCAGCTGGGTCTTACTGGAGGGTAAGGATGGGAGATGCTGGAGCACTGAAAACTATGCTCCACAGGACCTACCCTACCCTGTTTACCAGCACAACTGATAAACTGGGGTCTCTCTAGAGCCCCTGGGGCAGCCACAGCCCTGGTATCCAAGTAACCTTCCCGGCACCAGTTGCAATGCTGGGCAAACGTGCTCTGTCACTGTGTTGCCGATGGCTGGGACCATAAATAAGGTGCCTCCCTTTCCCGCTCCTCTGCAAAGAACCAGCTATTACTGACCTATAATGGAAAGGATTAGGGATCTTCCTTGGCTTATAATTGAATGAGGATTTGGGCCTTGGTATGGTAAAATGCTGCTGATTCACTTTGGGGGGTGGCAAGGGATGATGTTCCTGGCACTACTGGGCAGTACCTCCTGCCCTCCCCAGGGACACAGGCTGTCTCTCAGAGTGCAGAGGTTATGGGTGCTCTGTCCTTTTGCTGCTTGGAGAAAGAAAAATGGATTTCTGCCTTTTTTTTTTTTTTTTTTTTTTTTTTTTTTTTTTTTAATAAAAAATGAGAGAGGCCCGTGGGGAGATGTGATCCCTGGGGGGATGCAGGAAGAGGGCTGGGAAACACAGGAGTACTCTGCCAACAACTTCATCACTTGGAGCGAACCAGAGCGGGCTCCTGCTGCTAACCAGCATGGACCTTGCCCAGCACATGCCCCAGGTCTGGGGGGCTCGGTGGGGGACTCTGTTTTCCCACTGGGGTAAAGCAATGGGAGGCTGTGTCCTTGCAGATTAACACTGCAGGGGAGAGGGAGATGGCAGGAAAACCACTTTAGCAACCTCTCAAAGAAATTGCTTACTATAATATTCCCCTGTGTAACTGTATCATGATTTTAAGATCCATTTTTCCACAATTTTACCGGCTCTAGGAGCGTAGCTCCCGGAATTTGTAGGCAGCATCACGAAAAGCTAATCAGCCCCATGGTACTTTCCACGTGTGTTGTTTCATCTATGTGTTTGCTTTTTGCCTTCTTTTCATCAGCCTTGCCTCTATGAAGGTAGAAATCACAGTATGGGTTAAAAATAGAAGAAAAAGCCTCAGATTGAGGGGGTGTTATAGCTTTCCCAGCTCCTGTCTCCAGGAGCCTGGTGGACACTGATTTCCTTTAGAGGGGAGTTTTGGCTTTGTAGCTGCCTCTGTGGTCTGAAATGGGCTAAGGAATATTTTGCTTTTCTTCTTATACTGGAGCATATGCCCCTTCCCTGGGCTGGCTTGAGACCAAACCTGATTTCTGTAGGGACCAGAGGGAAATACAGTGCTGGCAAAGAGGCTCACTGTCCTAATTCTCCGCCTCTGCAGCCGTGCTGGCATGGGGCAGGGGCTGGGTTGCAGTTTTGTCATGAAATGGTGATTCTGTGGGGGTGGTGGGGCTGGTGAGGGGCTGCCACTGTGTGCCATGGGACTGGCCTGACACATCACAGGCACACGGTGATGCTGGTGGCTTTGGATGCCCAGCCCAGCTCCCGAGGTCCCAGAAAGCAAACTGGACAGGAGTTTGAAATCAATATTTCCTCCAGAACGCCGGCTCGGGAGGCTTTATTTATTCACTGCAATTGTTTATTTGCCTTCCCATTTGGAATTGCTCAGCTGCTGTGCTTGCAGGTAGCGAGGAGGAGCCTGGCTTGATGGGATCTGCCACTTTCCTTTCCCCCCCCACGCTGCCAGGAACTGAGATGGGAAGAAAAACACTTGTGGCAAGGACGTGCTGGGGCTGTGGGCAGGTGGGCTCTGCAGGGAGAGGGGACAGCCCTGCCAGGCTCGTGTGCTCCTTTGCCCAGAGCACTGCTCTGTGCTCTCCAGTCACACCAGTTCTGGGCACCACAGCCCCTGGCTGGGATTTAGTGTTTGGACAACTGGCAACACAAGTGTGAGGAGAAAGCTGGTGTTTATAGCTGTGGGAGCAATGCCAACATGGAGACATGCAGCCAGGGAACCCAGGGCTGCCTGCCCCTCCTAGAGCAGGTCTGGAGCACAAGTCAGATAAGGAGCAGCTGATGGGACTTTGCAGGGGCAGCTCAGTCTGGAGAAAAGGAGGCTCAGGGGGACCTTCTCACTCTCTACAACTCCCTGATAGGGGGGCATAGCCAGCTGGGGGTATGGCTCTTCTGCTGGGTGACAGGATGAGAAGAAATGGTTTCAAGTTGAACCGGGGGGGGTCTAGATTGTGTATCAGGAAAAATTCCTTCTCCAAAAATGTTGTCAAGCATTGGAGCAGACTGCCCAGGGAAGTGGTGGAGTCACCATCTCTGAAGGGATTTGAAAGGGATTTGAGGACGTGGTTTAATGGTGAACACAGCATGCTGGGTTAATGGCTGGACTGAATGATCTTAAGGGACCTCTGCAAACTAAACAGTTCTGTAATTCTATGATTCCTGTTGCACGTTTTCCTGCATGGATCTGGCTGTCAGCTTGCACTCCTCCTCCTCTTGTGGCACCAGGGATTGGGACCACAGGGAAGCACGAGGGCAAAACTGTACAGGGAGCCTTAGGAGATGCCAGGGCTGAGTGTCAGGAGCTTTTGCAGCAGGAGGAGAGTGTTTTCTGGGGGAAAGAACACCAAGTCCTTGGCAGCTTCCAAAACACCTACCAAAATGCAGTGGTGGTGGGCAGAGCTGTAGGTCTCCTATCCCCATGCAGAGCTGAACAGCTGCTGCAGAGAGCCAGGCGGCTGCAGAGGCGCTGGTTAGGTGTGAAGTGTGAGCTGTGTGTGCAGAGACGGCAGCTGAGACGCTGCAAGAGCGGCTGTAAAACGGGAGCCGCTGCAAGGACGGGGGTTTGCAGCAAGTGTGACTCAACCACCATGTGCTCACAGCATGCTGGAGGTGCTGGGGCCAGGAGGGTGTGAGGGGAGGACATCCCAGTGTTTGGCATCTCCTCTGTAAGTGGGGTGCAGAAGGGTTTTGATGAATCTCGCTGCCTGCAGAAGTTGAGGTTTCGTGTTGGTGGGCACGAGGCTGGTTTTGTTTGTGAAGGACCAAACCTGAGATCACAGGATCACAGAGAGGTTTGGGTTGGAAGGGTCCTTTTAAAGATCATCTGGTTCCCACCCCCTACCACGGGCAGGGACACCATCCACTGGACCAGGCTGCTCCAAGTCCTGTCCAACCTGGCCTTGGACACTTACAGGGATCCAGGGGCAGCCACAGCTTCTCTGGGCATCCTGTGCCAGGGCCTCATCACTCTCACTGTATAAAAATCCTTCCTTATATCTAATTTAAATTGACTCTCCTTCTATTTAAAACTGCTACCCCTTGTCCTATCACAACACGCCCTCCTAAAATATTTGTCCTCATTTTCCTTACAAGCCCCCTTTAAGTACTGAAGATCTTCTGAGGTCTGCTGGAGCCTGGTTTTCAAATGTGGTGACACATCCATCCTTTTTGAAACAGAGACTGTTCAGGCAGCCCTGATTTGGGGTGCTGGGAAAGAGAGGTGTGTTATCTCACTGGCCATGCTGGAGCACATGGATCAGAAAGGGGAGCGGGGCTTGACTTTGCCCTTGTCGACCCTGGAGGAGGCCAGAGGAGGAATCTGTTGCAAAACAGTTATTTTTCCATGTGTGTGTGTACAAAATTTGCATGTTGGCACAAATTCCTAGGGTGTCACAGTTGTCCCTTGGGTTACTCAGCACTCAGTTGCTCTCCCTGAAGCACCTTTGTGTGAACAGTGTGAGTGGGAACTGAGAATCATGCAGATCTGGGTAGGTTCCTCCTTTTGCCTTTCGGAGTGAGGACATTGCCTGCCTTTCCATGGAGCAGCAAGGAGACAGCAAAATCAGTGACCTCGCCAGAGAGGATTTTCCTCTTTTTGGAGTTTGCTCACACCTGACATGAACTGGGAAACCTGAACCCCAGCGTTTCCAGGAGCTGCTGCAGTTCCTCTGGACATTGATATCTGTTTCCTGGGATACCTGGTCCCAGGGCAGGAGCTACAGCAGCGCCAACCATTTGCAAGGGTTGCAGGGTTTCTGCAGCAAGGGCTTGTGATGCAAAGATCCCCAAAACAGCTCCTGTCCTCACACCATGGTGATGGGCAGAGCACGGGAGGAGCTCAGTAGGGCAGTGATCCCAGAGCTGGGGGCTGAGCCTGCCCTGCTGCCTCTTTGGGTACCATGGATTCTGGGAGTGTGATGGATAACAGTTCTCCCAGCAAGGAGCAGTGCTGGCTAGAGATGATCTCTGGGGAAAGGAAGAGGAGGAGGAAGAGAGGCTGGAGAGCAGGGGAGGTGGGAGGGATGGCAAAAGAGGGAAACCACTTGGCTTTTTAGCCCTCTGTGCCCTGGGAGGACGCCAGGCTCTCAAGCCGGAACGGTTGGAAAGGGAACAGGAGTCCCTTCTTATGTGTTTTAAATTAAAACACAGCACACACAAAATATCCTGTCGGGGAGGTATGAAAATTTAATCAGCACCCAGAGCTCTGAGCAGCTCGGCAGCGAGCACAGCCCGTAATGCCTCTGCAGCTATTCCTGGCGGCTCCCGGCCGTGCGGGAACAGCGGGATGGGCTCTGTGCTGGGGGGAGCAGGGGCTGCCAAAAAGTCCCCCACACTCGTGGCACCGCAGGACAGAGCCCCTTCCTCCTCCTTCCTCCAAAATGTTAAACGCTGAGTGTTTTAAATATGGTGAAATTAAAGAGGAGTTAAGAGAGGAGATGTCAAATTCCACCTCGAAGGTTCAAACGCTTCCTAACTTAACAAAGTGAGCTGTTTCTCCCCAAATGGCTCCAGTTGGTGCCCGTGCTGGAGCCCGTCCCTGCCAGGCACATGTGCAGCAGCCAGCCTGCTCTCCCCTCTCCCCCCTTTGGAAAAAACAACTCTTTCTCCGCACTTAGCAAAGCCAGACCCTCACCAGCTTGCCAAATGTTCCTACCTTTTTTTTTTTTTTATCCCCTTTTTCCCTCTCTGTGTGTGTATGTGCTGAAATGACACAGCAAGAAACAAACTGTGTCTGCTGGATCCCAGCTTTCAGGCATGTTCTATCAAAAGCTCCCTGCCCACACCCTGCTCCCTGCCCGCGCGGGAAAGTCTCGCTCCTGGCAGCACTGGAGGAGCTGAGGGGCTGGTGGAAGCACCAGTGCTCCAGCACGGATGCTCTGGCACTCCCCAGCAGCTCCAGGCTCAAGGATAGGAGGTGGAAGGGGGTTTCAGTGCCGTCTGGTCCCCCATTGTTCGTCTTTTTTAAGCCCAGGACTTGTAAGTCCATTAGCAGGTTTGGTGCTGGAAATTGTGTTGGTGAGGTGTTGGAAAGCTGTTTTCGTGGTTCTTGGTCAATGTGCTACTGTGCATCAGGACTGGGTTATGGGGGTCCATGAGTGAGGTTGTGCATGGGTCTGTTGCCCCAAAGCCTTGCAGCTGGAGTTGGGGATGTTCCTGCATCTAAGAATGTCATACAACCATGAAAATCATATTTTGGGACAGCATATCATGAGGCCTGAGCTGCTTCTCTGGACTTAAAATGTGCCCAAAACAAAGCAGGGATCCAGGCTGGAAATAACCTATGGGAAAACAGCCCCAAAGCTGATCCCATGGAAGCCGTGCCCTGCTGCAGCATCCAGGGTCTGAGTCCAGCTGAAGGGGCAGTGGCACTGGCATGTGGATCTGCACTGGAAACACTGGCACTGCCTTAGCTAAGAGAGGGGTCTAATGAAGGCTGTGAAGCTTTGCAAATGCTCCATCAGGAAAAATTCATCCTGCCTGTGGGGCACTTAGGAGGGTGCTGGGGAAGGTGCAGGAGGGGTCTGGACAAGCGGAAGGGGGGGATTTGGGAGCAAAAGTGGGGGTAGGTGAGGGATCACGGAGAGAGGCAGAGGAGGAGGCACACATGGAGACAAGGTTTGGAGATCAATGCTGGGGCGTCTGGGTGCAATTTCTTGGTGGGTTGGCAAGAACAGAACCAAAACTGGTCTTCATACCTATCTCAAATATTTTGAACGCTTGATTTTCAGTAATGCTTTGAGCAATGCATTTTTTGCATTCCATTTAGAAAAGGGAAAAATGAAATATGTTGTGGGTTTTTTTTCCTGTTTCCCCACTCCTTCCCTGCACGTGCACAAACAAAAGCACGCCCACATGACATGGGCTGTGCTGATCTTTGTGTCCCCTTCTGCCAGGACTCTTGCTTGCCCTGGGCATCCAAGAGCATCCCGGGGCTGTTACAAGCGCAGGATATGTCCTGCCACGGGTCAGTCCTGGCCTTGCAGAGGAAATGTACCAATTTCCTCATTAACCTGATTTGGAAAAGCAAAACATTTCCATTCAGATCTTGTCCAGTGCCGGGGTCGCTGATGGATCCCAGGCAGGGCTGGCGGGGGAGTGAAGCATGGCCCTGCATGCAGGAGATTAAATTACCACTATTAAAGGGAAGAAAGAGATCTGTTACTGTACTGGGGAGAGCAGCAGTACTGGGGAGAGCAGCAGTGGGTGTCAAGGTCTGGAGGGAACTGGTTAGGCCAAGGAATCTGTTATAAGGTATTTTTTTAGTTATTTTTCTCCCCTTTTTGCTGGGTTATGGAGATTTTGAGGCTGTTGCTGCTGACCTGTGTGTTGGTCTCAGCTGGATGCAGTTGTCATTTGCAGGGAGGAGCATGTTGGGGGCTGCAGAGGTGATGCTGAGGGGATGCCATCAGCCATGGCAGGGGCGTGCTGGGTGTCACCACCAGACAAAGACCATCAGGAGTTGCTGAACCAAGGGTTTGGTGTACAAACCATGGAAACTGTGTTGGTTTCACACCCGCTGTCTCACTCTGCAAGCACCTGAGAAAGGCTGGTGAAGGCAGGCACAGTGCCCAAGGCAAAAAGCCCCTTGAGGTCCTGGCTTTCCCCATCAAACCCCCTCACTAGGATTGCAACCAGTGTGGACTGACAGACCCATCCTACCCAGCCACGGTGGTTGGGACAGTTTGGTCACCCTATCACTGCCCGGCAATGCAGTCAGAACTGTGGTTCCCTATGGGAGCTCTCTGTGGGGCAGGAAATTCCTGGCAGAGAACAGCCACAAGAACAGGGTGCTGCCACCTATGCTGCTGGAGATCCCATAGCTTCCCTCCAACCTCCCTGTAGGTGCCATATCCTCTGAGCACACCACAGCCAGTCCATACAGTAATGAATGTGCATTACCCCAGTCTAATTATGTGCTGTTTCAGTCCAGATTTGAACAGAAACACAGAAGCTTTTTCCTCATGCAGATGGATTTTGAGAGGGGACCTGACTGTGTACAAGGCATTGCATCAGGGTGTGCTGCTGGTGTTGGTCACGCTGGATGTGGAGGTCTCCAGGACACATCTGCTGGGAAAAGGCAGAAGACTCCCCTGCCCCTTAAGGAAAGCCTCAAGTGGGAACCCAACCCTGTTATGAGACACTGGAGAATCAATGAGGATGGATCTTGATAGGGCAAAGGGGAATGGCTTTAAACTGAAAGAGATTAGATTTACATTATAAATTCTTCCCTGTGAGGGTAGTGAGACACTGGCACAGGTTGCCCAGAGAAGCTGTGGCTGCCCCGTCCCTGGAAGTGCTCAAGGCCAGGTTGGATGGGGCTCTGGGCACTCTGGGATAGTGGAAGGTGTCCCTGCCCATGGCAGAGGGCTTGGAACTAAGTGATCTTTAATGTTCCTTCCAACCCAGAATGTTCTAGGATTCTGTAATCTCTGTGTGAATGAAACCCAGTGGCTCCCTGTGTCCTGCTGCTCCCCAGATGAGCTGGGTGCCCGGACCCTGGATCCCCAGTTCCCCTCACTGCGCTAGTGAGCAATGAGTGGCCACTAAGGCACCCTGCACAGACAGTACATGCTCCCTGTTTATTTTTAGCTAGGAGAGACTGAGGAGTTTATTGAGGGTTTTTTTTTCCCCTCCCCTTCCCCTGTAGCAAAGAAATCCTAAAGTTTCCCATGCGCCGCAGCCCGAGGGAGGGTACGTGTGGGCTGCGCGCTTGTGCTTTGCATTCGACTTGAGCATATATTTAGATTTCTTTAGATTTCTGGCCCCCTGAGTGAGACCTGCTTTTGCAGCTCCCTGGGCCTTTTCCTGCCCTTTGGAAAAGACCAAAAAACCACCAAAAAACCCACAACAACACAAGAGCTGCCTAAAGAATAAGCTGGTGCTTGGGGGGTTGAGAAGCAGAGGTTGGTGGGGGTTCCTGCTCTGGGTTGGGGTCCACTGTGCTGGCTCTGTTTCCTCGTGAGGATCCTGCTCCTACACCCTGGTAGTGTCATTTATAGGCTCAGAGGGTTTTGCTGGCAGCAGAATTGGTTGTGCCAAGATGTGAGTGTGGTGGTTTATCTCAGGCTGGGAGTCTCCACCAAAACCTTGGTATGGGAAACACCCTTGGGTGTGTGGTCCCTTGGGGAAGAAGCTGTGACAAGCTCATGCTGGTTGTGTTGGTGTCTGAGGTGTGCCTGGAAGCAGCAGAAAATTTTTTTTTTGGTCTGGTGGCCACGGGAGCGTTTGAGAGGTGCTGGTTTAGGCTGGTGGGGTGCATAATGAGAAGGTGGTTGTCTTAAAGGAAAGGGAAGAAGCAGCAAAGATCGGGCAGCTCCTACATTTCCCCAAGAGCTTGAATGAGTGTTGGGACTTGGCCTGCTGCACTGAGAGCTGGGGCAGGAACCAGGAGTTTCTTCATTAAAGGAGTTACAGCATTGGTGTAATTTGGGGATTAAACTCCCTGTGTCTGTCCTGAATTCTGCACATGACAACATCCTGGTACCTTCAGCAAAGGGGGAAAAACAATGTGGGAAGGCACAGTGGACCAAGGTGATGAACCACTGCCTACAGAGGGATATTAAGAGCAAATGATGCCCCAAAAGAATGGGAAAAGGGGCTGCTCAGTCAAGACAACTACTTCTTGGTGCTAAAATTAGTTGGGAAATGCTGTGAGAGCCACCAAAGGTCATGTTGACACAGACCTCATGGAGGATGCTCAAAGGAGCAGTGAGCAGTTCCCCACCTCTGCAGATGGAAGCAAGGCACAGTGAAACGATGTCTGGGGACATTTGGGCATGGATGGATATTTCACCCCAACTTTTGGTCAACACAAAGCAACAAAAGGCTGGATAGCGGGAACGAGGACGCATCCGTGAGCATGGCCAACGTGGAAACCAAACACGGAGACCATGGCACCCATCAGCCAGGCCCTCGGGATGGCCTCCCCCCCATGCTTGGAGGGAGCTGGCACATGAAATGGCAGGTCTGGTAACAAGTATTTTTAACAACTCCATCGAGTTGGGGGAGGCACCATCTGACTGGAGAATAGCGAATGCGATGCCTATATTTAAAAGTGGGGGGAGGAGGGAAAGAAAAGTAAGGCAGGCAGGAATAGGACTGTAAGCCTGACCTCGATCGCATGCCATTTCGGAACAGATTTGGAAGGCAGGAGAGGAAAATGAATCATGGGTTTGCCAAAGGTAGGTCACTCCGGGCTAACCTGGCATCAGAGGCCTGGAAATGTTGTAGAGCTGCTCTTTGTAGTAAAGCTTTTGCTATGGGAGAGTGTTAATGAAGCAGAGAAGAGGGGAAGGGGATGAGGAGCAGGAAAGCAAGTAGTACTGGGATGATCCTGAGTGGTGTTGAGGGGATACAGAGGATGTCAGCAACCAGTGGAGTCCTTGGGGATGAGTCATGGGCTTTCCTGCTTCCAGCATCGAGTGGCTTCCTGGAGGTGGAGGGATGGAGACTGCTACTCTGGGCTGGAGGCATTTGAGGGCTGGAGGAAGAGATGTGGGATGCAGTGAGAAATGGAAAGCCATGTGCTTGTTGAGGAGCAGCAGAGATATCTCCTTGGAGCTTAGGTCTTGCTGATTGGGAAGCAGCAGTGTGGAGGAGGAGAGGATGAGTGTGGGTGACATCAGGGTGACCATGAGGTGACCACAGGGCAGCAGTGCCGTGGAGGAGGAGAGAAGATTGAAGGCGGGATGGCAAAATCTCTGTAGCATCATGAAGGGATGGAGTGGGACCCATCGAATCACTCACTCAGATCTCCTGTGTCCAGGGAAGATGGACTGAGCCTGGACAGGAGGAGGGAAGGGGCTACTTGGTAAATAGGGCAGGAGAGCCAGTTGTGCAAGAGAGAACTGGAAGAACCTTGCTTTGGCTAGCAAAGCAGAGGCTGGAGATGGCCATGATTGCTGTCTATAAATAGATCAGGATGGGAAATGGGAAGGAAAAGAGCTATTTCAGCCCAAGGCCAATGCTGGCAAAAGAATAGAGTGGTATATAAAATGACCACAAATAAATTTAGGCTGAGAATTATAGCAGCCACTGGAGCATCCGCCTGAGGAGCCTTCCAGTGGGGATACTTAGCTTTTGGCAGTCAGAGTGGTTGAGCATGTACCAGGTGACAGTCTGGAGCCATTGCATCCTGACTGGGCATCACCAGCTCCTGGGTTTGTAGGGAGCGTTGGGATGTCCCCCGGGAAATTTTATTTTGGGGTGGGGGATCCCAGCAAAGCTGGCACCAGCCAGGAGGCTGCTGGGGGCAGTGCTGTTCCTGGGGCTGCTGGCATCAGCCTGGGTGGCTGGGACCCTCCCTGAGCTCGCTGTGGCCAGTGGTGTGTCCTTAAGTGTGTGGGTCCATGACCATCCCCTCCTTTGCCTCAGAAGTGTCCCTCCTGGAGCTGCTGGCTGCTAGTGGTGCTGGACATGTAACCTCCAAAACCTCCTTAAAAAGCTCTCTAATCCCCTTTGCCTCCACCTCCGTGGGATCTGGGTGCCCAAATGAACATAGAGGTCAGGATTGCAGACAGCCTGTCCTGTTGGGATCCTGCCAAGCCCCTGCCTCAGCTTTTCCTTGTCTCATTCTCCTATAGGAAAGGAGCTCATCTGTTTTCCATTCTCCATAATGAGGACCTCTGGGAAAGCCTGTGATTTTTAGGTGGGAGCCTGTTTCAAATGCGAGCAATCCTAGCATGGGTGGCAGGTACACAGAGGCACCTCGGCAGGGAGCTGAAGCCCAGCCAAGCTTGAGCTGAGGGCTACATGGTGCCTTGAAGACTAATGCCATGGCCAGTGGTGCTGTTAGAGCAGAGCAGAGTGGCCTGAGTGTCTCTGGAGGGCTGTGACGAACACTGAATGCATGGGATTCTTGTGCATCATTCCTTCCTCCCTGCACTTGCTTTTCCCATTGCTCTGAAGAAAGGGGCTGGAGGTGAACTGGGGCTCTTGAAAGTGCAAGATCTTGGGAAGATGTGTGTGGTTTCCTTGGTGCCAAAAGAGGAGGGCAGTGAGTCCTTCCAGATGCTTTCCCCAGCCTTGTCACTGAGGTCTACCTACAGCATCCTCCTCCCAGTGCATTGGGGCACGCTGGTGTTACCAGTCCTTCATTGGAATCAGTGTCAGTGTGCTGGGGACACCCAGCTGAAGTTCACACTGGTGCCTCAGTCGCTGGAGGAAGACTCCAGCATGGTGGCTTTCTTTCCCCCTTGGAGACACACTTCTCTTGCAGAGCCTCGCCTGAGCTCCTGCACTGGCTGACCGGGAGACGTGGTGCCAATGACTCAGATGAAGATGAGGGCTTAATTAGCACAGGGAGAGGAGGGGGGAAGAGAGAGAAAAGAGAAAGAGTCTTTCATCGCAACAAGATTGATACCACCTCCCCCAGACAGTCACGTTCTGCCGCATCACCCTCCAGCCCGGCGTCATGTGCACCGTGCCTGACACCGGAGGACAAATGGGGCCTGGGAAACAGGGACAGAGGGGCACTGCTTTATTAAAACCCTGGGTGAATTAATGTCTGGAGGTATTGAGCAGGGCTCGTCAGGAGCTGTTATAGCCGTCGGGCTGTACCCTGCAGTTAGAGCTCCCCTCTGATCTCAGCTCCTCGGATTTGGGGTAAGGAACCCAGGGTGGGAGGGTGTCTGTGAGGAATTAATAATGATGCCAGCAGCAAAATGGCCATTTGAAGGTATCCAACTGTGCATTAAAGGACAAACATTGGCTACCCCTTCTTTAGACACCAGCTTCTCTGGTCTTATGGTACCTTGTAAATCTGTGCTCAGCAGGCACTGCTGCTCTGGGGCTGCTTCACCCCGTCTTGGTGGGATGTGCAGGGGAGCACTGGGTCAAGCTGCTGGGGAAAGCGTGCTCAGGGTGGCCCTCTTGCCCTCAACACACTGATTTTGGGCTGCAGGACCCTGCACTTCTGACTACACCATTGCCTTAACAGCCCGTGTCCTTGCAGGGGTGGGCAGATGAGGTGGAGGAAAGCAGTCTTGGCCTGTGAGGGCTGGAGACTGGGGGGAGTATGGCTGGGGCAGGATGCTGAGGGGCATCAGGGCTCTGCTGGTGGGGAGTTCCTCTGTAGGGTGCCCACCAAGTCTTGACAGGCATGGCCACGTTATCCTGAGGAGCCCAGTGTGGTCAGCCTGGAAGGAGAATCGCCACCACGTGTTGCTGCTATTGAAGGTAACATCACACATGTTTTTTCTTTCCCCTCCAGACCAATGATGCCTTAGGAGCCACCTGGAACTGGCTGTACTTCATCCCCCTCATCATCATTGGATCCTTCTTTGTCCTCAACCTTGTCCTGGGAGTGCTGTCAGGGTAAGTGAGACGTGGTCCTTTCCCTCTGGGCTGTGCCCATTGCATGTTTCAGAGCCCCCAGGATGGCCCCTGGTACTGCTGTGTCCCCCAGGACCCCAGCAAGGGATTGTTCCCTGGCTATGCTTGGCTCTCTCTTCCTGGGAGCTGGGAAAGGGGCAGCCTTGATGATGCTTTCTTGCTGTTTTGCGTGGCTGAAGAGCTCGTGGTTTTGGTCACTTGTAATCGATGGTCAGTGGGGATCTGGCTGCTTGGGACCTGCCAGAGGGGAGAGACATGGGGCAGGTCTTACGGAAATGCATTTGAGTCCAGGATGGGTTTGTAGTGGGGTGTGGATTTGCTGGCTGATGGAATATGGTGGGCATGGGTTGGGGTGGGTCTGGGGAGTGATTCAGGGCACGTCCATGCTGTGCAGGCTGTGCCCAGGGAGATGTGCCCAGCGCTGGTGGGGGATGCACACTGGTGAGAGTAGGAGTGCCTGGGGTGCATGTGGACAAGCCAGAGACGTAGGGACAATGCAGCTGTTCCTGTTCTGCACTTCCCAGGGGAAAGGCGGTTTTAATCCAAGCCATTAAACTGGGTTTAGAGAGAAAAAGTCTTGTCTCCATGACAATGAACTGTGGTTGCATCAGCACATCCTCAACCGCTGGCAGGGGTTGGTGCATGGGGAGAACATGTCCTCTCCTGCAATGGGAAGGGGACGTGGGCTCCTCTGCCCTTACTGAAGCAGGTAACTTTTTAGCTAATTTCTCACCGTGCCAAAAAACAAAAGCTTTTGTAACACTGTTTTGGCCAGGTGGAAAGCCCTTAGATGAAGGGATCAAGGTAGAGAATGGCCCTGGTCATTTCTGTCCCTGTCTTGTGAGTTCAGGTGTGATGGTGGTGGTTTCAGGAATTTCTGGAGCAACAGTTTGGGCTTCTTCAGAGTCTGTTGGTGGGTTGAATTTCCCTAAATCTCATTCTGGGGTCTGAGTCCAGGGTCTTTGGGGACAGGCTACAGGAAAGGCTTCACATTGCCTTGCAGGGAGGGAATTCTTATGGGGGATTAAGATATCCAAGCAGTGTTGGGTGGCTTTCGTATTTCTTATGTCACATCCAGCTTGGGCATTTGAGCAAAGTCCAACTGGGTGTAAGTGTCAAGCAGGAGCTTTCCTGCAAAAGCCTAAAGAAGGAAAGTTAGGAAGCTCAGGGCTAGGTAGCTGGGAAACCCCCTTGTTAGAATGTTGAATTGTGTCAGTGTAGTGTGTTGTGTGGACTTGGGGGCTTTTGGTTCTGGTGAGCAGCTTGGGGGCACAGCAAGGCAGCACTGCTCTGGCCTGCAAGCCAGACACTGGCCAGAGGACCAGAGGGGGGCTCATGGGATGCCTGGCCATGCCCTGGTCCATCTTGGTGCTTTCCTGCACCGGGCCTGCACAAGGCAGCTGTTTCCATACCCGCTGAATTGGATGCAGTTGTCTAGGGCTCTTCCCAGGCACTGGCTGGCATTTCGACTGTTTGTTTATTGCTAATAGGGTTTGTATTGGGGAAGGATGCAAGTGGGTGGGTGGCCTAATTGGCAATGGAGATGCTCTCGTGGCGTGCCAGATATCTAGGGAAAAGCAGGACTGCTCAGCTTCCCGGAGGGCTGAGCGAGGTGAGCGGAGGTGGCGAGCTGGGCTCTGCCACTCGATAGCAAGGCCACCGTGTGTGACACGGCCACATCCTCTGCAGCTCCGTGGATGCAGTACCTCAGTGGGGGTGAAGCATCCGAAGCTGCTGCCGGCAGGAGAAGGTACTTCTGCAGGCAAACAATGAATGTTCTTGAGCACAGCAAGAAGAGCTTTGTTCCTTGCTCTGTTTGCTTAGTTTTTATTGTTTTTAACACTTACCGCAATCCTCTTGTGCTGGAAGAGAGCACTTGGCTCTGCTGCAGGAGGGGAAGGGTGACCTTTCCATTGCTCAGCTCTGAGCTGGATGAACAGGCAGGGTCTGGATACACCGGTGTGCCCTGCGGCTGGGCTGAGCTGAGAGGAGATGGTCACTTTGGGAATAAGCTACACCTCCACTCAAAGGAATTCCTTCCCTGGCATTACGTCACTGCTTTAGAGGGAGACAGACTGTTCCCAGCTGGCTGAAATCATGGTCACTCAGTTAACATGGGGCACACTGGTGAGCGCTGAGCCCTGGTAACCTGCTTCCAGAGGTCTGGACCTGTGTTGCTTGCAAACTGCTCCATCTGCTTCAGTGAATAACAAGGTCTGCTCGGGACTTCCAGACTTCTTCTCCAAGTTCACGCTCAGGAGCTGCTGCAGAGCTGCCTCTGCCCTCACCTCATCTTGGCAGGGGTTTTCTTTGGGGCAACAGTCAAACATCCGGGGTAGGTCCCGAATGCAAAGAGGCTGCAGGAGGACATTTGTATGTTTAATTTGCCACCAGCAGAAGCTTGCTGGAGCCCAGATTTAGCAATCTTCTGGTTGCGATGAGCATCCCTCCCAACAGTCAGTTCCCCAACTGTTAAGCTGAGGCATGACCTCCGTGATGTAAACAGCCTGGATCCATCTGCTCCTTAAGCACAAAGTATGTGGGAGAGGAAAAGAAATCATCATACCAAGGCTCCTCGATTTCTCTCCCTAAATACTAACAGGCACACATGCACTGGAATTGCGTGCGACGCTATTAAGAGGAGATGGAGCTGCTCCAGGCAGGGGCTTGGAGAGCAAGTTCTTCTGTGGCTTTGGCATTTATTACTGTGTCTATTAACTTTCCCCCTCTATGGGTGCAATTACAGATCAATTAATTCTAACTGAAAGCAGGAAAGAAGAAAAAAAAAAAACTTGGCCCTGTTCCTCTTTGAGAGCAGGTACAAAGCCCAAGGAGATGTGACTGCTCAGCTTTTAAAGCTACACAAGCTACTGAAATAATCCTGGCAGAAGAGAGTCAGTGGGAGCGAGCGAGGATGGAGCATCCATTGAAATGCCCTGTTTTCTGCCATGTGGCAGCTGGTGCATTTGGGAGCTCGGGAAGATGCTGAGACTCATATCAAGTATTGCTTGATGCTGTCTTGTGGCCTGAGAAGTTGCACATGCCCCGTGCTGGAGATTTGCAAAGATTTCCTCTCCTTTTTTTAGTGAAATTGCTGAGTTTTGGTTTGGTTTTTTTCTCCTCAGCTGTTCGTCGCGTAAAACAATTTGGATATGTGTGTTCAGACTGTGTCTCCAGAGCAGCAGAGACATGATGAGAGCTGTGCTGTCTCCTATCCCTGCTTCCAGCAGCAGTAATGCCACCCCAGAAGTGACCACAGCTCACCACTGGTCCTCTCCCAGCCACTGTGGACCCCCTGCCTGCTCTGCCACTCCTGGCAAGAAGATGGTTTATGTCTAGTTTGTCCCTGGGAGCAAGAGGGTGAAAGAGCGAAGATTAAAAAAAGTCATGCTTGGAGGAATAGCACTGAGAACTCATGCAGAGTTCCCAATACCAGACAGGCTACATTCTCACTCTTTTCCACCTCTCTTTCCCCAACTTCTGCAGATCTGGTTTGCAGTCACCCTCCTCCATCCATTGCAGCATCATCCTCCTGTTGAGGGCTGGTAGACTCCATTCCCCTATCCAGTCTCGTACTTCCAGCCCCTTTCCAGGGTAACAACGTTGCTATAATCGCTGGTATTTGTGGTCTTCAACAACAGCTGAGTGGGTGCACAGTGGATGCTGCCTGACCTGGGAAGGCTGGATCCTCAGGCCAGCCAAGGAGAAGACCTTTGGAAGTTGATCACAGAGGAAGAAGTCGAGCACAATGGCAATAAAAGTGAAATCCATCTGCCTTGTACTAAACAAGAGAGTAATTTAAATCCTCCTAATTGCTTCCACTCATCCTGGTGATGTTAAGTCTTTTCTCCCTTTAAGTCTTTTCTGCCCCCCACCCCCAGCTCTTGCACTAAGCCTTTGAAAGAAACGACTAATGTTATAATTAAAGGATCAATTTGGCAAGATTTCTTTGTCTTAAGATCTTTCTTTCAGGTTGGGTTAGCACTACATTCCCAGTCTCCGGAGAGTTTTCTTCAGTTCCTTCAGGAGCCTTCTGTACCATCTCTGAAATCTTTTCACTTTGCTTAATTTGAATTTTTTTCCCATCCAATTTGGAGGCATAACGAACGATGAATAAAATTAAGTTTTATAGCAATTAATAATAAAGGTGTTGAGGGAACAAGTGTACATTTTCGATGGAGATGGACTTCTTTTCACTGACTCTCCACAAAAATCTGGGCCCCCATGCATTTGAGCAGGATCAGATGGTTTGAAGTGAAAAACACTGGGAAGAGGATTAGTACCTTGGAGGTAGGCAGTTCATGGAGGGGGATGTGGGGAGACACGTTGCCACAACGCAGGAAGGCTTGTGTGGGGATCATGACTTGAGAACAAGGTGTCAACAAACAAATTTCTTTGCTGAAAGGGTGGTCAGGCGTTGGAACAGGCTGCCCTGGGGTAGTGGTGGAATCACCATCCCTGGAAGCATTCGAAACACACATGGATATGGCACCTGGGGACAGTTTAGTGGTGAACAGGGTGGTGCTGGATTTGAGGATCTTAGAGGGCTTTTCCAACCTTAATAACTCTGTGCTTCTATGCCCAAGAAATACTTAGTTGGAAACTTGAAAGCTTGGAAGCGTCGTGTTGTTTTTTCGCTTTGCTGGTTGTAGGATCTCTGGGAGCGGCCCGGATGAGATGTGAAATGTCTGCGCTTGTTGTGTGTTTGGGGGCTCACTGGTTGAAGCCACTTTTGAGTGGAGGTGTGGGTGTGACGAGGAGGGTGGGCTGTGATGCCTCCTGCCAGGTCCCACGGCACCCCCATGGGCTGCACGTTGGTTGGGCCACATTTGGCGAGAAACGTCCACGCTCGTCACTTTGTTCTGGGGAGGCTCTTTGTCATCGACGTGGTATTTGAACATGAGTGAAGCAAAGGAGCCTCTGAGACCTTCATCTCAATTCAGCAGGCAGGTGGGCATCCATATTCAATGAGAGCCTCTTTGCCATGCTCTGCTGTACCATCTTGCTGCAGAGGGCCTCCAAGCCCTATGCAAACAAGCTGCCTGACAAGGGACGTGCGTGTCTGGTGTGCCATATCCTCCAGTGTTACAGGGGAATAATGACTCCTCTTACAGCCAGCTGGACGAGATTTAAAAAAAAAAAAATCCACAACAAAAAGATGACTCGGTGACTTTCCCCTTTGATTTCTCCTGGCAAATTATTTGCCAGCGTGTCTCAATTGCTTCAAAATTGCTCTTGTTCGTGCCTCCTTGCAAACCTGCTCTGTGGATTGCCCGTGTTCTGCAGACTGCGGGTGAAAAGCTCAGTTTTTTGGTCCTCTTGATAAAGCACTAGGCAGATATTTGTGCTTATAGATTGCTTTTGGAGTTGTTTGTTGCAGATTATTGTAATTTCTGTGATCCTGGTTGATGACAGCAATAGAATGGCCATGGCTGCAGCTCTTTGACTTGGTGGGTGGCTTTGGAGATGCCCAGTTCCTCCAGGATCAGCTCTACCCTTGTAAGGTGGTGCTGGGCACTGCTGTTGGGTGAAGCTGACGGGACACCCCAAATGACATCCATAGAATTATCTGTCCTTTGTGCATCATAGGCTGGTGTTTGGTTTGCAGCAGTGGACTGGCACATCTAGTAGTTGCATTGCAGGTTTCACACTTGATGGCTGGTTCTGAATTCATTGTATCTGTGTGTTGAAGGCTTCAATTAGAGTGCTTGGAAGCTCCTGGGAAGTTAACATGGTGAAATGTTGGAAACTGGTTATTTTTTTTCCCCGTGCTGTAACTCACCTGCTGTACCGACCATGCACCTTTCATCTGCAGATCACTGTTGCTTGCAAAGGGTGACTGTAAAACTGTTCTCTGCTTAAAGAGGATAAAAACTGGAGCATAGGAGGGAAGGGGAGGAGTGATGTTTTTCCAGCACTGCATGAACCAGTGGGAGTGATTGTGAACAAAGCCCGGGGCTCTTGAAGCAGTGAAGCTGTGCTGCTCATGCCAACCCTGCCTGATAAGAGTGAAATGCAATCTAGAGCTTCCAACTCTGCTTCTGGCTGGTGGGGCTTCCAGACCCTCCACCACCCTTCTGCAGCTTCCTTGCAGCATGAGCTGACTGTCCTATTGCTGCATTTGCTGCATCATTGCACACGGAGTTCTCTGGGCAATGGGGACAGCAATACAAACCTCAGCGTTGTTACCCTTGGAAAAATGTTGAAATTGGGAGTCTACAACCGGAATGTTGGTGGCCCTCTTATCTGCTGGTGATGCCCTCATTGATGCAGCCCAGCATCCTGCTGGCTTCCTTTGCTGCAGCAGCACACTCTTTGTTTGCACTGAGCTTGTCACTGGGACCCACGGGCCCCTTTCCACAGAGCTGCTTCCCAGCTGGGTAGATCCTAGGCTGTGCTGCCCTCCTGGATTATGTTGTCCTGTGTGCAAGACCTTACAGTTATCCTTGTTGATTCAGAGAATAACAGAACAGCCTGGGTTGGAAGGGACCTTAAAGATGTTCTCATTCCAACCCCCCTGCCATGGACAGAGACACCTTCCACTAGACCAGGTTGCTCAGAGCCCCATCCAGCCTGGCCTTGAATCTTCTCCGACTTCTGGCAGTTCAAGTGAACTTAAATCAAGCAATTTTCCGTAGCCAAAAAACTTATTTCCTCCTACAAAGCAGGTCTACGAAGCACATCTTCCCTTTGCAGAGGCTTTTGCACCTTTTGGGCACCCTGCTCCTGCCCTTGCTGTCGGTTCAGTGCAGTAATCCTGGTCTGCAGTGCCAGTTTTGCTGTGCTGCTTGTCACCGTCTGTTTGAGTTGAAGCTCCAGGTTACAGACTGCACAGTCAGTTCAACACTCTTACTTCAGTTCCTTTACACCTCTTGGGTAAATACCATCTGATCCCCCTGGTTTGCAACTGTCTCAGCTGTGTTTCCCACACCGTCTGTTGTCAGTTCTGTCCCATAACCTTCTCTGACACCCTCCTGGAGTCTCGAAGGCAGTTTTCCCTCAGACTGTGGTGCTCAAACCTGAAGTGGAGCCATGAGCTGAGACCTGAGGAGAGCAGCAGTATTACCTGATGTCTTACAGATGGTCTTCCTTGGTATGCATGCCATTATATTTGGGGTTTTTTTTTCATAGCAGCATAGTACTGCTGTCTCACCTCAGTGTGTAATCCAGTATTTTTTTGCTTCCCATCCCGTCCTTTCTGCTGCCTTATGTGGTTTTAAGACCTGTTTGGTACCTGGTTTGCTGGAAGAAACTTTAATGGTTGCAAAGGGTGGTGAATCGATGGGTTTGAAGATAGTTGGCTTGTTGTTTCGAAGCATGGAGCCCACAATATTGAGGTGACCAGCACTATATACCTGCTCTGGACTCAAAGATGGTCCAAAAAGTAGAAAAGTGGATTGCAGTATCTATGATATTCTTTTTTCTTAGCTGGTTTTTGGTTGTTTTTTTTGTGGTTGATTGGTTGAGAGTTTTTCTGTTTTCTTGTGTTTTAGTGTTTGTTTTTATTGTTTTGGTTTTTTTTTTTTTTTTTCAAAAAAGGGGAGCCATTTTCAAGCTAGATGCTTCCACATGCGTGGTTCTCCCATTAAAACCCGACCTGAGCTCTCCAGTTAGAGCAGAACACAACATTGCAGTAAAACCATCACTGCCCTGGTGTGGGGGAGGATGTGGGGACGTGGAGATGAAGGTGGCTGAGCATGGTGGTGTCCCCTAAGGTCTCCTAGCAGGGGCAGAGATGCTCCCAGGCTGCATGAGGGGAACGCCAAGGCTGTAGAGGAGAATTTGCAGGCAGAGGAGGAGCAAACCATCTGTGCTCTGATCACCCCGGCAGGCTGGGCATGGTGTGTGGATGGATGGTGCCCTTGTGTGCAGGAGGACAGATGGCACACACTGCTCCCCAGATCCCACCATGACCCTCAGCACTCTGACCTCTAAAGCTCTGTGAGCACCTTCAGCTTCATGAGAGTGGGCAGAGAAGGGCTGCAGTGACACAGGATTGGCACGTGTGGAGCTCAGCCATCATGGGTGGATGTTTTCATGCTGGAGCCATCAGGATTTAGGGCCTGGAGACCCAGGTGGACAAGCAGAGGTGTTGCTGGTGGAGACTGTGCAATCTGCTGGGCTCCCTTGAACCCCCTTGCAGGGACCCCGTGGGGCAGCAAGCCCTGGGTTCTTTGTGAGGCAAAACTGGGCCATCCCTGGCAATGTAACCCAAACACACCGGGAGCAGAGCCCTTCAATGGGAGGCAGGAACCTGCTCTCTTGGTGATGGGATGCTGCCCTGCCTGTGACTTGGAGCCTTCCCAAGCGGCTGTCAGTCACCATTGCTGGCCCTGTTCTCACTCACACACAGTATTATCTCTACCCGCTGCTGCAAATTGGCTCTGAGCAATCCTTGATCTGTCAGCATCGCCTACCCACTCTCAGATGTCACCAGCCCCCGCTGCTGCCCTGCTCGGTAACGTGTCTCTCTGAAATGTAATAATTCATTAAGTTGAGATTAACTTTTTTTTTTTTTTTCCCCCTCCCCTTTCTGCCACCTCTTCCTGCTTCTAATGGACAAAAGCAATTAAGATCCATTAGGGATCAAGTGTGTGGGAAGCGACTCCCTCTGAGACGCTGCCGCAGCTGCACGGACCTTGTCCCTGAAGGCGTGTGGCACCAGCTCCCTGCAAAGTAGTGCTCTGTGGGCAAATGGTTGGGTAGGGGGGAAAATGCTTGATGAGGTGGGCTCTGGAAAAGGTGCTCCCATTGCCTTCTTCAGCAAAAGGTGACTTGAGGCTCAGCTGGGTGGCTTCTCTCGCCGTGCAGCAAGAAGAGGCACCAGCCTCAGCAGAGGAGGAGCTGGAAGACAGGGATGGCAAAGCAGGAGGTGGCAGAGTGGCCTGATTCCCAGCTGGTGTAAAGCAGGGGAAGCTTACCAAGTGCTCCCAGTTGCAGGCAAACTGAGAGAGCTGGGGTTGTTCAGCCTGGAGTGGAAAAGGCTCTGGGGGAGATCTTAGAGCCCCTTCTGGTGCCTAAAGGGCCACAAGAGATTTGGAGAAGGGATTTTTGACTAGGGCCTGGAGTGACAGGACATGGGGGAATGACTTCAAACTGATAGAGGGCAGGGTTAGGTCAGATATTAGGAAGAAATTCTTCCCTGTGAGGGTGGTGAGGCTCTGGCACAGGTTGCTCAGAGAAGCTGTGGCTGCCCCACCCCTGGAAGTGTTCAAGGCCTGGTTGGAGGGGGCTTGAAGCATCCTGGTCTAGTGGAATGTTTCCCTGCCTATGGCAAGGAATGAGATGGTCTTTAAGATCTCTTCCAGTCCAAATCATTCTAGGATTCTATATGGACAGGGTCTGGCTGGGAAAAGTGCTGCCAAGGTGCTGGCTGACATGGGGTTATGGCCTGTGGGGCAGAGGTTCAGGCCTTGGGAGGACCAGAGGACCAAACCAGAGGAAGACAGGAACTTCCCCACTAACTCAGACTGCAAATGGCATCTTCTCATTTTTTGACATCCCAAATTTGCAAACAAAGGCTACTGAGGAATGATAGCACAGCCAAATGCTCCTGCCTTTCCTCCAGATAGGGCAAGGAGGGTTTTTGGCATGGCATACCCAAAACTGGAAGTGCTGTTGGCTGTGGGAGCTCCTTCCTTCTCCCCCATCTCCTCCCACCCTCCTTGCCTTCACTTAGGCTGCTTTTCTCTTCCTTGCCTTTTGTTCTCTTCCCCTTCCCTGCCCTGGGAAGAAAGTTTCATTTCAGTCTGAAAGCCAGTGCTGGAGGGGGAGAGCCATTTGGTGCTTAATGCCAGAGCGGCAGGAAACTTCACCTTCCTGGGGTGGAATTAAAAACGCTTGAATTGTCTGGGGACCTTAAACAAGAGATTGCAGGGAACATTCAGGGCTTTCCACACAAACACATGCACACACACACACATGTGAGAGCCCACACGGCGTCAGGGGTGTAATAGCTCAGCTGGGGTAATGCACTTGAACTCTCACTGCAGCAGACAGACCAATCCTTTCAATTCTTTCGAACATATTTTATTTTTCGAGGCTTGAGATTGCTGCTAGTCTCTGGGGAGAGAGATGTTCATCTTCCAGAGAGAACAGTGCCATTTGTTCTTTGTAATCATGCTTCCTTCAGGGCACCCTGGGACCAGGAGGGGGAATGAGGGCATGGGCTAGAGTTCTGTGGATGCTGGGACTTGGGGCTGGAACAGGGAGCTGCAGCCAACAGATTGTGACTCCCCTGATGATGTGGCAAGGAAGGAAGGGTGTGCTGAGGGGATGTCTGGTATTAGGGATGCTCCCTGTGTGCAAATGTGACCATCAGTGGAGGTGTAACTTTCGGGTCAAGGTACCCCAGGTATATGGTGTGTGCAAACATGGGCTGTGGGACCTCCTAGAAGCAGGTCTGGCCATATCATCTTACATACGGCCCCTGGTGTGAGTGGAGATTGCCTGCATTGCCACTCCTGTGTTCCCTGCCAAGTATTTCCATTTTTCTGTTTGTGTTTGATGTACTTTGCGAATGGGGGTGTCTTATCACACAGCTTTGGGCTGGGCTATAGGTGAAATCCTGTCTTGTGTACTGAGGAGTGTGTTTATCTGTGTGCTTAGGGGTGCATGTGAGCACATGGTTGCTACTGCCCCTGTGCACCACGTATGTTGGAGGCTGCAGCAGGCACAGCATTAGTTCTGGCCGGTGTTGCTCAGTGTTTGATATGCCCTGGTCTGCACGGAGCTCCTGACTTCCTGCCTGACCTCCTGCCCACTGCAGAGATGCCCCAAGCTGTTGTCCTCTTCTGGGCTGGTCATCACACCTGGACAGTTCTTGTGAGACACTGAAATCCAGAGGAGGACAACAGGGATGTCTCAAGTCCTGGGAAAATAATCCAATGAGAAACTGGGAAGAAAAGGAATTCAGAGGAGGAGGTAAAGGCAGGGGACATGACCTGCCCTGCTCCATCCCCTCACTGTCTCTTTGCACTGCCTGGTTTTTATTCCCTGAAGGGACACACAGAAGCTGAGCCTGTTCTGGAGTTGGGTGGCACTGGGAGCATCCTCCCTAAATGGTGGCAGCTCCCAGCTGGGGCATGCAGGACTCAACAGTCAAGCAGGGGGTTTGCTCATGTCCATCCACGCCTCCTTTTCTCCCCCTGATCATTCACCCATCCCCTGGCCGTGCTTTGGCCAGGGATGGCTGTGCATCTCCCCAGCAATCACCTTGGCAAACCCTTGGTCCCTGCCATCCCCGTGGTTCTCCAGCCCCCTGCACATCCTGCTGCCCCTCGGACCTGCTCTCACCACTCCCTTCTGCCCTTCCCCAGGGAGTTTGCCAAAGAGCGCGAGCGAGTGGAGAACCGCCGAGCCTTCATGAAGCTGCGGCGCCAGCAGCAGATCGAGCGGGAGCTCAACGGATACCGGGCATGGATAGACAAAGCGGGTAAAGGCTGGTGGGCCGGGGGGCTCTGAGGGCACTACAGGCACCACAGACTGCCGGTCGTGTGGGGTGGCAGGGCTGGAAGGGAATCGCTGAGCGACATCCATTGCAACCCTGAAGTGGCTCAGGTGCTCCCGTGGTGATGTTGGGTGAGCTCGGTGTGACGGCCCGGCCAGGCTGCAAACAAGGACATCACCAACCGCTGATGAAACCTCTTGTTCTGTGGCATGAAACTGTCAGGTTCTGAACACGAGGCTTGCTACATCTCCAGGGGAGGCTGTGAACAACACGGCTGTCAGCTTTGCTCTGCAGTGGTTTCCTTTCTCTTGACGTTTGCTGGAGTCCCCTGCAGTGGTGGGCAGTGGGAATGTAGAGCAGTGAGTGGTGAGACTGGTTTTCCAGTTAAATTTCCTCCTGGAGCTGTCTGGAGGGGATGCACTTACTGGTTCCTGCCTTGGGGTTCGTGGACCTGAGCAAGGGCTTGGGGTGGTGGAGGTTCCAGGCTTCCTGCTGACACCCAGCCAAGTGTGACAGCCTGTGGGTGTTGCCACAGCCCATGTCCTTGCTTGCTCCTCATAGGAATCAGGTCAGTGCGTTGAGCTCTGTGAAGGGAAGATTTACACTTTCATCTAGCATTCAGACTTGTAAAATATGGGTATCTTGAAATGAGCCCTGAGCCCCAGGCCTTAGTTTTGGCCCTGGGTTGAGTTGTAGAGCCCCTGACCTGACTACAATGTTCAGCTTCATGGTGAGGTTAATGACAGTGGAGGGAGAAGGGACGATTACAAGTAATTTTTCTTTCTGACCCAGTGTGTGGTAGCTGCCACTTGCTACCCTCCTAAACAATACTTGATAAGAGTTTGCAACCTAGAGCCAGCCTCTGGGCTGGGAAAGGTGATTAGGTACAAGGCAGTGATGTCTGATGGTGTCTCATCTCCTGATGCTGAACTGTGTGTTTTGCATAGAGGAAGTCATGCTGGCTGAAGAGAACAAAAATTCTGGGACCTCAGCCTTAGACGGTAAGACAAGCAACGCCCTTAAAATCTGCCTACTTTTCTTTCTGCCTGCCTAGTTGAAACAGGAGGTCTGGGGGTGCCTCAGTGGAATCTGCAGCCTATGAGGGGGGTGTGGGGAGGTGGATTGACAGCTTAACCCCTGAGCTTAACCCCTCTTGCCAGACCTAAGCACTGGTCACCAGGTCCTGGTTAATGAGCTGGCTGCTGGCAGAATTTTGCCACTGTCCAACACCCATTCCTCTTCCCTTCCCAGTGCTCAGGCGAGCCACCATCAAAAGGAACCGGACAGATGCCATGAGCTCGAGTGACGAGCACTGTGTCGACATCTCCTCCGTGGGTGAGCGGAGGCTGGCACAGAGAAGACCTCTTCATCCAACCTTGGGTCAGTGCAGTTTGCAGCTTGCTTCCCCAAAACCTCTGCCAGCTTATTGAGTTGCCAGAGTCACACCCATCACGTGGAGGCTGTCACAGATCAGCCCTCTCTGCTAGTTCGGCTGCTGTCACCTGTACCACTTAATAACCATTTGGATAAGTTGTGTCCCTTAAGAGCAATGTCCGTGAGCCGCCTGTCCTGTCTCATGTTGCAGGGAAGGCTGGAGCATCCGAGTCCTTCTCTCACCTTGACTGAAGCACCCAACTCCTTATCCCCCCTCTTTTCCTTTAGGTAACCCCTTGAGTCAGTCTGGCCTCAAAGGTGCCAGAATGGACAGTGCCTCCTACTTACGACACAAGGAGCGACTCCTGCGCATCTCTGTTCGCCACATGGTGAAATCCCAGGTCTTCTACTGGATCGTCCTGAGCCTGGTGGCTCTCAACACTGCCTGTGTGGCCATCGTCCATCACAACCAGCCAGCCTGGCTCACCCACTTCCTCTGTGAGTCCCTGGGCTTTGTGTAGGTGTAGGAGCTTGCCTGGGTGGGCAAAACCTTCTTGTCTCTGGTAGCTGGAGGTTGCAGCACACCCTTGCTCCTTGCCTCAGGGCACGTGGGGATGAACCCCACCAGAACCATGCTGGTATGGAGCTGGGTGGGGAATAACCTGAATTACATTCACTGTTGATAACAAAGGAGTGTGTACAGCCACGGAATTTAGCTTTGCCCTTGGCCCTGTGGCCACTAAGGGCTGTCTCAGTCCTGTGACCAAATGTGGAAGGGTTGTACCGGCCTCGTGTCCTTCAGGTCCGATGCGTTTGCCAACAGACAGAAATAGACTGTGGGTCTTGGTGGGATTTATTCTAAAATTGTGACCAGTGGTGATGGAAATCTTGCTGGAGACACGTCTTTGAATGCCCACAAGCAATTGCTGAAAGGTGTGAGTTTGCAGGGACGAGACTGGTCATGGAGTCAAAATTTTGGTGCAGAGCATGGCATGGGCATTCCAAGCTTCCAGTTACAGGAGCACCCCTCAGCCCATGGGCCATGGTACAAGGTCAGATCTCAAAGGCACGATGCCTATGCCTATCCTAGCATGGACAAAGTGCAGAGCAGTGTGGTCAGCCCCACGGCAGTCGTGTGTTACTCCTGAGCTGCTGCTGCTGCTGCAGTAGTGCTGCTTGTTATTCTTACCTTGAAAATGTCCCTATCAACCACCATGTCTACCCAAATCTGCAATGGTGTGCTCGGGCCTGCCGGGATCCCAGCACACCGTGGTGTGGTACGGCAGCTGGTCGTAGTGAGAAGCATCTTCTGGACAAGGGGAAGAGCCAGGTTCTTGCCTGCTAAACGTTCAGGAAATAGCTGGAGAAGCTTTTCACTGGCTCTTGGCTGTTCGGCTTGGTTTCTCTGGCCAAGTTCCAGCCGTGCAATGATTTAAATCCAGGTTGCTAATATTCCCCTATGGTGTCATGTGGTTGATGCCTTTGCAAATGCCTCAACCACTGTCAAATCATGCTGAAGAGCTGCTCTGCTCTGCGCTGGCCATCCCTGGTCCTCCCAAACCCCTGGGACACAGGTGTATCTACCCTGAAGAATTAAGCCATGGGGTTGATGCTCTGTTACGTACAATTTAGCTCCTCACAGACAAGCTTCCCTCATCCCAGACTCTGAGATCCTGAGGATACAGTGTGGTCCTTGACTTGTCCCATTTCTGTGGTGTGCTGTATGGTGACAGGTGGGTGCATGCACTGTCCCCAGGGTAGCATGTTTGGGTTTTCTCTTTTAGACTATGCAGAGTTCCTGTTTCTTGGGCTTTTCCTGCTGGAGATGTCCTTAAAGATGTACGGGATGGGGCCACGCCTTTATTTCCATTCTTCCTTCAACTGCTTTGACTGTGGGGTAAGCAGGCCTGGAGATGCTGTGGGTGTGGGGGGAGATGCAACATAAGGCACCAAGGAGGAGAATGGGATGGCCCTCACAGTGGGCAGGGGAGCCCTTTCTTCTGGGGCAGCCTCCCTGTGCCATCCTGATACACCAGGTCTTGGGCAGGGTGGTGGATGCCTCATCTTTAGGCACATCGTGTTTTCCTGCAACAGCCTGTCCTGAGCCTGTCTTTGACTTGTGGCTGTGTCTGTTTCTCAGGTCACAGTGGGAAGCATCTTTGAAGTGGTTTGGGCTATATTCAGACCAGGAACCTCTTTTGGGATCAGTGTCCTGCGAGCCCTTCGTCTCCTACGGATATTTAAAATAACCAAGTGCGTACCAACCATCAGAACCTGTCAGTCTCCATCTCAGACTGGGGCTGCAGCCCAGATCCAGTCACTCCTGCTCTCCTGCTGGTGAGGTCAGCATCACTGTGAGTGCTCCAGCAGTGTCTCTCTTCTTTAGGTACTGGGCATCCCTGAGAAATTTGGTGGTCTCCCTGATGAGCTCCATGAAGTCTATTATCAGTCTTCTCTTCCTTCTCTTCCTCTTCATTGTGGTCTTTGCCCTGCTGGGAATGCAGCTGTTTGGAGGCAGGTAGGTTGTTTCAAGTCTGAGGAATAGGAATTTCTTGATGTTAAAACCAAGTGATGACACCCTCTTTAGGTGCCCAGGAAGACTGTAAGCCCTCCCCCTCAGTCTGCTCCTAACAGTGGTACTTCTCCCACACAAAAGTCCCTGCTCGGAGGTTGCCTTTGGGCTGTGGGGGTCCTTCTAGCCAGGAGACTTTTTGGTTTCTCGCACCAAATATTCAGGAGACCTTTTTTGGACTGGGGAAAGGCCCTCCTAAGCACAAGAGAGCTGATAGCATAGCAGTCAGGGGTTTGTTGACCTTGGTATTTCATCCCGTTTATGTTCCGGTTCCCCTTTCCAGGTTTAACTTCATGGATGGGACTCCATCAGCCAACTTCGACACTTTCCCTGCGGCCATCATGACAGTGTTTCAGGTAGGAGCTGGACTGCAAGGGAACACAACTGAAAGGACTTGGGACTCACTCCCCCATGGCTGGAAGGGGCTCTTTAAACCAAACAGGCTCCCCTCTATCAGCTGTTAGGATATAACTTGCTTCCTCCCTCTCCTGTGTAACAAAGTGGATGGCAAGAGATGGAAACTCTTCCACCTCTGTTACAGAAAATGAAGAGTTTCAAAACTCTTCTGAGGAGATGTGAATCCTCAGCAATGTCCAGTGTGATCTCCCTCAGGTGCTGATGCTCAGGAGCTGGGTTATCCACTGCACAGGGTCTCTGTACTTGGCTCCTGTGTATTGGTGGGAGAGATCCAGGTGACAAGAAGGTGCAGGTGACAGAGCTGCTGTGTTGCTTTCCTGCAGATCCTGACTGGTGAGGACTGGAACGAGGTGATGTACAATGGCATCCGCTCCCAGGGAGGCGTTCGCTCAGGGATGTGGTCCTCCATCTACTTCATCGTCCTCACCTTGTTTGGAAACTGTATCCACATGGCTGCTGTGCTTTGAGTGGTGACAACCCCACCTTATCACACTCTCTAGGAGCATTCCCCTCCCTACCCACTACTCCTTCCTTCTCTCCCAACTGGGAAAGACCCACCACACACATGGCAGTGCTGGGTAGCCCAAGTGCAGAGGAGCAGCTGTCTGGAGGTGCACTGAGGGCTGTTTAAATGGGATGAGTGAGGAGTTTATGCCTTTGGCTGCTCCTCGCTGTGCTGACTAGGAGCCATCAGGGCCACCCTCCCTTGGTAGCTGCAGACAGGCATGTCCTTAACACACGGCTTGTGCATCCTTAGCTGCTCACAGATACTCTGCTGAACGTCTTCTTGGCCATTGCCGTGGACAACCTGGCCAACGCCCAGGAACTCACCAAGGTACCTTCCTGCTGCTCCTTTTCCTTCTTTTGTGAAGGGAGTGGGGGCAAAGGCATTTAGACTTTGATTTAGGAAAGTGCTTAAACCTGCTGATCTCTTCAGGAACACCCACACTTCAAGTGTGGCTTTAACTGTTTCTCCATTTAAGCTCCCCAGTTCTGTTTGCTTCCAGTCAGATTGAGATAACCCTCGTCTGTCAGATGGGATCCGGTGTGGGGACTGTTATTTTCTGGAGCACTCTGGAGATGTGGAGTGGGAAGCACTTTCCAGTGGTGTCAGTATTTAATCCCCATCTGCCCGCAGGGCGGTGAATGTGATTTAGGATGCAATTTAGACTGGTGCTTAAGAAGGTTCTTGGGCTTACCTGTTTTTAAGACCATGCTGGGAAATATTTGGGGAATGCTAAATTGTTGGAGCACCATCTGGATAACTGTGAATAGGAGAGAGCTGCAATGGTCATTGCCGCTCTTTGGAGCAGACCAGTGATCCCGTGGGGACCAGATTTTTGTAGAGCCCATGCCTGTTATTCATGTCCTTGGGGCTCACTGCAAGGCTTCTGCGCTGGTGTAAATCTGACCCGAAATGGAGCATGGTGCTGGTTTGCCTGAGGGGTGCTTGGGGGGGGTCCCTGTCCTCCCACAGTGGGTGCAGATGGCACTTCCAGGGGCTGCTGGCTGCCTCTGGGGTGAGAGGGATGGGAGAGCCCCACGGAGTGCCAGCAGCATCAATTAGGAGAGTGCTGAGTTTCTGAAAAGGCTGAATGCTCGCTAATGACTCCTAATGACATTTTTTGCTCCGGAGACACAACCATACTCATTAAATCAATCCGGTCTCTGCCGGGGTCATTCATGGATGCCTTACCTCCCACTCTGTTAGGGGGATGCCTGTGTAGCCCCTGTGGCTGTGAAGAAGGGAGGGCTGAGCTTGTCTACGCTGTCTGGGGCTGTTCTAGCTCTTGCCTGGAGTGGGCTGGGTTCACTTATTTAAGTAGAGCTCACGCCTTCAGTAAGATCTGGTGTAGTGGGGAAGTTGCATCCCTACAGCACAACGAAAATAAAGGCTGTTTCTGGAAATACAGGCCCCCCCCCCCTTTGTCCCTCATGCTTTGGCATGTAGGGTAGCCCTGCAGATCCTTCGCATGGCTGCACCTTCCCTTGAAATCCCATCATCCCACTAAGCAATGCCCCTCTTTTCTCTGCAGGATGAGCAGGAGGAAGAGGAGGCCTTTAACCAGAAGCACGCCCTTCAGAAAGCCAAAGAAGTCAGCCCCATGTCTGCCCCAAACATGCCAGCTATCGAGTGAGTGACCCCCTTCCCACCACCACTGCTACCCCAGTGAACCCCTGAGCCCAGCCAGGCTTCTGAGAAGGGCACAGAGCTGCAGCAGAGCCGGTATGGCTAGTTGTGGGGGCTTCCACAAAAAAAAAAAGAGGTCCCTGCATGGGGTGACCCTCTCTGGGTGTCTTCCTGAGGATGGATGGATGGATGGATGGATTGAGATCTAGGACTGTGCTCCCCATGAGCAGCAGTGCCTTTGGAGAGGTGGCAGCTCAGGGACCAGGTCACCCTGGAGGACCTTAAGTTGCCAGACCCTACCCCAAGCAGCAGGCCCAGTGCTTGGGCATGGCAGAAATATGCTAAAAAGGGTTTTCTGCCCCAAATATGAGCTCAAACGCTCAGGGCTGATGCTAAGGGTGGGCAAGGAGGCTGGGGAGGAGGAAGGTATCTCAAGCTATTCTTGAGGAGAGGTGATATTTGTTCCTGGGGAGCATTTCTTTGTGGCAGAGCTGCAAGAGAGCAGCCAGGGCTGGGGGAGAAGGGAGCAGCACTGTCACAAATCTCCCCCAGGCTCCTTCCTTGGGAGTGAATGCACTTAGGAGAGATGGAGCAGGTTTGTGAAACAACATTTGATTGTACAGAAATTTGATTTGAGCAAGGAGAAAAAGCCTCAAACTACGTAAACCTGCAGCATGGTGTTAAGGAGCCTTGTCTCTGTGTTTCAGCAGGAGAAAATTCTGTTTTTTCCTTTCTAGATGCCTTTTTTCTCTTTATTTTGCAGTGTCATATGGTCTAAATCACATAAAACTTTCAAAGTCAACATTGGAACGAGGCGTTTTGATTTGTTTCCCAAAACAGTACATTTCAGTACAGCTGAAGGGATTATTTTTTTTCTCCCCTTTTTTTTTTTTTTTTTTTTTTTATAGAATCCCTTCCCAGGGAATTTTAAGGTTTCGTTATGCTTTGAAACCCAGCCAAGCTCGTACACGGCAGAATCTCTTGCAGATTTGCTGAGAGAAACTGCTGTTTTCAGTGCTGATCTGGGGGGGTCGGAGGCAGCATTGGCAACAGCCCCCTCCCTGGTTTGGCAGTGGTGGGATCTGATGGTCTCCCCACTCATGGTTTTAGGGGGATCAGGAACCAGGGGTACTTGTGAGCCCTGCCTGCCCTCCCAGCAGCCACAGATTTCACCTTGTTTTGGGGGTGATGGGATGTTCGTAATAAATCTGTGTCTGGCCAAGTACCTGGGGGGATAATGGGAAAGATGGTGGAATCTGTATGTCCTGACTGTTTCTGGCTACCAATGGGAATGTGTTGGATAAAGTGAGGAAATAGAGGGATTTAGGCTGTAGGAAAGAATAAAGAATGGACAGATAGAAGAGAGGAAGAGGGGGAGATGGAATATATTAGGGCAGTAAAGGATTTGCCCACACTGCACATCCCTGATAAAGCTTTCTGGTCATTGTGAGGTAGAACTGGTTGGGAAAACATTCTCTAACCTTTCCTTTATTGTTCTCATGGCATTGAAATGAGAGGTATTGACATTCACAGGTCTTTTTTTTCCAGCTCCTCCCACTCATGAGGATGGATAGGGTTTGGGGCAGGTAGTGTGATGCCGTGGTGGGGTGTGTTGCGAGCATCGGCTCTGATGTGCTTTTGGTGGTGCTGCACTGATGCCAGCAGCCAGGGAGGGACAGTGGCGACGGCACAGCAAGGGACAAGCCAGAGCAGAGCTGGCCTCTGCCTTTGAGTGTGCACAGGCACGGATGGCTTCACTCCTCGGTGGGTACCCAGCGCGGGCAGGTCGGTACAGCATTCCTGCCTCTGCAGAGGGGTCCGGCGGCGCGCGGGGACGAACACTCCCACGGGATAAGTGCTCCCACGGGATGAGCGCTCCCACATGGCCGGGCTGGCGCGGGCGGCCGCGGTGCCGGTCGGGGTGTTGTGTTCGTACGTGCAGATGGCGCGGGGCCGTTTGGCGAGTGGGTGGCCAGATGGACGCGTGCGGGTGCTGTCATGTGCTGGTGCCCAGCGTGGTGCGCGGATGCGTTCGGGGGCTCGGGCACTTGCTGTGGGGACGGTGGCGGGTGCCTGCAACTCGATCCCTGCTGTGAGCGTGGCGCTGGGCTGTTCACATGCTGTAAGGACCAGCGTGACCAGAGCGCCTCCCCTGTGGGGACAGGCCGAGAGAGTTAAGGTTGTTCAGCCTGGAGAAGAGGAAGCTCCAGGGAGACCTTAAAGCACCTTCCAGTACCTAAAGGGGCTGTAAGAGAGCTGGAGAGGGACTTTTGACAATGTGTTTTTTTTGACAAGTGGTAGGACAACGGGGAATGTCTTTAAACTCTTAGGGAGTGGTCTTGAGCCTGCCAGAGCTCAAGAAGCATTTGGACAATGCTCTCAGGCACGTGGTGTGATTCTTGGGGTTGTCTTGTGCAGTGTCAAGGGTTGGACTCAACGATCCTTGTAGATCCATTCCAACTTCAGGGATTCTGTGATTCTATGATTGCATCTGCTTGGGGCAGTTTGCTTGGAGCTGTGCTTATCTGAATCTTTTCTGTGTTGATATGAAGGTTAAAGCCTGGAATCTCCCCAACTGCTGGTGGGGGTCAAGGACACTGCCAGCCCTGTTAATCTTCTCTGTGTGGGGGCTGCTCAAGTGACAGGAGCTCTGTGGCATCTCACCCTGGGCTTGTGCCTTGCATTTGCTGGGGAGCTTCATGTTCCCCTCGGTAGTCCTAGGGCAGCATGGTGACAGCTCTGAGCAGCTTGGGGCTGGCCTGATGCAATCCTTCCTCTTTCCAATTGCCACGTTTTTCTTGGGAAAAGTGAATTTGGAGCAGTTTGAAGCAGCTGTTAAATATCCAAGGACGTATGAAGGCTTCTGAAGGACTGCTCTCCCCTTGCGTGGTGTGGGGAGGGCTCCGTGGCCCCCACGGAATGGATCACAGCGTGTCAGTGGGATTGTGGGCAGCCCACTGCTGTTGTGCAAGTGGGACTTCACTGTGCACACGCAAGGACTCACTGCCCAGCAGCCGCTCGGCAAAGAGGTGCTGGCTGCCCGGGGTGGGGGGACGCCTCTCTGCCCTGCCCACAGGAGTGGAAGGAGGGGCGAAGAGGGGGATTGAACCCGTTTATTTTTCCTCCCCAGAAGAGACAGGCGGAGGAGACACCACATGTCGATGTGGGAGCCACGCAGCAGCCACCTGTATGTGGGCCGCGGGGGCGCGTGTCCGTCTGTGGCTCCTGTGCTGTCTGTGCGTCCGTGGGGCCGGGGCACACCCCGCTCCCCTCCGGCCTCCTCGGCAGGGCGGGGAGGGGGTGGCCGCGTGTGTGCCTGTATCCGTGTGCTCCCGTGCACCCCGTCCGTGCGTGCGTGTGGTTGGGTGTGTGCCGGACCCCCCGTGTGTGGTGCTGTGCCGTACGTGCGTGTCGCCGCCCGTGGATGTGCCGTGCGCGGTGTGTGAGCGGTGTATGTGCTCGTGGGTGTTTCCCTGTGCCTTAGGTGTGTCGGGAAGGGCACGTCTGTCTGCTCCAGGGCGTTTGCCGGCGAACTTACGACACTGCTAAGGTTTTCGTGGCATAGCCTAGTCCTCCACGCAGAGAAGCCCAGTACAGCTCCTTCCCCTACAGACAGTCAAAATTGCTGCTCCTCAAGCCTCGGGGCAGACTTCCTACCCGGGATGTGCTGGCGAGAGGCAAAAAAGGGTCCCTGTATGCAGCGAGAGGGCTTGGCCCATATTTAAGGTGGCTCCAGGCAATCACACAAGAGGAAGGTGGTCCCTGCCTGTCTGGGGTGGGGCAAGCCAGGGTGCTGTCTGCTCCTAGAAGCTGGACAAGAAAGCTTCAGGGCAGCAGTGAGGCTGCTGGGGCTGGTCATCCATCAGCCCGATGCCTTCTGAAGGGGCCAGAAGTACAGTCTCAGCCCTGTTTCCAGCCCCTGCCAGCACCAGAGGGATGCTGACGAAGTCTTAGCACAGCCTGTAACCCTGGTGGTGGCATTTCCCTCTCCCTGGGATTCCCAGATTAAATCCGGGGCGGGTGCTTCACCTGGTGGGAGGTGGGGTCAGCCAGGATGCTGACCCCTTGCTGTGCCCCGTCGCAGGCGGGAGCGGCGGCGGCGGCACCACATGTCGGTGTGGGAGCAGCGCACCAGCCAGCTGCGCCGGCACATGCAGATGTCCAGCCAGGAGGGCATCAACAAGGACGAGCCGCCCCTCATCAACCCCCACGCCAGCATCTTCCGCAGGAAGAAACCAGGGGATGGCGTCACCCTGGAGAAATGCGCCGAGGAGCAGGGCAAGGGCGAGCGGCCGCTGGCTGAGGGACCGGAGCAGCCCGTCCCGGGAGCCAACCCCGGCGGCGGTGAGGACAGGAGGAGCCCATCGCCCCGGGCCAAGCGGGACAAGGATATGTGGCAGCAGAAATCATGCCATGGGAACTGTGAGCCGGGCGAGCAGGACGGGGCAGGCGGCAGCGTCGAGGATAGGGCCAGGATGAGGCAGAGCCAGCGGCGCAGCCGGCACCGCAGAGCCCGGATGGAGGGGAAGGAGCAAGCTGGCATCTTGGGGAGCCGCTCGGCCAGCCAGGAGATGGGTCTGGAGGAGGCCAGCACCATGGAGGCAGCACAGGATGGGGACCGGCGTGGGGACGTGGCCGCAGCCGAGGCGCTGATTCAGGGGGAGCCAGAGGCGAGCGGAGAGTCCATCAGGTTGGTAACTGGGGAGGGCATCTTGCCATTCTCACAGCTCCTCATCCTCTCTCCCTATCCTCTCACACCTTGTTTTCTCTCACATCCCTCCTGCAGGACAAACGGGGTCCCTGCCGGCGATGCTGATCTGATTGGGACTGCCAAGAAGGGGAGCCCCCCACATGCAGCCCCCGAGCCCCACGGGGGTAAGACAGGCAACCTGACGGAGCAGGACTGCAGCAGCCCGGACACCAGCGAGCAGGCACTGCTGCAGGGCAGTCGCACCGTCAGCCGGAGCGAGCCCGACCTCTCCTCCATCACCCCCAACACCGAGAAGGCCACGGAGAGCACCACCATCATGATCGATGTCCACGACTCCGCTGTGGTACAGAGTGAGGACCCATCTCTCTTTCCTGAGCCCCTGTCCCAGCCCTCGGGGACCCTGTGGGGATGGAAAGCCGCTTGCATGGCTTTTCCTGTCCACATCCATCAACTGGAGGGGGGGATTTCTTTGCTGCTCCTTGCAGCACCTCCCTCCAGCACCCCAGTTTCGCAGGGGAGCCCCAAATGTAATGCTGATGTGCCACCACCCCCTGCGGACCATGTCCCTTCCTCACCTTCTTCCCATCCACCCCTTCATCTGATTCCTCATTCCCCCTTCCTCTCCGCCTGGGCAAAACACTCGCATTCCCTGTTTTTCCTGACACGTGCACAGCCTCCACCAGCTTGCTGCCTCTCAAACACCTTAACAGCATTCTCGCTGTCAAGGTGAACTGCTTTAAACAGTGTTATTAATTAAACAGCATGGTGAAAACTGACCTTGTTAAACCCCATTTCATCTGCTTCATCCCAGCAGCTCGTCTCTTTTTATTTCCATCTGAGAGGGGGGGTCCCTCTCCCCATAACAGCACAGGGATTTAAAGTGGGAGTCAGGGGGTTTGCATGTGCCTGCATGTGGCAGGGACACCCCAGGGTGCTGTCTGGGTGCAAGGCCGGGCAAAGGCTCTCGCTTTCCTGCAGTTAGCAACAAGACAGATGGTGAAGCCAGCCCCTTAAAGGAGGCCGAGACCAAAGAGGATGAGGAGGAAATGGAGAAGAAGAAGCGGAAGAAGGAAAAAAGCGAGACAGGCAAAGCGATGGTGCCGCACAGCTCCATGTTCATCTTCAGCACCACCAACCCGTGAGACATTTTTTGGATCACAGGAGCCCCAGGGTTGGGGAGGGCTGCAAGGGGAAAGACCCCTTGACATCACCAAAAACAGGGAATCCCCGTGGGAGGGAGTCTGAATATCTCCCAAACAGTCTTGATAACCAGCTGTGGTGTTCCCCAGGCCCCACAACGCTCTCCCTCTGTGCCAACCACACTCTTGGCTCTCTCTCCCAACTGCTGATGGCTAGTTGGGATTTTTATTCATTACTTGTTGTATTTATCTGCAGTTTTATACTCCCCTGTAGCTCTTCTCCAGCTCCAACAGCCTGGAAGAATAAGCACCCCAATTTCTCAGAGACTTTCCCTGCCTGGTTGTGGGGTGTCTGGTTGGATGGGACAGCCAAGCAAAGGGGTCAGCAAGCCCAAATTCACCCTGGGCTCCCTTCTCTTGCTCCTCAGACTTTGCTGCCCATCTTTCCGCCCTGGAAGGCGGTGACGTGGGGTGGGTTTTGCGCGTGGGCCGTGGCTGGGGCCTGCCGGGGGCTCACGGGTCGGGGTGTCGGGCTGTGTCCCCACAGGGTGCGGAGGGCCTGCCACTACATCGTGAACCTGCGCTACTTCGAGATGTGCATCCTCCTGGTGATCGCCGCCAGCAGCATCGCCCTGGCGGCCGAGGATCCCGTCCTCACCAACTCCGACCGCAACAAAGTGATTGCAACCCTCTCCCGCTCCCCGGGTCCCGCAGGGCAGTGCAGGCAGAGGTCCTGTAGAATTTTAGCTTCTGTGGTGGGGCACGTGTGGGACAGGGAATCAGGGCAGCTGGTGGCAGCACCTGCACTGTGCCATGGAGTCTGGCTTCTTCCTTATCACCTTCCTTTGTAAACCCCAGCTTCCCACACGAGGGGTTTAGAGCCCGGGCTGCAGACCAGGGCACCTTGTCAGCAGTAGAGTAGCTTAAACTACTTTAGATGCTGGTGTTCACAGGCACTGGCGTGGAGACACACAGTTCCAGCTCACAGCATGAGTCCCAAGCCACTTGCGCCATGCACAGGAAATTATTCCCTCCTGCCTACACAGGCTGGGTTTATGACTGTACTGAACTCTTAGGGAACAGGCTGGGTTTGGGGCAAGGAAACCAACCCTCTGTCTGCACCTGAGCCAGGCGAGCCACGGTGTGGAGTGGTAGTGGGTTCTGGGTGGGTACAAGTGGGCCTGTTTGCTTGGCAGCGGCTGCAGAGCACCCGTGACCTCTCTCTGCAGGTCCTGAGGTATTTTGACTATGTCTTCACTGGCGTCTTCACCTTTGAGATGGTTATCAAGGTAAGAGCCCTTGCAGGCTGTGGGTGCTTAGACTGGCAGCATCCTTGCAGGGGATGGGAAGTAGCTCAGTTTTTCAGTTCTGGTCCTAAATCTTGGTGGCAGAGACCCTAAAGTTTGGTTCTCAGCAATGGGAGTCCAGAGTGCTCAGCACCAGTTTTATCAGCCTCCAGGCTTCCACACAAATATGCTCCTTGACCTATACCCAGGACACAGGGATGAGTCTGCTACTCCCCAGCAATGTCCCTGTCCCCCAGCTTGTCCTGCCAGTGGCTGCTTCCACTTGATGTCTGAGCTGCTCATCCCTTGCCTGTTTTTCTCTCTGTTTCTCCCCTCCAGATGATTGATCAAGGCTTGATCCTGCAGGATGGCTCCTACTTCCGAGACCTCTGGAACATCCTGGATTTCATCGTTGTGGTGGGAGCACTGGTGGCTTTTGCCTTGGCGTAAGTGGCCGCCATCCTTGTCAGCTCCCTGCCTTCCCTTGGCTGTGGTGGGAAAAGAGTGCAGCTGTCTTATGGTTACTAGACCCTGACTTTGTTTTTTTTATTTCTCTGCACCCTTCTGCTCTGCTGCTGGGATGGCTCCTGGCAGTGGTGTAGGGCTGCTGCAGAGATGTTATTTCTCCTTGTTTGTCAAATGGTGGTGAGCAAGCAGGCAGGGAGCAAGGCAAGGCGAGCTGGCAGTGCTAGGAAGAGGTTGACGGTGAAAGTAGATTTGAAACAGAGCAGAAGGGGCTGTTAGAGAGGGGAGAAAACATAAGGGTGGCAGAGCTGGAGCTATACACCTGCTATGCGTCTTGGGGTGCACAGAGACAGCAGAAGCAGTAGCCAGCAGGGTGGAGCTGCCCTCTGAACATGTTTGTGCTGGAAATGGTTCCTCCTGGCTGATGACTTTTCCTCTGCTCTGAGGGGGAGTGTTGCTCTGGAGCCCTGCAGGGATGGGGATGTGGCTGGTGGGGTTTGTGCCAGCAGCCTCCGCAGCACCACCACGGGGGCAGGGTGCTGTGTGTCCTTGCTGAGCATCACCTTGTGGTTGGGCTCTGGAACGGAGCTTGTGGCACCTGCAGGTACTGGGATGTCTGTGGTGCCTGTGCCCTGGAGGGGAGGAGCACCCAGGGATGAGTTTCATGCTGCTCTGCCCTCCTGTGTGCTGCTGGTTGGGGCAGGTGATGCAGCACAGGGAGGGATGTGTGGTGCCAAGGTGATGCTCGCAGGCCCCAGGGCTGCTGTGGTGCCCTGCTAGTGCCTGAGGAGGGAGAGGAGAAGAGAGGAGAGACTCGGGCTCCTTTGTCACGCTGTTGTTCTCTCTTTGTGCCTCTGACACTGGCGGCGGTGGCGTTAGTGCTGGTGAGAGGGGAGGGCCTGGCAGCCACGCAGACTGGAGCCTTGTCCTTGTCCACAGCTCAGGTACCGTGCGAGGCTCTCGGGGCGGCTGTGTCGGAGCCCCGAGGTCGCTCGATGGATTACAGCCCGTAATCCGTCCCTCCCATCTCACCCCAGACTGGGCGGCAGCTCCTTCTCCTGGTTCTCGCCCACTTGCACCCTCCCTGGCTCGTTGCTTTTGCCTTCCTCACCCTCCTCACACCATTCCTTGCCCGGTGCTTTCAGCCCCTGCTCTCTCCTCGGGAAGAGCATGGGAGAATTCAGCTCACACAGCCCGGGGATGAACCAGCCCCTGGGCAGGGCAGAGGGATGACTGCAGACCCTGGCATGGGTAAGGGGCATGGGGCAAGTTTGCTGGCTGGGGACAATGCTCTGAGCCCCCGGGAGGCCACCTGGGCCCCACCACAAGGGTGGATCAGGCATCTTTGGGATCTGGCTGATCCCTCCTCTGCCAGGGCAGCCCCTCAGAGCATGTCTGGCAGGGCTCAAGGGCATCACCTGCCTGAAGATGCACTGAATAGTTTGAGGATCTTTAGTGGAGGACAAGGGAGCCTTTTCCTTCCATCAGGACTTTTGATGGCTGAAGGAGCATAGGTTGATGGCTGAAGGAGCATAGGTTGATGGCTCAGCCTGCTCCTGGGTGGATGAATGTCCTCACCAGTGCTAACAGTACAGTAATCTGTGTTTGCTGTCCCCTTTCCCCCGCCCCACAAAGGTGGCACAACTCCTGGGATTGCCCTGGGAGCTAGCAGGGTCCAGCACTGAGCATGTGGGGAAGCTGCCGTGTTCCTTCCAGCCCTGCTTGTCACCTGCCTGCCTCCACCCATGCTCCGGAGGGAAGGACATTCCCTCTGGGCATGGGGCAGCTGAATTCTCGAGGGTGATCACCGCCATGGGCTGTGGCACAGAACCCCTTCCCATGGAGAAGGCCCTGGCATCTCCACATCCGTTTGCAACAAGCATTGATGTTGCCTGCTCACTCTTGTAGCCGTAGCTGGGTAGATACTGAGTTGCTTGTGTTGTGGACGGGGGCTCTTTATAATGTAAACCTGCAGGATTGTCCATCTCCCTGCCTCCAACGGTGGCTCCCGCTGGAGGAGATGATCTCATGGCTTTGGGAGTGAGGGGAACAAAGGATCCACGGTGATTTCCGATGGGTTTATACATTATAAAGCATTTATAAGAACACCTGCCTCTCCTCTTGGCAGCCCATCACTGCGACACCTCCGGGAGCTGCAGGATGTTCACCAGGTCTACGTGTCCCAGCCTGACACTCTCCTTCCCACCCTCCCTCCTGGTCTTGACAGGAAAACTCTGGTGGTGATGTTTAAATCCATCTCCTTTTTTTGTCCCTCCATGAGCTCTCTGATGTGGGTCCGGGGTGGGGTGATTGTCCTCCTTCTTGTACTCCCTCTCCTCTCCTCCATGGTGCTGGGTCGGCAGTGATGGCCATGGAGTGGCTGCGGCGATTACCTGGATGAGAGCAGCTGGTGACTGAGTCCAGCACTTCCCAGTAGAAGTGCTGGGATGTGCCGTGGAGATTTTCTGCCCCATTTTGCCTCCCCTCTATGGTTTGGTTTTCCCACAGGGGTCCTGTGTGACTGTGGGCACACCAGGAGGTCTTTGAGCTGGTCCGGGGGTTCCAACATCATCTGCTGACTGTTGGTGCCCCATCCAAATCACCAGTAAGCAAGAGCCCACCCATAAAGCCATCTCTTCCTGTGCCATCATGGCTTGTCCATTCCTCCCTTAGAGCCTGTGCATCCTGAGCAAGAGGCCGTCTCGGCTCATCCATAGCTCTCCACATGGAAAGCTAATACATCAATCCATACACAGCCTGAATAAAAAAGCTGTAAATCTCCAAAGAGTTCAAATTCAGTTAGCTGGAATAACCAGAACCATAACTAAAGACCCTGCTCACTTATGCCTCCTGTGGCACCCTCTGAGGAGGCACTGTGCATTGGAGTGGTACTTGCTCGTGGCTCTGCACAGCTGCCCAGAGGTGGTGGGGAGGTTGAGTGGTCAGTGGTCAGTGTGTAGCCCTCATCTTACCTGGTGAGCAAGGGCAGGTGCCCAGCAGAGGTGCCTCTTTCCTTGCAGAGCAGCATCTCCTTCTGCCAGTTGACATCAGTGTCTGGAAGAAAGAGGGACGCCTACATACTGCAAAATAACCTGGTGTGAGGCTGGTCAGGACAGAGGTCCCACTAGAGAAGTGCTGCTAAGTTAAACTATCCCCTTTTCAACAGACCTTCCACCTGTTGGACTAACATGCAGCCAGGGTCTGGGGTTACTTTTATGTGTTTTAAGAAATGTTTTACCTGTAGGCTTTGCCTGCAGCGCTGAGTGCTCTGTGTGCACGTGGCAGGGACTCAGCTCAAACAGGGACAGAGGTTTAGTTACAACTAAGGACCTTGTAGCCCACCTTGGCTTGTACAAGTGAGTGTCCTGCTGGGTTGCAGGAGATTCTGTACTGCAGTTCAGGCTCTTTATCAGTGGATTTCTCGATGGAGGTGATTTGGCAGAATTTGGATGGGAACTATTGTGGCTTCGAAGGTAGGTTCCCTTGGAAGCACTTACCTTTGGCTGGTTGGGGCTGACTCTTGAGGTCCCCCCCTCAACTCTTGGCTAAGGAGGACCATGAACCCACCTGCTGTTGCCCAGTGTCCTGCTCTCTACAGGTTTCTCTTGCAGCAGAGCTTTTGCTATGTGCCCCCAGCCCAACACCTCCAGCAGGGAGGGCAGGATCTCCTGGCTTGCTGGATGAGTCTCTCCCTGGAAATATGCCCCATCCTGAAGGACACAGCGTGGTCTACTCATCATGCCTTTCAACCTAAGCATGGAGTGATGGACAGCTGCCACAGGGTCCCCGTACCTGAGAGGCTGCAGTTGTTGCTGTGCAGCTTCCCTGATGCTTTTCTTACCTTCTTCCTCTTTTCTCTCTTTTTCCCTCTCTCTGCTGGTGCTGTTTGGTGGCTGCTGGGCTGGATCGCCGACAGGAATGCTTTGGGGTAACTATGGTGGTTTGGATATTGTGGGATGGTGATCTGGGGAGCACAGGGGGACGGGTGCAGATGGATGTTGGTCTGTCCAGTACCAGTGCTGACCCTTAGCTGCATTTGCAGAGACTGCAGTACATTGCTGTGCAGGCACCCCTGAGGTCTGAAGAGATCCCTCCTTAGTAGATGTTAATCACTGCAGTTGAGCTGTCCTTGGTGGCAGCTTGCACCAGCTGAGCACTGCCCCCAGATCCTCGGCCCAGCCCTGAGTCAGATGCCCAGGCCCCTGATAATGAGCAAAACAGGAACCAGGAGGTGTAAAGTGAGTCCCAGGGCTGTTTGTACAGTTGCTTCCCATGCATGTGTGGGGCTGTGCTCCCAGGGAGGGCTATTAATTAGTGGTTTTGTTTACATCTCTTAACGATTAAGCCCATTATTGTGCTCCCTGTTGCATTAACCCTAGCAGAGGAGCCGTGTAATTGGGAGCATCTGTTGTTGCAAGTCATTTCCTTGATGTTTTTCGAGGGTGCCTGGTGGATCCAAGCTGTGCCACCTTCACCAGGATCTCTGCTCCATCCTGAGATCTAGTCCATGGGCAGTGAAAACATAAGAAAAAACCCCTGGTATTATGGTTGGGAATAATCATCCTATTCAAGAAATGAGGGTCATGAGTGCGCTTTCCTCAGTAATTCTACCAGTAAGCTCTGCCTCAGCTGACTTTGGGTGGAGGCAAGTGCAGCCCCAATCTGTGGAGACCTTAGAGACCCTTCCAAGGGTCCAACCCTGCTGCCTTGGGCAGGAACACCTCTACTAGACCAGGTTACTCAGGGCCCCATCCTGCCTTGCCTAGAATACCTCCAGGGATGGGGCATCCACAGTTTCTCTGGCAATGTAGATCCCATTGAGTACATCTCCCTCATTTTATTATTAATTTCTTGCAACTAGTAGTAATGGTAGAAGACAATTTGCAATGGTGGGGGTCTTGTGCGAGCCCCACCTGCAAAAGGCACATGCCTGTAGTAGGGGAGCTCCTTGTACTGCCTTTACCCTGAAAGTCTGGCATTGCCTGCCCCAGCCCAGGCTTCCCACACAGAGGGGTTTGGTAAGGTCACTGCTCCCTGGTGAAGGGGAAAGGTGCTAATCCCGAGGAGGAGAGCACTGTTTCATTTTTCATCTCTGCCAGCTGTCAGTGCGGGTGTTGGAGGAGATGTGTTTAGGTGGGCTGAGCACTCAGCAGTCGCACGTTTGTGCCCCTCCTGTTCCCACCTTCACACGTGCTGAGGGGGGGGGTGTGTTGTCAGCAGTTTAAACCCCCAGAGCATCCAGGTCTACAGGGTTATTGTCTCTCCGTTCCATTTTTGGGTGTGTGTGCCTCCCTCCGACGTGGTAGGACCAACAAGGGCCGGGATATCAAGACCATCAAGTCTCTCCGTGTGCTGCGGGTCTTGAGGCCTCTGAAAACCATCAAGCGACTGCCCAAGCTGAAGGTAACAACTCCCATCTCCTGCCTTACACCTGTCTTCTTCTCCTGCATGGAATGGTGGGTCAGGGGACCATGCACATCGATTTGCTCGTGGGTGGTGAACAAGTTGTTTTCAAAGCTTTGGGTGTGCTTTAGGAGCCCTGTTTTCAACCACAGCACCCTTCGGGCTGCTTTATATCTGGAGATGCAATGAGTTATTGAAAGCAAGCCCGGACCTCTGCAAGGTGTCAGAGGTAGTTCCTCTGCCAGTGGGGCTTGAGTGGGTGCAAGGCAGCAAAACCCAGATGCTGTCCTGAAAAGTAGATTGTCCTGGGTTTGGAGAGCTCAAATCTCTTTCTGGAGTTTATGGTCTTTCTCTCTGGAGCAGCTTGCAAAGGACTTGGGGTTTTGTGTGCTATGCTGCCATGGTGTTGCACTGGAGGGATATTTCCTATCTCAGTAGTGGGATTATTCCTGTGGCACAGGCAGGGTTATGGATTTCCTTACCTTAGTTGATGGGGTATAGAGACAGAAAGGAGAAAGAGACCGAGGCAGCCCTGTTTTTTATTTACATGTGGTTAATTGTCTGATGAATGAAAAACAATAACATGGGGTTTGACCCCAGCTTTTCTCCCTGATCACTGGATGGATTCAGCCCATGTCAATTAATTTCTGGAAATACCTGTCTCCACCATGTAACAGGGATATGGATGTTTTTCACATGAAGTGCTATGAGAACTAGGGCTGAGAGCACTAAGGGAGGTGCTGCTGCTGCAGGCAGAGGTATTTGCTCTGCCTTGTTATTTGGGGTAATGCAAAACAACAAAGTGTTTACTTATTAGTCCTGAGTGCTGCTAATTGCATCATTAGGATGGTCCCCTGTCTGGTCTGCTACCTTGGTTGCAGAGAACACTGAGGATACAAACATCCATCCCCGGTGCTGCTCTGGGGGCTGCATGGGGCGTACATGTGTGCTGTGGGTACTCTGGTGTTAACCTCCTTTATAAAATAGCTTTTTGCCTGGGAGAAGGCCCAGCTTTTTTCCTCCTTTCCCCACCAGGAGTGGGAAATGCCTTTCCACATGACAGCTTGGTTTTGGTCCTGCCCTTTGCCAGGACTGTGGTTTCCCCAAGGTGAGCTCTGCCCTCTCCTGCAGGCCGTCTTTGACTGCGTCGTGACATCCCTCAAGAACGTCTTCAACATCCTCATTGTCTACAAGCTCTTCATGTTCATCTTTGCTGTTATTGCTGTCCAGCTCTTCAAGGGGAAGTTTTTCTACTGCACTGACAGCTCTAAGGACACACAGAAGGACTGCATGTAGGTTCCCTGTTGATGCTGCTTGACACCTCTGGGTAATGTCTGCTGTGGTTCCCAGTTAAGTCCTTGGTCATGACTCGCTCTTGTCTGTATCTCTTGGGTTGGATGGCATGAGATGAGCCCTGCCCCATTGCTGTGTCAGCACTGTATATCCTTCCATGGGATGCAGAGACCCTTATTTTGGCCCTGCTCTTTCCTCCTTCTCTCTTCTGTTTTTCCTTCCCCTTCTCTGCTTCCTCACGGTTGTTATCCAGCTTCTTCCCATTTCTCCCTCCATCCCTGCAGGAGGAGAGGTGCCCCTCACTGCACACACACGCTTCCCTCAGGGTTTACACCCACCATCCTTTAGTCTGGCAGTGTAAAAAACAAGGTCATCGCTCTCTCCCAACCTTGCAGAGGGAACTACGTGGACCATGAGAAGAACAAGATGGAGGTGAAATGCCGGGAATGGAAACGCCATGAGTTTCACTACGACAATATCATCTGGGCTTTGCTCACCCTGTTCACAGTCTCCACCGGCGAGGGTTGGCCCCAGTGAGTATTCTTCTCTGTCTGTCCCCTTGAATGGGGGTGATCACATCCCCATTGGATCCCAGGTGGGACTGAGAGAGGAACTGCTGGGCAGGAAGGAGGAGAGGAACAATGAGAAATTATATCAAGACAAAAGGGCTTTTAGCTCTCCTGTGAGGCTGGGGCCGTAGCTGGAGTTAGCTTCTTCCTTAAGGAGTGAATAACAGATAATCCTTTCTTCTCTATGGCCCTGTGATACATTTTAGGTCAATATTAGAGATGACCATAGGAATAGACCTCTGTACATGGTCATGTGAGCTTGGGCAGTATTATTCTCTGTGTGTAGACCACAGGAAAATCCATTTTCCATCAGAGGCACAGTCAAAACACCGTAAAACAAGCTGTAGCTACTTGGAAAGGTCTTGAAAGCAGATTAGGACAGAGCTTTACCTTGTCATTGCACAAGAGGGGGACAGACAGAGCTGGCTGTACAGAGCGAGTCCCATTGGAAGTGCCACGTGGTGGCAGCCCTGAAGGACCTACCTCTGGTTGCTTTTCTTCACCTGTCTGCCCACAGGGTGCTGCAGCATTCGGTGGACGTGACGGAGGAGGACCGTGGGCCCAGCCGCAGCAACCGCATGGAGATGTCCATTTTTTATGTCGTCTATTTTGTGGTCTTCCCTTTCTTCTTTGTCAACATTTTCGTGGCTCTCATCATCATTACGTTCCAAGAGCAAGGAGACAAAATGATGGAGGAGTGCAGTCTGGAGAAGAACGAGGTACAGTCTGGAAGGGGGGAAGAAGATGCTTCCATGGGTTTTTTGCAGTTTGGGGAACTTGGAGCTCCCCAGGTATTGAAAAGGTGTAGGAAACCCGCAGGCCACGTGCCTTCTCAGATCGTGAAGGAAAGAAATGTGGCAGCCACTGTCCCCCGTGTCTCCATCAGCCAGGTTGTGATGCACATTGTTTTATTCCAGAGGGCCTGCATTGACTTTGCCATCAGTGCCAAGCCCCTGACGCGGTACATGCCCCAGAACCGACACACCTTCCAGTACCGCGTCTGGCACTTCGTGGTGTCCCCGTCCTTCGAGTACACCATCATGGCCATGATAGCGCTGAACACCGTGGTGCTGATGATGAAGGTGAGCCAGTCAGAGTGAGCCCGTCCTGATTGGAGCAGTGGGGAGAAGGAGGATTAATCAGGGTGAGACCGGAGTGTGTTTTGGTCGTGGAGATGCTTTGAGGCAGAGTCTGAGCATGTGTTCCCTTGGCATAGGCACTTGAAACACCACATGCCCCAAACTGGAGGTGACATCTTTTCTAAGTGAGATGTCCCAAACTATCTGGACCTCTTAACTAGTGGAGACAGATCTGAATTTACTGTCTGCCTCCTGTTTAGAAGGAGTGGCAGCTTTCCTGGGAGAGGGGTAGAGAAGTAAGGAGGAGGTGTTCTTGAGACCCCCCAGGGCAAGGAACATGGACCACTACAGATTTGTCCTGGGTGGAGAAAGAAAGCAAGTCTTGGTGCAGCCAGAGCAATAAACATGACCACATCAGGTCTATCAGCCTGTCAGGGCTGGCAGGCCCCCTCCTGGCTAGCAATGTCTCTCTGTTTCCATCAGTACTACTCTGCTCCATACACCTATGAGCTGGCCCTGAAGTACCTGAACATTGCCTTTACCATGGTGTTTTCCTTGGAGTGCGTCCTCAAGATCATCGCTTTTGGCTTCCTGGTAAGTGGCTGCTCCTGTTCTTTACAAGGGTGTTAATTTGGACTTTGGCAGCACACAGATCACAGGGGGAAGGTGTTAATAATGTGGAGTTCTTGCTGCTTATTTTGGATCTTGGCCTGAGAGCTGCTTTTGGGGTGGATTTGCTCCTTTGGTTCTCCTTGCATTTCCTACTGATGGATGCTGCTGGGTGAAGCCACACTGCTGCTTTACTTCTTGCCTTGTTTCTGCTGTACTCTGGTGCCTGGACCATGTATGTGCTGTACCATGGCTCTGTTTAGGCCAACTGCTGCATGTGCTGGTGGCTGTGGTCCCTTGTCCCCAGAGGGTCAGGAGATGCACTGCTGCCCTTGGGCTGTATCATTTGGATCAGATCTGAGAATCAGTGAAACTTTCTTGCCTGATTCACTGTCCTCAAGTCCCCAGCTGCTCACTTAAGATTTGAAACCATGGACTGCCTTGCCTCCACCTATGCTTTCCTGCTTATGGGAGATAAGGTCCACTAGCAGCAGGGTTCCTAGCCACCCTCCTTGCTCCCAGTCTCACCAGCCACGTTTGGTCTTGCACCAGCTGCTGCACAAACAGCAGGGCTGAGGTGGGTCCAGGTGCCCATGAAGAGGAGGGCAAAGCAGCCTCCTGGCTGTGAGAGCTGGCATGATGAGCTGTTACAGCCTGACCTAGACTGTCTGTGGCTACTTTTCCTGCTCCCATTTGCTAGGGTGGCCTGTTGGATGTATGAATCATCTCCCAGGAGAAGGTGCTTGCTGCAGACATGCTCAGGTCTGCCACTGTCTCAGACAAAGGACGGTATTCCGGACCCTGGCTGCATACAAATGGGCTGCAAGGTCTCCGTGGTTGTCCATGAGCAGCTTTGGCCTGTGGCCCAGTGCCTTTCAGACCTGCCATCCCTGAGCTCAAATCCACATTCCCTCTTTCCTTCCTTTTGCAGAATTATTTCCGGGACACCTGGAACATCTTTGATTTCATCACCGTCATCGGCAGCATTACGGAGATCATCCTGACAGACACCAAGGTGAGGCAGGGGCTGGGAGCAGCAGGGTGTAGCATGGCCCTGGGGGTTCCCACCTCCCTCTGACTCTCTCATCTCCTCCCAGCTGGTGAACACCAGCAGTTTCAACATGAGCTTCCTGAAGCTTTTCCGGGCTGCTCGGCTGATCAAGCTTCTCCGCCAGGGTTACACCATCCGCATCCTCCTCTGGACATTTGTGCAGTCCTTCAAGGTAAGTCTCACGTGCCGTGATCTCCACCCAGGCCACAGTGATGTGGTGCTGCTCCCAAGTGCAGGCTGTTCCCAAGGTCTTGTTGGCTCGTAGGAGAGATGGATGGGCACAGCTTACCTGCCCACTGTGCTTTGTGTACTCCTCTGGAGCTGGACGTGTGATAAATGATGGGATGACTCATCTGCTTCTCTTGCAGGCGCTCCCCTATGTCTGCCTCCTGATCGCCATGCTTTTCTTCATCTATGCCATCATTGGGATGCAGGTGAGCACAGACATCCCTCTGGCATGGACAGCCTGCACCGGCATGTCCTCAGCAGTACACACAGGAGCGAGCCTTGTGCCTGCCTGTCATTGCCTCACTTGGTCACGGTGTCTGAGAAGGTCCTTAGGGTGGAACAGCTTGTTAGGGAGCTGCAGAGCCACGTGCCCTGGGGAAACTGCCATGGGCTTGTTCAGTCTTGCTCTGCAGCTGCCTTCCCAACTTGGACCTTTAAACATGTGGCCTTGCAGACTCAGTTAGGCATCCTGTGTAGTGGCTGCTGGCAAATCCCCACCTCTTTGTTTAGCAACTACTAAATCTCTGACTAGACAGCCCCCAGGGACTGATTTCGTGCCTGAGGGACCAGGTGAGCAGCCTTCTGTCTTTCCCATCTGAACGACTGGATCACAGCAGTGATCCCTGCAGCCCAATTGTCCACTTCATCCCTCCGCAAAGGCTTTATGTTGTAGCTGTGCCACTGCTTGGGCAGTCCTGCTTAGAGCCCTGTGATGACCCACCAACTGGTGGGAGGGCTGCAGAGCATGAGGAGACAGCAGCTTTCCAGGCTCCAACTGGTAAATAAGAAGCACGTGAGCTAAAATGCTCAGCTCTGCACGTGCCGCGGGGCCGCCTCACTTTCTGCGGTGACTAAATCCCACGCTGAGGATCTGACAAAGCACCTTTGACGACGAACACTTGGGTTGTGGAGCTGCCTGATGAGCTGCTGCAGTACCTAATGCCTGACATGCGCTGCCAGGACGGGCAGATTTTTGGCAGCGCTGGTGTTTAGGATCTTCCACCCCCTCTCTCCCGCCCCGAGAGTCCCGTGGCTGGTTTTTGCTGCTCTGCCCTACACATCTCGGCACCAGCTCCAGGTGTTCTCCGTGCTAAACAGCCGCCATCTGACTCAGCCCCCCCCTCCCCCCCCCCCGCCATGTGGTAGTATTTGATTTATTTTATTTTTTTTTCTTAACACCATTGTGAACAAATCCCCAAGCAGTAAAGTCTGTGGGCGTTATTTGAGCAAAATAGCTGGAGGCAGAAAATATTCTACAATTACACATTCCAAAAAACCTGTACAGGGAAAAAATACTCTGCAGCTAGTGTATTTTTAGGTTCAGGGAAAGGGGAATAAATATTTAACAGTAATAACAGCACATTTTTCCTGTTTGAGGCACTTTATGAATGTTCGTTATGTCTTTCCATGGCCTTGGCTGTGGGTCATTATTACAATATTGTCCATGTTTGTGGCTTTGTTGCCTCTCTTGGCCCTGGGAATGGTAGTGCCAAGTGTCTGGCTGGCCGTGGCGGCTTAGCAGTCTGTCTGTCCCACCCTCCCTGAGCCCTTCCCTGCCACGTTTGCACTGCTGTGCCTGACTCCAGCGTCACAGACCATTTGTCCACCGAGGGAAAAGCTCCTGGGAGTTCCCAGGACCACGACCCAGCCCCTGCCCGCAGCGGTGGGACTTTGTCCCTGCCCCTCCAGTGCGCTCAGAGGTGCCGGGTGCTGTGCCGTGCTCAGAGGCCGCTTGTAGCGCAGCAGAGGGGTGGATGTGGAGCGGTTGGACTCGGTTGATCCCAGGTCCTCTGTGCTCCTGTTTCCATGGTAGCTCAGCCTCTCGCAGCCTTTGCCACCCACTGTAAATCCCTGCCAAGGAGAGGAGAGTCCTTCCCCAATGGCTGCTTGGCGCCAGCTCCTTGGTGCGCTGGCTGTGCACCAGCCTGTGTTTGCTGGGGTGCTTTTTGTAGAACCAGAGTCTTAGATGGTTTGGGTTGGAAGGGACTGTAAAGGTCATCTTGTCCAATCCCATGGCAATGACATCTTCAACTAGGTTAGAGCCCTGTCCATCTTGGCCTTGAATGTTTTCAGGCATGGGAATGTGAATGTGAAGCTGCTTCCCTGGCAGAAGAGTTCTTGCCTGAAGAGCTGAGCTATTTTTCTCCCTCCTGTAGGTTTTTGGCAATATCAAACTAGATGAGGAAAGCCACATCAACCGACACAACAACTTCCGCAGCTTCCTGGGCTCCCTCATGCTCCTCTTCAGGTAAGCAGCCATGGAACATGCCAGAGGTGTTAAATTTGGGCAGGGGGTTGTGAGATTTCTCCCAGGGGCATCCTGCCCCGACTCCATCCGGTGCCACCATGAGCTGCTGAGAATGGCTATGTTGGGCACAGGAGTGCCACAGGAGAGGCATGGCAGGAGATCATGCTGTCCTGCCTGGAGGGCAAAGGCTGCGAGCCAGACACGACGGCAACATCCGGGCAGAGCGAGAATGAGCGCTGTGGAACCGACCTGGCCTACGTTTACTTCGTCTCCTTCATCTTCTTCTGCTCCTTCCTGGTTAGTATCTTCCCCCAAGAGCCCTGGGGATCCCCCTCATCAGCACCCCAGCCACAGGGTCATCTCCATCATCTTCCCACAATCACTCTTCCTTCTCTCTCCCTTCCCTTTGCTCCCTCTCCCCCCACTTTCCTTTCTCTCTGCTTTTTTCCCTTCCATTTAGATGCTCAACCTGTTCGTGGCAGTCATCATGGACAATTTTGAGTACCTGACAAGGGATTCCTCCATCCTGGGACCTCACCATCTAGATGAGTTTGTCCGGATCTGGGCAGAGTATGACAGAGCAGCGTGGTATGTAGCCAGCTCCTTCTCTCCTGAGCAACCTCTCAGAGCTGGTTTTAAATAAGAGTCTCTGTGTTCTACTACTGGAACTATCAGTGATGCCTGGGATGGTCAGGGGTGGTCTGCTATCACCCAAGGGCAGAAGGTGGTTCCTACAATGGCTGGTGCCACAGGCATCTTGGGTGATGTTCACGGTTTGCCATGGTGTTTATCCTGAGAGCTGGAGGTTCCTGCTCTTCCTCTGCTCCCTACCCAAGTGGGCAGATCCCTCTCAGCCTCCTTCCCTTTCCCTGTGCACCATCTGGGTACCTCTGCCCTGAGATTGGCTCCATCCCTTGGTCCCCAGCACCCACAGCTCCACATCAGAGCAGGGCCAAGCAGGGATTGTTCCCAGCCATGGAGAGATGCTGGGGGTCTGCTGAGCTCCTGCCAAGCCACCTGGGGAGGACCTTGTTCGGGGAACTGTGTTCCCATGCTGGCCAGCCCACCCCTCTAGGGATGGGAGGACTTTGTTTCCTGCATTTCTGCCCTTGCTGATGAGGACCCCGGTGAGCAGGGCTCCTGTTTGCAGGCAGCAGCCTGTTCCCAGCAACAGGATGGGCTCACAGTGGCTGTACATACCGTGGGTGGCCAGACTTTGGCTCTGCTCTTGCTGCTGCTACTACAGGGGGCTTGCTGTCCACTCCTCCTCCTCCTAGGGTGGTCTCAAGCATCCCTAGTGCAATGGGGAGCCCTTGGCAGCTCTGGGAGCATGTTTGCCCTTCACTCGGCCCCAACACCACAAGGGTGCCTTATGTGGCCCCTTCCTTCCCCCCTCAGCCCAGGGACAGTCTCTTCGGAGCCATGACCTACCACTGCTGCTGCAGAGTGTGGGTGATCTTAGCTGGAGAGCCCTTGGCAAACACACGTGCTCCCTTTGGAGACTCTTTGCCTCCGCTGTTAATGTCCTGCCCCTCAAAAGACCAGCCACAGCCAAGATATTTTTTTATGCCTAATACCAGCTGCACCTAGAGAAAGGAGAGCAGGTGAGAGCAGTGAAACACCCAGCTGCTCAGGGTGGGGCATCTCACCATGACTCTTGGGAAGGGTTTCTTCGCACCAGGCACTTCATTCACTTCTGCCCCCCATATTTGTGGCCTCATTCTCCAGGAGAGTCACAGTAAAAGCATGTCTGGGCTGTTCTGTCTGAGCCATGTGCCCCTCTGATTTCTGAGCAAGCTGTGCTCTTTTGTCATAGTATGTAGCCAGTGGTTAGGGGACATGCACAGGAGCTGGTGGTGCAGGGCCTGCCGGGGCAGCCCTGGCCTCCAGTGCTGGGTGAGGAACGGGTGAGTACATCCAAACGGGTCCCAGTGCCTGAGTGGGGCAGCACTTCTGCTTCCTGACACCGGGACCATCCCACGAAGGTCTCATGGGGGGAACACCCAACTCCAGAGGGGCTCAGGGATGAATTTTGTCCAGATAGTTGGGTTCTGGTTGGGTTCTCCATGCAATGGGGAGGGGATGGGAGACGAGCAAGGAGAAAACCAGAGGCGAAGGCACTGGGTAGGGTGGTAATGCTGTTCTTTGCCTCCTCGCGTGGTTTCCCTCCAAGCTTGTCCAAGGATGCCCGGGAGGCTGCAGCACGCTGCACCTCAGCACTTCCACCCCACAGGGTCCTGCTTCCCAAAGGGCTCTGGTCTGGAGTAGAGTGGGAGGCTCAGCATCCAACGGCCCCTGCACCCTCTCCTGCCAGCTCTCTGCCACAACTGCTTCGATATTTCAGCGGTGCAGGAGGATACAGGCCGTATCCTGCGACAACTGCACCGGGTCTGGGGAGATGTGCTTCTGTGGGCAAGAAGGGGTGTGTGCAGGGGAAGGTTTGCTTCTAATAATGTGTACCCTTGGCAGAGCATGGTCTGGTGGTCGGAGCACAGTACTGGACCGTGAGAGACCCAGGTGCTAGTGCCACAGCCACCAGCTGGTCACATTATCTCTCCCCATCTCAGGTTCCCCAGATATTGGAGTCAAGTGGCTCAGCTGCCAACTTCCCTGGGACCTTGTGAGGCCCAGAGAGTTGGCTGTGTGATGGCAGGGTCTCTGCTGATGTGATGGGACACAACTCCATCGGAAGGGCTTGTGGTGGCGAGAACCCACCCAAGCTGCAGGCTCATCCTGTCTAAAATCCCAGCCCTCTCCCACCAAGCATAGGGGTCAGGGGCACGATGAGGAAGGGTGATGGAGTGGTGTTCACCACCAGAACTGTCCTTCTCCAGGGTGAAGATGGGACAGTGTGAGGAGATATGAGCTGACTCTCATGGTAGAGAAGACAGTAGCTGATGCTCACAGCTTTCCCCTCTCTGGGTCTGACAGAGCCACAAGGAGAAGAGCCGTGTGCTCCTGGGGGTCTTGCCCCACAGATGGCCCCAACATCCCCCGGTTAAGCTCTCCATCCTCCCCTCCTCCCTCTCAGTGTCCTATTAACCCACCTGTGCTTCCTTTGCAGCGGCAGGATCTCGTATAAGGATATGTACAAATTAGTACGGGTGATCTCGCCTCCTCTGGGCCTAGGAGAGAACTGCCCCTACAGGGTGGCGTGCAAGGTTTGCCTCCCAGTCCTCCGCCACAACCTGGCCACGGGACGCACCATCCACCCCTCCTTCCCCCCCGCTCCACCGCCACCGCGCCTCCCCAGGGAACCCTGACGTTGCTTTCCTTCGAGTTTAAAGAGGTCCACTGCCTCCCAGAGCCAGCAGCTGTTCCCCTCGAGGGGAGGCATGAGCGGGGCTGGGGGGGGGCTCAGAGCCTCCTGGGGTGGGTTTTGACAATTTGCGTCCCCCAGCCAGCCCCCCACCCCAGTTCCACCGGTGCAGAGAGCCCCGAAGGGTGCCAGGCCAAATGCCACCATCCCTGCTCGGCTTCTCAAAGTGCCTTACATGGGACAGGGAGTTTTTTGTGGGGCTTAGATGTGGTTTGCTCCTGGGGAGGGAAGCGGGGGAGCGAAGGCTGGAGGATGTTGGGGACTTCGCTGTTGTTTTGGGGAGTGAGGGCTGGGGGGAGGATGGGGAGGCCAGGGTGACCCCTCTCCCTGGGGGATGCTGTGCTGTACCCAACAGACCCTTTCTCAAGTGTGGCACTTTGGAGGACAACCAGCCATGTGTCTGGGGAGCAGGGCTTTTGCTAGTCTTGCCCACGGGTTGCTGGATCTGCCTGGGAGGTGGTGACACCAGGGCACATCTCTGGAGCTCAACAGCTCCTCTCCCTTATCTTGAGCCAAGCTCCCAGCTGCTGGCCATGAGTCCACAGCAGTGATTTGGTCTCCATGTGTCTCACTGACTTGCACCTTTTTTTTTTTAATTTTACTTTGGGATGGCAGCTGAGCAAAATCCTGTACCTGCCACTTTCCCTGAAGTGCCATGACCTATGCCATGGCACGAAAGAATGAATCGTAGAACTTGCTCTTCCTTCTGCATCCCTCATAGCATCTGAGATGTGCGAGGGAAGCTCAGATGCCTCTGGCCTTTGATCTTGGCTCTGCAGAAGAAGAGGATTCCTTGGTGCAGCATAGTGCAGTTGCCACATCCTTCTCGAAACATCAGAAAAGCTTCTTTCACTCAGCATCCCTGGAACAGGTCTGTCACCCTCAACATCTGGATGTGGGGATGATGCACCACCAAAGAGGCAAAGCAGAGCAAGCAAGACAAGGCCTGGATGCTCAGTCATTAGAAAGAGGTATTTAGGGACAGGAAATTTCTTGCAAGAATCTCAGATGGCTCATCTGCTCCAGGAAGAGCTCCTTGAAGTCTTTCCACTCTTGTCTGTTGCATCCCTGGCAAAGGATGGCACCTTTGCTGAGGACACTTGCCCAGGTTCCTGCAGACAGAAGACACCTTTGGGAGGAGTTGTTAGTCTTTCTCGTTATCAACAGGGCTCCACTGGCAGACACTGCTCTCCTAAGCTGGATCACCTGGTGCTTAAAGGGGTACCTGTAATGCTTCCTAGGAAGAGGGAGCTCTGGAGCAATCTGGGATTTCTGCTGACTGTGGATGGGCAGAACAGTGCAGGTGGATAAACTCAAGGTGAGGTGGAAGCCAAGGGTACTGAGAACAGCTTCTGTCGTCATGTGAGGGAGACCATCCCCATCTCTTCCTTGTGTTACCTTGGTCTCCTCCTCACTGTGCTTGAAGGGCTTTCAAGGACACAAGAGCTTTTCAGGGATTCTGACTGCCCTGGAGCAATTCCCAAAAGGCAACTGATGAAAGAAAACCCACGTGGTTGTTGCATCTTGTCAGATCCCAAAATGCCAACCCAACTTGCACTCCTTTCAGTTCAGTGAGCCTGCCCTGCCTGCTGGGAGAATGCTCCACAGATGATGTTCCTGTGGACATCACCTATTCCTGAATCTACTCTCACATCCCTTGCTTTTCCTAACGGCCTGCTATGGCACAGTACTTATTTCCTAACCACAGGAGGAGAGAGGTCCCCCGGATTTCCTCCTCTATCACTCACAGGGTTCTCTGAGGACCAGGACTAAGCCATTAGTCCCTGCTGGTTTTACAGGCCACCTTGTGCTGTAGCCATGGGTCACATCTCCGTCCAGACATGGGTAGATGGGTCAGCTCTCACATCAAGGATGTTCCTGTGCTTGGATCAGCTGTTTGGAGCCTTCCTGTTCAGATGGATGTCATTCCATGTGCCTGCCAGTGCTTCACTCCATGGGGAAGTAGTTTCTGGGCACAGCTGTGCTGCTCAGAAAGCTTTAAGGTGTCTGCTGTGAGGAGCAGCAAAGTGCAGTTCTCGTGCAGTCCTTCTTGGTCACTGATGCAGAACTCCTGTCACAGGAATCTATTCCTCCTTCGTTGTGCAGAGAACCTCAGTATGAAAGACAGTGCCTGTCATGTGCTGGGTACCCTAAAATCCCCCCTACCAGGAAGGGTGGGTGGAAGATCACTGTCTTGCTTCCTTTTAGCACTAAATTAATGCACGAAAATTTCCAAGTCATCTCATCTTCAGACACCTTGAGTCAGTGCATATCCAGCTCCGCCAAGGCGCTGCTTACAGACTCCTGGATCTGGATATTTCCTCTTGATCATCCCACTTAATGTTCTGTAGTGTTGTTATCAATCCTCTTTTCCACCCACTTAGGTATGTTAGGTCTCAAAGGGGATGGTCCAGCCTGTTCTATGCCTGTACCTCAAACAGCTCCTGTTGAGGGACATCACCATCTCTGCTTCACATTTGAACTGTCAGAACTTATCTTGGTGGGACTTCTTTGGGCAGGAGTCTGCTTCCAGACCACAGGTACTCCCTGAGGAGATATCTTCTCCCTCTTCCACACTGCTCTGAGCACGTTCTAGGGAAGAAGCAAAGATCTTGTGGAGGTGCTTAATTTTTCAGCAGTGCCCTCTCTCCCAGGCCACCCTGGCTGAGGTGGGCTCCTCTCCAGCAGCATCCTCCCAGCCCAGCTGTAAGGGTTCATGCCTTTGTCACTGTGAGGTTGCCCCTGCCCATTAAGCATCCTGAACCTTGCAGTGCAGGACAGAAGCCTGGCACAAGGGGAAGAAGAGGTGGCCGAGCCCAGGATCCCTGGGAAATGTGGATGTGCAGAGAGAGGGAGACACAGCCCAAATATCTCAGCCTGGCAGAGGGCTCAAGGCATCACCGGGTGGCCTGTTGTTAGTAGCATTCCTCACTGCAGCAGTCCTAGGCAGGTCCTCATGGAGCAGAGGAGCGCGAGGTGGGGGCCTGCCATACCTGCCTCCCTTGGGAAACCCAAACGAACCCCAATGTTGGAAGGCCCAAACAGCTGCCTCTGCTGAGACTCTTTAAACTCCAACCTGGTGGAACTTGCAGCCGCATGTGGGAGAGAGCCAGGGCGGGAGCATGGCATGTACAACTTTTCCTCCCGGTTTTGTTTTTTCAGCCGACTTCAGCATGCCTTTTGCACTGGTGCATGGTGGGAAAGTGGTCCATCCGCAGAGCCAGACGGAAGCAACTGGGCATCTTCCTTTGACAAGTGACCCTGGCCCACTGCCTTCTATGCAAGATGCTGCCTCCCAATTGCATAGACCCCACGAGCTGGGGATACACAGCCTTCCGGCTATGGGTTAGGTGGCCACGCAAAGCAATACCCAGGCCCCCCCCCCGGGAGGGAAGACGCTACGGAGGCCACAGAGCACTGCGGTGCAAACCACCGAGACCTCAAATAACCCATGGCTCGAGTGCCGTGTATCTGATTTATACCACTCGCACACAGCCCTGGAACCTGTGGGACAAGGTGGGGGCTGCTGGAGGGCTTTAGGAAAGGGTTTGAGACCAGAGGAGGAGCCCCAGCATGGTAGCGAGACAGGTACTTGAGGCCAGCAGTAGAGAGGAGAGGGGTGAGTTGCTTTCTGCCAGCATTCCTGGGTCTGTGTGAGCAGTGCTATAAATCCACATCAGGACAGTCTCTCATGTATGATTTGCCTTGATTAACGGGTTTCCTGTTCTTTTCCTGTTTGTCCGTTTGTTTTTTTTCTCTCCTGTTTTCCTGTACTATTTTTCGTTTGTACGTTTTTCTGCTCTCTGGGAATGCCTCCTCTCTCTCTGCATCTCCCTCCCTCCCCTTCCCCCTCCATGAGCAGTGGCCGAATCCATTACACTGAGATGTATGAAATGCTGACTCTTATGTCACCACCGCTAGGCCTCGGCAAGAGATGTCCTTCCAAAGTGGCCTATAAGGTAGATCAACCCTTCCTTCTACGGGGGTCAGAGCTGAGCAGGAGCTGGGGCTCAAGGGACCTGCGGGAGGTGGGACTGGGGGAGCCGGGGAGGTGCTGGGGAGTCCCAACATGTGTTTAGCTTGCCCCTGGGGAGCCTGGTGTTCTCAGAAGAGCCCTGGCCACGTTGGCTGCTCTCCACTGCCCACGCACGTGGCACTGCCGTGGTCACTCAGAGCCCCGGGGATGGAAGACCCCAGTGGAAGAGGAGGGGCAGGATGAGCAGTAGTGTGGAAGTGGGAGGGTTGCAGGGGATGAGGTGAGGAGCAGCCCTGTAGTACAGTTAGGAGAGTGAGATGTCCTTAGGAGCTCGCTGAACTGAGCTCATCCCCCGGGGTTTGGAACCACCCTCATCCCAGCCAGCACAGAAAGCCTATGGAGATGGGAGGCAGGTGGGCAGCAGGGACAAACCCCATAGAAGCAGCTCTGCTGTGTGTGAGGAGCCAGGTGCACTGGCACGGGCTATCCCAAGGATGGCTTGTGCAAGGCAAAGCCAGGTGCCTTCCAAAGGTGCCTCTGAGTTTTCCCCCCTGGGGTGGTGGCTCTCAATCAGCTCCTGGCACCGGCACAGCGTGTTCCCAGCTGTGCAGGCATGGAGCAGGAGCACAGGAAGCCCTGAAGGACGTGGGGTGGGAGCTGCATGGCTTTGCTGAGGGCATTATCTGCCAGGACAAGACCGAGAGCTTTGGAGTGATTTGTTGTCCAGCTGTGGAGCAAATGGAAGCTTTTATTGGCCATGGGCTGCTGCCCACAGCCCTTTCAGCAGTGTACAGGGCTAGCGCAAGGGGATTCCTGCACAATTCCAAACACGCTTCCACCCTCTCCAGCTCTCATTTGTTTGTTCACACAAGCATACATCCACCATCACACTTTTCCAGGAGAAAAAGGGAGGCTTGAAGACAGGGAAAGGACATGAGAATCCATGTGAAAAAGAAAAGAAATGGGCAGGGAAGGGATGACCCAAGGTATTCACAAAGCAAAATATACTCTCGGGAAAGTGGATCTGGTCACTTCGGTTTGCACCCCGCCTGCCCAGGGTGGGGAAGGAGCATGGCGTGTCTAACCTGCCTTGGTTGCCCTTTTCTCTTTCCTTCTGCACTTTTTCTACCCTCCCTTCCCTTCCCCACCCCTGGATAATTTGGACCCCCTGCATGTGCTGGCAAACTTCATCTCTGAAAGACGCAAAAAGGGAGCGCCAGGATGTAGCATGCTAGAGGAATCCAGCCAATCTGAAGTCCCTGAAGGTTAGGGACCCTCCTCTCCCCTGCCCCAGGTGGGAAGGGTTGAGAGCTGGAAAGCCAAACCACCTGGGAACGGAAACCTGAGCCCCCTCTCCCCTTCCCGCACATCCCACATGCCTGCATCCCTGATGGATCAGGTGTGTCTTCCCAAAAGTGCCGGGAGGTGCTGTGGCAGCCCCGGTGCCATGGGGAGGGGGGCTCAGGGGCCATTCCTGGGGTGCAGGAGGAGCCCTGGAAGGCAGTGAGCCGGTGTCCTGGGGTGGAAGGAGCCGGGGGTGGGTGGGTGGGTGGGTTGGCGGGGTGATCCTTGCCCTTCTTTTTTGGCTGTGCTGTTTTGACACTCTTTGTTGCTTTTTATTTTTTTTTTTTTAATTTTTATTTTTTCTTTCCCTTTTGTTTAATGTTTAATTTCTTTTCCTCCAGCCTGGTCGATGTGTTTTTCGATATTGTTTTCCGTCCGCTGTTTTCTTCTCTCTCTTGCGCAGAGACTGGTGCTGATGAACATGCCCGTGGCCGAGGACATGACGGTCCATTTCACCTCCACCTTGATGGCGCTGATACGCACGGCCTTGGACATCAAAATTGCCAAAGGTAGCGTCGGTGGCAGAGAGAGGGGACAGAGCCAGGAGGGCTGCAGGGTGACTGTCGTCCTGTCACAGTGGTTTGTGTTGGAAGGATCCTTAAAGATGGAACAAGATCCATCTTGTTCCAACCCCTGATACCTTCCACTAGACCAGTTGCTCCAAGCCTCATCCAACCTGGCCTTGAGCGCTTCCAGGGATGGGGCATCCACAGCTTCTCTGGGCGAGCTGGCATATGGATGACAGCAATTACCTTGAACGGGCAAATTTTTGCCACTATCTCTAAAAAAATGTATTTCTTTAGGGAAGAGGTGGCCAATTTTTCGCTTAAAGCTGTTTCTAGAGGGTAAAACCAGCTTGATGTCCACTGTGTAATGGAGGAGATAGATAATTCCCCTTCCTCCCCATGTGCAAAACAAAACCAAGGGGGGGGGAAATGTCCTTGGCTTCCGAAGGCTGTGGGGAAAGAAATCTCTCTCTCAGGGAAGATAAAACGTTCAGAGCAGGAAAACCTTCTTTGTTGTTGTTACTGGAAAGGCTGTGATTCATCAGATCAAAAACTTCCTGCAGAAACATGGCATTTTCAATAACACATCTCCTGGGAACAGCTCAGCTATTGGAAGAAAACCCAACCCAGGGCAAGATATCAGCCAAAGCCCAGTCCTCAGACAACTCCTTGAATGTTGAAATGATGGGTTCAAGCCCCTTGAGATAAAGCAGAGGTTTGAACCTTGGTCTCCTGCAGCTCACTCGAGTTGCCCTGGGCTTGAGTACCTCTGGTTGATCCGTGTCGACAGCTCCTGATGAGCCTGGGTCTTCCTAAGCTCAGCAACCCTCTTCACCACTGGCCAGAGAGCTCTGCTCTCCATGCACAGCCTCACTAAGCATTTAAAGATTTACCAAGTGGAGCTGCTCTTTCACCAGCACATGATCCACTCACCAGGAAAGTGGGGCAGCAGCAGGTGTGTGTGGGCAGGAGTAGGATTGGAGCTGCAGAGACGGACCCAAGGCAAGCTTGAAGGTGGCAGCTTTGAGTGGGAGGGCAGGGGATGGGGAGATGGAGGCACATATGGAAGGGATTGTTGAAAGTTTCCCTGTGAGAGCAGGAGACCAGGCTTGCTGATGCAAGATGGCCCTCCCAGCCCAGAGAGCTGGTTGCTGCTTGTGAGCCTCCCTTCAGGCTGGGAGAGGGGGGATTAGTTGGACCCTGGTGCCACGTCTTGATGTGTGTGGGCCATTTTCCCCCCCGTTGTTCTAGGTGGTGCAGATTGGCAGCAGTTGGACTCTGAGCTTCAAAAGGAGATCCTGACCATTTGGCCTCACCTGTCCCAGAAGATGCTTGACCTGTTGGTACCCATGCCAAAAAGTGAGTCTCTGGGGGGGCTGTCATTGCTTTCAAATTCCCATCATCCTCACAGCAACTTCTTCCCACAGGGAGGTGGGGACTGTTCAGACCCATCCCCAGCTAGGGGAGAAGTAGGGAAAGGGTTCATTGCTACAGGCTGGCTTCTGCCTTGATCTGCTTGGCTGCTTGGGAACTCTCTTAAAAAATCACCCAGTTTGCAGGGATCTACTCCCGCCAAACCCAGAGTGTCCTGTAAATCATCTCTGGAGCATATCAGGGAGGGAGGATGCGCATCACTTGTGCTGTTACATCTGATGACGTGATGAGGGTGTGTGCCTTGGTGGCTTAGGGTGATGATTTCAAGCCATCTGCATTCATTTTATCTCTATGAGGAGTGTCTGGGTGTTCAGCGCTCTCTCTTTTGGAGCAGCGAGCAGAGTCTGAGGGTCACCAGGGTATCCCACAGCAGGGCTCTTCCTGAGGTCCAAGGGTCACCAGGGTATCCCACAGCAGGGCTCTTCCTGAGGTCCGAGGGTCACCAGGGTATCCCACAGCAGGGCTCTTCCTGAGGTCCATGCTGATGCCTTCAAACCTGCTGTTTCTGTTACAACACAAGCATTCCCACTTTGTTCCCTGTTATGCTCTCAGCCTCTGACCTGACTGTTGGGAAAATATATGCAGCCATGATGATCATGGATTACTACAAGCAGAGCAAAGCGAAGAAGCAGCGGCAGCAGCTGGAGGAGCAGGTGAGGCTCGGTGAGGGCATGAGGTGGGCAGATCCCTCTTGCTGCTTCCCACCACCTCCCAGCCAACCTGCGTGGGATGCAGCTGGGGGATGAAGATGGTGGTACAGGTTGGGGTTTGGTGACTGCAGGGCACGTGTATGTGCCTTGGTATCCTCGGTCCCTCACAGCATGATGTCCCCTTCCCAAGTGGTGGGAGCTCGGTTGGTGAAGTGCTGGATGTCCATTTACATTTACCACAGGCTCAGTCTCTTCCTCTCTTCAATACAGAAAAATGCCCCCATGTTCCAGCGCATGGAGCCGTCCTCCTTGCCGCAGGAAATCATCTCCAACGCAAAGGCTCTGCCGTACCTCCAGCAGGACACCCTCTCAGGCCTGTGAGTACTGCCCTGAGAAGAGAGGTAGTCCTGGCTCTTTTCTGTTCCTGCCGCGCTTGTTTTGTTCTTGGAGCTGGCACTGGGATGCACAGAGGGTTAAATTGCTGCTGGGAGCAGGGAAAACCCAGTCCTGGGCACAAAGCTTTTGCAGGATTCCAGGTAGACAGTGTGCCTCAGCATCACCAACAGCAGCAGAGGTGGCAAAGAGGGATGGCCGAGGGTCTGCATGGACGTTCTTGCTGCAGGACCATCCCAGCACCAAGTGCCAGCACTTCTACCTAGGAGGGTCTGGGATGGACCTGAACCCTGGGAGCAGTTGAGCAGTGAGTCCCTGGATGGTGCAGGGTCAGTGGGGCATCCCAGCACCCAGGCTGGTGGGAATGAGATGATGGGAATTGCTGGCACTGAACTTGGTATGTCCCCACTGCTGCTGGGGGACCCGAGGCACTGGTGTCCTCTCCTGCCTTGGCACCACTCCAGCCCTCCACAGAACGTGATGTTTGTCCTGGGGGTCTTGACGGCCTGGGTGGCAAGCATGGGGGCTCCCCAGCTCTGAGCCACTGGAGGGGTGATGCCCAGCGATGGCAGCACCTGGCTTGTGGCCTCCCTGAAGCTGGGCTGTCTTTGCAGGAGCAGCCGAAGTGGGTTCCCCTCGCTGAGCCCGCTCTCACCACAGGAGATCTTCCAGCTGGCCTGCATGGATCCAGCCCAAGAGCAGTTCCAGGAGCACGAGTCTCTGGTAAAGTCACCCACTGCCTGACGGGCGCTCACCTGCAGTCCTGGTGTGGATGCTGGTGGGCACGGGGAGGTGTGGGGAGTGGGCACGGCACAGGGAAGGCAGCTGCTGGGTCATACACAGATCCAAAGCACGGGATGAATGTCCCCACGTGTGCTCTGCCCCTTGCCTCTGGCACTGGGGACACAGCCATCCCTGGACCAGCCCTGGCCAGTGGGGTCAGGCAGCAGCAAGTGCTTTTGGGGCGAGAGCTGTGACCATAGTCCGATGTCCTGCAGTAAAATGTCCTTCTCTTCACAGGCTGCTCTTTTTTCCACTGAGCGCTCATTTCAGTGGGTTACCCCATGCTGAGTGATGGTATCTGATGTTTTCGGGTTCATGTTCATTTTGTTGTCAGTGCTGGTGTCCCCAGTCCCAAACCAAGCTGTCAGACTGTTTCCAAGGGGAGCACACCCCTCCGGCCCCACACACATGCCGGCCTGTCTGTCTGTGTGTGTATATATATACATATCTATATATATCTCTCCATGTCTGTGTGTGCCCTCGTGCACCACCCGACGCTGTCGGATGCAGTGTTGTACCACTGTGCATCTCCAGCCCAGTCCGTGTCCCCGGGGTCTGTAGCACTCTGTGTGAGCTGTGTACCCCTGCCCCAGCCACCCCCACCACATGGGAAAGTGGCAGATGAGACTCTCCCCCTCCCAATTAAGTCACCTACTAGCAGATCTCTCCAGAGTTAACTGCCTGCCCGTCTCCTTATCCTGTACAAAGGCTCCTCTCAGCTGGGAATAAAGCAGTGTGCTGTAGGCAGCATGTGTTCTTTTAATGAGGATGTGTCCAGGAAGCCTTTAAAGCATGGTCAGAGAGAAAATCCCATAAATTTGTCCCCTCGTGGCAAAAGAAGGAGTTCAAGTGTAGGAAGTCAAGCCATCACCAGATCCAGGCAGGGTTACCACTGTCACTGAAAGAGGTACAAGGTGAGCTGGCCATCAGGCAAGCCTGAAGCACCACATCAAAGCTCACCTGCAATGGATTGTGAACTGGAGATTATTTTTTGATGGCAACATGATGAATTATAAAGTCTTAGACTCTGTTTTTCATAGAATCATAGGATAGTTCAGGTTGGAAGGGACTTTTAAAGCTCACCTAGTTCCAACCCCCCTGCAAGTTCAACTTGCTCAGGTTACTCAGAGCCCTGTCCAACCTGCCTTTGGGTGTTTCCAGGGATGGGGCATCCACACCTTTCTGGACAACCTGTGCCGGTGTCTCACCACCCATTTTTGGCCCACTTAAATTCTGCCCCTGGTTGAGCAAGCAGGGTTGTCCCCTGCCAGCAGGGCAGAAGCAGCGCACTGCCCTGCTCCAACCCCATCCCAAGAGCTTGGCTGTGTGTTTGTTTCCAGGAGCCAGAGGTTAGGGAGTTTCAAAGAGTGCAGCCCTCTAACCGTGGCAGCTACCTTCCCGTGGACACTCAGGACCACGCTGTCTCTGGGAGGGCCTCCTCCATGCCTCGTCTCACTGTGGATCCCCAGGTAAAACCAAACAAAGCCCCCAGGGGTGCTGGGTCCATTCAAAGCCTGCCAGGTAACACTGGGGCTTCTCTCTGTGCTGAGCCCCGTGGCTTCCCCACACCCCGATACTGGAGCATCTCCCTTTCTCTGGGGTGCTGCACAAGTAGGAGAGCTGCTGTTCCCCTACATGGGGGACACTGGCAGCAGAGAGCAGCCTGGGGAATCGATCTCCTGGCTCATGGGGGAGGTCCATGGTGGAGCAGGACCGTGCCGGGAGGGTCTCCTCACAGTGGGACACCTCTCCTTTCCTCCGGCTCCGGGCACTGGCTGAGGTTTGAGGATTCCCAGCCCAGCTGTCAGATGATCTCACAGGTGATGAAATGCATTTTCCGTCCTTTCCCATTGTCCCAACACATGTTCTTCATGGTCTGTCCAGAGGAACTCAGGCCACATCTCACCTCCTCATTTGTCTGCCCGGTTTCTCTGTTGTTATGTCTTGTGCTCAGCCTCCACCAAGAAACTGATGCTTTTATGGGGTTCGGTGTTGCTGTGAAATCTCTGGGTCTGCTTTCTCCCAGAGGTGCTGGTGCAGGCACTGGATCCTGGCGTTGGTGGCAGTGTGGCACATTTTGGCACTTTGGGGTGGTGTGACGAGGAAGCCTCATGGGCTTTCTTGACCATTCAGCAGCAGAGGAGATGATTAGAAGGAGGGGATGGGAGCAAAAAAGGTGAGAGGAAAGGAGATGAGACGAAGAATGGCCTGAGGCTGCAGAGGCAAAGACCTGCTAGAATAAAGCAAAGGAAATATGGAAGGGGCTGATGTTTCCTCCATGATGGTGAGAACACAAGCTAGAAGGAGGGGATAGAGAAAGAAAAGGAAAGGAAAGATAAAACAACAGCATCAGTGGGGAGAGAGGGAATGAGTGCAGGGGAAAAGGGATGAGGATGTAGGAATAAAGGAAGAGTGGGGAGAGGTGTGGAAAATTGGTGGCACTGGACAATCTCCTCTCTGTCAATAATTTCTTCAATGTTTGCTCCACTTGACCCTGTTTTCCAGGCGGGGAGGAATGCTGAGACAGCCTTGGGGAAAATGGTCTGGTACCCTCCACATCACCATGCCTGGGGGAGATGTTGCTGACCACCTTCCCCCCCCCAGCACTCAGCACCTTGGCTTGAATTGGGGCAGCCGGCTTGGCTTGTGCAGAACGGGTCCAGCTGGCTGGGGAAGGGGAGCCCACGAGCACCAAGGCTGAACCCCACTTTCCTGCCACCCCTGATTGGTGCAGAGATCATATGGAGGGGCTGTGCTCAGGCTGGCTGCTCCCCACCCTAAATCTCCCCATCCTGCAGGGCTGGTGATTCCAGTGATGGGGGTGAACTGGTAATTCTTGGCCGCCGTGGTCCCCAGCCCTGCCTGGTGCTAATCCCCTCCCCGGCTGGCCGGGGTTGCTTGCAGGTGGTGACAGACACCAGCTCGATGCGGCGATCGTTTTCCACCATCCGGGACAAGCGCCCCAACAGCTCCTGGCTGGATGAGTTCTCCATGGAGCGCAGCAGCGAGAACACCTACAAGTCCCGCCGGCGCAGCTACCACTCCTCGCTCCAGCTGTCCGCCCGGCGCCTCAACGCTGACTCGGGTGAGCAAGGGCAGGTGGCCCCATTCCACATCAGATCCCCCAAAAAACCTCCAGCGTGAGCGTTCCCTGCTCCTGCAAAGGGGATGGTGTGGACTGATGTGGATGTCCCGCAGGCCACCGGTCCGAGGGGCACCGCTCGGGCAGGGAGCGGGGCCGATCCAAAGAGCGCAAGCACTTGCTGTCCCCCGACATCTCCCGCTGCAACTCCGAGGAGAGGAGTCCCCAGGCACAGGACGAGTCGCCGGAGCGGCGGCGCGAGTCCCGGTCACCCAGCGAGGGCAGGTCACAGACGCCCAGCAGGCAGGTGAGTGACAGAACCCATCCCTAAGCACAAAGGGAAGCACAAAAAAAGCTCCTAGCCAAAACTGGGAAGACAAGCCCCTCACTGTGGGAGCTCTGCACTGTCTCTCCTCCTTATGGTGGCATCTCCGTGTCCCCTGTGAGCTGAGCAGGTTGGGGCTGCTTGGGCACCCTGCAGAGCATTTGGGAAGAGGGGTGGATCTCACACTGGTCCTCTCACTGCTATGGCATCCGCTCCCTGCCAAGGTCAAGGTGTCCCAGCTACACAAGCCTGGAGCTGCCAGTGCTTGAGTCAGCTTGAAGCCCACGGAGATGCAGCAGCTGGCGAGCCGTCAGCTCTTTCTGCAGCGGGTCTGTGGGTGCTTTTTGCTTTTGACCACCAAGAGCATAGAATCATAGAATATCCTGAGTTGGAAGGGACCCACAAGGGTCATTGAGTCCAACTCCTGGCCATGGAGTCCCACCGTGTACTGAGAGCATTGTCCAAATGCTCCTTGAGCTCTGTCAGGCTTGGTGCTGTGAGCACTTCCTTGGGGAGCCTATTCCAGTGTCCAGCCACCTTCCTGGGGAAGAACCATTTCCTAATACCCAACTTAAATCTCCCCTGACACACCTTAATGCTGTTCCTTCCGATCCTATCTCTGGTCAGAGATTGGTGCCTGCCCCTTGTGAGGAAGCTGCAGACCCCGATGAGGTTTGCCCTCAGCAGGCATCATCCTCATCCCTGGAGCAGATCCCGAGGCAGGGATGGGGCAGGCAAAGGCACAGCGGGGCCCCCATCCGAGAGGGAGGATTCTTCGGGAAGCCCAGGCTCGGGGCGGGGGGTGGAAACGTGTGCACGGTGCTGCCTGTTGCCTCTGTATCCTCTGTATTCCCCGGCGCGTCTCGGTGCGTTGCAGGGAATGGGCTCCCTGAGCGAAAGCTCCATCCCCTCCATCTCGGACACCAGCACCCCCCGGCGAGGCCGCCGCCAGCTCCCGCCGGTACCCCCCAAGCCGCGTCCCCTCCTGTCCTACGCCTCCATGCTCCGGCACGCCGGGGACGCCTCGCCGCCCGCCGAGGAGAGCGAGGGGGGCTCCCCGCTCCTCTCCTCCACCCTGGATCCCAACACCGCCGGCCTGACCGAGTCTTCCAGCTCCCCGGCGGGGAAGCAGAGCCGGCAGTCCACCCCGCAGCGCTACATCTCGGAGCCCTACCTGGCCCTGCACGACGACTCGCACGCCTCAGACTGCGGTGAGGAGGAGACGCTCACCTTCGAGGCGGCCGTCGCCACCAGCCTCGGCCGCTCCAACACCATCGGCTCGGCGCCGCCGCTGCGGCACAGCTGGCAAATGCCCAACGGGCACTACCGGCGGCGGAGGCGAGGGGCAGGGCAGGGCGTGATGTGCGGGGCCAGCATCGACGTGCTCAGCGACACCGAGGAAGACGACAAGTGCTAGAAGCTGCCCTCCCCGCACCCCATCTCGGCTGCCCCAACCCCTCCTTCTTTGCCCCCCCAACCACCCCCCCCGCCCTCGCCCCCCCCCCCTCTCCAATGCATGCTCTTTGCCACGCCTGGGAATGAAACTTAAACCGAAACCAAATGCAGGGGGAAAAAAAAAAAAAAAAGGAGAAAATCAAAACCGACCGGAACGGAGGGGGGGATAAAAAAAAAAAAAAAAAGGAGAAAAAAGAAAAAAAGAAAGTCTTTGTGCAAAAAAAAAAAAATTAAAATCTGTCGAGTTTCATTTATTACTATCACTTTTTTTTCTGCACAGAGAAGCATTTAATGGGCGGTGGAGTGGCCCGGCCGGGTGTGCGCGCTGGGGGGCAAGGGGGAGCCCCCCCAGCCGCAGCCCAGCTCCCTGCCCCGAGTGGGACCCCCGGGAAGGCTCATCCTGATGGTTTTCTGCTCCCCAAGGCCAGAGAGCCCCAGCGAGGGGGTACCAGGGACCCCCTTTGCTCTATTGCTTGGGCTTGTGCTGCTGTGGCTTTGAATTACCCTCCCTGGGGGTCTCAGCCTGCCGGGAAAAGGGGCAAGGTGTGATGGCGAGGTGCAGGGGATAAGAGTGCACCAGACAGACCAGAGCAACTCTGTCTGCCAGTGGGGGCAAAACTGAAGCCAACTGGTTTGTACTGGGGCGGGGGACTCAGTGCTGCCGAATGTATACTGTCTCCCACCGACATATATTTATTTATATACGGAGAACTCTAGGTGTGCCTGTGTGTGTATATACGGGTGGGTGTGTGTGTATATATATTTATATGCTGTATATATAAAGATATACACATACATGGATTTGTTTAAGTCACCTGACAATGCTGGGGAGCCCCTTGGGGCTTTTGCTGCCTGCACCCCCTTTGGTGGGGGCAGGACCAAGCCTCCCCAGGGGGCTGCTGTGCACCCATCTCTGTAGCAGAGCATTGGGAATGTCACCCTGCTCCTGGCACTTCCAGTGGTGGGAATTGCATTTTCTCCATTAGAGATGGCTGTGGCAAAGGGTCCTTGGGCAACTCAGCTGCCGGCAGTGCCTGCAGGAGTGGGATGCCCAAGGGTTGAGGACGGGGTTGTTTCTGGGGGTACAGCTCGCTTGGCACCAGCGCTGCCAAGATGGTGACAGCAAACCTCTCAGAGGCCTCTTTGCTGTGTTTTCCCAGGGAAAGAAGATATCCATGTCTGCAGGGGAGTGAAGATGGTGTGCATGCATGATGGTGCCTTAAGGTCTGTCCTCCTGGGAGAGGAGCCCGACTTTGGCACCACCCCTGCCTCAGTTTCCCCTGCAGCCATGGCTCCTGCCCATTCCTGGGGCCTAGCACCTCCTTTGGAGAGAGGGGCTGCCAAATGAGGGGGCTGGGTTTGCAAACCCCATGGCCCCAGTGCCGGAGCAGGTGGGTGTCTGAGAGCTAGTGGAACTTTGAGAGAGGAGCATGGCCTGGGGGGTGAGCAGGGTGGCTCACCCCTCCTGCAAACACTGAAAGTGCAGAACAGGACCACCTTGGCCACCTTCCAGTGTTGGTCATTAACTTAGCTGATAATTATGTGCTGTCAGCTCTTAAGGATCCATGCACACCCTCGGCTGTGGGTGCGATGCTGTGCCTGCCAGCCCGGGGAGGTGCTGGTGGCCTTGTGGTGATGTGTGGCTCGCCCTGGTGATCAGTGGCGTGTTTCTGCTATGAGTTGTGTCTCTCGTCAGCCTGAGCATGGTCCTGGGGATCCAGAGGGTGCTGTGCCTTTGGAGCCTCAGGAAGGGCTTGCTCTGTGGGCCAGGGGCTGGTCGGTGCGTTTGGATCAGGCGTGACCGTGTTTGTGGAGATGGGCAGGGGGAGGCAGTGCAGCCCTCGTCCTGCCCTTCCTCCTGCTCATGGCTGTGCTGTGCTGCAGGTTGTTGTGGTGTGAGTCCTTGGGGCTGTTCTTCCATAGAGCAGTGGCTCTGGCCAAGGTTTGCTTTGGTCCTGGATAACTCATGTCTTCTCCTGACTGAAAGATGCTATGGGCACAAAGTGCCCCCCTCCTGCATGTGCAGATCAGTCCCTGCCCTGATTGCTTTGTGAGCTCCTCTGATGGAGCTCTGCTTTGTGAGAAGCAAGTCCCACCACTTCCAAAGGCTGCCTACTCCAGGGCTTGGGCATGGACCAAAATCCTTCCTTCTAGTGGTCAAACTGCCCTCTGTGTACTGAAGGTTCGCTTATGGGGCCCAAAGCTGCTCCTGCCTCTGTTGGTTCCTGCTAGTGGGTGGCACCTCTGCTGTCCCTGCTCACCCTGTGCTTCCCAAACAGACACTACCACCTGCCAAAGGATCAAAAAATTCCCCAGGAAGCCCTTTCCATTCCTCTGGCTCAGATCCTGCATCCCCCATCTTGGTATTTGGGGACAAACCATGCCCCATTCAGCTGTGGGGAAGGTCCCTGGTGCTGGCTGGGGGCGTAGGCATCACCTGTCCCCTTCCAGCCATCCCTGAGCAGTTCATGGCTTCAGCCTGAAGCTGTGGGAGCATTGCTCCCTGTGCCGGCATTTGGGGGAGCCGGGTCTGACGGGCAGTGTGGGATTGCGTGGGATCCGGGACCGGGGCCGTGGTGGTGCCGAGGGCCGGGGGAGGCGATGCCGTACCTGCTCTAAATATAGGTGGTGGTATCGTCTCCTTCTAAATGCAGAAAGGTGTCTGACAATGCACCGGGCTCTGAGTAACAGCCCGCGGGGAGGGGAGGAGGCGGCTTTTTGTGTCTGTGCCTGGCGGGTGGGAGGAAGGGAGTGATGCTCTCAAAGCGGGGGCACGTTTCATACGGATTTCAGGCTTTGAGCGTTTTTCTTTCCTCAGCCCCGGAGTGAGGCCGGTGAGCAGTGTATGGTGATGCTCTACAGTGGTGGTACAGGCTGGGGCACAACCCCTGGTGGCACTGGGCTGCAGTGTCCAAACCTGAACTTCTTGGCATGTCAGCCCCGCGTTTAACTAACGTACAAAAACTGTGTGAAACAAAACAGAGCCCCTTCTTACCCTGAAAGGGCCCAAAAAACGCCCTGCTTCTGTGTCTCCTGAAGCAGCCACAGTCCTGCTCCCATGGTGGGAGGACAGGCAGGGACCCACGAGGACAAGGCGGCACCTCCGAAACATGTCTCTGAAACCAAAAACAACCCCCAGGAGAACCACGGAAAGGACTGGGCTGAGGGGGAAGGAAAACTGGCCCCAAGACGCCATTGCAGCCTGTGCCTTGCTTTCCAAGGCTCTGGACTCGCTTTGCTGTGGTACAATCTCTTATCTGTGGCTTTCTGGACATTCCCTTCTCCTCCTGGACACCAAGGACCTGCCAATGCCCTCGCCTTCTGTGGCTGCTGGCCATGCTTGACCATGGGAGGGAGGATGAGAAGCGGGGGATGTATTTCAACCTCTCCCTGCATAGGACATGCCCCTGCCCAGGCAGGAGTTCACCAGTAGCATGCAACTGGTTCCCAGTTCGGTGCTGGGACTGGACTCAAAGCCCTGCAAAGCTCCTGGGTGGAGATTGTGGTGGGTTTGTGGGGAGATGAGCACAGGGCCCTGCTGTCCCTTCCAGGCTGGTTGTCCCAGCACCATCCTCCTCTTCTGCCATGAGGCCTCAGACAGCAGAGCCCCCCAGGTGTGGGGCTGGTGGCTCCTGGGGCTGTGGGAGGGTGGGTGGGAGATGCTCTGCCTTCACTCCCAGGCTCGGGGGTGGGATGTTGTAACATAACATGCTCGTTCGGACCCAAACAGGGAACTGAACCAATTGAAAACAATGTACAACTTCAATGTTTTTTGTCAAAAGGAAAGAAAAATAAAACCTTGTTGTAAAGAACCACTGCAGACCCTGTCTCATTGGCACCCCCCCATGCTGGTGGGGTCATGGGGACTCTGGGTGAGATGATGAACCTCTGCAAAAGGTCCCCAAGGCAGGGAAGGGGTGGCACACAGCCTGTGCTGGCAGTCCCATCAACATGGGATGGGGTGTTACCCAGGGTGGGCATCCTTATGTCCCCAAGGAGGGTGGGGAGCTGTGAAGAAGAGAAGCAGGGAGGATCTTTGAGAAAGGGTTGGTATCCTGGGGGAGCTGTGGCTTGTGCCTGGCTGCTTCCAGACATGCCAGCTGGGGGGCACTGGGCATCTTGGGGGTCCAAGACCAGGAGCTTGAGGAACTGTGAACACCGGCACCACAGCAAACCTCCAGGGGAAGCCAAGAACATCATGATGATATTTTATTGCTGAAGAAATGCAAGGGACCATCAGCCTGGAAACTGAGGGCTTGGAAACCCTGCTGGGATCCGCTGCTTTGGGGAATTCAAACAGCTTGGCCACCTCTCCACGCCTGCGCCCAGGAGACGTCAAGTGGATGCTGATGCTGTTGCCTGGTCCAAAGCTCATGGGTGAGTTGTCAAGCAAAGATGCTGAAATCATGTTTTATATTTCTTTTTTGCAGAGCCGTTTAAAGCACAGAAAGTTCTCAGGCAGTCAGAGGTGAGGCAGCAGCCTGTGGCAGCCTCCAGGCTGAGCGCAGGTGACAGGGATGGTTTATGGCTTTTCAGCAGGACTCCTTTTCTTCCCAGTGACAGGAGGGTGCCAAATAGAGCTCAGGGAAGGCTGAAAGCAGTCACCTTGTTTGTCTGGACCACTTTGAGATGAGCTTTATCCTGTGTGTTTCCCATGTGCTGCAGTCCCTCTCTTTGGGGTGCCAACTTGGACTAAGCCCAAATGTCATGACCTGTAAGAATTGGCTTTGTCTTGCTCTTTGCTTTGTGCATCTTTCCCTTTTTTCTATTCTGTCTATTGGGTCACCAGAAACCCAAATGCTGACAGGCTTAGTTTTCAGTTCTTTGGCTCATGAAGTGATGAAAAGCATGTTTTCAGTGGGAAGTGTACAGTTCCAGGAGATGGCCCAGCTTTGAGAGCACTTCCTGAGGCGATGGATGCAGTGACAGCCCAGCATTTTTTCAGGCTGGGAAGTAAGTTCCCACTTTATAGCCAAGAAAATTTTCTGCACTTGTGACTGTAGGAAAGGCTCTGTGGGGTGGTGATGAGGGCTTTGCACTGGTGCTGGAAGCAGTTTGAGGAGAGGACCTCCTCCTGTGTGAGCCATGAATCCTGCAATGACATTCTTTGAAGTGATTGTCTTCAGTATGAGCTGCTCCAAAGGCTTTGAAAGCAGGATGGAGTATGCAGGTGTCTCTGATGGACATCCCATGGAGCCCTACTTGGGAGGCTGGTACCAGGAAGAGTGATGGATATAGCTAGTTGAGTGCTTAACCACCTCTACCACATTTCCCCCAAACCCTCAGAATATCTGGGGCTATGAAGATGCCCATGAGCAATGCAGAGAGACAGAGCTTCACCCTAGCAAGGGAATCTGATGCTGCAAAATGGGGAGCCTCCGCTGCCGGAGAGCCAGCACTCTGCCTGGCAGGCGCAGAGGCTAAAAAAAGCCCCTTGACAAATGGAACAGAAAGGTTAAAATTATCTGTACATCATCTGAATAACAATGGCAATGCAGATTGTACCTGCTTATAATAGCTCCAGGAGACAGGGGATAAATTGGGAACAAAAGTACCCCAGAAACAGATGCTGCTGGTGTGTGGCTGCCAGAAGTGCTGGGGCTGCTCCTCCTCGCCGGCGCTTGCAGAGCTGTGGGGGACAGGTTCACTAGAAACCCAAAAGCCTGGCCTGTGTGTGCTCCCCTCACCTCACCCTGGGTGCTCCAGGACCCTTCCAGCCCCAGGTCCCAGGCAGAGCTGCCCAGGCAGCTCATGGGCTCCCGGGATGTGGAATCAGTCCCTCCCCTTGGTACCAGCATTGCAGAGAATGTTGTGTATGGCTTGTCTTGCATCCAGGTACCTGGAGGATGTGAATAGTCCTTTTTCTGGGACTGCTGCAGATCATCCCCCCATAACCTGGCTCTTTTTCCTGGGAAAAGACCCTTCCTGGGAAGAAGCCTCATCTTATTAGATTTTTTTCTCTCTGTCTCTGCCCTGCTTTCCTCCTGCAATGCCAAATGGAGGCCCGTGGCAGTGGGTGCATCTGTAGCTCTGTGGGCACTGGCTCTTCCCTAAAGGCTGTCAGCAATTGTCCACCTCTGGGAGTTTGTAAGAGAAGTCAGGCTCTGGTCCTTGGGACTCAAACACACCCTCAGTCAAATGCCTGGTGATGACCATGCTCCCTCCTCTGACAAAACAAGGGAAACTTGGATGTGAAGATGCTGGAGTCAAACTCAAGTCCTGTGGGGGTGGAAAGGACAACAGGAGGGGACAGGGTCTTGAAAGGATGAAACCTTTTGTCTTCCTTCTTTCAGTCCCAGTGAGGTGTTTAAAATCCATATGTTCAAGGATGAGCGGGCAGGGATTTGTTCCTGATAGGGGGCACAGCTGATGGCTCAGAGGGGAAATGCTGGGGTGGCTTTCATCCCCCTCCTTCCCTTTCGTTCCTCCAGTGGCACTTACAAGCACGTTTTCACAGTGCCAAGGATGTGTGTGGGCTCTGAAGTGGGGCTGGTGCTTACTCATGCTGGGAGCCACGTGGAGCTGCTGGCTCACAGGCTGGCAGCACCGGCAGTTCCCCGAGTGAGCATCCCCCCCATGGGCGAGCGTTCCCCCATAGGTCAGCATCCCTCCATGGGTGAGCATCACCCCACAGGTGAGCATCACCCTGACAAACAAGCACATACAGGCTCCACTCCTTTCCAGAACCAGCGTGGCTTTCGAAGTTAGTGGGATGTGCTCGCAAGGGTTGTCCTCCCTGAAGGGCTGGAACATCCTGGCCTGGCTCAGCACCTCTATTTTTTCTTCTTTTCATTTATTTATGTCTCTTGACAATGATCTGCCCTGCTCAGTGATGTAGTGCTGCACATCTACATTGGCTGTATTTGTCAGACTCCGCGAGCAAGGAGTCTGTCAAGCAGGTGAAATACCGTGGACTTCCCTGGAAACTGGTCCCTACAAGTGCACAGGAGAGCCAGCTGGTACATGATGTCTCCCACAAGGTTCTTGGGAGCTGTTTAGTGTCACCTTCAGCTTTAACAGGGAGCAGGGAGGAAGAGGATGGGCAGGGCTGGTCTCACCTCTGCCTTTCCCATGGTCTTGTCTTGGTACCCACAATCCCATTTCCTGGTTAAATGCAACTGAGCAGGAAAGAGCCCACTGTTCATTTGCTTTTGCTATTTCCGTGTGGATAATTAAAAAAAAAAAAACAACAGATCAACACAATTCTGGCTTCTAAATGAATGCCAAAAGTGTTAATTGCTCTTCTTCCCCTCTCCCCAAAACAGGGCTCTCCAGGTGTCCCTGGCAGCGGGCAGTGGGGTGCTGGGGGAGCTGAGCGAGTGGGTAGAAACGCAGCAGTGGCAATTTGCAGCCAAGATCACCCAAAATCACCCGATGTGCTCAGCCCAAAGCCATGGCAGGGCTGAGCTGGGTGTCTCTGCAGCGTTTCAATGCACGAGGGAGCTGCTGTAGAGACCCTGGCGTGGGTGCAACACACCTTGCAGGCTGTTCCAGCAGGCTTCAGCAGAGGTGGTGGTGATGCTTGGGGTGCAAGGGAGAGGGGATTGTGGATAAGGTTTAAGAATGGATAGCTCTTTTGTAAAGCCAGGCCTAAGCTAGACTCTCTCTCCCTCCCACACATGCTCCCCTGGGACTCAGTCAGTCAATTTATGGAGCAATCTGCCATAGATGATGTGATTTTCAGATTGATTTTCACAGATCTACATCATGACCATCGTGAATGATGTGAGGGGTTTTTTTTCTGCTTTCCAAAAGGGGAAGAGCAGAGAAGAAAATAAATCCAAGGTTATATTTCCCATCAAAGGTTAATCCTATGGTATCTGGGTTTCAGACAACAGTGTCACATCTCTGGGTCCTCTGGGCAAGGGATGGAGCGTGCAGGACCATCAGCCAGAGCAACAACTCCCAGCTGCCCACTCCATTGGTCTCTGAAGTGTTGACAGGGGCCTGCAAATATCTTTATTTCATTGCTAGTTTACTCTAGGGAGAAAAAAAGTGCAATCAAGCTTTTTTTTTTTTAGGTTCTTCTCACTGATCAAAAGGTGGACCCCATTTACACAGCCATAATTTTTTAAGGACCTGTCCCAGCTTGAGCCCTTCTTCCTCCAGCATGTGATATTGTGCTGTATCAGCAAGTCTCACCTCCTTAACAGCCAGGAGCACATTAGGAAACCAGCGCGAGCTGTGCGAAGGAGCTGTGAATTAGCAAAGCCTCCCCTGCCCCTTGGCAAAGCCTCGTCTTACACCTCCCAGCAGGAATAGCTACAGCTGCTTTCTGCAGCAGAAGTGAGAGCAGAGAGGGTGTGATGGGGGGGAGGCAATGGGACAAGCCATGAATCCTTGCATCCTCTCAAGGACACAGCCTTGGGTCACAGCCAGTCTGCCACCCACAGCCTGGGCTGTCCACACCAGCTCTGGGAACAGGGGCTTTGCTGTGGTCCCCACATGCCTGGTGTCTCCAGCCATGCATGTCCCACGGAGGATGGATCACCCCTCTGCAAGGACAAACATCCTCATCCCCAGGTCTCAGTGATCACTTAGGGATGGAAGATGTTCCAGTGGGTCAGGCAGCAGGGAAGGAGAGCAAGGAAGGGTGCAAGTCAAGCAGAAAAAGCCCACCCGCTCCTCTTTGCTTCTTGGGGGCATTTTTGTGATGAATGTTGGCAAATCCCTGCTTTGCCCGGTGTTGATTTGGGAAGAGGGAAATATTCCCACCCTGCTCTTCCGCGCCTGCAACATCTCAGCGGCGCCAGCAGGGATGAAGACCTATGGCTGAGAGAGAAACGGGCAGATGGGATTATCAGTCACATGTGCCACCACTCTCTCCTTGTCTTAGCTCCTTTTTTTCCCTGCATCAGCTCCTCGAGCGGGTTTTTCAGCCTGTGCTAACGACAGCGATTTGATGTTTTACACAGTCGGCTCCTTCCCGCTGTCTGTGAGAGGCTGGTGGGTGTTTAAACACACCCGGTGGGATGTTTCTGAGCAAGGCCGGCCTTCCTCCGCACTGTGCCCGGGAGCATCCCGTCAGGAAAGCCTCCCTGGGTGCTGGAGAGCCCAGCAGCTCTCAGGGAAAAGGCCTTTTGCCTTGTCACCTCTGGCTGTAAAACTGCTGCTGCCCTCAGAACCTCTGTCTCCACCCCTGCCCTGTGCTGGAGGGACCCCTTAGAAACGTTCAGCCAAAGCAAATGTGCTGCAGGAAACTGTGGAAGGAGATTTTGTGGATAAAATCTGCAGCCCCTGCTGGGATTAGCTGTTCCCAGACCCTGATCATTTGGAGGTAGAGCTGCTGGCATCAAGCATTTCCCTGGGATTCCTGTGAGATGCTCAGCTGAGGACTTGGTGCCAGCTCCAAGCTCAGATGCCCATCCCCACCTGAGCAGGGTGGGCTTACTGCAGTGCCCAGGTGTGGCCTATAAGCCACCTCTGAAATAGCAGTGAGGAGGTTGAGGGGATCTCCCTGCCCTTCTCCTGGGGGAGTTGTAGCTGGTTACTGCTGCCCTTAGGCCAGCACAGGCTTCCACTGTCCCCAAGTCCAGTCCTGCTTACAGGTGGGGAAACTGAGGCATGAGATCACAGGGCTGAGAATAACAGTTCCTACTGGGTTGGGCATTGCTCCTCTGGTCTTGGCAGGAGGTGGTGTTTGCTAAGTGCTTTAATCATGTTTCTTACACTTTCTCCCTGCAGCAACCCTTTTTTGCTCTGCTGGGTTGGGGATCAGGAGGCTTTCAGTCAGGGCTGTGCTTGGTGGGGCTGAGCTGCTGCCCCCATTGCCCCCAGGGCTCTTACTTGCCCCTCAGACCAGCCTCTGTGCCAAGGGGAAGAGGTTAAGCCTTATTTTGGCACACAAATGACTCCAGTGAATTAACTCGGAGATGTTATTACAAGCCATGAGAACAGGTCAGGTTTCAGTCTGGGAAGGAAGTGGGTAAGTAGTGTTTGACAATCATCTCCTGACTGAATCAGGCCAAGAAATCAGGCTTTTTTTTCCATATTCTGCCCCTTCCCTTGGCTCACAGTGAAGGGGGGTGGCTCTGTCACTCCTGTGCACCACTGCTGGCACAAGGGAGCTGGGAGGATGCTGTCCCACAGGCTGGGTCAGCGGAGAGGCTCCAGCAGTGCTGGGAGGGAGTCTGGCTCTTCTCCCAGCAATAAAAACTTATTTTAGCTGGGAAATTGGAGGTCAGGAGGACTAGACAGACCTCCCAGGCTGAATTTCACAGCCCTGAGTAGAACAAGTTGATTTTGCTAGCACTGCCATACGGAGACGTGCTGCAGACGGAGAACACTGTATCCTCTGTTCCTGACAAACGCCTGTCATGAGAGCTTGAATATAAATCAGGAGCTTTGGCAGAGGGAGCTTATTTAGTGTTTGTGTTTATCCATAAATTCCCATTTCTCTGTAGATCATAAGAGCCTCCAGAAGCCCAAAGCAAAGCCAGGGCTCCCGTGTGCACAGAAATGCAGGAGCGAGACCCGGCACCTGCAGGCTGGGTCCTGCTGGAGAGGAAGCCAGGCCACGGGCTGTTGGCATCCTCATGAAGACAGGCACAGAGGATGGCAGTGATGTTCCCATGAGGTACCTGGACTGCACAGGCCTGATGTTGCCTGGTCCTATGTCATGGAGCCTTGTCCTGATGTCGTAAAGCCAAGAGGTCATGTAGTAATGCTGGTGGCCAAGCCACCAACCTTCCCACCCCGGTGTCAGTGCCATGGGTCACTGACAAAGATGTGCTGTGGAGAGGAGGGAGAGCTTCTTTTTGCCAGGGGGACCCTCCTTGGCATCCTCCTCCCTCTCAGCTTCCCCTGGTCCTCACCATTTTCTCCTGCTCCCCCAGAGAAAGGATTTACTGTGAACAGGGTCACACCCTGGCAGTGTCCATCACCCTTCCTGGCAGTCGGAGAAGTGGGAGAGGCTACAGCAGGACCAAGGGGACAGCTGAGAGGTGAGTGGTAAAACTGCAGTCAGATTTATTTCAAGATGCAGCTGGAATTTTATCTCATGTCTATTCCTGTGCTTTGTGCCTGATGCTGTGGCATGTGGGGACAGATGTGAAATGTGGCTCCGTGAAATTTATCTCTCTTTAGGACATGGGAATAGCAAATTCTCCCTTGAACAGCCATGTTTTAATTTGCATTTCCAGGGCTCTGGCAGAACCCTGGGTCCTGTGGTGTACTCAGCAGTGGATGCACTAAATGGCCATGAGTTTCTATATTGCTGTTATACTGGGGCAGTCTGGGCAGCTGTCAGACTCAATAGCTCTCCTGGTGTTATCTCAGCAGTGATGGTTGCAAGAAGTGGATTGGGAATGGGGGAGTGGACCAGCTGGAGGGATTTTTTTAGTGGGTTTTGGTCTATAAATCCAAACCTCAGCTTGGCTTGACTTCTTCGGTTCCTGGTTGAATGGGCTGCAACACAGGATTAAATGTCACTGTGCAACAACATGGGTGATGGGTGTAAGAAGGAAGGGAGGGCAAAATCAAAAGGGAGGGGAGAGAGAAGCAGGGCTGGTGGTGACCCATGCAGACACATCCTAAGAAACAGAGTCCCCAGGAATGTGAGGATGAACTGCTCCTAGAGAAACTAAAAGGAGGGAGCTGCAGCCTAACAGCTGCCCCTTCACTCTCATTCATAGAGCTGTGATGCTCATGTGGTCATGGTGACAGATCACAGAATGGTTTAGGTTGAAACAGACCTCAAAGATCGTCTCGTTCCAACCCCCCTGCCATGGGCAGGCACACCTTCCATTAGACCAGGTTGCTCCAAGCTCTATCCAACCTGGCCTTGAACATTTCCAGGGACGGAATGTGAGATATCTGCAAGGTGCTGTCACTCTTGCACCAAAAACTCTCTCAGTGCTGCTCTGAGGCTGTCAAGAAGCCCTGGGCTCGCTGGTGCTGTGTGCTGCAGTAACAGCCTGCCTCTCAGTGGGGATGGGGCTCCTGGGGACGATGCCATCTGGGCGCACAGGAGGAGACAGCCTTTGCTCCCTGAAATGTGTCAGCTCGGGGTGGAAGAAGCAAATCCTGCTTTATGGTGGCACAAATAGCTTCACTGATGGAAGAAGGAGACTTTACTAGAGGTGGTTATCGAGTCCTGAGCATCCCAGCTCTGGCTCTGGGCACGAGTTGCCCGATGGCACGAGGTCTCAGCGGTGCAGAGAGCAGCGTGTCTTTGGTGAGAGCAGATGCTTGCAGGCAGCTTGCTTGCCATGCAGGCAGTGGTTGCCTGCCTTGCCTGCCCACCACAGATTGAGCTCGCCTGGCACAGGGCTGGCTCCCTGCAGACTGGCTGCTTGCATGCCTGCTTGGCTGCCGGTGCCTCGTGTTGGCTGGGGCGATGCTTCTTGGGGCGCAGCAGGGCCGCAGAGATTTTGACGGAATCTAAAAATCTTCCCGCAGAAAGTCTGAGTGCACCCAGCAATCAGCCTGTGCTCTGTGACTTGGTGAAATCTGGGGTGTCACAGTCTCAGGATGCCCAGTCAGAAAGTCACGCAGAAGTTTGTCAGCAGAAGAGGCTCTGTGGTAATGGCTCTGAGGCTGAAAAAGGTGACTCAGGATGCTCCAGTGGCTGTAGGAGCTCGCTCAGCAGGGGCTTCATGGAGCAGCAGGGCGCAAGGATCCCCTGTACAAAGGGATTCTGGCATTTTCGCAGGTCTCCAGCAGCAGTCACAAACATGAGTGTCTCATAAGTGCCTCTCCCATGGGAACCCTGATGGATCTTTCATCGCTGAGTCAGGAAGAGGAGCTCTCTGGGCTGAGTCACAGAGCTTGCTGACAGCCTGCTCATCCAGCTGTGGGTCCTACTGGGCTTTGGACACTTCAGCTGAACCATTCAAGCAAACACAATGTCTGTGTTTCTTAAATGAAAGCTGCTCCTTCTTCCCTTCGCTCTGCTGCACTCCCAGCTGTCCTCATGTGTCTGCTGAGTACTAGGACTGTCATGGATAGATGAACCAGGATCCTGGCTCTCATCCCCTGGGAATACCAGCTGCTGCCTGGAGGACCAAGTGGCTGAGTTTCTGCTCTGCTCCCTGTGATGCCACCGCTGTCCTGTGTGGGCATCGTAAGCCTGCGGGGATGTGCAGCGTGGCTTGTCCTCGCCGTTCTGCAGCAGTGCTCTGTCACTCTGCAGGTATCTGTTGCTGTGTGCCTGCTCGGGCACTGATCCTGCAAACAGAGCCAAGGGTGGATGAATTTTTTTTCCTTTTTAAGCAGAGGCTATGCAGAGGCAGCTGGAAGGCCCTGCCAGTGGAGAGCATCTCGTGTTCTGCAGGAATGTAAAAGCCAGATGATTCCTCCATGTGCTCAGCTAAGATGGTACCAAATAATCTTGCTCGCATTTCGATTTCCCAGCCCTGTTGGGAAAAGCTGCAATGCCACTGTCCTCCCTTTCCGTGGGTGGTGTGTGCCTGTGAACACACTTGTCGGAGGGCAGCAGTAGCACTTGGGCTTACCCTGACTACCGCTCCGTCTGTCAGGAGCAGTGGGATCAAAGTGACATCAAGGGCTCCAGGGTGGCCAGGAGAGGGTTGGTGCTGCGACACCGAAGGCTGACCCACCGGATGGGAGGCGCAGGAGGATGCTTGGCTTCTCTTCCCCGTGTGCCTCGCAGAGGCTGGATACAAGTGGCAGCCGCCTCCTGCCCCCTCCCCAGCAGGGTTTTCCTGTGCTGAGAAAGTGCCTGGCTCTGTCTGGTGGTTTTTCCTGGCTGGTGGAGCTGAGTCATTGCTGCTCTTCGAGGAGAAGGTTCATTTGCCCCCAGACGGTGCCTTTCCCTGTGCAGCAAAAATAGTGTCCCTCACCAGACTGCTGTTGTTTTCTTCTTGTGAATCCATGGATTTCTTTAGCTGAGACATTTCTTTGCCAGTCATATATCCCTGTTGTGTAAAAATGGCCACTTCTCTCCGGGGGTGGACTGTTAGGAGGCAGCTCCACCTTCGTTCATGGATTAGCCCAGTACACGTGTGAGAGACTCCATGCAGCCAAGTGTGGCAATAAAATCCATCTTCGGAGTGCCACAAAGATGCTCAGAGGGTGGGAGCACCTCTCCTATGAAGACAGGCTCAAATAGTTGGGGTTGTTCAGCCTGAAGAAGAGAAGGCTCTGGGAAGACCTTAGACTGCCTTCCAGTGCCTCAAGGGGCTCCAAAAGAGCTGGACAGGGAACTTTAACAAGGGCATGGAGTGACAGGACAAGGGGAAATGGCTTCACATTGATAGAGGGCAGGGTTAGATTAGATAATCGAAAGAAATTCTTTCCTGTGAGACTGGTGAGACACTGGCACAGGTTGTCCAGAGAAGCTGTGGATGCTCCATCTTCTTCTCACTTCTTTCTTTTTTTCCGTGCCCTGCCTGTCTTGAAACTCTTTCCTTTCTCTGGAAAGCTAAGGAAATAATTAAGTGTTTGCAACAATTTCCTACAGAGCCCGTTTTCTCAGAGAGCTGATTAAAGGCGAACAGGAGAGAATCTAATTTCATCCATGCTTTTATCTCCTCCCGAGGCATCACGCTTTGCCAGGAGAACAAGAAAATCCTGGATTTGGTGGGGTTGAATAAACTTCTGTTGTGTCCCTTATTAAACAGAAGCAGCAGCTCCAGGGGTGTTGGTGTCAGTAGCGTACCCGGGCTGATTTTGGCCTGACTTGAGTCGAGCATGTGAGAAGAGATGGGCAAGACCCTCATCTCTCCCTACAAGGGGAGATCTGGGCAGAGGCAGCTACCAGTGCTGGGTCACACTGGCCTGTCCCACATGGAAAAGCAAAGGAGGCTAGGGAATCACAGGCCGAGCATCGCTCAGCACTGAGAAGGTTGCAGGAATGTTTCTCCCAGCAGCTGCTGTGCTGCAAGGCAATGCTGCAGTGGTGGGGTGAGATATTGAGTCTCCCAGAGGGACAGGCCCTGTGCTACCTGCCCCCCTCTCAGTTTTCTGCCTCATACTTTCATCCTCTCCCTTAAGAAGATGTTGTTTCTGCCTTTCTTCCCCTTGCCATTTTACAGCCAGGCTCCTCTCATTTAGCACTGAGCTCTGGAGGGGGTTGGCTGGGAATATCCTCATAGGGATGCCAGGACCTGCCAGAAGATCCGCTGTGGCAGAGGACAGCAGCTCCTGTGTCCTGTGAGTGGGCTGGGGGTCTTGCCACACACTTATCCCCATCCAGGAGAGTGGAGGCTGCTGAGTGCTGCAGGTGGGTGAGACATTTCTTTGATGCACAAGGACAAGCCCTTGCATTTTCCTTGCTAACTTCCATCTTTGTCTCATGTAATTTCCTAAGCAAATCTCTATGGAAACAGGTACTGTTTGTTATAAAGCCTCTGTTTTTCACTTTGCTTTGTTGCTGTCGAGGAAGGAGGGGGGGCAGAAACCTACAAAGGGCAGATGAGGTTTAGGTAGGAAGAGATGATTCAGCTGCCTCAGCCCTTGGCACAAATGGGAGCAGCCTTAGCTGCTTAGATCTTCTTGGCTCCCTTGATTTTGATTAGGACTTGATGCCTGGCTTACACGGCCCTTCTTCCAGTCGCCTTGGAACTAAATGGCCTTTAAGGTCCCTTCCAACCCAAACCATTCCATTATTCCTGTCCCAGTTGGAAGGAGGGGAGCACTGTGGTGTTGAATGGGGGTACATCACTCTTGTGCCGAGTTAATAACGCAGATTTCACATCTCCCCAGTGAACCAACAGCCCTACAGCACCCTGGGTCTCCTGAAGGTCACCCAGCACCAGTCCTCTCCCGGTGTCCTGACAGCACCCACTGTGACATTGCCCCGGGGTCCATGTGAGCTGCCTCCGTGTTCGCTGTGGTGTGGGGGGAGCGGGAGCTGTGGGGTGTGACGCAGAGGGGCCGGAAACCACCAGGAGACAGAAGGATGCACAAACCCCCGCCTTCGTGGGACGCTGGAGCTCCGTCATCTCGCAGAGCTTCCTGCCTGCAGCCGGTTCCCAGGCTCGTGAGCTTTCTAACTTGTTTGTTTATTTTGGGTAGGGAGGGGGACGTTTTAAGAGCTGAGAGAGGAATATTTAAAAGGAGGAATTTAGTGCCAGATTGGCATCCTCTGCATCAGACGGAGCAGTGCACCAAAGCGTGCTCAGAGCTGCAGGAGGGAGCTGCGTTTGTCAGCTCCTTCTGCTGAGAGTCGCCCTTGATATTCAGCCACCCTGGGCCTTTACAGGGGCTGCGCTGGCTGCGGGGGCTACTAAATCCAAAGCATTGCAGTAGACTAATGCTCAGATCCTGGGGTGGTTTTTTTTGGACATTCTAAGCTATTTCTGTTTTCCACCCAGTGGGAGTGAGCTGGGCCCTGAGGCAGATGTAATTGACCTTCGACACAAAGACGAATCCGTGGTGGCAACTCGCTCTTTGGGTCTGGAATGAAGGTCTTCCACCCTGAGCAGGAGCTGGTGTCCTCTCCTCATTGAAAGCTGATCCTGCTACCCGTTATGTTGGAACTGAGTCCAACCATCGACTCAACACTGCCAAGCCCACCATTAAGGAGCCACGGGCCCCTGGAGGATGGAAGGATGGAAGCATGTGCTTTAAGAGGCCCCTCTCCCACCCCTGGTTTTCTATAAGTTATTCTTTGTGTTCAGCCCAAACCAGCCATGCAGCCACCCTGCAGTTGACACTTGCTCCAGGTGAACTCCATCTCACCTGTTCCCTGCCCCACTCTACCAAGAGGCACAGCCCAAGTGCTGCTCAGCTGTCAGGTCTGACATTTGGAGATCATCAGCTCTGGGTGCTCTGAGGGCACTGAGCGTGGAAAACACTCCCTTTTCTGCGAAGATTTTATTTGCTTTAAGAACAGAGTTTCGGTCTATAATGTTAATTGTGATTCCTTCCAAAAGGAGTCATTGTTACAGAGTCTTTGTTGTTCTGCTGGAACTACAATACGTGATTATCAGGATTGGGATGCTGGTTAATTACCTGCTCATCCGTTGTAGTGCTCCTGAATAGCTTGTGTGGCAAATGCATTACTTCTCATTTCAATGGCTTAGACAAGGTTATTCATAGATAGTAGAAGATAAATAGTGTTGCGAGTCATATTAGGGTGGTACAGCACTTTCCTGCTTCCTTTGGGTGTCCTCTCTTAGCCTGGGGAAGACAGGAATTCATCTGTGAGATGAGGTAAGCACCTTGCTGTGATTCATTTCACATCCAAGCTGATCACATCACCTTGGATGTGATTCAGACGAGCACAGCTTTCACGGTCGGCGTGGGAGCCGTGTCAGCAAGGTGGGATGGTTCAACCTGCCGGGGAAACTGGTTGGAAGGAGGTCCTGCAGCAGTGCTGAGCCTTGTTGACCTTGGTTGTCATGGTCTGCTGGTGTCAGGGAGCAGAGAAAGCGGTTTTATACCCAAGGATAGGGGTCAGCCCTCCCCCAGCCCCACTTCTGCTCCCTCCCCTGTGCACTGCCTGATTCCGTGCCCACGAGAGCACACACGTCAAGGCGATGTTTGCTCATATGAGTGCCTGTTTGCCCACACAGCTCATTTGTACATCTGGCTTGGCAGATTGGTGCACATGCAAAAATGGGCGAGAAAACACTGAGGCCTGGATGGCAAATTGGGTCTGGTTTTTTTTCCTTCTTTTTTTTTTTCCCTCTTTTTTTTTTTGTGTGTGAAGGTGCTGCTCACAGTTTCCTGGTTACAACTGCATTGAAGTGTGCCCTTCAGGAGAGCTTTGCCTTCCAGATATTGTGCTCTAGCCATCTAAATTTTGCCTCCACGTTTGGTGCAGTAGGCCACCTAAAATATTTCCTGGCTTTTGATCAAGAACACTTTCTCATGACCCTTTCCCAAGCTTTGCATCTCAAGATATGTCCCTCCTGCAAGGGCCTTTGGTCCCTTCCCTGTGCTACCCCAAAGCAAGGTGGTCTGTCAGCACCAGACATAGAGTCTGGGGACAGATACTAACTTGGGTCCTAGACCCAAGCCTGACATCTTCATATGATGATACCCTAAGCGACCGTGATTTAAACAAGCTGCTCTGCCCCCACCAGGTTCAACCTGCCCATATAGATGCTAGGAGCTGCTTTAAACTGCCAATAACTTGGTTGTCTGTCTGAACCCAAGGACAGGTAAAAAGGAACCAGAGCATCTTCTCCAGCCTCACCGAGTGCCCAGTGGCTGTTGTGGTGTCCAGCAACAGAGATCTGGCAGGGCCAGCACTGGTTTAAAGGTGAGTGTTTCTGAACATGGCTTTCTTGTCTTATTCCATCTTACTCCATTAAGGCTGAGAGAATTGGGATTGTTAAACCTGGAAAAGAGGAGGCTTCGGGGTGACCAGTTGCAGCCTTCTAGTACCTGAAGGGATCTTACAGGAAAGATGGGGCAAGACTACTTAAAAGAGCATGTAGTGACAGGACAAGGGGGAATGGGTTCAAATTGAAAGACAGAAGATTTAGATTAGATATTAGGGAAAAAAATCATTACTGTGAAGGTGGTGAGGTCCTGGCACAGGCTGCCCCGAGAAGCTGTGGCTGCCCCATCCCTGGAAGTGTCCAAGGCCAGATTGGATGGGGCTTGGAGCAACCAGATCTAGTGGAAGGTGTCCCTGCCCAGGGCAGGAGGGTGGGAACTAAATGATCTCCAAGGTGCCTTCCCATCCAAACCATTCTATGATTCCGTGATCTCCCATTTCATCCTCTTTTAAGCAGAGTTCTGTGGGCGACTGCCTGCAATGGCTGAGACAGCACAGAGATATCTAGGTGCTGTTTAATTTCCCTGCTCAGCAAAGACAGGCTTGAGAGATTATCCCAGCTCGGGTGATGGTTTTTAACCACAATGGCCATGAAAGTCTCCATTATTTATCTCCAAGCTGCTTAGTGATACAGTGGGTGGAGAAGGAAGCCACTGTTTCCTGCTCAGAGTGTGTGGGAATACCTTTTCAAATGTTAATTTCTCATGTTTTTCAAAAAACTACCCAAAGGCACTGGCCCGAGCAAACACTTAAGAAGCCTGTGCATATTCAAACCAACCAGGTTTTAAAAAGTCTGCAAAGATATTTGGGATTAGGAGGGAGGGGGGAGAATAAGAAGGAGCTCCAGGAAAAAAATCCGCCACCATTTCCCCCACTTCAAAGTTAAAATTAGATGTGTGCATTTCCCTCCTCTCTGATGTACCTTTCTCCAGGGAAATAGGTGATGGATGCAAAAGGCTGGAGGGAGCAGGATCAGCCAAGGGGTTCCCCTCTGGCAATGCTAATGAACGTCCCTCTTCCAAATCCTTCACCATCATCAAACCCCAACAGGAAAAGCACCAGGCAGAGATGGTGTGGGCTGGCTTGGGACCAGTGCTGAAGAGGTACAGAAAACCACACGTCCTCACTTCTGTTCTGCATCCAGGGCAATCTGATTCCCCAATATTAAAACATCCCACTGTAAAATTCATCAGCTTCCATGATTTTATTTTTGATAAAACCCTTTCTACAAGAGCTGCCTGGGCAGTATGTGGCTGATGGGCTGCTGTGAATACACACGCTCAGGTTTTCTGCTGTAGCTTTTGCTTTAAAAAGAAAACAAAACAAAAATCATATGTGATTTTAATGCAGATTTGAAAGAAAAGGACAAAAAAAAAATCTCTTGGGCCTGTACCCACCATAAGTTTTAAAGTGCAGAATTTGTGTCTGTTGTTGAATAAGAAATGTGTGCCGACTGCCAAAATTCAGCTTGAAAGCAGCCAGAAGATATCTGGGAAAAAAAACAAATGTTTTGCAAATACCTTTTGTAATTGTAAGAATAAAATAATAATTTAAAAAACCCTGAAACCCAAACCCAGAAAGAATTCACCAGTTATTAAACATTGAAAAATATGGGACCTTGTATAACTCAGAGCCCAGAAGTGACATCTAAGCTGAAAAAAAATACTGAAAACGGGGATTTATAGTTTGTATCTTATTCCTCATAGCCAAGAGGTTTTATAACCAATGTTTCTTTATCCCAAGTGCTCAAGCAAGAACAGAAAATGCCTCAAGCCTGTCAGTAAATGCAGTGAAGGGATATGGGTCCTGCTGTCCCTAAGTACAAATTTGTAAGGGTTTGGTTAACTCTCATTTTGGCCAGCCCTGGAACAACAATATCTCTTTCAGGTCAGGAATTTGTCACCGTGGGCCACACATCTCCCAGGAGGATCATCTGATGATCTTTGCTTCCCTCTTGCTTTTCATTTGGCCAGGCAGTCCTGGGAAGAGACGGGGATGTTCAGTGAAACCCCTCCCTGCTTGCTCCAATGAAACACGAGAAGAGGGTTTTTTCTCTGAAGAATACAAAGTCTGCATGAACTGGAAACAGGATGGAGGGGTCTCAGCTGGACTGTGTCCCTGAGCTGCAGGTGTGCTTGGTGAGCATCCCTTTGCACCTCGGTGAGCATCAGGTAACACAGTTCAGGAACCGCACGGCCCCGCCAGGATCAACTGACTGTGTCTGCCCGTGACAGCTCCTGAATTCAGGATAAAGGTAAGGGGTTTGGGGTTCAGCAGGTACACCTCTTCCCTGTCCTGGTACCCTGGGTTCAGGGCCACACAGCTGATGCCGCGACTCTTGCTCTCGCCCTCGCTCTCCTGGGGGCTCTCCTGACTTAGTCTGGATTTGCAATCCCCACCCCGCTGTCGAGGCACTTGGTGTACAAAAAAATAAGTCTTCGTGATGCACAAAGCAGAGGCAATCATGGGGAAAAACTCTTCAAAACAGACTTCTTTTACAGATCAAGAATTTCACGACTTTAGCGGAAAGCGCAAACAATACTGGGCCAGAAATTCATAATATTTGGTGCCTGGTTTGTATAGCTAATATCCCAAATAAATATTTCCGTGACTAATCCCTTCGAAAGAAAAACACAAAGAAAGAGGCTGACACATGAAACAAGATGATTTTGATGTTTGTTTTATATTCCTAAACACAAATTCTGCCTCTTGGGTTGTGTAACATGCTTCATCTAAAACCCTGTTAGTCTCTCACTAGGTAAATATGTGTTTGTTTTCTGTCCTCGTCCCATCCCTCTCTCCTTCCCCAAAAGCCAACCAAAAGTCCTTATCCTCCTCTCTAGACTCCAGAAAACTCTGCATAAATTTTGCTGAAGATCTAGAGGCACAAAGTCGTAAATTCCAGAAATAATTGCAATTTTATTCAGTGTGATTAAACTATGGAAATTTTCTCCTTGGGATTTTTTTGCATAACAGCAAAAATAAAACCCCATAAAGAAAGAAAAAAAGCCAACAAAACCTGTTAGCGTCATCAGAACCTAAAAATAACAGGAAGATGACTGCTGGTGCCAGAATGATAGCAAACAAAATATATTATTGAATTAGATTCTTTCCAATTGTTGTTCTTAGGAATATATTTCCCTTTCCCCCTCAGGGTTTGTTTGGAGCCAAGGTATTCTGCCTGCCAGTGCCATTCCAGTGCTCAAATTAACAAGAAGTGATGTCTCTTACAGTAAAACCCAGTATCTATTAAAATATTGATGAAGGTGAATAAGCTGAGGAGTTTGTGGTGTCTGGTTTCTAGCTGGCAGTCAGGGATAACTTTGAAGGAATGGGAGGGAGAGCTGGACATCCTCACCCTGCTGCCATAGCCAGGACAAGCTTCCCGTTCCCAGAGAATAGACCTCACGTCTCAGGAGCAAGTAGCAGGAGAAGCCTGACTCCAGGTACTGATGGAATGGCTGGGATGTCTGTCACACATTCCTTTCTGCTTTTCTCCCACTGCCAGTTCAGCAGCACCTGTTTTCTATCCCATGTGTAGTTTTAGAGGCTGTGCTTGCTGAGCTTTGCTGTCCATTCATTTAAAGCGTTTAGTCTCTTATTTTTTTTCCCCATCTTTCATTCTAATTAAACACCTTTCAATCTTGTTGCATCGTAGCTGAACATCTTGGTGACTGTGGGACTTTCTACTATGATGAAGAAGGGATTTGATCCACCAGGTCAGGTTTTGTAGCTTAATCCACACCTCTCTCCTGCTTCTAGTACCTTAACATTATTTTCAAGGGCCTCCTGAAATCATCTGTCACCATTCCTCAGAGTGTCTCTTGCTCTGGCACTGCTGCCCCACCATTCCCATTACCTTGACCAGCAGAAATGAGCTGATTGCTGACGCTGCAATGTGGTCCTCTTGACACATAGGCTGTGCTTTCATTAGCTCAGAGCCATGCACTCAATCTGCAGTCCTACTCTGAACTCATCTAACCATGTCATCTCCATCTATAAGGATTCCCTGGACGTTACACTAACGCTGCTGGCATCCTTCTCTTCTCTGCTCTGGCTGCTGATTTCCTTACAGCCCTCCCAGATGGAGCATCTCTGCCACCACGAGTGAGCTCGGTCCTGCAGACGTGGTGACACTGAACAGACTCGCTGTAAGGGCTTAGAGGAGTCCTGGCTTTGACCCAGGACCAAAAAAAAAAAGCCTCCATATTATGCAGCACCCTCTCTGGAGCTTTTCTGCGCTGATGGGAGGCACGTGGGGTGACCCAAAGCTGGTGCAGCTCAGCAGTGCAGCCAGGATGATCCCACTGGCAGCATTAACACCAATGACCTGCTTTACCCTGAGTGGGTTTTTTTGATAGCCAATGAGCATGTTGGATGCAATGCCTTCAGCTCCACGATCCAATGACACAATCCAGGCTGGAAGGAGCCATGTGTTTTCTTCTGCATGCAGCTACCACTGTGCTTCCAAACACGTCTCTCCTCTTTCCTTTTTTTGTACAGTAACTTTGCACACACAAACGTCAAACAGCAGCTGTTTGGCCAGCATTTTGAAAAGCAACTAGTGATTTTAGCTGCCTTAATTTTGAAGCCAGGGTTTCCACTCTACAGGGTAAAAAGGCCTTTTTTTTTTTTTCTTCTCAAGTAGCTGTGTAGATATTTTAACCTATTTCTTTTGTAAATGTGAACCATGGAAACAGTCAGACCTTATCAGTCATGAGCATCTTTGAGGTTTCCCCTTGTAGAAAGAAAATGTCATGGTGCTTGTCAGAGCCAAGCTACACAGGGCTTCTCCTACTTAAATTAAGCATAAGCAAACCTACAGTGTGTCAGAGCCTCCACTAGGTAAACAGCATGCTGGATAATTTTGGAGGTCACTTCAATGCTGGGGTTAAAATCTGAGCAGGAAACTGTGCTAAGAAAGGTTTCTTGGAAAGTCTTTCTCTCCTGGCTGAGCCATCTCAACCCCAGAGCCTTTGCTGGTGTTTTGGCCCTTCTTGTCTCCGGATGGAGCTGGAATTAAAAAGGATATGTACAGGTTTTGGAAAAAAGGACTGAAGTCACAATTTAGATCAGGGCTCTAAATCCTTCAAAGTGTCTTAGGAAAGCCTGAAAAATGTGGCTGAAGGAATTGATTTTTAGGGTACCGATTTAATCTGCTGCAGCTGAAAGATCACTTGTTAATAGTTTGGGGCTTTTGCTGTGGGCCCAGAACAGACCTCTGGGCTTGCAGTGCAGGGCTGTAGCTTTTCCAGCAAGTGGTTAAGAGAAGAAGGGAATCAAATTCAACTGGTATCCCCTTGGGATTGAACTAGGAGCACTGAGTGAATTAAGTGCTATTCACTGTGGAAAATGCTACAGGATACTGATTTGTTTCTGTGTCCTTATTTCATGACACAAAAGTAAAAAAATAATATCTTTATATGTGCTGAAAAGCATTTAACCAGAATTCCTGGTTCAGTTCCAGAGAGAGAGTCCTGGTTTAATTCCATGCAGAGATGGAATCGCTGCACCAAGTTAGCTGTGGACAGCCCTGCTGGTGTGCTCCCACAGAGAAGGTCTGCAAGAAGGGACAACCCTCTGCACTTCCCAAGGTCAGGATAAAGCCACGTATCCCACCCCAGAGCACCTTCAAAAGGTTTTGTTGAAACCCCAAAGCACAAAGAGGAGACTGGCAGCGTCCTTCACCTTTTCTACGAGAATCAACACCAGGACAAAGTGCTGCAGAGATGAGCTCAGCTCTGTATGTGTCCCCTTCCCGTGGATGGAGGCAGCGACTGTGCAGGGTGCAGGTTTGCCTGTAAATCCCATTCATCACACACCAAGTCTTCTCCTGCCTAATCCTCTCTTCTTCCACGCCTGGCTAAATGATTTCCCTGCAGCAAGGCAGTTGTCCCCGATAACGCGATAGCGGGCGATGGCTCACTGGCTTATGTCAAATCTCAGCAAAATGAATGGTGAGGATGTGTCCCTATTAATTTATCCGCTTCTCATAAATTTCATCTTGCTAATCCTTGCTTCTCAAATACCTTCTTTTGGTGGGGTTGACTTCAGCTGCTCAGAGAGCGCCACTTCTCTACAGGGACAGGCCCAGGTCAGCAGTGGAAAGAGGGAATTGTAGAAACACAGAATGGTTTGGGTTAGAAGGGATCTTAAAGATCGTGTAGTTCCAACCCCTCTGCCATGGACACAGGCACCTAACACTAAACCAGGTTGCTCAATGTCCTATCCAGCCTGGCCTTGGATACTCCAGGGATGGGGCATCCACAGCTTCTCAGGGAGATCTGACAACAGGCTGCACGTTTGTAAAAATCCTGCTCCTGGGTGGGAGAATCAGTAGGCTTAAACAATAGCAAAACAGATGCAGTTTGAGCATTACAGAGGAGGGAAAGAAAACATGGTCATGATAGGTACAAGGTAAATGCTAGAGCAGATCGTGGGAGAGATTGCAGAGGCTGCATCTGAAAAGGTTGTGTGTGGAGCCTGTCAAAATTCTGTCTTTGGAGTGGATTTAGGTGTAGATGACCATGCCCTTGTGTTCCCTAACAACAAGAGAGAGCTTTTAGATCTCTGTCATTCATTTCATCCCTATTTTTCATTATTTTTGTAATACTGCTGTTGGAGATCAGGAAAAATAAAAGGGAAAGTCTGTCTTCTCTTATATAACTAGAAGTAAATACATAATGCAGCTTAATTGAAATTACTGACTTCCCCAAATAAGCTGGATGTAACTCGATCAACAGTGATCTGGTTAATACAGAAAAAATGACTTTGTGATATCCAGTGCCCACAGATTAGAGCACTGAGGATGGAGTAATGAGACACCAATAGCAGATCCACAGGGAAAGAAGACCATGTAGATTTGCTGCTGACGCAAAAAGGATAACTTGAGCAAAAGCAAAATCCAGTAGTTCAACCCTGGAGCAGGAAAAAGAAGGGATGAGAAACTGGATTAATGGTACCCACCCTGGGGTTTTGTTCTTTGTTGGATTTCTTGAGCAGGTCTCTGCTGTTCTGGACCTCAGTCGAAGGTGTAGTCTCAGTCTGTACAGCCTAAAGCTGTACAAAAAAAATGATGTCATTTAAGGATATGCTTTGAAAACACAACAAATCCATTGAGCTGAGTGCTTTGTCCTTGAGTTCAGCTGGAAACCTCTAACATTTGAGGGGCACTCTAGAGGAAAAGACAACTATTTAAGGAGCATCTGGAGAGATGGGCTTCAGATGCCCTTTTCCCTATTTATACTTATTAGAGATGAAATTGAAGTTCAGCATGATTAAATTATACATATAAAGAAAAGCTTCCACAAACAAGAAAACATAAGCAACGTGGGAAGGAACAGAACTGCAAAGAGAACGAGAGGAATGAAACCAAACAGGATGCCAAACTGCAAAAGACATTTCAACAGCACCTAATTAAAACTGTTCACATTTGCAACAGACAGAAGGTAAAGACATTCACTAGGAAACAGAAGAAAGGGAGTTTAAAAAAAAAAAAGCATTAAAAGGAGTGATTTAAGTCAATCACAGGAAATTCTGGAAAAATAGCAAGATTGAGCAAAGGGCAGTTGCAGAACGTGAAGTGCATTTAGAGTTGGGGAGTTATTTCCAATTGTCTCCCAGCAGAAGTGACTCCAGCTGGCAATAATGAGGAATGTGCTGTTCAGCAGCCCCTGCCCACAGTGCCGGCAGCCTATGGGGAGCTGGCACTGCCAGCCTTCCACACCCGTCTCCATGCAGTGCTTTGAATAATATCACATAGCAACCAGCCCAGGACTGAGAAATCAACCCAGGTCCCACTCCAATAACTTAATCACGAGATTATCTCCCAGCTTCTTTTGTTAATTAATGACTCTTCGTCTTTTGGCTTCAGAAACCGTAGATACAGCAGTAACGGTGAGGCTGAAAATCCATCATGACACCTTTGTTAGCAGGATGAACTAATAACACTTTTTCTCCTGTGACACCTTTCAAAACCTGACATGTTCACCACTGGGCTCATCTGGTTTCCGATGTGCAGGAGAGCAGCAGCAACTTATAAGTGGAATAATCAGGACAAATCTTTCAAAAAGGTGAAATCAAACCTTCACTAGTGACAAAAACATGGAAGATGAAAAAAAGAATCAAGAAGGAGCTACACTGTACTTGGCTTGTCTCTGTGTAGGCAAAATCATTTTCATAATTAGTGAGCAAGGGGTGAAAATAAGCGAATAGTATTTGAAAGGGAAAGGATGGTTCTGTACCATGTTTGAGAATGAAAAGGGGAGGGTATTTTTCCTTCTTGTGGTACAGACTTCACTTTCAGAAAGGGCTGGCTAGGTGAAAACTGAGCTTCCTAGCTAGAGAGAGGTTGATTTATGTGTACACAAGAAATCTCCCTGTTCCGAGATAAGACACCGAAGTGCTTTGTTAATGATGAATGATGAATGGGCAGTCAAGCTGTAGGAAGGAACTCTACATTAGGTAAGTCAAGAGCCATCTGAGGCCTTTGGTAACCCACTAGTCTAGATGCTGCCTGAGATCCAGCCATCCCTTCCTCATCCACCCACAATGCTACACGGAGACGCCATAAATCACTCGTACACTCCATGAAGAATTGCCATCCGTCCAAAGGTGCATGTTAAACAATCCCATGCTGGGATGTCTGTGTTCCCTCTCTGCCTGGATGGGTCCCAGATAATTAGCTCTGTGTTGGTGGATAACAGCCAGCAGGGATGTTTCAGCCCTCCAGAGCAGGAGGGTGCCCAAAAGGCTGGAGGTCCTGCTCGGGCCAGCCCAGGTTACTCTCTTGCTTTTGGCATGCTGTGATTTGGCTGTGAGAGTCAGGACGAGGCAGCAGGGTTGTTTCTAGCCCTGACACAGAGAAATAGAGCAGTGTCCCAGAGAGGCAAGTGGCACAGGCATGTGGCTGTACTCATTGTCTCCTCAATAATGTCATTTTTGCAGGGGCAATGGGAAGGGGAAGAGCAGAATCCCCCCTGGACCGCCTCCTTCGCCGGGAAGTGACTGATGAGCCTGGCAGCCTCTGAACAAATATTTCTGATGCAGAGAATTCACTTGTCAACTTGGAGGAGCCCCGAGAGGAAATTTCCAAAGCAGATCTGTCGGAGATAATGACACCGCACAAGGAAGCCCTCCTTAGGAGGAATGTCTTCAGAAGACGTGGAGTGTTTGAAAACACGATGCTTCTGTGTGTTCCTGTTGATGAGTTAAAATTCAAGCAGCCGTGGCTGAATTTTTAATCTGTGAGCTGTAACAGGTGAAGCTCAAGGAGGCGGTGAGTCATTTTTTTCACCTTCCTAGATGCTTCCTTGGTCAGTCAGAACTTGTTTTCTTTCCAGATCAGAAACCTCTTTAGGCCCGAGATAAGTCACTGTGTTCTGCCTCATCCAGATTACAAACCAGGGAATTTTTGTGCATCTGGATGTTTGTGTAATTGCCTAACAGTGCGAAACCTCATCTCAGCTGAAGCCTCTTAGCTCCACTGTTAGATAAAAAGCAATTAACAGTAACCATAACCAGAAACACTTTTAGCGTGAGGACAGGCAGCAAATGGCAAATAGATATATCAACAAATGTGTTTTTGCCTTGTACTTTGCTGTTTGCAGTCAATGGGTCATTAATTTTTATATGAGTATCACGTACTTATAAGTGGTTTGGGAATCTTGAAGTTATTACCTGCGACAGTGGCTTTGATTATGTTGGCTGCTCTGTGCTGCCCCTGATCCTTCAGTTTAAAAGCCACCCAAAAGGATAGAGCAGCCAGAATCACACCCCAAGGCAATCCTGGGTGCCCAAAGGCACTGGTTACTCCTTGCACTTGTTGAATCTCTCGAATATGTTTCCTCAACACAGGGCTGGGTTTGTAAAGCCATTTCCCCTCTGAAAGCTCATCAGCATGCACACATCGTAGGTGTTGTTCTTCTAGCTTTTCTGAGTAGCAGTATTTTATCCTGTCAAATATGAAATTGGCTCGGGTCAGGAATTTTGTGCTGAGCTAGTCAATCTTTTGGGTTTTCTCTAATTAAATCTGGGACAGACAACCAATAGATTCGTCAGCTGAACACAGATAACTATTTTAATCTCCTTTTTCCAGGTGTTTTCAGATCGTTTCGCATTTTCTGATTCATTAGCTCGAGTTTCAGTTCTCTGGGAAAAAAACGTAGGAAAACCTATATTTTACTGGGCAAGTCAATTGTTTTATACAAAATAAGGTTTACTTTCCATGTGGTAACAGAGGCACTTGTAGATTATCTGTGTGCAAAATGACATGAATAACATTAGCTGGATTCATGCAAGTGGGGTTTTTTAATCTGAATAAGTGCAGAGTTTCAAAAAAAAGTAGATACAGAGGTGTCAAGGATGAGATTGCCTGTTACCACACTCTGCACTGGAGCTGTGCTTTGGCTATCAGTTATTTTTAAGCTTGGTCTCCTGGTGTTAGCCTTTGTCTCCAGATAATGTATCAGCAATTACCTGTTCAGTTTTATTATGCTCTTGTTCCTTCATGCAGACATTCAGGACTTCATTTGCTCCCACCTTGCAGACAGACTTAAATGTTAAGCTTGTTTTCCTACCAGATGGAGAATAGATGCCCCTATTTCAGGTAAGTGTTTTGTGATCTCTCCCTGGTGTGAGAAGATGATCCTGTGCTTGTTATAGTTCAGGTCAGGAAGGCTGCGAAATGCAAATCAAACCAGACCTTTTGTGCCTGACAGGTTAGAGGGGCTTTGCTGAGCTATTTGTATCTTTAATATAATTTGGGTGTCCTTTTTGTGCAGTAATGTGGCTGTGGGCAGTGCAAAAGGATTTTGCTGGAACAGTTCAGCCTGGAAAGCCCCATTCCTGGAAGCAGTCAAGGCCAGGTTGGGTGTGGTTTTGAACAACCTGGTCTAGTGGAAGGTGTCCCTGCAGAGGGGTTGGTCTAGATGGTTTTTAAGGTCTCTTCCAACCCAAACTGTTCTATGATTCTATGATTTTTATGCCTTGACCCTTCTTGAAGATTATGGTAAAGTAAACCAAAAACAAGCCAAATGTGCAAAGACCAGCACCTTGGTCATTGCAAAATATTGGGCTGCTCATAAAATATTCAGGGAAGACGGTTTCTACCCCTTGAATGATGTGAATTTTGTGAATGTGGTTCCCAGCACAGTTCTGCAACCATTTCCCCCCCTCTTACTTCCCTTGTAGAGGATAAGTCTCTGCTGTACTAGTTTCCCACAGCCAAATGCAAGCAGGCTGCCTGTCTTATCTCCATTTGCCCCCTTCTGTGCAAACGCTTCAATCACTTCCTGCAAATTTAATGTTTTTTCAACTACTGACGTGCTCCTCATCTCCACTCTGCAATTATGAAATGATGTGCTGATGTTTTAAGGCAAATGTTTTTGTTTTAAAATGTGCAACATCCAAATTTACAAAAAAAAACCCCAAACAAACCCAAAACAAACCCAAACCAAAATAAACAGATCCCTCCCCAAATTCTCTCTGATGCTAATTATAGAAATCTCATCTCTCCAGCAGAAGCATCAGTCAACAGAGGGTTTGGTTCTTTTCAGAGGCTGAATCTTTGGAAAAATATACTGAGGATGGTGCATAAAAGTGGGGGATGTGACAGGTACGTGCTGGAGGTGAATGCTGAGAGTTTGGAAATGCAAACAGACTTCAGGATTTGCCAGTCCTCTTCCTCCCCCAACACCCAGAATATTGCATTTGTTGGTTGGTCTTCATTTTTAAATCATCCAGTGCTCTGCTGTCAAGACACATGTGTTGTTTTCATAGAGTTGGCACCAGAAGTTATTATTTTTTTCCAGCTCAATTTAGAGAAGGGTAACAAATATTCTGGGTTTGCTCTGAAATCATTACGGGAGGAGCTCCTGGATTATCCATCATGGTTGCTCCCGCAATGAAAATGCAGCTCTTCTGTCAGCAGGAGTTTCAGCCTGATGATGTTTCTGGCTGTCAGGACGCAACCCCAGACTGTCCCCACCACAAGAGACGGTTGGAATAAACTGGCAAATTCATTCCAGTGCTGATTTTTATTAGGGAATCTTATTTAAATACTGCATGCTCCTCTTTCACAAGAAAGCCAGAGGCTTTTTTTCCCCTTCTAATGCGTTTTAGAGGCAATCTGACATTTTCTAATGGCTCTCAGGTATGTATAATTTATCCTGCTCCACGTCCACATTTTCCAAAATAACACTGGAAAATCATCTGGGTTCCTGCTTTTTTTGGACAACCATTACTCTCACTTTTTTTTTTTTCCAGGTTGACCTATAAATGTCCATATGCTGCAGGATAATTGCAGTAGGTGTAGGTTCCTTTGGAGACGGTCTTGTGTGGGAGACAATATGACAGCTCATCTGCATAGCACAGGCATCATTCCCCCGACTCGATTTAGCAAAGAGTCCTGGATCCAAAGGCTTCTCCCCTATCTCCTGTATATCCAGGGGATTGCTCGCATACACGGCGCGCTCACGCTCTCCCGTGCAGTCATTTCTCCGCTATCTGGGGGCAGCTCAGCTGGCTGGAGAAGAAATCACAGAGTGCCACAAGCGTGGCACACCGTGGCGTGGGGACGTGGCCTCTGCTGTTGGATCCCCACGCTGTATCCAGGCATTCCTGAGCTGTGTCAAAAGGGTGTGTTAACACGCAGCTGGAATATTTCATCACGTTAACCGGGACGAAGGCCGTGCTGATAAACTGGTGGAACTGATGACCCAGGAGGGTGTTCAGTCTCCCAGATGCCGTTACTTTCAATTAGGAGCTTGTTGAAACTATGAGAGACTTTTGGGGGGATAAAAAAAAAAAAAAAGAGAAGCTGGGATGTAAGTTATCAGCGTGGAATTGGGATGAGGTGCAGGAGAGGGAGCTGTGTCACCCCATGCCTCAGCATCCCTAACCCCGCTACAGCTGGATGTCAATGATTTTCACCCGGTATCTAAGGAGTCTGTGGACATTTAAGTGTTTAATTTAAAGACCTCCAGCAGACAAGCACCCTTTCCATCCCAAAATACACCTTCCAGGTGTGTTTTGGAGAGGGATTGAGCAGGTGGGCTTGAACACATAGCAGAGATGGGGCACTTTTATTAATTTTGCAGGTTTTTATGCTCTGACAAGATGTGTTCCATGGCTGCAGTGGCTGTGTCAGCTTCATGGGAGCGCGATGAGCCAGGGGACACAGGGGTGGTCTCAGCACGTCAGTCATGCTGGGGGTTGGAGCAGGGGTTGGTCTCTGCCTGTGACAGTCATGCAGGTGTGTGTGACAGCAGCGCTGCCTCCGAGTCTCAGTCACGCTGGGAGAGTGACAAGGCTGGTCCCTGCCAGTGTCAGCCACGCTGGGTGTGTGACAGGGGCGATCCCTGCTGGTGTCAGTCACACTGGGGGTGTGACAGGGGCGATCCCTGCTGGTGTCAGTCACACTGGGGGTGTGACTGGTGTCAGTCACACTGGGGGGGTGATGGGGTGGTCGCTGCCTGTGTCAGTCACGATCTCTGACGGTGTCAGTCACACTGTGGGGGGTGATGGGACGGTCCCTGCCCGTGTCAGTCACATTAGGGGTGTGATGTGGGCAGTGTTACTCGCGCTGGGGGTGTGACAGAGGCGGTCCCTGCTGGTGTCAGTCACACTGGGGGTGTGGCAGGGGCGGTCCCCATCTGTGTCAGTCACACTGGAGGTTTGATGGGAACTGGTGTCTGGCTGTGTCAGTCAAACTGGGGGAATAACAGGGACCGGTGTCTGGGTGTCATTCCCACTGAGCAGGTGAGGGGGGCTGGCCTCTGGCTGTGTCAGTCACCTGGGGGTGTGACAGAGGTGGTCCCTGCCTGTGTCAGTCACACTGGAGGTGTGACAGGGGAGGTCCCTGGTGGTGTCAGTCACACTGGAGGTGCGAGAGGGGAGGTCCCTGGTGGTGTCAGTCAAATTGGAGATGTGACGAGGGAGGTCCCAGACTGTGTCAGTCACAATGGAGGGGTGACAGGGGCCAGCCCCCAGCTGTGTCAGTGATGCCGGGGATGCACCGGGAATGGTCTCCGGGAATGGCAGTCCCGTGAGAGTGTGAAAAGAGGCTGTGTCAGTCACGGGGGTGTGAGGGACCGGTCAAGGGGGTGTGACAGGGGCTGATCCCTGGCTGTGTCTCTCACAGGGGATGTGACAGGGGCTGATCCCTGGCTGTGTCTGTCACAGAGAGGGTGTGACAGGGGCTGATCCCTGACTGTGTCTGTCACAGGGGGTGTGACAGGGGCTGATCTCTGGCTATGGCAGTCACAGGGGGTGTGACAGGGGCTGATCTCTGGCTATGGCAGTCACAGGGGGTGTGACAGGGGCTGATCTCTGGCTGTGTCTGTCACAGGGAGGGTGTGACAGGGGCTGATCCCAGCCCTTGGTGACGCCAATACTGCGAGACAGCTCTGGGAGGAGCGAAGGGCGAAGGTGGGACAGGTTGGGATGTTTTGGGGTGTTCCCAGTGCAGTCAGAGCTGCTCGTTTTGTTTCCTTTTTAATCACAGAGTGGTTCACGTTGGAAGGGACCACGGTTGGTCATCTGGTCCCGCCTCCCCGGTTGTGAAAACGAAGAAGAAAAAGAACTCACCGAGAGTTTGTATTTTCCTGGGGCACCGCTAAAAACTTAGTATTTACGCTTAATCGGGTGCTGCGTTAAAAAATCCTTTGTGCTGAATAGATTATCAAACGGATTATCAAATGCTTTTCTGAGCCAACCTAGAAATCCAGGAGTTACAACAAAAACCAGTGAGTACAGAGAACTGCTCAGCAGGTGAAGATTTCCCCTTTAATTCATTAACAAGCTCACCTGTGCATTTTCGAAACTAAGCACGTGTAAGGTGCAGGCAGCAGACAAATCTCCAAACCCATGGCCAGTCGTGGCAGGAAGCCACAGAGTGTGGCCATTCTTGCACAATCACCTTCTGCCCCGCACCAGAAGTTACTGCCCTGCAGGTTCCTTTAGAGTCTTGTATCTCCAGCCCTTGAATTGAGCTGTGGGAGTTGAGCTGACAGAATCAGACAGTGGTTTTTGCATAGAAATTTGCTGAGAGTCTGCATCAATATCTGCCAGGAAAATGCAAGTTTGGGAAACTAAAGCATGACCAGCCTGCTTTTTACGGTCCTTGCGTAGTTTTTTTTTTTCCTGTTAGTTGTTCCATGGTCTTTAGAGCTTGACTCTAGATTTTGTAACTGTAGTTAGAACTTGTTTTCTCAATCTTTCTTCCAAAAGCCTCACTCCTGAGGTGCCCACTGACTGAGACCCAGAGATGTAGAAGATCCTGGCAAGCACCACAGGAAAAAGCATGTTAGGATAACCAGGGTGGAGCTGGCTAGGATAGCAAAACGATTCCTTGCTCCAGGTGATTTTAGAGAGCACAGCATTGGAGATCCTGAACTTTCTTTTAACGGCACTCCTAGGGTTCTGTGCTGGTATTCTTTCAAAATTCAGAGTCTCTAACAGCTATTGCAAGTCTGTCACCAGAGTTCAGTGGGCTAAAGGGAGCCCAGCTTTCCCCTGGGGAGTTAAAATCTCAACCTTCAGCCAAATATCACTTAAGCCTCTCTGAATTCAGCTCCTACTTAGGGGGTTTTTTTTGGTTGTTCTATGTAAAAGAGTCTGAAGCTCTCAGATGTTTTAAAGTGCTTATGACAGTCCTAAAACAAAGTAGCCAGATGTCAGAAAACTCTGTGGCCAATAAAAAATTCAAATTTGATGGGTTGGGATGTTAAACCCTGCATAAAATATATTACACTCCCATTGTGACAGCAAGCAAGTTTGCATGTTTTAGTGAATTTAATGGGGAAAAAATTTAAGAAATTACTCCAAAGTAGATCTAGCTGACAAATTGATTACAGGTCCTCGTCTGTCCTGACAGACTCTTCAAAACACATGACAGTGAGGTGGCATAAATAAAAAGGATTTGGCATCCATATATGTGCACTGGGAATATAAATCTAGGACAGGCACAAAGCACCAATAATGTAATTTTAATAGGAATCATATATTGTAATGAAATGGGTGATTCTCTTATTTTTCTGCCTTCTCCTTGAGGATTACAGCTGATGGGAAAGTCTTAGAACGTGGAATTTAACAAAAACATGTGCTTGCAGAGGCAACATATGAAAGGGAAGGCAGAGTACATTTAAATACTCTAATACCAGGAGGAAAAATTAAAATATGTGGAACTTGATAGAGCTGAGTATGTTTGTCTGAGGACCAGTATAGTAAGATCTCTGAATTTTGTTTGTCATTTTAGGTTAATGGGGAAACATTAGCAGAGAGGCCTGTTCTTTGTTACCGAAAGTCAGAGGCGAGGTTTGGGACTGTGCTCATGAATTTGATGAGTGTGTTGACACTTTTGTCAGTCTGAGTGTTGGGGTGTGTACGTGCTGGTTTTATTACCTTGCCACAGAAGCCCTTTTCTGTCTCATCTCAGATCAACAACAGAAGACACAATGCACTGACTGGCACTGCCCTGGTTCTTTGATCTAACCCATGAGACATCATTTGGAGTGTTCTGCATTATTTATCACTACTGAAGTATTTTCAATTAAACTGACAGATTAAATACTAACTTTGCCTGGCAGATAATGAAATTCTTGTTTCTTTTCCAAGGAAGCTGACATGAAAGAAGCCAGACATGAGAGGGCATGGGAATTTGTACTGCCTGTCTCCACATTTACAAACAAATAAGCACTGTATGATACCACAGAGAGGAGGCAGGCTTAGTTTCTGGTGCTGACAGTTGTCACACAGGTGAGGAACGCTCAGGTGATTCCAGAGAAGCCTCGCAAAGGTTGGACAGCTGGACATGGAGGAAGATTACTCACCACCTTCCAGTCCTGCTAAACCTTCAGTGCAATAAGAAATCCTTGGTAGTTGTAATAAACCACAGTTTGGATTTTTAAAAATTGGCCATTCATCATCTGTGCCCCACACAAACATGCTTGGCTGTGGATATTGGTGCATGTCCTTATATATTCCTGGAGTTCATCACAGGGATGGAGCACCTCTGCTATGAGGAAAGGCTGAGAGAACTGGGATTCATCAACCTGGAAAATATAAGGTTTTGGCATGACGTAACTGTAGCCTTCCAGTACTTGAAGAGAACTTATGGGAAAGATAGAACAAGACTATTTACGAGAGCATGTTAACAACAGGACAAAAGGAAATGGCTTCAGACTGAAAAAGAGTAGGTTTAGGTTACATATTAGCAAACGATTCTTTACTATGGGGGTGGCGAGGCCCTGGCACAGGTTGCCCAGAGAAGCTGTGGCTGCCCCATCCCTGGAGGTGTTCAAGGCCAGGTTGGAACTCGATCTAGCGGAAGATGTCCCTGCCCATAGCAGGGGTTTGGAAGGAGACGATCTTCAAGGAACCATTCCATGATTCTATGAACAGGCTCCCGGAGCACCGGGGGTTCCCAGAACCGCTCCGCCGGGGCGGCCGGGAAGGAATCGCGGTCGCAGGATTTGAACGGGGCGGCGGAGCTGAGCCGGGAGCGAGGGCTGTCGCTGTCGTTGTCGCCGGGGAGGGGCCGCGCTGTCCGCCCGGTCCCGCCCCGCCGCTGCAGCCGCGGCCGCTGCGGGCACGGCCGAGCCGCCGCTGCGCCGGGACCGCCGGCGCGGGGGATGCGCGGGGGATGCGCGGGGACCGGGAGCCCCCCAGGTAGGGCGGGGGGAACGGGGCATCGGAGCGGGCAAAAGTTGGGAGTTCGTGCTGCCGGGAACAATAAATCCCTTTCTTTTTTATACGTATATTTATTATTATTTTTCAGCCTACATCGCGGTTTGAACATCCCCCTCCCCCGCTGCAGGGACCGCACGGCCATGGTTACGGAGTTCTCTTAAGCCACGCAGCGCCAGCATCCCTTGGAAAGTTTTCCTTCCCCAAAGGCAGCAGCAGGTCAGTTAGAGGGCTGGAGGGTGAGGAATACTCCTGTTACCCAGCTCCTTATTAAATTAAAGGAAATGTCTGAAGTTGGGGGGTGAGTCGAGCCACGCTGTTCCAGGCAGTGACTAACGAGGACTAATCCAGATTGTTTTCTGTATCGCAGCAGAAGAAAGCGCGGCTTGTGTGGCTGATGAAGCCGGCCTTTCTGAGATGTGAATAAGACCTTTCTCTGGATGCACATCGCTCTACTGCCCTGGTAACTGTCCTTGGTAAGCCTTCTGAAAGTAAATAGGCAAGTTTTATATTTATATATGCGTGCAAATACTGAAATGTGTATGTTTTTATATATGTGTGTTCTTACCTATATATGGTTGTATTCGGAGATGTCTTACCCGGCCTTCCAGTACTTGAAGGGAGTTTATGGAAAAGAGGGAGAGCAACTTTTCACACGGGTAGATAGTGACAGGGCAAGGGGGAAGGTTTTCAAACTAAAAGAGGAGAGATTTAGATTAGATGTTAGAAAGAAATTCTTCCCTATGATGCAGGTGGTGAGGCCCTGGCACAGGTTGCCCAGAGAAGCTGTGGTTGCCCCATCCCTGGAAGTGTTCAGGGCCAGGTTGGACAGGGCTCTGAGCAACCAGGTCTAGTGGAAGGTGTCCCTTCCCATGGCAGGGGGTTGGAATAAGATGAGCTTTAAGGTCCTTTCCAACCCAAACCATTCTGAGATTCTATGATTTTTTATCTTTACATGAATTTAAATTGGAAATTATCAATTTATGTTTATAGTTAAGGCTGGATGATGATAGAGGATTTAACTTCATTAAATATAGTCTGTGTTTCATATGCTGAATGTATGTTTTCTACATATCTAATAGTAGATGATTCTGTTTCTCCTACTATCCGTAGTCTGTCCCATTCTTATAATAAGAAAATTACCTTTAGTGTTATATATTTATCTCACGTTAATATCAGAAGAATCACTGATGAAACAGGTGTTTTATTGTCTAGGGAGGACTTTAAAGAGAGCTGAAAATGAGATGCCCTTACCATGAATGGCCCAAAGCTCTGGGTGTGCACATCATTGATGAGCTGCAGGTGAACACAGCGTTTGCCTCAGAAGATGGATGTGAGTGTGGACTGGGGCTCTGGGAATAACATTTGTGACACAGGTGAGAAGCATTCAAATTATTCCAGAAAGACAACTAAGCAGGAAGGCCACACACTTAGCATCCAGAAAGAGGTAGACATGAATTACTCACAGATGTTCAGTCCTCTTTGCAACTCTGCTGGACCTTCAGGTAAGCAGGAGCTTCCTGCAGAGCTGCAGTGTGAAGATAAAGAAACCTGTGAGACCTACTACCAGAAAGAAGGTGCGAGTCCAGCTGGGGTGTTTGTCCCTTCCGATACCAACTTTGACCTGCGGTGTGAAGAAAAAGATTTAGAGCACAGTTCCTCTGACTGCTCCAGGAAACCACGGGGAAGACTCCACGATGGTAACGAAAATACCATTCTTGGTGACATGTTTGCAGAGGACCTGGAGCCTGTCTCCGAGGAAGCTTTGCCGTATCGGTGCAAGAAGTGTGGTTCCTCTTTCCAGGGTACGAGCGAGCTGCAGGAGCACAGGCGAACTCACCTCGTGGAAAACTCCTACCGCTGTCCCACCTGCGCCAAAGAGTTCTTCCGCGCGGCAAACCTGCGGATGCACAAGCTCATCCATTCCAGCGACAGGCCGCACAAATGCCCAGAGTGTGACAAGGGCTTCATCCGCACGGCCGACGTCTGGAGGCACCTGCGCAACGTGCACAAGATCGAGCGCTCCATGGTGATCCTGGGAAACGGCATGGCCAGGAACCCCTGGTCCGTCGTGCACCGTAACCAGCACGCTGTTGAGTACAGCGATCGGCCTTGCGCGGAAAACCAGAAGCCCGAGGAAGACGACTATAAACCTTACACCTGCCCGACGTGCGGCAAAGGCTTCGACAAGCCCAACCTGCTTTCCAAACACAAGGTGATCCACCGGGAAGACAAGCCCTACAAGTGCCAGGAGTGTGGCATGGCGTTTGTCCAGCTGCTCAGGCTGAAGAGGCACCAGCAGACTCACTCCGGGGCGCGCCCCTTCTACTGCGAGGAGTGCGGGGGGACGTTCACCCGGCTGGCGTCGCTCCAGCGCCACCACCGCATCCACACGGGAGAGAAGCCCTACTCCTGCGGTTACTGCGGGCATTCCTTCACTGAGTCGGGGACCCTGCGGAGGCACGAGCGCACACACAAACTGGACAAACCTTAATTCTTGGCTCATTTGTGGCTGCGGTCTCCTCGGTTGCTTCTCACCTGAGCGAGGTCTGCTCTGTTGGGCTGGAGAAGGCACCCACGGCGAGCGCTCTGCCCGGTCCAGACCCGCTGCTCCAGCGGGGAATGCTGCGTCACAGGGATCTCTGGAACTCGTACTGGTAGAGGTTGCACTGACTGGCTTTGAACTGCTTTGTATGAACAAATTACCTAATTACCACTGAGTAATGAAATTACTGCACGTGGGGAGACTGAAATCACTCACATGTGCTCATGCTGTCTCAATTTGCTGGACTGACCATGCATCAGCTTGAGCTTTGTGCAAGGATGCACAGGCTGTGAGACTTCTCTCCACAGCCTCAGTCACTGGATAAATTGGCCCTGGCCTCTTGAATGTGATGGCTCTCTGGCACTGGGTTTGGAGATCTGTTGTTGCAGGTCTTTGCTAAGTCAAAACAGTCCAGAATTGTCCCTCTATCCCTTCTGTCCTTGTATTTTGCTGAGTTTTTCTTTCCAGTACATTTTTTCTATTTGGAGGGGGAATATCATGTTGGTTATTTAAAAAAAAAAAAAACAAAACAAAAAAACCTACAAACCACTTCCTTAATAAATGCAACAGTTACCAGCTGTATTTCACAAGTGGTATTATGTAAGGGAGTACCGATACTTTATGCACTTTTATATGATGAGTTGAATGTCTGTTAATAATGGGAAAAGCTTTATTTTGGCTATGGTGATGCATGCTCTTGGCATGAAGGATTGGAATGCATTTATGTCTCTAATGGAACCATGCACTCTATCCAGCTGAGTATTGTGCTAAGAAGCATTTGAGAACACAAAATTCAAAGAGCAAAAGACCAAATTTAAGCCACCTTTGCTACTCGTCGCATGGGAATCTCCTTAATTTAAATGTTTTCACACATAAGGAAGCTTCCCATAACAAAACCTTGTTTTGCGTTCTGTGATGTGTCTGAGTGCTACTGAAGTGTCTGCTTGACTCTTCACTTTGATTTAGATGGTTAGTGAATAAAAGTTTCCTTACAAGCTAGCCTGGCAGATTCAGGTGCTGCCAAATACTCCAAGGCTGTAACTTCCAAAGAGGTTGGTATTGCCTCAGTTATGGCAGTGGGGTTTTAACTTTGAAACTTTATAATGACTTTTTTATCTGCTGTTAACCACTGTGGTAGAAGCATCCAGTTTGTCCTTAATTTGCAGCCTGAATTTCCTTTCCATATCAGCTTCCTTTTCGCCTGCCAGCTGCCATAATTTCACTAATTCCTTTCCAGTGCTTTCTGCCTTTTCAGTAGGAAGTTGTGCAGCAGAGTGAAGGTAAAGCTTCAGGGTAACGTACCTTTGCATTTACTACCAGGCTATTTAATATAAAATACTAGTTGTGCCATTCGTTTGCTTATTCCATGGAGTAAAAAATAATGATGGCTGTTCAGCACCTTCCACCTGTGCGAGAGCTGAGCAGGTGTCACACAGCTGAGGGTCCTGCTGTGCTTGATGTGAGGTCCTTGGCTCAGATCAAGCTGAACCACTGTCTGCAGCAAAACTTTAACTAGATTATGAATTGGAGACTAATTCTCCTGGCATCACTGATGGGTCATTTTTATTTAATTCCTCAAAGAAACCTCCAGATGGGGGAACTGATCTGCATCCTGCTTCTGAGGATGTGTTCTGTTGTCTGTGTACTTTTGTAATGCTGGGGTGGCTGGACCCTGTGTACCATGTGCATTCACTATAGTGGGACTGAGACTTCTCCAAACTCCCCTCCAGGCAGGAAGTTCCACTACCGTTTTAGGTTTCCAAAGGGCTTTTGCTGGGGCCCCTTAGCAACAGCTCAGTCTTATCTGAGGGCTGCTTAGCCTCTCTAAGAGGAAAGATCTTTGCATGACAAGAATCCTGGCTGACTGTGGGTAAGACATCTGCAGAGAGAGGTCAACAGTGCTGTTCTGTGGGGACTGTGATGTCCAACACCTTCTGAAGTGACCTGGAGAGAGAGAGAGGGCAGACAGTGAGGTGACAAAGCTGTTCTAGAAGCTTTCATGCAATAAGTTTCCACGCTCATCTTCTAAACCCATTTTGAAGTTGTCATCTACAGCCTCCCCCGTTCAGCATCCTGCTTCTCCCTTGGGTATGCAATGCTCTTGCTGCAGGGGGTTTTAATATCCAATTAAACTGCACCACTATGCACATCTTTATGTTGTGTGACTGTTCTGCTTAGGCAGTTGCAGTAATTGAGAAAATCCAGTTATTCTGCTTTTCGATGTTAGCAGTTGGTGGAATTTGTACCTATAGGATAATGGTGAAAGTATTTTGAATGAAGGTCTGTTATATGGGGAGAGGAAATGGATGGTGAAATGAGAACCACTTGGCTTAACTAAAAGGTTATTAAAAAGACACTTGCCTGGAAGGTTGACTCGCATATAAAGTGCTTGGATGTGTGAAAGGAGTAATTAAAATGTGATGGCTTCTGGGACAAGTGTGTTGAACTTCTTCAAAGAAACTTCCATTAACTCCTTTGCAAGATACAGTGACCTATAAAACGTGACTGCCACCCCTGGCAGAGGAAAGGATGGAGTCAGCCAGGCATGTACCTTCAGTATTCTTCCAGATTGGTCCTCAAATCCTTCCTGGAAGAGCTTGCATGCAGGAGATTGGACAGGGCAAGAGATGGGACAGGCTGAGGCAGAATGATACCGACTCTGGAGAAGCACACTACTCTGGGTTTCATCCCTCACCTGCTCACCTTGAGAGGGAAGGGGTGCTTGTCCTAAAACCACACAGAGCCCTGTTCTCCCTTCTGGAAGGTCAGTGGTAAACACAAGCCCAGGGTGTGCTCAGGTTCACTCTGCATGAGAGAGACTAAAATCCTGGGATACTCTGACTTGGGAAAACATCAGAAACATTCCTAAACTGTAGCTGTCTCCTGCAAATGAACCTGGAGTTGGGTTGGCAGAGCAGGAGAGGTGGAAGGAAGGGCCAGAGGCAGGGGTACCCTGGGGTGATGGGCTGAAGCATAAGCCAAACATGGCTGGTGGAGATGATGGTGAGGGCAAGGATGACTTGGGGTTGTGTCTACAGGCATGAATTTCATGTGAAAAACATGCTGAGACTTGGATCCTGATCGGATTGGCATCCAGTAAATAAATATCACTTTTTTCTTTTAGCTAATGGGAAAGGTGGAAAGTGATTTCTGTTTTCTCACACACACTGGGGCCCTTGCTGCACTGAAGAGGTACATCTGCTGTGTCCCCTCATCTTTCAGACCCACCTCTGCTCCCATGGGACACTCAGGTGGGGGGGGGTGAATCTTTCTGTGTTCATGGAGTTGTGAAAAACAGCTGGGAGTCCCCGCAGTGTCGAGCCCTGCCTGCACAAGGATGCTCCAAGGTGGGTTGCTATCCAGAGAATCACCTTCCCTTCCCAATAGGCTCAGATGCAGCTGCTGCACCAGTGTGACTGGTGGGGAAGCAAATGATGCTGGACAGGAGGACAGCATGGGATGGGACTGCAGATCCACTGTGGAGCTGCTCCCAGGCAGGTGCTGGAAAGACGTTTCAAACCAATTTCATAAACCAGAAAATGAAGCTCTGAGCCCTTCACATGCGTCACTTGAGCAGGGAAATCTGACTTGCAAAATGGGGCTTGTCACCAAGTGAGGCTGGATAAACCAGGTACCGACCACTAAATACCTCTCTCGTCATTTGGAAAACCCTTGGGCTCTGGCATTTGGGGATGCAGCAGTAACTAGACACTAATTACCGAAAAAGGAAGACAAAAATAAAAAGCCAAAAATGCTTCTTGACCTTTTGTTCTTCGCAGCAGACAGGTGAAAACAGTATGTTCCCAGCAGTAGCTCTTAATTATTTCACCACTGCACATCCCTCTTGCACTGCAAGTTAGAAATGTCAGTTTAATTCTCTTTTAATTGCCTCAACTATCAGATACCTGAGAGACGCCATTTTTACCAACTGCTCTTGGGCTCAGAAAGCAGGTTATTGCTGTAGAAATACTCTGCACTTCTGCTTTGGAAAGGGGCTCTACCGAGGGGAAAGCAAGGGGTGCAATTATTTTGCCTATAATTACTGTATCCAGCATGCTCTGTGTGAAAAGGTTGTGTGTTTTGCAGTGCTTGTCTCACTGGCAGCACAGGAGCGTTTGGGCTTTTGTTTGTGTGCATTTGGGGTGCTTCAGGCTTACCATTCTCCTCACTTGCATCAGGCAGGGATGCCTCTAAAGCTCCTCCACTCCCAGGGCCATTGCTGTAGGGAACCCGGATTTTAGAGCAGGAGGGGATGACAGGCATGAGGAGCAGAGCAACTGGGCAGCTGTTTCTTAATGTAGCTGGTTTTGTCTTTGGTCACATTGATTTATGCTTAGATATGATGCTCTTGATCCCTCTAATGGCTACAGTGCTTATTTGAAAGCATGGATTTTTATTTTCTGCACTCTGTTAACTATTTTCCTGCTTTTTAAAATACAGAACTACCAGGAAACAAAATGCAGAAGTTATTAATTACAGAGGCCCTGGGGCTTTGCCAGGTTTCAGATCCAGCGGCTGTTTCTCTTGATGGCTGAGGAGCTCAAATGTTCCAATACCAGGCAAGCAGGAGCTGCTGCTTCCATTCCTGGAGGGCCCAGCAGAGACGCAGAGTCATGCAGTATAAAAAAATACAATCTTAATAAAGGTCACCTGGCCACACAGAGCATTTCTAGAGAAATAAAAATAGCAAGAGGGTGAGAATCTAAGAACAACACCTTGGAGCTGTGATGGGAAAGGTGGGAAAGCCGCCTGGCATCCCACTAGGCTGGCTCAGCAGAGCAGATGCCCTGCGAGCTGTTGGCAGAGCATGTGGGCAGGCCAAGCTGCTTCCTGCCCCTGGGCACAGACACAGCAGTGCAGGCACATTTCTACCACTTAAAGAGAGTTAAAATCAGACCCTGACCTCGAGCCAGGTGCAGCCAGCACCCAGTGGGTTTGCTGTCTCTGGGACATGCAGTGCTGAGAGCTGGCCTACGACAGTTTTATTTTCACCGGTGCTCTTTGCAGTTTTGCAAGCAGGTCAGCAGGCTCTGCCCCGCTCCTGTGCGAATGTGTAACATTGCCCAGGGAACTCAGGATGTGTGAGGAGTCTGAAGAGCAGTGTGTGCCTGCTCCCCATGCTGGAGAAGGAGGGCATCTGAGCAGTTGCTTCTCAGGAAGGCAAATCTGATTGCAAACCCCAGCGGAGAAGTGGAGAAGCCCCATTCCTCTCCCCAACAAGAGGTGCAGCAAATACCTCTTTGGATGCTCAATTCCTCTCTGGATTTACTAGTATCCCCCCTCACCCTGATGGGTGAGCACGGGTGGGTAGCCAGCCTGGCAGGAGCAGCCCCCAGGCTCCTGTGTAGGAGAGCAGAGCATCCCGTGCAAGTGTGTGGGTGTCCGGGTCACCTTTTTGTGTCCAGCAGAGCAGCTGCAGAGCCTTTGAAGCTGGGACCTCTTTCCTCATCCCAACTTTGGTGCCTGCATCAAAGAGAGCAGCCTGGGAAGTACAAGAGGGCTGCTCTACCTGCCTGAGCCCTTTCCCACCCTCCTCCCTGCTGGTGATGGAGAGCACCAGCTGTCTGCTTGAGTTGTGCCTCCCACCACACCTACCAGGAGGCCTTTGCCTGCTCCTGGCTTTTAGATACTATTTCCACTTCTGCTGGAGAGAGCCCCAGCAGAGCTCTCAAGTACTTTTCCTCCACTTTCCTCACAGGACTTCATGCTGTGACTTTCATCTCCGGTACCTTGTGATAAATCCTTGGTTTTATTCCCATTCAAGATGTGTTTGTCACTGTCTGGTCAGTCCTTGGTCGGTCAGTCCTTGGCCACTGTGAAAGCAGTTTCTCCCTCCTCACTAGTCCAGCACGTGTGTTTCTGTCTCTCTCCACTGTGTGAGCTTTCCTGCAGGGATATTTCCTCCCTGCTTCCCTTACTGCCTGTCTCGCACATGCTGCTTAGCTTTCCTTTCCTCACAGGGGGGATTTCTGTCTCCTCTCCGGCATCAGGATCGAACCTTTCCCCTTATTTTGAGCTGACTCACTTCATGGGCAATCTCGGCACTGAGGACTCTCGCCCTACAGTTGTTTTATTTGGGATTAGCAGAAATTAAATCCCCCAAACCCCTGGCAACAGGTAATAATTCGGCAAAAACACTACAGAGCAGCCTTTAGCCTTCAGCATTGCTGACCAGGACTTTACACCTGAAAAGATGGGAGTATGATCCTAATGCCAGGGACTGGGAGAGCATGTGAGAAGGGGTAATTACCCCTGGGCCGCACTTGGAGCATCTTAAAATGGCCCAGAGCACAGCACCAGTGACCAGGTGAATGCCTGACAAAGCTGTCACCATCCCACTGCCTCCTCCCCAGGTGCTCATTTCCTCTGGTTTTCCTCTCTTGGATAACTTGCATGCAGTAGATGAGAGCACATGCCTTGGAAACGGCTTTAGATCCAATAAAGGAATCAATGTTGTGACGCCACAGGAAACCAGAGACGTGCAAATCCATTTCTCTCTGAAGTTGGAGCCAACTGGGCCAGGAGGTCACTGCTGAGTGACAGCGTCCGTGAGCGCCCGTGAGCCGCTGCTTCAGCGGGGGGACTGTTGCTCTCCAAGGGGCTGAAACCATTATTTATTGCCTGGATGTGATGTAAATGAAGGATCCCTGTTCACAGTAGCCTGAAATCCTCCTCCAAATGGTTTTATTCCCATGTAACCTCCTGTTGCACTGGACCCAACCCCAGCACACCGGCAAAAAGTGTTCGCTGGGTCTTGGCAGCATCTCTACAAAGTGGAGGGGTTTAGCTTGGGGTGGGGAAATAATAGGGCAGGGGACGTTTGAGTTGGATTTTAGGAAAAACCCAAGGGTTGTCAAGCACTGGAACAGGCTGCCCAGGGAAGTGACAGAATCACCCTGGAGGGATTTAAAATATGTGTAGCTGTGGCCCCTGGGGACATGGTTTAGTGGTGGGTGCTGGGTTAATGGTTGGACTGGATGATTTTAAAGGGCTTTTACAACCTTAACAATTCTATGGCTCTATGATTCTACGACTTGAAGCCTGTCACTGAGTATAAAATGGGCACGCTTTAAAAACCAGAGGGCAAGAGAAAGCCATGGGAAGAGACCTGCAGGAGACAGACACAGGTTCATCTTGTTATGGTGAGAGGAGCATCATCATGGGGACCAGCTGAGGCCCTTGACAAGCTATAAAGAGAGCAGGGAGAAGGGCTGGAGCCCTCTCTCCAACACGAGTTCCCAAAAGTAGTGCTGGGTTAGTGTGCTCCCTTGGTGACCCCGGCATTGCTGATCCCTCTCCAGCTGTGCTGCATGTTTTGGGGGTACTGGGGGCATGGGGGGGAGGTCCCTCCCCATGCCCACCTCCTTCACGGACAAAAAAGAAATGCTGCAGAAGAAAAAAGGTAATTTTTATTAATATTGTTCTCCCCTTCAGTCTTTTGAAACAGGGTAAAATAAACTGTCCTCCCTGCTTGGGTCTGTGAGTAACACGTTTTCCTGGGTTGGTTCTCCCTGCAGCAGAGCTCTGGGCTGAACACGCAGCCAAGGAAAAGCCTTGAGAGGTGCTGTATATAATAAGAAAGCACAAAGTCATAAGACCTGGGTGAGAAAAAGATTTAAGAAGAAAAAGATGTCACAAAATCTATAGCGTGCGGGTAAGTGCTTTTTAAAATTATTTTTCTTTGTAAAGTCCTTCCTTTTTTCCTTGCGGTCCCTGGACTGCTCTGAAATCTGCCTGGTATTTTCCGTGGTAACCAGAATTAGGTTATGGGGTAAACACCATGTTGCCTGCCCACAGAGAAGTAACAGTGGGAGGAAATCCAAATAATACCCTGTCTAAGTTGCTCCCAGGCTCATTGCAGGAGCTGTCAAAGGTACAAAGGCAGGTAGAAGCCCAAATTACAGGCTCAGAGGAGGAGACATCCAGGGTTTCCCTGGGGCTGTCTTGGGAGACCCCCAGTCCCATGGGCTGTCAGGACAAGGCAGCTGAGACAGCTTTCCTGAGCACTGCTGGCACGGATGTGCTGCTTTTAGGGGATGTCTGAGACCAGCTCCTGGGGGTCTGTGCCACAGCTACAATGGAATTGTGGCACATTCCCAGTAACTGGGGAGACTGGGATCTGGGGGAGTGACTGGGCAGGCTGCAAGTCTGAGGCCACATGGGTGGAAAATGTAGGAAATAATACCTCAATATTTAGGAACGGCACAGCAAATCTCAGTGCCAGACCTGATGGGGGGAGGAAAAGGTGATTTTTCTCTCAGGCAGGCCTGATTTCACTCATTCAGCCTGTCCATCGTGGCCACATGCACACCAGTACCAAGGTGTGCAGCCAAGTGACCTGTCCAGCCATCAGTGTTTGTCCAGGTGGTCTGTCCTATAAATCCAAGCCAGATGTGGAAACCTGTCTCAGGTGGGTAATCTCAATTATAAACTACACAGCCTCTTGGAAAAGATCAGCTTAAAAGCATTTGACTAGTATAGCTGGAAACCCAATTCCTTCTCTGAAGGCTAAACTTTTGAACTACAGATAATTACTACTTTTCTCCTCCCTTTGATGGCATCTCCTATCTTGAGCAGTAGAAACAGTATGTAGGTACTTTCAAGTTTAAAATAAGTGAACATCTCTTGGTGTGGCTGTGAGCTAAAAAATACCATCTTTATGTTTCCAGATGAAGAACCCGAAGCACAAGAGCCGGAGGTGTGTGTTCCCATTTGGTGGGTGAGTCACCAGCAGGGCTGAGGGCAGCACTCAGTGCCAGGGCTTGTCACACAGCAGCTCAGAACAGTTAAAACTGGTGCTTGTGAGGGGGGGAAAACACTGACACAGGTTGCCCAGGAAGGTGGTGGCTGCCCCATCTCTGGGAATGTTCAAGGTCAGGTTGCACAGGGCTCTGAGCAACCTGATCTCGTTGAAGAGGTCCCTGCTTATTGCAGGGGCGTTGGACTAGATGACGTTTAAAATATCCCTTTCAACCCAAACTATGTTCCATAATCATAGAACTATAGTTCTGTGGCTATGAAAGCAGGGAACATGACCCTGGTTTGGGACTCTGCTCTGCCATCCCTGTGCTGCTGGGTGGCTGCATGTTCATTAGCCACAAATGAGCATACCAACCTCACACCCTGGAGCAGGATAGACCCAGAGGTGTGTGGTGGGATGAAGCACAGCTGCCTTGTGCTCCTTGCTGCTGGGCTGGAGCTGTGAGCTCAGTGTGGAGGTGGTGGCCTGGTTGCTGCCCCAGCGCCTGTGGCACTCGGTGCTGGAGGGTCCCCGCAGGGACAGTCGTCCATCCCCCCAGGGATGGCTGGAGGAGGGCCATGCGTGGTGGCAGAGGCAGGCTGGCGTGTCCTGCCGAGCAGCAGGCAGCAGATGGCAATGTCGCCCTGCCAGAACCGCGGGGATGTAGGTGGATGTTTGCTGTGCTGACAGCCTGGGGACAGGGGACACACGAGACCCCCTCGTGGCAGTGGGTCCAGCTCCTTTAGACAAGCCAGAGGGTTTCAGGACGCATTGGGTGTCTGGTGGAGATGCTCCTTGGCCCCGGGTTTGTGCAGCTCCCTGTTCCCCACGGAGGACCCAGACAGGAGAGGTGAGCGAGGGGGCAGGCAGGGGCACCCCTTTCTGCCTGCTGCCCTCCATTCTGCCTGCCAGAGGCTCCTCTGGGGCTGCCCACACCATCCTGGTCACAGCTGGAGTAGCTTCAGATGTAAAATAGCTCTTTCCAGGCCTTGGTGTAGGATGATTTTGACAGCTGGGGAAACTGAGGCAGGGAGCAGCACCTGTGAATGGGTACTGGGGACAGCATGGATTTGGTTAGCTGTTGTTTTTCAGCAGGGGGGTGAAGCTGCTCCCACAGCTGAGCCTTGGAAAGGCTGGGACATGGGCTTTGGCAGGGTGTTGTGCCTCCTCTCCCCAACTCTCTGTGGTGCCAGTGGGCATTTTCCAGGCGGAGGAGGCCTGGATGGCCACAGCTCTTCCCCAAGTTCAAGGACTGCTCCTGTGCCTCACAGCGCCCCAGTGGGATGGAGAGCTGGGCTGTTCTCTGTGGTTGCCTGGCTTGGTGATGTCCCGGGGCCACCCCAGAGCCATACTTCCAGGACTTTGTGCCATGCACTCTCTATCCGATGGGAGCAGAGCCAGCACTGGAAACGTTCTCTTCTCCTTTTCTCCGAGCAGCTCCATCCCATTTTTTATCAGGCAGGGCTGCTGAGCTCAGGGAAACAGGAGCTGTTTGCCTGCTTGGGGCACGCTCCTGAAGAGTGGCTGTGGGTTTTGTTGACTTCTCCAAGGTAACAACTTACTGGTGACTGCACCAGTGGTACAGAAAACAGGGCTGGCCTTGGCCCTGGGTGCAGGTGGGAGCTCTGAGTGCTGCCACTGCAAGTGCCGTCAGCAGCCAAGGCACCTCATCACAGGCCTGTGAACAAGAGGCCAGAAGGTACTAAGAAATAATTTTGAGTTGTCAAAAAGGGTACTGTGGGTCCCCTTGGCCTCCCCATTTCCCAAATCCAGGACATTTCATTGTGGTTTGGAAAAAAGCTGTTCCTCAGGGCGCCAGGCACTGAATCTCACATCCTCTGCTCCCCAAGCAGCAACGCCTCAAATCAGTATAGGGCCATACTGGTGCTAAAAACCAAATTAATTTCTTCCATCTGAGCACTCCTGATTCAGCATTTCTTCTGTCAGCACTTTAGAGTGGATGTGAGATAACACAAAGGTACAGTGTGCAGAGGGGAGCCTATCATCCCAGCCAGGTATCTCCTGATGAGGTGCAGTTAGAGAGACACTGGCTGTGCATTCTCAGCACACGTGGGCTAGAGGTGGGTTAGCAAAAGAGTACGTGGGTCATGGACACCACACTGTGTCCTCGTGGTGCCCTTCTCACCAACTCTCAGCTGTATCCCTGGCTCTGTGCTAAAGGATGTGAGTACATTGGAAGGCGCTGGGCTTGGGATGCTCCTTAGGAAAATTTAGGCTCTGTGCCAGAAGGCATCAGGTCTGTGTGGCCTGAGCTTAATTTCTTCCTCAGAAGAATTTGTGTGGCCCTGTATTCTTTTTACCTTTACCTAAAGCATATAATTTCTGACTGTTGTCATCAGTTAGACAGCAGACGGGCTCTGCTGCAGGGCAGCTGTGTTTTGGGGGAAGGAGGAGTGTCTTGGGCTGATACATCCATGAAACATCACAAACAGTGCTCATGAGAAAGAAGTCAGACTGGACAAGAGGTCCCGAGAGAGCCACTGAGGTTTGCAGTCTGGCGTCTGTGTTGATGCTGTGTGTGGTTTCATGTGCTCCTCCCCTCTGGAATTATGCTTTGGTTTCCAGGAGAGACTTGACTTCACGCATCAGCTCTAAGCTGAGTCACTTGTCTCAGCTGGAGGAGCTCCAAGGAGACAGAGGCACAGTATGAAGGTGCAGAGGTCCCCTCTGTCCCAGGGGATGTCAAGTGTGGTTTGTAACAAGTGGAGACCGACAGCAGAGAGGGGATGTGGGTACCCGGAGAAGGGGGGGACTGGCAGTGCTTGAAGAGCCATGGCTAGAAACAAGGAGGAAGGAAACCCTGCCTTGGAATCCAGTACAAACTGAGCCAGATCCTTTTTCACTTGCTTTGTGTCCTGATCACCTAGAAGTCCTGGAAAAATTAGTGGCGAGGGGAATGCCATCAAAACTTGAATGCACTGCATCTTAGCAGGGACCTTCCCTGGCAGTGGAGATAAGGAATGTGCAGTCTTTGCAGTCAGGGGAAAGAGCTGATTTCAGTCCAGGAGATGACTATCAGGCTGGAGATTGCTTGTGCCACGTAAACCTGCTGGGGCTCAGGTTGCTCCCAGCAGTTATAAACCCCTATCACTCCCTAGATGCAAATTAGACTTATCTCCTAAAGAGAATCTTATTAACCAGGAATGGACTTTGCTGCCTGTATTGAGGTCTTTAAACGTCACTCAAAGTTTTTCACTCTCAAGTGAACTGGGGAGGGTTTTAGCAGGAGGGAGGAAAAGAAAAACAAAGTGGTTCCTTCCAGTGTGAGCTGCTTTGAGCTGTGGGTGTCCTGCCAGCCCATGGCTGGATGCAGCTTCAGGAGCAACTGCAGGTTTGCTTTGATGCAATGGTGGGGATCCAGGGGCTCTGGATGTTCTTTCTTCCCAAGTTTGGAGCTGCCTTCACTCTGCAGTTCTCCTGGCTGGCTCAGAAGAGTTGGGCAGAGGCACTTGCAGACCTAACACTCCTTGCAGCTGCTAAATCCACTGATACTGGACTTGCAGCTAATGATGCTGGGCTACAACTAGCCTTGCCTCCAGTCCTGCAAACAGGAACATTGCCAGGGACATTTCTGGGCCTTTGGTTAAATAATTTCTGTCTTTGTGTTCCCACGAAGGCTTCTGTAGCAAGAGCAGTAACTCACTGAGGTCCTGGTATGGGTGATGTCTCCATTTCACACCTGATTTGTACAATTCCTGGAAAGAGTTTTCCACTCCCTGGGACAGTTTGGATCACCAGCCTGTCCACCCCATGTGTCTGCTTCCCTCCACTTTTTCAAGATGAAGCAGCCCATTTCTTTTGGGAGAGGGAGCCTCAGGTCAAGGGGAAAGGGAGCATTATTTTGTCTCCCACAGTGGCTCCTTGTCCCTTAATGCTGTGCCCATCTTGCCAGGCTGTCCCCCCTCCCCATTGCTTGGGGGAGGACAGCATTGCTCAGCATAGTGAGTGGCACTGCAGAGAGTAGGGAAGATCATAGAATCCTAGACTGGTTTGGGTTGGAAGGGACCTTAAAGGTCATCTAGTTTCAACCCCTGACCCCAACCTACTAGACCAGGTTGCTCCAAGCCCCATCCAATCTGGCCTGGAACACCTTCAGGGATGGGACATTCACAGCTTCTCTGGGCAACCTGCCCTAGATGTCCTGGCTTCTTTAGGTGTAGTTATACCCTTCAGGTGTAGAGTTAGCTGATGGAACCCACCTGGGCCTCTCCTACCAGCTCAGCTTCTCAAACACCTGCTCAAGAGCTGTGATAAATGGCAGATCATCAGCAGAGAGGAATGTGCTGTCCCTCTCTTGCCTGCAGGGAGGCTGGAGGCTTGGCTGCCCCTTCGGAGGGTTGCAAAGCTGCTGAGCCCTGGATGCTGCTCCTTCCAGCATCTCCCTCAGTGGCCAGATCAGCAGAGGGCACTGCATGTTCATGCTTGATCCACCTGGGAAAGGAGGGAAGGTCCTTTCCACTGTTCCAGCTCCAGCCATGAACCAGCAGTGTTTACTCGCTGACCACCAAACCTCTCCCCCAGCTCCCTGCCAAAGAGCCCCGGGCTGCAGGGCCGCCTCCCTGATGGAAAGATTGGTTCTGATGAAGGAAATCAGGAGGCACTTGGTGAAACGATGGGAAAATTTAGATCAAACGGCAGGAAATCCACTCCCGGGTAGCACAGAAGAGCTGTGCTGTGGGAAGCTCTGGTCTGGCAGGAGGTCATCCAAGACAAACAGGGAGCTGCCTTCTGGGGTGGACTGGCTGACAGGCAGGATGGGCGAGAGCTGGGGATCTGGGCAGGCAAAGCCATAAAGGCTTTGTGCTCCACTGTAGTCCCTGCAGGTGGTCAGGGAGGAGCTCCCACCCTGCCCAATCTGCAAGATAGTACCCCCAGCCCATGCAGGATCAGAAGGAGCCTTTCCCCCCGTAGCCTGAGGTGGATATTTATATTTATAGGTGGCTATTTAACAGATATTTACCAACCTGAGTGGCATCAGCGTGGTCTGAGCTGGTTTGGTGCAGATGGTTTCCTCCTTGGTGAGGTGGGCTGTTTGGACAGGTTTTGGGCTCCTCCAAGGAGAGTATTTGTGTGCAAACATAGAGATAAATGTCCCAGAGTGGACGTTCCCATGACGCCTGTGGAAGTAGCTGCTTAGTGGAGTGAACAGGGAGCCAGATGCTCCCTCTTGCATTGCTGTAGCACAGCAGGTTTTATGCAGTAGTGACTTTTCCTCAGTGCGGGTCTCTGGCTGCAGAGGCAGCAGTAAAGATCAAAGGCTCGTGGGTTTTCTTGGATGTCAGCATGTCCTGCTGTCTTTGATGGGGCAAGAAGGGAAAGTGATTGAATACTGGAGTGTTTCCTCTTGGATTTCTTCACTGGTTTAAATCAGGGCTTCTTTGAGAGCTCTTGCCCTTGGATAGTGAGTTGTCAGCACTTGGGTGACCACCCTCTAACCTCCACCTGTCTGGCTGGTTCCTGCAAGGCAGAAGTCACAGCTGGAGCAGTGTGAACTCCAACAGGAGAGCAGGCTTGTGCACCTCCAGGACGTACCTGTGGGTTGAGCAAGCCAAAGGTTTCGCTGAAACATAGGCTGATGCATTTCTAGCCAGTAGAAGTGACTGCTGCCTGGAAACGTGCCTTGGAGTGCAGTTGTTGGCTGAAACCTTTATCAAGAGAGTGAAGGTGGTTTTCCAGATTTGTTGATGTCCTCGGGAGATAGCTTTCATGGAGGCTTTCCAAGACACTGCAATCTCAGCTATTGCCCTTTGACAGCAGCAAAGATAAAAATACATGAACCTCCTGTTCAGGAAACCTCCCTCCTCTTCCTGAGTGGTTTTCTTGAGATTAGCCTGCAGTCTGCTGCTCCTGAGGCTCTGTCCCCAGAACAACCCATTGGGGATTCACACAAGCCCTAATCATCCAGGAAAGTGCTCTCTGACTTGTCTCTCCTCACCCACTTAGAGCAAGGGCTTGTGTGGAGGTGTCTGAGCTCTGCCTAAGTGTGAGAAAGCACTGGGATGAAGCTGACTGATCTGCTCTGACTCTGCAAGCAGGAGGGTGGATTTCATCCTGCTTAGGCTACCTAAACAAGTCACTGTTGCTCAGAAGAGGTGAGAAGGCTGAGCTAAAACCATCTTCCCTGGCATGATAATGCCTGAAACAGCAGCGTGTGCATGTAGGACTGTACAGGAGCTGGGAAGTGATGCCAGCCTAGCCATGAATGTCCTGGTGAACCTCCTGGAGCCCACAGCCAGGGTATCAGCTCACTCCCTGTGGCAAAGCATCAGACCCAAAAGGGAGAGATGTCTGTAGGAAGGACCAGCTGGGGAGCTTGAGGCTGCACAGACCTGACATATGAAGGGCCTGTGGCAGTGCCAGTCAGTAAACAGGGAAGGAAAGGTAAGCTCCAATGAGCTCTGGACCATGTTGATCCTGCAGATGGAATCACAGAATCATTTCAGATGGAAAAGACCTTTAAGATTGTCAGGTCCAACCGTTAACCCAGCACTGCCAAGGCCACCACTAAACCATGTGCCCAGGTGCCACATCTACACGTCTTTTAAATACCTCCGGGGATGGTGATGCCACCACTTCCCTGGGCAGCCTGTTTTAATCCCTGACAACTCTTTTGATGAAGAAATTTTTCCCAATACTCACCCTAAACTTCCCTTGGTGCAGCTTGAGGCTATTTCTTCTTGTCCTATTCCTTATTACTTAGAAGAGACTAATCCCCCACTTGGCTACAACCTCCTTTCAGGGAGTTGTAGAGAGTGAGAAGGTCCCTCCTGAGCCTCCTTTTCTCCAAGATGAGTCCCCCTAGCTCCCTCAGCTGTTCCTCATAGGACTTGTCCTCCAGACCCTCTCCCAGCTCAGTTGCCCCTCTCTAGATACACTCCAGCACCTCAATGTCCTTCTTGTAGTGAGGTGCCCAGAACAGGACACAGGATTTGAGTTGCCTCAGAAGTGCCCAGAACAGGGGGACAGTCGCTGCCGTGGTCCTGCTGGCCACACTATTGCTGATCCAGGCCAGGTTAAATTGGCCTTTTTGGTCACCTAAGCACGTGCTGGATCTTGTTCAGCCACTGTCAACCAGCACCCCCTGGTCCTGGTCTCACCAGGCAACTTTCCAGCCACTCTACCCCAAGCCTGTAGCGCTGCTGGGGGTTGTTGGGACCCAAGTGCAAGATCCAGCACTTGGCCTTGTTGAATCTCATACCAGCAGCCTTTACCCATTGATCCAGTCTATCCTGATCCCTCTGCAGAGCCTTCCTACACCCCTGCACGTCAACACTCCCCCGCAACTTGATGGTGTCTGCAAACTGACTGAGGATACTCGTCCCCCACAGATCCTTCTGGGAGAGGGAGCTGGTCTTGCCAGGTTTCTCTTGGGATGAAGTTTCAGAGGCTTTCCACAGATGGAGTGTTGTGAAGAGTCCTGGACTTTTGGGCTTACAGTCCTTGAGCTGATGAGTGCAGATGAGACCTGCTCATACGCAACCCACTAGTACAAGTGCTTCCAGAAGCCAATTGTTCTTTGTCTTGGAAAATGGTTGGTTTGGGATATTTTTTGTTCTGTTGGTCCCCTTAGGAGACTGTCTTGGGAACCTTCCCTCTCAATCTTCTACAGATTTCCAGCACAAACATATCCACGGCCGACATTTTCCCTCATTTATTCTTTAGCCAGAGGACAGTGCTGGCACAAACAGCTCTTCTCCCTGCCTGTGCTCTTCGATGTTGATTTGAAATAGTCTTTCTTTGGCCTTGGGTTTCAGAGGGATGCATTTCAAAACCAGAAATAAATGGGCTTGAAATATTTCCCATAATTTTGCAAGATCTCGACCCTCTGATAGCCAGATTAGAAGAACCATAACAACAAAATCAGCATTCAAGCTGGAACCACTATTGTTAAATAGACACCACTGTAAAGCCAGTACTTCTTGTTTACAATTGAACTCATGAATTTGTAGATATTAATGTATGAGTGATTGAGTAAACAACCATTGTGCCTCTAAGGAATGAGTCCCAGGCTGTCCTGAGCTGGAATACTTTGTACTTTCCTGATTGCCTTCCAAGAATTTCAAATTACTTGGTAAGAGAAAAACAAGCCGGCTTCACGAGACGTTTGCAAGGTTCTCGGGATGGACTTAGTTCCTCTCTGGCTGGTTTTGGGGCAGAGCCCTGTGGCTGGGTACTGTGGGATGTGGAACACCTGGGTGTTCCTGCAGAGGTGGGGACTAGCCCGTGAAGGATAAACCACTCGGGTCAGGAGGGTCAGCCTGGGTGTGTTCAAACCCTGCTGTAGTGCACAGGTCTGCAACTGGTGTGTAGCCCTGGCAGTCCCTGTTCCCAGTTTGACAGGCATGGAGACATCATGGTCACTGGCCCAGAAATCCTGTGACTGCCACGGAGAGGTGAAGGTACTAGTGGGAAGTCACACAGTGGGTCAGAGCAAGAGCCAAAAAGAAAAGGACTCTGCCTGCCTGATTCATGAACCTTTCAGGAGCAGTTAGGATGCTCTTGGGCACGGGTTCATGGGAAGAGCCCCCGGGGTCAAAGGACATGTGGCCAGGGCCTGTCCCCTGTGCCACAGAGAGACCATGCCATACTCTCCAGGGAAACTGTGGACCATGTTATATACTCATGGGCTCTCCAGGCTTATCAGGGTGCTTCTGAGCATGGTGGCCCTGATGCCACTGGCTGTGGTGCACTTGCAAATTGTCCCTCTTGGCCAGCCCAGACAGCCCTGTCTTGGGCATCATGACCAGCACTTCAGTAAAACAGGCAGGATGGATCCCTCACTACCTGGCTTGTTCTTGGGTTTGGTTTCCCAGCCAGCAGCCTGGAGCTGTGGAAAGAGTCATGAATTCAGGTTACCAAACCATCTGCTGGCTGCATTTTAAAAAGCAATTAAAGCAAAATTGTTTCCAGCCCTTCTGTTTGCAAGATGTAGTCTAAAGTGAGATAGCCAAGCCAGGATTTGCCCAATCCTGCCACAGCTCCAAGTGTGAGTTAATTTGATTTAATTCCTCTGCTGTTGTGCATGCAGGAAAGTGAGGAGTTCCCTACTGGGGGCTCGGGGAGCATGCAGGTAAACAGGACTGCTGTGCTGTTAGGTTTAAATGGTGGTGAAACTCAGGAAATTATTTTTTTTTGGACTTTTTAAAATTGCTTTTAATTAGAAAATATTAAACAGTTAAAAGATGTAGGAAGTAAGAACACTTTTGCATGGTAGAGGATGATAGCATGTTGCTGGAGAGTGATGGATGGCAGGTCCAGGATGGTCTGAGGAGCTGCTCCTGGGGTGCCCCACAGGGCTGGGGGAATGGTTTGGGGGGAAGGAGCCTTGAGAGCATGCCCAGGAGAGCTGGGGAAATGAATCCTCATAAGCCATGCAGGGCACATGTCTGGGGACACCCTTAATGCCTGGGGACTGCTCGACAGCCAAAGATCACAGGATCAAGACAAGAAAGCAGGGACAGTTTGTCCTGGTGCTTCAGGCTGTGCTTGGTGGAGAAGACACACACCTGTGCCAGTGGTGACAAACCTGTGATGCTCTGGGAGCAAAGCAGAGGGAGGTGAGGTTTCATGTTATGGAGCTGATATTTGGGCCAAAGCATCTCCTTTCCCCAGCAGGTGATATGACCCAGTGCTCAGCCTTGAAAGGGGTGTGATGAGATCAATTATGGAATCCCAGAATGGTTTGGGTTGGAAGGGACATGAAAGCCCATCTAGTTTCCTTGCCATAGGCAGGGATACCTTCCACTAGACCAAGTTGCTCCAAGCCCCATCCAAGCTGGCCTTGGACAATTCCAGAGAAGGGACAGCCACAGCTTCTCTGGGCAGCCTGTGCCAGGGCCTCACCACCCTCAAAGGGAAGAATTTTTTCTGTCTGTCTAATCTAAACCTACTCTTTTTCAGTTTGAAGACGTTCAATGGTGGCAGCTCGTGGTGTTCTGCTGAGTCTGGGGACTGTGGGGACATCCTGGCTTGGCTGTCACCCACCGCCCATGTCCTGCAATGCCAACAAACTGCTGAATGTAGCACGGCTGCGTATGGAGAGGCTGCCCAGGTCTTACATCTTATTTGACAAGGATAAAAAAAAAAAACAAACCAGCAGGCTGGCAAGAGGAGGCAGGAGAGAGCTGTTCACCGACTGGCAGAGGGGGTGGCAGAACTTCAGGGTCCCGGAGGGGCTGTGCTGGGGCAGCTGCTTGGTTTACAAGAAAAAAAGCCCCGAGCGCAGCACCGGGCCGAGCCGAGGGCTTATGTAAGAGCTGGCAGCGGGGCCGGCGGTGCGGAAACCCAGCGGGGCGCAATCGCCTTTGATTTTCTCCTGTTTGCTCAGCAGCTTTCATGCGGCGGGGGAGCGGGGCAAGGACGCGAGATTCCTGCACACTGAACTCCTCTGTTTCTCTCGGCAGGATAAACAGGACATAAAACAAAGCCCCGAGCCAGCCCTCGCCTCGGAGGCAGTGTGCTGCCAAACCCCCCGGGGGACAGCCTGTCCCCCCCGTCTGCTGCCTGGGGAGCAGCCACCCCTTCCAGGGTGACATGGCCTGGAATGCAGGAGATTAAGGGAGCCCACCCAGGGGGGTTCCTGGGTGCTGCAGCCGTTTTTGTGGCTGGGTGAGGGTTGCCCCCTGGCATCGGTGAGCAGGAAAAAGGAGGCAAAGCTCTCTGACAGGACTCAGGCAGCAAGTCCCATGACCTTGGAGAGCCCAGGATGGGCTCTCCAGAAGTGACACCAGGCTAGACACTGTGTGGCCACTGTTTGGGCTGGGTGTCACCTGCCCAGCTGCCCCACAAGGCAGACTCCCGGGCAGCAGGATCAAGCCCTGTCTGGCCCACCATGGGATGCAGCGGGACAAGGAGGGGGTCAAACTCTGTTCCTCTGCAATGGACTCTATCTGAGGGTTCCAAAACTGGGCTGATTTATTTATCACTTCTCTTAAGGAATAATTTCCAGGCTGTCTTGCCCCCATACTAGAACCCTGACAGTGACAGAGGGCGATGGGGCTGACCTCAGCCCTTTCCCAACGCAGTATTAGCTAAGCTGGCTCCTCAGAGACACATCAACCTGAACTCATGCCAGCTCCCCTAAATTTCCACAGAACCACAATTTCACCACCACCAGCCTGTTGCAGGGTAAGGTGAGAAGGCAGAGGGGCAAACGATTGCGGCTGGGGTTCGGAACACTTCGAGACTTTTGAGTGGGATTTGCTTTGGAACAAAGTGTCCTGTAACGAATCGCTTGGTTGGGGAAAAGCATTGGCCAAGTGCAAGGATGTAGCAAAACACTACTGCTGCTAAAAGAACACCAAGGGAGGATGGTTTGGTGCTGCACCTCTGTCCTGGTTGTCTGTTCTGCCAGCCATGGTGGGCAGTGAGGTCCCCTCTAGTCCAGGCTGGTGAGTTATCCTGAGCTGCCCCACCCCAGCCCTGCCACGCTCCTTGTGCTGCTGTGTGCAATGGCACTGCCAACTTCTGCTCCCAAAAGGAAGAGCTGTGGCAGGGGAAAAGCCATCTGGGCAGAAAGCTGTTTTCCTGGCTGGGATCTGGGGACTCTGAGTCACATACACGTTAACCCCTTGGAAATGCAGAGGTAGGAAAGGCAGGTGCTGCCCTGAGGAGCAGTGTCTGGTACCTGCTCTGGCTGCTGGTTGGTAGCTGCTGAGCACCCCTGCAAGTGCCCAAGCTGTGTTCTTCCAAAACCCTTGTGATCTTGGTGGCAGGGAGGATGCAAACCCTGGGACTGCTTATCCAAACCTCTTGGCCTGGGGTTTTGTGAGAGCTGTCTTTCTCACAGGATTCCCACTCTGGGCTTGATGGGTTGGAAATACTGCAAGAGCAGCCCTTTTTCTGTTTTGTTTTGGTTTTTGGTTTTTTCCCCCTGATGTTTGTGCCTTTCCACTTCTGTCTCTGGCCAAGGCGAGCAGTGCCAAGGCACAAGGACCAGGCACAGCCAGAGGGAGGGATGGAGAGGCAAAGTGCCCTCAACCCGCAGGACAACAGAGACAGAAAGCACACACGGTGACAGGAGTGAGGAGGAGGAGGAGGGTTTGCTTACCAGCACCAGCCAAGGGATGGCTCTCCTCAAAGGCATTTATAGAATCATAGAATAGTTTGGGTTGGAAGGGACCTTAAAGATCACTTAGTTCAATCCCTGCCATAGGCAGGGACACCTTCCACTAGACCACATTACTCCAAGCCCTGTCCAACCTGGCTCTGAAAACTTCCAGGAATGGAGCAGCAACAGCTTCTCTGAGCAACCTGTGCCAGTGCCTCACCACCCTCTCAGGGAAGATTTTCTTCCTAATGTCTAATCTAACTCTGTTCTCTGTCAGTTAAAAGCCATTCCCCCATGTCCTGTCACTCCATGCCCTTGTCCAGAGTCCTTCTGCAGCCTTCTTGGAAGGTAATGGAAGATTCTTGGACTCGAGGCCAGTATCATGGCTCCAATCCTTACACCCTGTCCTCTGCTCTTGCACTGATGCTGGATTACCATGGGAGAGTCAGGAGGGTCTGCACATGGGGTGTACACAGGGCTTGACACACACCCCTTCCCAGCCTGGGGTCCAGCTCTCCCTGCCCCTGCTCTGAGCAGCAATATGGGCTCCAGCTGCACGAGCTGAAAAGGCTCAAGCTCTCAAAAGCAGCACAGGATCAAAGCTTTCTAAACACTTGGGGCATTTGGCCCGGGAGGTTTTGTTCCGACTATTTATAGCAGTTGAGGCCAAGCGAGTTCAGAGTTGGAGGCAAACTTTTCCAAAGCTGGGGGCCATTTGGATGAGGGAGGGGGAAAGGGAGTTCAGCCAGGCCCGTTTCCAGCAAATGTTGACTCCTTCCCTTAGGTATGTGTTGCTATCCATGACACACTAACAACAGCTCCACACACAAGTGCCTGGCTGGGCCTGTAAAGATTGAAACAAAAATGTGAATTGGCTGGAAAGGAGAACATGAAATGGAGAAAGTTTCCAAATAGCAAAGCTGTAGCATTTGAAAGTGAAAACTTTCATTACCAGCTTGTTTTCACCCTCCAGCCAACATCTTTCAATTACAAATACACTGGGATTGTTTTCCAGGGCAAAGCTGGCAATGATTTTAGGGTAGAAAGACCAAATTATGGCTTCCTGAAGCATATGCCATGCCTAAGAATGGAGAGCAGGGGCCTTTCTATCTTCAAGGTGAATTTTTTTTTGTGCTGTTGCTAAAGAACATATCATTTTTCTGTGCTTCTCTCTTATAGGCAAAGCCAGGCTTAAACTCTGAGCAAGCAAACCAATGTGACACCCTTGAAATCATGTCCCCCTTGAAGCTACAGCCCTTGCAGAGCTCAAAGGCAAAGCTGTGGTTTTCCTGTCTGCCAAGTGAATTGTGCTCATGAGGAGCAAGAGCAGCATGTTTTAGATATACACCGCAGCTTTTTGCTCTGCTCTCTTGATTTAAGGCACTGAGTACAGCTTATAAAAATATCCCTCTATTTGCCAGTAGCTTCCCAGATGTGCTCAGCATCTCTGAGTTCCTTCTCCCTAGGAAAAGGGTTCAATTAACTTGGCAGGTAATTATAATCAGCCTAATGACTGGATGGCCCGAGGGAGGTGGTTTTGGCAGCTGGGTGGTGTCCAGCCCAGGTGGGCTGTTATAGGGAGTTGTGTTATGCTCTTTCCTGGCAAGGGTCTTATGGGATTTCTCTGTGCTGTACGAGCTGGGTGCTGTAGCAACAAACAGCCCAAGCCTACTGTGTGTGTGCCTTGGGTTGTTTTCAGAGAGAAATTCCATAGCTAGAAGATTTCCTCTCCTAGAATCTCAGAATGGTTTGGGCTGGAAGGGACCTTAACGATCATCTAGTACAATCCCCCTGCCGTGGGCAGGGACACCTCCCACTAGACGAGGTTGCTCAGTGCCCCATCCAGCCTGGCCTAGACATCTCTGACATCCCCACCAGAGCCTTTCTTCTGCAGAGGATGTCTGTCCTTGCTGTGGAAGGTTGGACTGCAATGAAGGAGCCAAACTGTTCTCCTTCAGGGAAGGCTGCAAGATCTCCAATGGATTTTGAAGAATGAAATGATCTGTATGTGTTTGGAGGATGGGATGAAGGTGGGTCTGGACTGGCTGCTTGTCAGGTGGCCGTGGCTGCTGTTGCAAGGGGAACTGTCAGGCAGAAGGGAAGGTTTTCCCTGAAGCTACAGATGTCTGCCTCAGGGCCTGTCTTGTTTTATGCTTCTGTGAATGACCCAAAAAAAGTAGAAGAGAAACATTGAGATGTGTGAACGAGGCAGAGCTGAGGGGGTATCAACAGTAAGCTGATACAGTAAGTAAGTTACAGGTGTTATAAAAAGAGAGTTGGATGACCAAGAGCAAAAGGAAGATATGAAGCTCAGCAGTGTAAAACACAATGTCTTTGAGCTTGAGAAGCAAAAACGTGTGATAAGATAGGACTTTGCATTTTATGGAGCTACCAGAGAAGGGCTTCTGTCTGTCTATTGATCTCACAGTGCCTGTGAGCCACTGCCTGAATACTGTCATGCAAAAGTAGATGCACCCTTAGAGGACTCAGAGGATGAGGCCTCTCCATTGACCTTAAAACCCTCAGGGCAAGAGCCTCCAAGACCTCCACTAGAACAGCAGAGAGAAATCTGATCCTCCTTCCCTAGAAAATGTTGAGTGGAGTGAGTACAAAGCAAATCAACTGTCCTGGCTGCACCACAGGTGAATTTGTTGTGGGATCAGGATGTGTTCTTCTTCCATTTTGTTTTTTTCAACATGGCAGAGGTGGGCTCTCAGCCCAGTTTCCACCCTTACCCAGCAGAAGAAGATGTTCTTCTCATTTTTGTCTCCTAATGATGATGATCATCATCATTCACCTCTTGTTTTGTACGTGTCCTTACTATGAAAGACCTTTCTTGTGCTCCATACTAATGTTCCCAACTCTTGGAAAGGGTGCACTGGCCAACTGGACAGCCACTCAGTTTGCTGAGAGGCTGTGTGTTCTGCAATTAACAGACAAAATGCCCACCGTTGTGGTTGGAAAGAAGTTTTAATTAAAATCCCTTGGTATTGGCTTTGGCCAGACTGTGGAGTGAATGGGAAGAGGGCGGAAGGGCCAGGTCAGTGACTTGGGTCAGCCTAGGAGAGCACCCACTGAGCTGAGACTGAACGCAAGGAAGGACTTGGTTTATAATTGTGTGGGCTTTATGGTTTTTTTTTCCCTTGAGTGACCTGCCCAATGGACAGTTCCAAGCTGATAGGAGTGCAGATACTGCCAACCAAAAGTTGGGATAGGTCCACAGGTTTTTTGAGTCCTAATGAGGAACCATGAATGGAAGCTCACATCTACAAGTGAAAAACACCTCACTCCCTTCTCTAATGAGTGTGGCTCTCCAAACCCTTTTATGTGGGGCTTCGCTTGGCTTTCAGAGGTACCCAGGGCTGCATCTTCAGACTGGCCTCCAAGCTGCTGCCTCCTACCCCATTTTCTCTCAGCTGGTGACCAGGAAGGTGCCGGGTGGCCAAGGCAGACCTGCAGTATATTCATGATGGTGGCATGGATAAGCAAAGTCTTTGGAGGGTGAGATACCCACTTGGTGGGATGTGGTGGGGTCTGGTCGGTGTCCCCTGGGTGGAACTTGCCCTCCACGTGCTTGCTGGTGATGCGCTGGGCTCTGGACAAACGGGCACGTTGTTTGGTGCGTGGTGTTCCCTGCTAATGCTGTAACCACAGGTGCTACTCTAGTGACAGAGGGAGTGATCCTCCTCATGTCAAAGTGCATTCAGTAATGCAAACATCACATGACAAGCACCAAGAAACTGGAACCAGGATGGGTTTCCTGGTTGTCTGTGTGGAGCAAGTCCTACTTGCTTTCATGGTAGCCAGCCCTGTGGGCCTATTGATATTCCCTCTGTTCAGGACAGGGTGATGAACTTTCTGATTTGCACACTAATGAGCAAGAAAAATTAATAATTATAAAAAACTGAGCAGGTGTTAGCCCCACAGCTTGTCACCTGAAGTCCACCACAAGAGTCCTACCAACCTACAAGACACCAGGGCACGTAGATGCTCTTCAAAATGTTACTCCAAAATTCCTGTTTATTTTCTAAGATTGTTAAGGTAATTTGGAGGGGGCTTTTGCTTCTTTCCCACTTGCCCCTCTTGGTTCCATGCACTGAGCAATGACTCCTAAACCTTTCCTTCAGACTTTTTCCAGAAGCACCTCAGACCCTCATGGAGAAGGATGGAGTGGGCATCTGGCACAGGGGTTTACTTTTTCTCTTGGACACTAGCCTGAATAAATCAATTTACTTTCACATGTTTTAAGGAAAAAGGGAAAAAAAGAATTAATTTTCTGCTGCAATTTAAGTTTTTTTCTCCTGCTTTTGGGTTTAATTTCGTACTGTCAAGCTGTGTGGAAGCGCTGAGCAGCTTTGGAATTTCTCAGCCCGTGCTGGTGATGGACGAGACATCATCCAGGTGAACCCAAGCTACACCTGCATGTGGCTGGGATGGGTGTAGATGCCCAGGGTGCCTCTGCCCAGCACCCATCCTGCAGGCAGGGAGGAAGATGGGGCATTTTGGGTAGATGGGGCTGGGAAATGGGGACATCCCCAGCAGTAAAGCACAGGGACTGGGCTTCAAGGCTGGGGTGAAACATTCTGCTGGGATTAGTTTAGCCCTGTGCTGGGCCAGCCACCTGGGATGAAATTAGCATTTGGGGGCAGTGGCAAGTGTTTTTTTTTTTACTGTCCCCCTAGAAAAATGCCACTTTTACTGCTCAAGTGCAGCAGACAAAGGGGTTGGCCGCATTTTTCCCTTTCCTTTCAGTCCTCTTTCTGCATGGGGACATTTTCTACTTCCAGACCCTGTTTGTTTGTTTGGGGTTTTTTTTAATATATTTTTATTTTAAAACTTCTCTTTCCCCTCCTATTTCCTCTCCCTCCCCCCACAAATACCCCCCTGGGGGCACAGCCGCTGGCCCTTTCCCGGGGTCTCTGGTCCTGGCAGGGTGCCGGGGAGGTGCCAAGGCGCGCAGAGGGGCGATGCCAGCGCTTCCTGCTCCCTCCCTGGCAGCACAATGGGGACATTCAGGCGGGCACCGCGTAGCCCAGCACCAACCCAGCGCCAGAGAGACCCCCCCCGCCATCCCTGCTCTCCCCTATCGCTGTCGCCCAAAGAGCAGCATGAGACAGAAAGCAGCTGACGCCGTGTCCCAGCGCGCCGGCGGAGGCGAACTGGAATCCAGCATCACAAAACAAGCCCTGTGCACGCTCCCCTCCCGACGCAGGCGCGTGTGCCTGTGTCCCCCTCCCTTCATCCCCCCCCCAAAATCTCCAAGTCTGCCCAGTAACACCAAACTGGGCTCCCTTTCCCACCCACCCCCGGCCAATCCCAGCGCTGCCAGCGAGCCAGGGCCTCCGCCGCGGAGATGCGAGGGGCAGGAGCTGCTGGAGCTGCGGGAACGGCATGTTTTGCCTTCTCCCCTTCTTCCTCCGGAGCCGCTTGTTTTTTAACGCGGGGCCGGAGGGGAGGCGTGGGTTGGAGCTTGGAGGCAGCTCCCGTCCTTTCCCAGTAGCGCAGAACACCCTCAAAAACATGAGATGAGATTTCATCGCTGCTCAAGGGGGAGCCTTGTTCCTTATCACGGGCAGATCAGCGGTTTTTCAGAGGTGGGACGAAGGAGAAAGGAGGGGGCTAGCGCAGGAAAAGCAGGGCTTCGTCCTCCCTGGGTCCAAGCAGATCTCTTCAGCCTTTCCTGCCTGCTCCGAGGGGTTTGGTTTTCCCCCTCCTCTTTGTTTTGCTGTTTTTCCTCCTCTCTGCCGGTTCTTGCAGCAGCTGCTGTGTTTGCAGAGCAGAGGCCAAGCTGGTGTGATTCCAGTGGTCCTGAAGCACTGGGAATGGTTGGTAGTGGTTGCCTGCTGCCCTCCGAAACTCCCCAGGAAGGGGCTGGGGTATGTGCAGGGATGAAAACACTGAACATGATGGATTTTAGGGGATGCTTTGCAGGGGAGCTGCCGGTCCCTGTGCCTCCTCCCTCCATCAGGGCTTTTGCAGGTCCCTGAGGCTCAGGAGCCACAGAGCAAGAGCTTAGGGTGACCGGGTGCAAAATAATAAATCAGATTTTGGTCTTTCCTAGCATGTTCCTGGGGCAGCACCTCAGGATGGGCTTGCCAAGGTGTAAGACACACTTAGAGCACAGAAGTGTCAGGGATGTCCAGTGCCTTACATAAGGAATGGGTGGTTGGACCCAGGACCAGTGGGACAGGCAGGATAACATGTCCCATGTTGTCTGCTTGGATGCAGAGTTGTGCTGAGATGCAGCAGAGCTCAATGAGAGGTGGAGGCCAGCTCATGGCTGCTCTTCTGTGGAGCTGTAGGAGCTCTGCAGTGTCCTTGGCAGTGATGCCAGTGGACAGGCTGCCCAGGGAAGTGGAGGACTTATCATACCTGGGTTTATTTAAAAGATATGTAGATGTGGCACTATGAGACATGGTTTAATGGTGGGCTTGGCAGTGCTGGGTTAATGGTTGGACTCCGTGATCTTAGAGGTCTTTTCTTACTTAAATGATTCTATGGTTCTGTACTCTGCTGATTTGCATCCTGCTGAAGCCTCAGCCCAGGACGTTGCATTGTGGCTTGAAGCAACCACATGGAATCTCAGTAAGTTGAGGATTTGAAGGTAGTGGCCCTATTGCAAAGGGTGGAAAGCAGAAGACCAGGTCACTACACACCTTATGTCTTGCGGGGAAACTGCTGCCAGCAATCCTACCATCCAGAGGGGGTTGTCATGACATCCCAACATTTTTCAGCCACCTCCAGAGGTATGCCACACTCTCCTGGTTATTTTGGGTGTTGTGAAGGGAGGATGGACAAACATCTGCCTGGCTTTTGGGGTCCTAAATGGCTGAGGAGAAAACATCTGCCTGCTGTAAGCTAGTGCCTGTAGGAGAGGGGACAGGCTGTATCCTGCAGGCAGAGTGTTGGGTAAACCACAGGGACAGAGCTTGTGCGGGGCTGCAGATGTCCCGGGAATGCTGTACGAGTTGTGCCAGTCGTCGGGGGGTGGCTGGGAGAGCTGGCAAGGGCACCATGTTCCTGTGTGTGCTGGTGGTGCTCCACCCCAGGGAGAGGCTCAGCCCAGGGCTTCTTGCACAAACTGTTTGCGTAGGGTGAGGAAAGCCGGGGCCCAGGGGCATGGAGCAGCTCGGGACGTCCCATGGCAGCTCTCCTGCAACAGCTGCTGGAGCTGGGCAGGGACTGTGCTGCAGCTGCCTGCGGGAAACACCAGGAATTACAGCTCCCAAGGGCAAAGACACTGCCAGGCGAGCTGGACTAGCTCAGCCCCATGGGATCTCCCCTCCGCAGGGATGGGACAGGCAGCGCCGTTGAGGGCTGTCCATAAATAGGTGTCATTTCTTAAAAAGCCTTCAGGGTGTCTTTGTCCTGTGTCCCTCTGCCCTCATCTGTTTCACCACATCTCCTCCTCTCATTGACTCCACTGAGTTGTACCAGGACACAGAGTATCTGCCCCAAACCCACAAATCTTGCATGGATAACCAGCAACACCATTGCTTCCTGGCTCTGCACACCTCCAGCACACAGCCAGATGAGGAGTCCTGGAAGATTCATAGCCCCAGGCTTTATACAACCCTTCTGAATGACACCCTTGGACACGATGCCCACATGGTGGCAGAAGAGCAGCCAGGGCCCTGCCAGTGAGGACAGGTTGGAGAGTGGAGCTGGGAGGAGGGCTGGTTTCAGACAGGTGAAGGACAGGTACAGTCTTAAGGTAGACTCAATCATAGGCAGGACAGAGGTTCATTCAGCAAACACACTGCTCTGTTCACCCACGGGTGCAGAGCCAGGGAGAGGGCAGGTGCTGCCTGCCCCCGGGCTGGTTATGGCATTCACTGGAAAAACTGGTCCTCCCAGGCACCTGCTCACTCAGGCTGGAGTGAGAAGTGGGGTGCAAGTACATTATATAGGATATCCTCTATGATACCACAGTGTAGGACACAGACGTGTATGGCTTGCTGTAGAAAACATCTGCCAAACTAACAGCTCAAGAGCTGGATTTCATATTGGGTGTTGCAAGAGCTGCAGGGGTAGGAAATGGGCTGGTTTTGCTCTAGTTCAAAGAAAAGAGAGAGGGGAGGCTCATTCTCTTTCTGACTCAGGTTCAGGTCAGGTATATGGATGGGTTTTGCAGTAGGATGAGGGTCCTCCTTGTACAGGACAGCCCCATATTCATGAGGCAGCCAGGGCAGAGGCTACCTTAGCTGTAGCTCAGCCTTTTATGCCAAGAGAATGGGAAAGGGCAGGCAGGGAGTGGGCAAGAGAGGGACACCCCAATCAGGGTTATAGGAGGAAAAACATGTTTAGAAGGGTGTTAGCTGTGGCATGGCCCTGGGGCTATGGTAATTCCCCCCCACTGCCAGTGATCCCAGCTGTACCTACTGCAGGGCAGTGACTGGTCTAGAGCATCAAGGGTGGCCTTCCTTTCACTTTTCAAATCTCAGAGGAGACTTCCCTCGAAGAAGGACTAAGTTTTCTTTGGAGCAAAGATACTCTTCCCCTCCTCCTCCACTGCCGAGTACTCTGGCATCGCACCAAATAGCAAAGACAACATGAAATACACCCTCATTTCCTTGGCCTCCTCTTCCCAGCCATCCCCCAGCACAGAGGAGCTAAACAGCATCTGCTCTTTTAGCTGTAGTCCCTCTTCCAGGGCTGAGTCTTTGTCACTCTTTTTTTTGGGGGGTGACAAAAGCTTTGAAATCTGTTCAAGGCAAGGCAGCAGCAAGGAGAGAGCAGCAGAAGCAGCACTGCCTGTGTTAAACCCTGCCTGCTGCTGCTAGTGCCCTGAAGGGCATCCATTTTGCTCAGGATTTTAAGGGGCATCACTGAGGCCACCAGCATCCCGTGGCATTGCTCAGCCTCCCCGTTCAGTGCACATGGGCAACAGAGCCACTCACGTCTCTTCCCTTCCAAAGCAGGCAAAAACCCGGTTGGAATAAGGATGTCAGCTCTGCCCCTTCATCTTGGGAGCTGCTGGCCATGCTGTGATGCTGGCTCTTATTTATGGGCTAAGGGGATTCAAGAGAAGTTGATCAGCAGAGAGTGATCCCATCAGTGTCAACCAGACCATTTGCCTCCAGGAACTGGAAGCAAGACGGGAGCAAAGGTGTGTGTGGTATCCACTGTGCCTTTATCGCTTTGGCTTCTCATCTGCCTCCCAGTTCACTTGAAAAGCAACTCAGGAGCCAGAGAAGTGGCTCTCCCCATCTCCATCCCCTTGATTTGCTGCAGTGACCTTCCCAGGACAGGTCTCAGCTCCTCCTTGGCTAATGGCACAATGGACCCACCGGGATGATGCTGGGATGAGCTCTCATCCATTTGCTGTGGGCTGCAGAGGACATGGAGAGATGGACCCATCTTATACACAGGACTGTCTGGTTTGGGGGGGATGGGAAAAGCATGGGATTTATTAAATCCTTTGGAAGAAGGATTTACAGAGTACAGGACGTGCCTAGTCAGAAGGAAATTATTTAGTGGTAGGCTGGTATCTCATGCTGCCCATTTCTTTGCCCATTCCAGCCACCCTCCTGAACTCAGAGCCACTGCAGTCTGAGCTGTAAATCACTGCCATTCGCCTCAGGATTCCCATGCCCTCCTGATTGCCACCTTTTGCCCTGGACACTCGGACAGGAACCAGCCTGGGCGGGGCAGGAGGATCAAAGAGGGAAATAAGATTAACAGGAGGGTGAACTTTGAGAATGACACATTGGACAGGACTCAGATGGGGCCTGTGGTGATAGAGGATTGATCCCAGAGGTCAGATACTATGTCTGGGTGTCAAAATGGGAAGAGGTGTGAAGGTTGGCATGGGGATGTGTGTGCATACGTATTTATTACCTCTTCAGGGTTGCCTTACAGTCAAAATTTATGGTACATCTTCTCTTCCAGCAGCATTTCCAGGATCCAGCCCTTGTTTCCAGGACTGCAGACATTACTCTGGCAAATGGCATACAGCAAGTTTCCCCCCAGCCCTTGCACTGTTCTGCTTGGGGTGAGGTTTTCTTCTGCTCTGCCCTCTCTTCCCTGCTGCTCCCATCCCTCCTCCTTGTTTTCCATGTCCTGCAGAGCCATCCGGGCAATGTGCTCTAATATTTTCTTCCAAATGAAGTTTCCTACAGCAGTAAAAAAGGGAAAATGTGGGGTTTTTGCTGCAAATGAGAAATGTCCATGCCCTACAGCTCTACCCACCGTGCTCCTCTTTCCTGGAAGCTTGCAGTAACCTACACAGATAGGTCTGCCAAAACCCCTGAGTCTCCCTGGTCCCCATTCATTCCCAGTTGTGCCCAGACCTCTTGCCCGTGGGCAATGCCTGGGGGAGACTGGACCCCACTGACAACGTCCAGGTCAGTCTCCAGCTGCTGGAGAAGCAGGTGACACTTACCTTCCTCATGATTCCTCACTGACATCAGCTCCAAACGGATGGCCCTTGATCCGCACACAATCCACACGTGAGAACCCAGCTCTTCTTTGCTGATCTCCACCCTCAGGCCCAGCAAAGGGTGGCCATTGCCTGCTCCTGTCTGGTGACACTGCTGAGGGTGGGCCATAAGGGAGAAGCTGAATTATAAAAGGAGGAGGGAGCCATGGGCAGAAAAGGCATCTCCTACATCCTAAATCTGTTCACTCCGTGTCAGTGTTACTGGGCTGTGAGTTCTTAGGGCCTGTCACTCCTTCTCAGACGAAAGGTGATGTTTCCTCATAGGCTCTTGAAGCCTTAACACCAACTAATCCAACAGAAAGGGTCAAGTAGGAATATTTAGAGGGAGAAAAGTGACAAAGGAGAAATTCCGCACGGAAAGGAGCCTCTGCTGGAGGTTCCTCTGTGGCTACAAGCCTGCGATCCTTGCAGGAAAAGAAGGATGCAACCCCTTTGTCCCCCTCCTGGTGTCATCTGATCCCTGGTGTAGGAATCTCTGCTTGGGCAGTCTGTATAAAGGGAAGAAACAGCTTCCCAGCATAAAACCCAAGGGGTGGGTGGATCATGCCAGGGAGGCACCAGCTGAGCATTTTGTGCAGCTCCCAGGCAGTTAACAAGTCCGACTGGTGACGTGACAGGGCACAGTGGCTGCAGAGAGAGATCAGTCTCCAATGACCACCAGACACAGACCATGCCCTCAATAGGTATGGAGCAACCTCTGCGCCCCAACATGGGAGCTGAGTCCATACCCAAAGGTGGCACAGCAAATTCATCACGAACCTCTCTAGGAACCGGGCTGTTCCATGGCCACATCTCCTCCTGTGATCCCTGTGATTCCCCATCCATGCTCAGCTAATCTGCTGAATTATAGTCCTGGACCTAGAAATCCTTGATGGACATCACCCATTGGTGCCAGCACTTCCAGGGGGTCGTGGTGCCTTTTGGCTGCAGGGCAGCATTTGACACTGCAAATAGAAAACCCCACCTCCCTGCACCTCAACTTGTATTTGATAGCAGTGCTGTGTACTGAACTCTTCTGATTTGGGGGAACAGGCCCAGGGACACGACCTTAAACCCTTCTGCCTGAAGAGGGGGCAGTTCACACAGCCATCAGTGTCCTGAGAAAAGACATCTTTAAATCTGCTTGTAATTTCTGGGTTGTCTTCAGACAACCTGGGTTGTCTGCCTCTCCACCTTCCCCACTGCAGGCTCTGCCCATTGGGGTCCCTGTCCCCCCCCAGCCTGGCACACAGGGGTGCTGGCTCTGTGGGAAGGTGCCAGCTGCTGAGCTGCCATTATTATGGCAGCAGTAAACACCTTCCAGAAGCTGGCCAAAGTCCAGTCCCACAGCCTGTGTCCCAGACACTGGATGCCAGCCTTTCTGCCCATGGAGGGAGTGAGGCAACCCCTCTGCTCTTCCTGATCCATATTCAGGGTGTTTGTGTGGGCCTGGAGAATAATTCCCCCAAGATAGTGATTCAAACACAGTGAGCAGCAGGCAGGGATCAACACCCAGCTAAATGTTGACTTCCACTTTGCACAGTCCTTGCTTGTCAGGACACCATCTTCTTTGTGTCCATCTTCTTTGAGTCCAAAGGATGCCCCTGAGGGCACACAGAGCAAAGCTCCTGGACTTAAGCTGGACTTAAGGATGATGAATATTGAAGAGTATTAAGCAAATGAGCCCCCTCCACCAGGATCTATTTAGCTGCATCTGATTTTGGCTGTGCAACCACACTGCACTTTCCGATGTGCTAAAATTAGCTGTGTTCCCATGCAGAGGCTGTGCTGGAGCTGTACTTGGATCATCACAGTGTTATGAGCTGTGGTGCTGCTTTTAGGTGTTAGTGCATGGCCAGAGCTGTATCAGTGCTGAGCAGTCCCTGCCCCAAACATGAATCTGTTGCCTGGAAGCAAGGGTAGGTGAAATGAATCACCTGAAGGCTCAGGCTGTGTCATGGCTGAGGTAAAGACCTTGGTCATACAGGCATGTGGAGCTTGTCCCTTCTCACTGCAGCCCCAGGACACGTGGGGAGACTCACAGAGCCCCCGCTAACTCAGCACCCACCATGCTGCCCCAAAACCACAATCCCAGCAAGGGAAAACTCAGCTCTTTCTTCAGTGTCTGGCTGCTTACAGATGGCAGTGGGATGCACAAAGGCACCTCCCACTGCTTGGAGACCCTGGGCATCCTGCACAGTGCATGGCAGGGACCATCCCTGGGGACAGGGAGTTCCAAATAAGCTCTTTGTGAGTAATAAGGAACTCCAGGACATGCACTAAAAATAAGGAAACAGCAGGCAGCAGATAAATCAGTTGCAGGGGCCCCTGGCCAGGAGGCTCCTGCGCGCCGGGGCTGACGGAGCCCTGATTTGTGGTCTGACCTCGGCCACACTCACTGAACTCCACGGGCCCCGGCTCGCCTGGCTGGGAAACCGAGTAGAATAAAAAGCAGGACGTCAAGGCTGAGCTTAGCTTTTCCTTCAGCAGATAAATCACTTGGAGATGAGGAAATTGTCTGTGTTTGTTTGCCAACAACTCGCTTTTGGCGTGCCGAGCCTGTCCGAGCAGGGCGGCTGTGCGGGGCAGGTTGCATGGCTGAAGTGGGAGGATGAGCAAACCCCCTGTGCTGTCCTTGGCCTGATGAGGAGGAGTTATCTCAAAGAGTCAGTCCTCACCAGCACAGTGGTACAGGGCATGAATCAGCCATGTGCAAAGGTAAGAGTTGAGGCACCCTCCATGTTCTGTCCTGCAATATTTGCACTGTGCCTTGGGTGCCTGGGTCACACCAACACTCTCCATCACCTCAGTTACCAAGGGAACTGCATAAATCATCCAAAAATAAAAAATACGTTTTTCTTCAAGCATTTCCTCATCGCTAGTGCAAGTGTTGTTTGGGGTTTTTTTCCATTCCAAGAAAGAAATCTTTTACTTTGTGATCCTTCATAACTCAGTCTGTGTTTTGGGGGAATGAGGTTGGTGTCCAACAGCCTCACCAATGTTCCCAGGCTGTTTGGGGTGTAGTGCTCTGTATAAAGGCACATGCAGCTTGCTTTCCCTTCTTCAGCTGATGGGAAGTCGGGAAGGGTGATATATTTTAGCTGGGGAAGTAAATCAGCCAGAGGAGCAGGCTGAGCTCATGGATACTGAGATCATAGCAAACGTCTGTGGTTTCACAGTAACGAGTCTATTGAGGGGCACCTTTGCCATTTGGCACCTGCAAGGCTTTATTTGGGGTATCTCAGTTATGAAATGCTTAACAAGGAAGGCTCAAGGAGATGGTAATAACTGCACCTTTCCCATCCCTATTTTCTCCCCAGCAGCAGGAGCAGACTTTACTGTAGCTTCTGTTCCCATCTCTTCTGGAACTGAATCTATGCAAACAAATGGAGGCTGATTACACCACGCACTCTCAAGCACTGAGGAATGGTGTAGATGCGAGAGGCAGCAGAAAAACTTGCTCACTTGGTGTTTTTCTGACTGCCTGCCAGGGCTGCATCTGCTCCTCGGCCCATGCAGCACAGGATCGCTGGCTGGCTGCTAGAGGAGAAGAATCTCAATAATTTTTGTCACGTGGAGGAAGAGGGAGCAGAGACCCACCCTGATGGACTTTCTGAGCTGAAAACTGGTGCCCGTGTCCATCGGCTGCCGTGTAGGAGATATCAACATATGGATTTTTTTTTTTCCTTTTAGAGAAGTGTTTTCTAAAACATTCATCATTTGAGGAGCTGAGCTCAAAAGGTGAGGCTGTGCACAAGACAACCTGAAAAGCCTTTTAGAAACCTGGAATCCTGTATTAAGCAGATCCTAAATTCCTACTCCTGGTGCCCCACAGACCACAGTGGGAGTATAAAGCAAATCCCCCCACTTCTCTCTTATATACCTCTTAACCCTGCATTTATATCATCCATGGAGATGTCTGTATGGACCAAGCATCCTCCCAAATTATTCTGAGTACTGGGCCACGCAAAAGGCAGAAATATCCACTAAAATCAGACCTGGTAAGGTCAAATAGAGAAAGAAAGCTACGGGCAGAAAAGGTTTGCAGAAGAGCAGTAAGAGCTGGTGAGAGGTTTTCTCCAGTCCCACCTCCCTGACCTCAGCAGACCCTCTTGTTTCTGGTCTGTCTTGGAAGTGGACAGGAGGGGAGAGCATGAGCATATGGGGTTCCTTGCAGCATCTTGTAGGCACCTGGGTTCATGGGTCCCATGGACTGGGAGAACCTTCTGCTGCCCTCTGCCTCTCCTTTCCTCTAATCTCTCAACAGCAGCTCTTCAGAGATCTGGAACCATTTTAAGCCCATGTATTTGAAGCCAAGGAGGGAGGAAGGCAAAGAAATACAATTATTGGGTCAGAGATTTGTCTCCTGCAAGGTGCCTGGAGTGCAGGAACAACAATTACCATTCGTCTGGCCCTGATAATTTCATAAGCAGCTCCAGACCCGGGGATGAAATAGGGCTATTCCCAAAGAGGTGCCTGTGTTTTGATGGATGCTGCAGACAGCAGCTCTGTCTGGGGTGAGCAGGGACTGCAGGATGGACCCCAGCACCTCCAGATGCACCACAAAATGGGCCCTTTCTTTATACCCATCCCAAGCGAAGGTGTTGGGGTATTCAGAGTAATCCCAGTGGCAGTTTTTCAGGCTCTCTGCTCTAATCCCCAGGGACATGCTGGGTGTGTTTGGAGGCTGGTTTTAAATTGCATTAAAAAATGTGATGTAAAAACAATAATAATAGCATTTAATTAGGAGGATCCCAAAGCCTGCTGTGCTCTGGTTTGGCCTGGGGTAGGGAATGGAGCTGGGAGTGTACCAGGATATAACAAGCAGTAAAACATAATGCTGGGATTACAGGCAGCAGTTAGCACTGTGGGTATGTTCATGTTACCCTGTGCTCTGCAGGGTTTGGGATGCAATACACAGATTGGATTGTGTCTCCTGCCCAAGCACCTCATGCCACAGACCCTGGGTTTGGGCTAAGGCAGGATTAGACCCATGAGTTGTTCTCACCACACTGCAGTGCCTGCTACATGCTGGCATCACAGTTTCTTAGGAAAAAGCACTGCTGGGCCTGGATGACTCCGAGGAATGCCAGGCTGGACTGCGAGCAGGGGAGAGCTGTTTGCAGTTGCAGGAGATGGGGGAGAGATGGAAATTCTCCATTCTCCAGAATTTTCCGTTCTCCAGAGGGGCAGAATGGAAACAGGAGAATAGGAGCCGCAGCCAAGGCTGTGCTGGGTGAGGATGAGTTCCCCAGCATGTGCCCTGTGCCCACCTGCATGGCTCAGCCCACACTGGGTGGGAGCAGGCGGCACCAGGCACGTCCCGGGATGCTTTCCAGACCTGTGGATTCCAGCTGCAGCAGGTGCCTCCTCCCCAGGGCAAGCTTGCCAGACACCCCCCTCAGCATGACTGAGAGGCCACAGCACTGGGTTTGCAGGCAGCCAGGCTTTGCCACAGCCTCACTCTGCTTTGCACTATCTCCCTTTTTCGAGATGGAGACACATGGACACAACGTGGCAGACTGCAGCCACTCACTCCTGCTCTGGAAAATGGTCCCCACGAATAAAATGGGAAATGCAGGGAGCCATTGGTGATTACTTGCCAAGGAGGCATCAGGATGCACCAAATGATGGCCTTTCCCTGGTTGGAACTAGATGGTCTTTAAGGTCCCTTCTAGACCAAACTATTCCATGATTCTATGATTCCATGCCACCATCCTTCCCTGGCCCAGCAGACTCGTGTGAGCTGCACCCCTAAAACAGCTAAGGCTGTTTTATCAGGGGGAGCATTTAAAAATCCAAGACATTTTCCAAAGGGGGCTGACTGTCAGCGAGGTGGTGTCCAGGAGAGGGCAGGGTTAGCTGCCACACAGCCCAGAACCCACATTTTGGGTTATGGCGAGCCATTATTTCCAGCCCAGAGACAGCTTTGCCTTTGCCACATACCTTCTTTTTTTTTTTTTTGCCAGCTTAAACCCCACTTACTGCTGTGAGGTTTGTGCCTTTCCTGGCCCCTGGCAGCCCCAGGTGTCCCTGCAGAGTCAGGGGCTGACAGGCACCTTGTTTACAGCGTGTTCCTGGTGCTGAGCCATCGTGGGTACTCTTTCAAGAGGTGATATGTGCCCCAGGGGTGGGGAAAATGCCTTGCGTGGATAGGATAGGATGCCTTGATCGAGGGATAGGTTGCAAGGAGCATTGTTGCCCTTCCAGGAAAAACACACAGCTGTGGTCACCCTCTGGCCACCAAGGTGTGGAGAACAGGGTTTGCCATGGGCTCTGCCCCATCACGAGGGTGCTGGAGCAGTACCAAGGGCTCAGTGGGGCAGTGGTGGAGTTGGCATCGCCCTGAGAGGGTGAGCAGGCACCCCAGCAGCATCTCCAGCCAGGTCAGCCTCAGGCAGGGTGTGTGATATCCTGCCCATGGAGTGATGTGCTGGGCAGCTCAGACTCCAGGAGGTGGAGAAAGCAAACAGGGAACAGAGGAGGATGATGGAAGAAGACTTTCTGTGAGCAGGGATGGAGGAGCAGCCAGATGGGAGAGTGGGTCACTGGACAGCACAGTGGAGGGCACTTTATTAGCATTGCTTTCTCTAGAAATAACACCCTTCCCCAAGCCACTCCAGAGACTCCCCTGGCCTTGTGCTGGCCCCAGCCTGTTAATGTTTAACCTCTGGATGGGGACAGCCTGTCGCAGACAGCACATGGGAGGTGGTGTCAGTGTGTGGGGACAGCTGTGGGTGGCTGGGCATACAAGAGGTCACCTCCCTGCACTGGTGGGACCCCACGTCATCAGCAGCACCCGGCTCCTGTGCTGCTCCCATAAGCCCCAGGACTCAGTGGGGGTGAAGTGGCTTTATGCCAGTTCACTTGGAAAAGGGCCTGCTGGGTCTGTATGATCCAGGATACCTTGGCACCAGCTTCATCGAAAGGTGAAAGGGGGGAATGTTGACCTTGGCTGCCCTCCACCCCACGAGGCTCAAACTCGGCCGGCAGAGCCATGGGCTGATGCACAGCGTGAGCCTGGTGTGTTTGCACACATCGAGGCCCTTTTCCCCCAGGAACATCATCCTCGGGAGTACAAGCAGGCCCAGGGCTTACAGGGGTGGTTGGTGTCATGTTTTAGGGCGAGCTCTGGCGCATTGAGGAGAAAAAATACAGTTTCCTTCTACGCAAACAAAGCTTGACTTTATTGCCTTTAAAATGCAACCAGCACAAACAGTGGCAAAAGTGCAAACACTGATAATGCTCGGAACATTTTGAGCTGTGCAAACAAACCAGAGGTGGGTGAGTGTGTTGAAATGAAGGAGTGGAAGGTCTGGGGGTAGGAAAGCTCCCTGCCCCAGAAGCAAAGAGCCCCCCATTCCTTCATCCCGAGCTACCCAGGCAGCGATTCTGGCCCTGGGTTGGGGGTGGAAGCAGCCTCTGGGTGAGCAGGGCTGAATGAGAGCCCAGCAGAGCTCAAACCCCCACCGAGGTGGGATGCAGATGTGATTATGACAGTTTTAGCCCTGGACTGAGGCTGTGCCCTACCCTGGCAGCAGGAAGAGCTCCAGAGCCATCCCACAGAACCTCTGGGACAAGGCAGAGCTGTGCACCCCTTGCCTGGTCACTGCCCACACAGGGCATCCCACTCATGTCTCAGATGTTGTGTGGTGCACAGAATGCTGCCACTGCCTTGCTTTCCTCCCTTCTTCCCCTATCCCACCTCCTTTTTCCTTGGCATTCAACTGCACTGCACACAGATTGTAATCCTCCTGAGCCTTGTTCAACGTTTTCTCTCCCATTCAGCCCTCCAAAGCTTTCTCCAGGTGATGATCTATAGGCAGCTGATGTGTATCCCAGCTTGCCTGGTGTCACAAACCCCTGTTTCCAATCACCTCGTCCTCCTGAGGGCACATTTTGCCCTGGGTAGGGAAGGGTGATGCATGGGAGGCTCAGTCCTTGCAGAGGTGTGATGGCTTACAGGGAGCCAGAGCAGTGCTACAGGGAGGGATTAAAATCCAGCTCCTCAGGAGACATTTAGGCATCTGCCTCCTATTCCTTAGGATTACCAAGAAGGCTGGGAAAAGCAGGCCACTGCAAACTGGAGGAAAAGAGAAAGGGAGAGACCTCAGGTGGATCAGGCAAGGTGCAGGGACCTTGGCCTTTATTTTGGCTCCATACATCTGGATCCTGATGCACTAGAGGATCTTCCCAAACTGTTTCTGCTGCCAGGCTGAGGGGGAAAGAGGTGCCTGGAGTCAAGGCAGCCCCATCACACATGCTCTCAGCATAGCCCACCTCACCCCAATGCAAAGGGATTACCAGGTTTTGTGTCTGGTTGACAAACTCTTCCCTAATCCAGCCCTGGGGGGAGAAGAAAGCTTTTCTTGTTAAATCAATTGCCAGTGGATTTAACCATCCTCATCCCTTTCCCATCCATGCTGCCATGTGCACCTCCCTGGCTGCCCAATGCTCAGCTGATTAATTCCTGCCAGACGGGAATTTCTGGGAAACCAAGGACCCAACAAGCCTTTTCCTCACTGCTAGAGATCAACCCAACCTCCAGCACTGGCACCTATTTTCGTACAGCCAGAGAGACCTGAATGTTGGGAGGAATTAATGCCTTTGCCAGACCTACCAGCTAGTTCAGCATGTTACTGAAGGATGGGACAGGAAAACAGAATGAGAATCCACTTGCTTTTGTAAAGCTTGGGAAAACAGGCTGGAGTACAGTACAAAAAGTAATGAAAAATAGACATACTGGGCTGAGTTCAGTTGCTTTGGGACAAAGTGATCTATTTTTCTTTTTTTTTTTTATAAACCAAAGCTTCCTTTACTTTTGCTTCTAATTCTGCCAAGTCTCTTCTGAGTGAAGTTTTGGGGATTTTCCCAGCTGGACTCCATTTCTGGTAGGAGAGGCCAGGGCAGGAGTGCCTGCAGAGCCCAGTCTGGGAGCAGAGAGGTGATGCACATCAGACATGACACCTGGGATAGTTCTGGCCCAGTGTTGATACAACCAAGGCTAGAGGCCAAAGGCAATAAGGGATTAGAGTAAAATGGCTCAGGCAAGAAAGCACGAGGTTTATATCAGCAGTGTCTTTGCTGGGTCGTGTGGACAAGGGATAATGGCTTCAACCTGACAGAGGGCAGGCTTAGACTAGATATTAGGAAGAAATTCTTCCCTGTGAGGGTGGGGAGGCCCTGGCACAGGTTGCCCAGAGAAGCTGTGGCTGCCCCTGGATCCCTGGAAGTGTCCAAGGCCAGGTTGGACAGGGCTTGGAGCAACCTGGTCTAGTGGAAGGTGTCCCTTCCCCAGGGCAGGGGATGGGAATGAGATGATCTCTAAGGTCCTTTTCAACCCAAACCATTCTATGATATGTGGGTGATGCTCCCACATGATCAGCAGTGCTGGAGTGTACCCAGGAGTGCTGATGTACCAGGACAGAGCCAGGACACCGGCACACAGCCCATCACTGACACGCTGCCCTATGGTGGTACCCATGACATTCAAGAAAGAAGCCAAACAAAATGGGTGCTTGATTCTTTTGGATTTTTGGAGCAAGCTGTTATTCCCAAATGAGCGCATTCTCTCCTGCTGCTCACCCCAAACGTTCATTTTCCTTCCAAAAAATTATGACGAGCATCACGTGAGCCCCATAAGCCCCACTTTCCCCAGGTCCTGCCCCACTGAGCAGCTCTACCTCACCTGCGGGGTGCTGGAAGCTGTCAGGCCTAAAAAATTCACAGCTCTCCAGGGAACAGGAAAGCTATTTTAGAGGATTTAAAATTGCAGCAGCTGAAATTATTTCCTGAAGCCTGCATTAAGTTATTCAGGCATCTGGCTGCGCAGGTACAAAGCAGTTCGCTCATAAAAACGCTTCTGCCTGATAATTTTCTTCAGTTTTCCCACAGTCACAGTTTTCTCTGTGCTACTGGGATGCAGGGAAATAACCTGCCTTTAGTGAGCGTGTTCTGGATGGGACAGGATGGTACCCAAGCCACCATGTGTCTGGAGCACTTGGCCTGTCACAAACACGCTTGGGATTCATCCAGGGAGGAGAAGCCGGGTCAGTGCCCTCCCCAGCGGGCAGCCCATGTCCCAGCCCGTGTCCCAGCCCGTGTCCCAGCCCGTGTCCCAGCCTTATGCCAGGGTCAGGCGCCCCACATCACGCGCTGAAGCATCGCCACCGACTGGCACTTCACAGCTGCTTTGAGGTGCTGCCAGGGACTGTAGGTCGGCGACTGCCAACAAATCACAGCCATTGTGCTCCATCGCTCCCCCCTTTCTCCCTGCTAATAGCCCCTTTCTGTACGCAGGGAATGTGATTCTGCATCATCCCATCCCTCTGTGAACCCCAGCTCTGCTCCAGGCTGGGTGCCTGCACCCACCATAGGAGATGTCCCCACTGGGGCCTCTTTTCGTGCTGGCCCCGCAGGAGGAGGGTGCTCACAGAAAAAAAATCACTTTGATGCTTGGTGTGTTCAGAAAAATCTTTGCCACCTCGGTATCCATAAGCCCTTCCACTAAAAATGGGGTTTATTCCCCAACTGTTGCAAAAGCATCTCCCCAGCTCACCCCACAGCGGATTGTGGTACCCAGAGCAGTGGCACCAACATGAGGGCTTGAGCAGGTGGGTTGTTTGGAGGCTCTCTGGGAACATGGGAACACGAGCCACTGAGCCAAGCTGTTGTTCTCATCTGCTATTCAGCGTTAAGGAAATCTGCACCATTCTCCCGCCAGCCTCCCCATCCCGGAGGATAATTGATGCTAACGTCATTTCATTTTGGTCCAGCTGCTGGCCTCAGGAACAGATGTTTTATTGTTCAAACTGAACATGCAAAACCCCAAAAAAAGTAAAAAAAAAAAAACCCTAACCCACAAAGCAACAAAACCCAACTAATTTGTGCTTGTGGAGAGGTGAGCCACAGTTTCCTCTCCCCAGAAATGCAAGGAGACAGAGCAGCAGTCCCAGGGAAGACCCAGGCCTTGGGAAGGCCAAGATTTATACATCCAGCTAGAAGTCAACCTCCAGTATATGATGCAACACCCACCCCCTCCAAAATTCTGCTGTGTCCAACAGGCAGGCACTTCCAGCAGAGAATCATTTCCCCAACACTGAGCTGTCACCTTCAGGTGGGATGTGCCTTTGCATCCTCCCAGGAACAGATATCCACCTCTGGGTTTTGCACAGAGGAGTACAGCACTTGTTGAAGAGGCAAGATACATGTCTTCTCCAAGGAGCAGACAAAAACAGGTGCAGAAATGTGCCATTGACACGTGCATCTTCAGAGCTCACCCTCTTTTACAGCTCACCTGTAAATGCACCCTGCACATTCAATGCTTCTGTGGCTCACAGCTACAGGGGAGTGCTGGGAACCTCACTGGACACACACATTTCTTCAGGAGCATGGGGTGAAGGGAGGAGATCCATGACTTGCTCTGCAGCAGGTGCAGAATAATGTATGGAATCACAGGCTGGTCCAGCCCTAGTCCAGCCAAGCACTCCAATGCATCCTTCAGCATTCCTGTGAAGCTACCACCAGGCAAGCTGTGGAGAAAGTGTAGGACACTTCCCTGTCTGCCAAAAAGAGAGCCTTTTAAAACAAAAAAATATTGCTAAAAAGACAAAAAAAAAGAACCACCCAGGTTAATAGATATTTAATATTCATTCTAACTCTAGCACTAACAACCCTGTAGGTAAGAATGGCACTTCTCCCATGCAGAATTGGGAAAAACTGGTATCTCTTATACAAAATGGGGAGGAGCTGCCAGAGAACAGGCATAGCTGTTCTCCTTGCCTCACTTGCAGAGGCACCTTTGCTGTAGGTGAAACCTGCCCCCAGAAATAAAGGGCTATAAAATGCCCACATCAAATTGCTTGAGTAATTTTCTCTACATGGCTAATGCAGAAGGCACATGGCTGCCTGTGAGGTTGAAGGGAGCATCTTTTGACACCTCCTGCTGTGTGCCATATGCTTGGCATTATTTCTGACAGCATATTGTCTTTTCTCTCGCTGTTCCACAAGAGGGGCGGTGAGAGGGATCTAGTCCTAAGGAATCCAATCCATGAAATGCCCCAGTCCCCCTCAGGAGACTGCACTGGAGCTGGGACTTAGCACGTGGTTTGAAAAGCCCCAGCAGGAGAATGACCACAGCATCTTGTCTTAGCAAGCCAGTGGTGGGGGAAAGACACCGATTTTTCATGGTTGCAAGTAAAACAGACCTTGACCATGAGGAGCCCTGGGCTCTGCAGCACCTGTGCTGCAAATCCAGCTGCCAAGACCCTCTGGGGATCAGTGCCAGATGTGACTGTCTCCTTGAGAAGAACACTGTCAGGAGGGAGAACTCTGTACAGCACAAACAGTGAGAGGCTGGATGTGGAAAACACCTGCTGGATCATGCTCCTCTTCTCATTCAGCTGGGTGAGCAGCAAGGATACGGAGTCAATAAGTGTCTCTCCTCTTTGCCTGGTGACAAGTTGTTCCCAACTTCAGAACAACCTCCCTGCATCCCACCTCAGGCCCACGGATGCTTCGCGCCTGCTCCAAGGCTGCTGGTTCCAGTTTCCAGCTGGCTTGGCAGCAGTTCATGACCACAGGCATGTTAGAGCTGTGAGCAGGAGAGGGGAAGTGTTGGAGAAACCATCACAGCAAGGATCCGGTGTCTCCAGGGAGCAGCACTGGTCCGTGGGATGCCTCGTTGGCCAGCACAGTCCCTGGAGGGGGGTCCAGGGAGGTCACTGAAGCCTTCAGGTGGTGACTCTGTATGGGGACATGTAAGGAAACAAGGAGAGGGCAGAATTTAGCCCTGCACCAGCAGAGCTGGCTGCAAACCTGTAGCCGGCTCAGCTATAGGTACAGAGCCCGAGAGGAGATGTCCGAAGGAGACGTCATGGAAAACATTTACTCCATGAGGTCAGTGCACCCCTGGCTTCTCTTTGGAGGGGACTTTGAACACAGGAGGGCAGACGTTTCCCGCACGCTTCTGCAGGCAAGAGGCCGGGGAGAGCAGGCGCTTCCTCCACCGGGAAGATGAAAAGCACAAGTGGAAAGTTTTGTGCATAAGGCAAAGCAACTGAGCCGTCAGCTGCTGGCTGCTGGGCACTTGCTATTAGGGGAAACAGCCTGTTTTGGAAAAAAAAGGGGTGGATCTCTGAGAAAAAGGCCTGGGGAAAAAAAACACCACAGGGGATGCCCTCGGAGCAGAGCCATGGACTGGCAGTAGACACCAGGAAGTGCAGGCTCTGGGTTGTGTATTAGAGGGGAAGAATCACCCCAAAACTCTTGGGTGTTGGAGGAGAGGTTTGGGCACAGGGGAGCCCTTGCTCTCAGCATGGACAGGCAGAAAGGATTCAGCATGCCCACGGGGCCATCCTCTCCCCATCACATCATCCTGTGCACCATATCGGGAAAGGATGGCTCAGAAAAGAGATCCCAGTTCCCAAGCCTGTCTGTTTCCAGCAACAACAGTGCTTTGCATCCTCTTCTTCAGCTCCCTCCTGCAGGGATTCTGTCACAACTTTTGAGGTTCAAGCCATGGTCTGAGTGTTGGTCCTGCTAAATCCCATCAGTGTGTGTATTTCTGGATGAAAGCAACAGGCTCCCTGCATGTGTGATCATCGCTGGGTGCTTGGGCCACCTGAACCGGGTGATGCCAAGTATATTGGGTAGCTCAAGCAAGGAAAATCATCTCCTGCAAGATCATCAGAAAAGGCTGATGAAGATATTTCACACCTTGTGAGGTGCAGCTCTCAAACAACAACTCTCAGCTCTCAGCTCACCTTGCTTGTCCTCATTGCCAGGTGAATTGCTTGCCTTAAAGCTGGGATCTGATACCTGCTGCTCTTCTGGGAAGCACCTCTTGTTAATCTTTCTGGTTGGATCACCATCCCAGGAGACAGTTTCCCTCTTCATTTCAGATTTAAATTATAAAAGTGATGGTTTTCCCCCAAAGCCCCCCAAGAGGACTGTGACTCCATCACCCCTCACAAGGGAAAGCTGGTGGGGGGAGCTACCAGTGCCATCAGCAGTGATTCAAGAGATGAGATTCCCACCCGACTGACTCACTCCCTGTTGAGCCCAAGCCCTGGCGAGATGCTTCCCTTGCATCACTCGCTGCCGTAGATGATGAAGAGACCTGAGCTGTGTTCTCAAGGAGATGTGCTGTGCCATATTAACCCCCACACGTTCCCCTTTGCTGGGTATTTCCCCTCTCCTCAGCTTTTGACTCACCATGTTGCCAACTCATCACTGAGCAAGCACAGTACTGGTGACCTTCTCCTAGACATACTGGAGCTCCCTGCCACTCTCCAGTTTGTCCAGTCTCATCTCAGCATCCCAACCACCCCCGGCTCCCTCGGTGCAGGGTGCCCATCATCCCACCAAACAAATCCCCCACTGTGATCACTTGCACTGAGAGCCTTTGGGCATCCTCTGCCACCCCAGAACGGGGTCTCCAGCTCGGCACAGCCAGACCCTCACTCCCATAGGGCTTTTCTAGGCGTGATAACAGCAGGAGGGCTGTCCTCTACCCACTGCCTTGCTTGTCCCCAGCTCTGCCACTCAGAGCCCTGGCACCCACCCACCCAGCTACCCCTCACCTCAGCTGGGCACTGCAGTGACCAGGACACTTGAGCCCCAGCTCAGCTGTTGACTCCAGTCCATCCCCAAGGAGAGGGATGGGGATGAGGAGTTGCTTCAGGCTCCAGGGTGGAATTTCACTCACTTCAGTGACCCAGTGCCTGTGGCATGCTCTAAAAATACAAATAAACCAGTGGGTGGTACAAAACCCACCCTGTTTCCCACAGAGGGCTGCTCGGCCAGGCCCTGCCTCCCTGGCTGAAAGAAATTAAGCTGAGGGTTGAAAAAAAAAAAGAACCAGATCCTGTTCTTCCCTGGTCCTGGCTGAAGAACAGAAAAAGAATTGATATGGGCCAATTTGCTGGAGACCTGGGCATGGGGTCAGGAGCAGGAAGGTTCTGTGTGTCCCTCATGCTCCCTGCTTTGCTAAGTCAGACCAGCCAAGCTTGTCCTATCTCCCCTGGGTTCTCCCATCCCTCTGACCACCCTGTTGCCCCTCTCATCCAAAGCTGCCTCGTGCAGGCAGGCCAGGTTGGGTGCAGGGGGCACAGCAGTCTCCTGTGCCATGGGGAGCATGTCCCCACCCACCAAGAGCATCCCACCCTCATGGTGTCCTTGTCCCCAGCCATTCCCTCCTCTGCCACTCCAGACAAGCCCCAAAGCATCAGCAGGAGCTTTTCCTTCCCACCTTCACCTGCATGACTTTATGGTCCATATTAACACATTTCAGCCCCATTCCTACCTCCCCAGGTCTCCCCAGCTCTCCCGCTTGGGATCATCCATACTCAGTTACCACATGGATGTCGTTAACAGAAACCATCCAAAGACCAACGCTGGTCTAATTAATATGACGTGCTGTTATTGCAAAACCCCCTTCCCACCCCTCTCCCCTCGTATCCGGATATCCAGGCGCCCTGCCCTGCCTTCGGGTATCCCCTCGCATGTCCCCAGCCGGCCCCCTGCCGCTCCCGGGGACAGGGAGCCAAAGGGGACAGCAGGCAGCAGAGGTCACGGTTTCCCTGCACCCAGCGATAAACAAGTTCTCCTGAGAGGCAGGGGAGGGGGGGCAAAAAGCCCAAGCGAGATGTATTTCTGCGAGTAGGCAGATTAGGAGCTGCTCGAGGCGTGCTGGCAGCCAGAGCAGGGGAGGGGGTGTTATCTCTCAATGGGTGCGGGATGTTATCCACAGCTCCTGCCGCCGCTGGGACGGAGAGGTGGGGAAGCGGAGCGTGGGGGAGAGGGTTGTTCCTCAGCCAAGTGGCTATTTCTGACTTCGAGAGGGTTTGCAAGCAGCAGCTGGACCCAGGCTGCACCCGAGGAATATCCTCTCACCCTGGGCTGAAGAAGATTCCCTGTCTTCAGACTCTAAAGTGTAAGTTCCCCCACTGTTCCCATCACTCCTGCCCCCCCCGCTGGTGATGCCGCATGCCCTGGGACACGCTGTCCCGTGCACTTGCCACCCCGAGAAGCCACCAGGCTGGCGAGGTCCCCGGGTGGGGAGCAGCTAATGCAGGGAGCCGATTGAGTTACAGGCCAGCGGTTGTATCATGTTTACCAGCTCCCCGCCGCGTATCCTGTGCCGGGAGGATTCCTGGAAGTGGGAGCTGCTTTCACACCCCCTCCCCGTTCCGCACAAGCACGCGGGCTATGCCGAAAGCAGATCTCCGCACGTGATCCCCGCCGATATTGCCCAAGCGGCTGGCAGGGCCCAGCCATCCCCTCCCATCCCTCCTCCTCCCGTCTCCGGCACAGGGCTGATCCCTTCCTTTTTTTTTTTTAATTCTCCTTCCCCTCCCTGTTTAACTTTTTCCATCTGTAATTTAAAGCAGAGGTGGTGGCCCTGCCAGAGATGCTGAAGGTCTCCGAACCTCCAACGGGATGGTTAAATCCCAGGTTTCCTCTGATCCCGTGCCATCAGGCTGCTCAGGTGACACCAGAGCCCCAGCCAGCTACTCTGAGGTGAACACAGTCTGGGAGTCCAGACTCTCTACATGGTATTATGAGCCCTTTACCTGTGCAGGGAAACGGTGTGAGTTTGAGCATCCCTTGCAAACCCAGGCATTAGGACAGCAGTCTCCAGCCTCATGGCACTGAGGTTTGAGCATGCTACAACACCTTCCCTACATCAGGCAGACAGGCACAGAGCAGGAAGATTTTCCTGCCTCCCCCAGGCCATGCATGGACACACACTGCACACCTCTGACACTTAACTCTGCTACCCAGAAGCTCAGCCTGAAAATCTTCCCTGCACGGCACCTGAAGGCATCCATTTGTGGAGTTCAGGCTGTTTCTGCAGCCCTACCAACTTCTCCCTGCCAGCAGATTTTGGGGTGGCAGTTGCTGGGTTGGTAGGTGCCACCACTGCTTTTCTTTCATATCTGGGCCAGCTGATTTGGAAAGATAGTCCCTGGACTACCACCTTCCCCTTGGAGACAACACTTTGCTGGGGACCTTCTCGCTGGCGTGCCACTGCAGTGGGATGGGACACTGGGCAGAAGGGCTGGAACTGGGCAGATCCATCACTGCTGGGGAATCTGTTTGCAGATGTTCTGGATGGGGACCCCATAACTGGCATCCAGCAATAAGCCACTCCACGGCCAGGCAGAGCACAGCCTTGGTTTACAACCTGGTATAAATCATTTATTCTCTCTCCCTTTTGGGAACAGCATGACCCACATCTGGTCTTTACCTGGTGCCCCACCTGAACTACCCTCATGACTTTCAGTATGATGTCCAACATCTCCATAGGGCTCCTGATATCCTTGCTTTCTGATTCATTTTAAATACGTCCCTTCTTAAAGACAGATTGTTTACATCTTTCAGAGGGTCTTGTGTGTCCACATCTTTCTATTTGTATTCAAGATTTCTTCTTGAGATAGACTGGAAACTGTACTGAGTTGCCACCAGGGCAAAGGTTTCCCTCGGATATTTTTACACATTCAGAAAGACAAACTACAAGATTTAATCTTGCAAAGACCCCTGAAGCATTTGACTTGAGACACCTGCGCTATTCCTTCATGGCAAGCAAAACAGCTTCAAGCTGAAAGTTAACCTAAACCTCCTGGGTTTTTTTCTGGTATGCATTTTTCCCTAGTAAACAAAGAGCCAAGCAAAGTACCTTTGCTATGGAGTGGAAAATTCAATTTAGGCAAAGAAAAAAAGCTTTTTAAATAAAGGGTTGGATTTGCCAAGGGTCAGGTCAGCATCCACCCCATTGGGTGAGCTCTGGGAACACATGTGGCTGCATAAAAATAAGGGAAAAGGAGAAAGGGAAAGGAAAGATGTGACAAGGAGGAGCAGAGAGCCTCTGCAGGATTGCAGGAAAATGCCACGAGCACCCCCAAATTTAAGATGACTGCTCCCACTACTCAGCATAGTTTCCACATGGTGATGGATCAGCTCTGACACTGTTCAGGGTCTGGATCCCCATCCCACAGACGGGAACACCCTGTCTCCAGCCTTCCCAGCACAGCGACGACTTGGGAGGGAACCCACGCTGATGCCACAGATATGAGTAATCTCGACGCTGACTTTCAGCATCAGCATCCCTCCCTGTGACCTCCTCGGAGATCCTCAGCTCCTCTGCAAGCTCTGTCTCTCCCATCACATCTGTGTGCTGTTGTCCTCGTCCTCCGCCAACCCCCTCCCACCTTCCTCTAATTACAAATATCATGGAAGCCCTGGCAAAAGCCCAGTTAGCAGCCAGGCCCCTGTCAGCACCTATTATCTCCCTGTGTCCTTAGCGAACTGCTTAAAAATAAAGGCAGGAGGATGTGGCCCACGGGCAGGAATTTTCCACCGGGAAGGTGCAGCCAACCCGGGTCACGCAATGTGGTGCCCTGGCTTGTGTCACCCACTGGCACCACGAGAGGCAGCTGTGCCCATGGGCAGCCCCTTCCTGTGCTGCCCAAATCCCTCTGCCCAGGGCATTTCCCCTAAAAGTCACTTTTCATAGGCCAGTTAAACCTGAAACACCCTCACCTCATTCCAGGGGGATTCCAGTCTCCAAATTCATCCCACAGGGACACCAGCTCACTTGAGAGTCATGACCTTGGCACAAGGCTTCGTGCCCTGTTGAGCCCTGCCCTTGGGATGTGAGGACTGAGCAGAGGGATGGGTCTCTCGGTGATGGGTCTCTGTCCCATCAAGTTGCCCACAGGAATTTTAACAGAGTCCAGCCCCACTGGTGTGGCTCAGGAGGAAATGATGAGGATCAAGAGCTGTTTGAGGATGAAAAGATGTGGACTGAGAGCTCCCCGAGGATGCAGACACATCTGGGAGGGAAGGCATCCTCACCTTTGCTGGAGGGGCACTTCCTCCCTGCAGCATGGAGCACACTCGAGCTGTTGCAAACCAGCTGAATAGCTGGCAGGGCATCCCAAACCACTTCCCTTAGTCACAGCAGTGAGATCCAGAGGGTTTCCAAGGGAAAACTCCACTATCCTCTCTTCAGCCCACTTCCTGGCTGGCAACGGGCTGTCTCCGGCTCCCTGCCACTTCACATCTGGAAGGGAAGCATCAGGAGGGGACATGCTGGACACTTCCCTCCTGCACATCTGGGAATTGAGAGCGCTGCTTCATTGTGCTGGGGCAGGGAGGGTTTTGCTGAGGTTATTATTCCAAGCTGGCCTGGAGTCCAAGGGAAACAAAAGCTTCTTCCTTGCCAAAGGGAGGGCTGGCTGGAGGAAGCCATTGGAGACCAGGGCTGGGCTATTCTCTGGGTTTCTAAATGCTACATTTTGGTGTTTAAATTTAGCCCCAGATTGAAGTTTTGCAGACATGAGCTCTTCTGCTGAGCCAGCAGCCTGGCCAGCATCAACATTAACTTGCCTTTCCTTCCCTGCAAGCTCAGCCTCCGAGCCTCCAGCCCCAGCAATGATGTGCTTCACAGGGCAGATCCCTGGCAAAGAAACCATCCAGACATGCTCCAGAGAGCAGCCGTGGCTGGGCAAGGCAGTCTGGTCAGAATAACACACTGTTTTGGCCATCCAGACTGCATCAAGAGAAAGGGAGATGCTTGCAAAATTTTTCTCTCCTCGTCGGGCAGACAACCAGCTCGACCATAGAGAACTTTCCAGAAGGGATGGAGAGGTCAGGTGTTGAGAGCTCTGGCAGTGCCCTGTGTCACTTGCTTTTTTCCTGGGGCACAGAAAGCCCTTACAGCTTCTGCCCTCTTGTACTCCAGCCCTTGAGCTTTAGGATGCCAGTCCTTGCCCAGGAAGGGAGCCAAGCCCCCCACCTCTATTTCATCACCGCTTTTGCAATCCACTCCCCCCACCTTACTGCAGAGCACGGCAAATGGCTTGCTCAAGGAAAAAAGCACTTCGACCCCCAGATGCCATAGGCATGTTTTTTTCCTCCCAAATCCATAATTTAAAGGCTCCAGCAGAAGTTGTTTCCATAGTGCTTGATCATACCACCTGGGAAGCCAGGCACTTGCCAAAGGCTGTCACCACCACCACCCCCCACCTCTGCTTGAGTTGGCCACTGGAGTTAAAGTAGGCAAATAAGGAACCAGGAGGAATGCTGTTTATTTGCTGGAGTTCTGCAAACAATTAATACGGCCTTGTCCTTTGGATGAACCTAGTTTGATAAGGATCCTATTCATATTCCAACGATTCCTTAAGAACCAAAAGTTGAATGCAAGTGAGCAGTCCAGCTGTTGTCTGCTCTATGTCTGCAAGGGAAATGCTTCTGCTGGGCTTGTACCCCTGGGAAAAGAAGTTCCAAGCTTCCAAGGCTTTTCTGCACAAATCCCGTGTTGTGAGAGAAGTACCCTATATATAAAGTGGAAAGGAGAGGGGGTGGTGGGGAATCACTGGCTGACAAGCACTGGAGTAGGACATGGCTGAAGAGACAACCTGCCATTCAAAGGGCACCAAAGGATAGAAATATCACAATAGACCTTGAAGATGAATGGACTAAAAATTGCGATTTTTTTAATACGCAGCTGAGTACCCAATTTCATGGCTTATTAAAATCCTGGGGAAGATGATCCTCTCTGCACAGAACTCCCTAGGGATGAACCATGTTTCACTGTTCTTAGTAGGGTTCAAATGTTACAGGGATACACAGAAAGCTTTGAGCACAGCAAGCCTCCAGAAAACACAAAGGTAGCTTTGACTGGAGCATGTCGTCCTTCTTTTTTTCCTAAATACTAATTCTGATTGGAAGATAAATATATAACACACATGGAAATATGTACTTCTCTATAGGAAAGGAACTGTAAACACACACAGCCATGTGCAAGCTGGGAAGAGCAGAAACACAGCCAGCTCCACACTGAAAAGCTTTTCCCCATGACAAAGACAACCCGGTGCCAGCATAAGGAGAATTAAGTGGATTCAGTGAGTGGCTTAAGCATATGTTTTGCTAAACTTGTGGCTCATCAAGGAAGAAGGACGGAGGGAAGATGCTCCCTGCTGCACAACAGAACCATAACACAGACACAATCAAGCTTACCTGCTCTGCTGAAGCTTTGAGTGATCCCGAAGATCTGGGGAATACAGGTCAGTATTCCCCAGTTGCTCCTACAATCCCCATCTTTTCCTCAGCAAGTGCTTTTCTTTTCAACCACTTTTATTCCTTCCTTTTCCTGATCACTCTCTGCCATGACAGGTTCAGTGCTGCCAGAAGAGTTCACATCTGCAGATTAAGATGTGATTCTGCCCGAGGAGAAGCTCTGGAAGAGTTGAGCTGATTTGGTCTCAGCGACCTGCAGAAACCGAGCCCACGGCTGCATCAGCTCTGCAGTGCTCCTGAGGGATAATAGGGGATGGTGCCACCAAAAGAAGAGTTTGATGCTCAGAAAACTCATGGGAAGCACATCCAAGCCCCATTGGGTTTTTTTTCCCTGTAGAGACAGCATCAAGCCTGTCAGAGGTCAAGAAGCATTTGGACAACGCACTCAGGCACATGGTGGGGTTCTTGGGGCTGTCCTGTACAGGGCCAGGATTTGGACTCAGTGATCCTTCTGGGTCCCTTCCAACTCAGGATACTCTATGATTTTATGTTTCTCCAGGATGGACTGTGCTTGGAGATGATGGTTGAACCACACTAATAAAACCAAAAGAAGAATTAGTAAGCTATAGGCATAAAAAGAACAGTTTGCAGTTTTATTGCCCAGAATTACATATTTGCTTTTGGTTTTTAGGAAGCCCTGATATTTTTGCAAAGGCTTATTTGACCTTGGTAAAAGGGAAGTGTTTTTTGACTCAAGCTCCTCTGGGCCAAATTCTGTTCTGTAGCTGCAAAGTGCCATCCCCTCTCACTTCTGTGTGGTTATACAAATATACACAACACCTCGCTGGGTTTGTACCACCCTATGGATTTCTGGGCAGGTCTTCATGAGAACCTTCCTGGGTGCCATCTGATTTCACAAGAGCCAAGAATTTTGTAAACAACACATAGAAATCGGGGAAAACATATTTAAAATGACAAAAGACAGTCAGCTGGGGGGGGGGGGGGGAAGGAACAAATCCACAAACACCCGCCCACATGCCTTGAGCTCCTCCCCTGGGGAAGGGGAGGCAGAAAGCCAACACTGGACTCGATGCTGACTGTGTCCCGTCGGTGAGGATGCTGCTTGGGAAGCTGGGAGGGCAGCCCGGCACAGCCCGCAGCCTCCAATCACACCCGCCGGCAGCTCTTGTTGCTATGGCCCTCAGGTCTGAAACTTTGGAAATTAGGTAAAAGGTCTAAACATGAAGCTTTTTTTTTTTTTTTCCTCCCCTCCTCCCCCTACGCAGTGGTGCCCCTTGCCTAGCACAATCCCTCTTCCTGCTGAGCTCTAGGAGGAAAGCAGCTGGGATGAAGTATTAACTCTCGCAGTCCCAGGGGTTTTCCAAACCTGGAGCAGCGATGTGCGACTGGAATGATATCACAGGGAAGGAGGAATGCACCAGCAGATCTTCTTTCCCACCTGCCCTGTGGCAATGAACCAGAGAAAAAACATGGGCTTAAGGAGGGATGCATCCTCTCCTGCCCTCAAAAAGGGGATGGGTTTTAAGTTGGTTTCATGCTGGTGTAACAAGCTGCTGGGAGATCCCAAGGGATGGGATTTTTTCATCCCCTGGGTAGAATTTGGGATTTTTAAGGGTGCCTCATAGACCTGGAGGGACCCAACTCCTCCCCTTCCAGAGCAAGGGATACAGTCCCAAGGCCCACACCTTGGATCCTCAAGCTTTTCTTTCATCCCGGCAAGGGGGTGACTCTGCACACCAGAGGTTGGTTTGGCACAAGGTTGGACCAAGGGCATCTCTGGCCAAGGTCACAGTGCTGGTGATTAGAGGCAGCACCAAGCTGGCACTGTGCCCACCCACCACGGGCCCACGCAGCGATGCTCGCCCTGTTCCCAGAGGAATCCTGCCTGTGCCCACTCACTCCATGCTACACAGCCATGCCTGCACCCCCCTGCCCACCCAGCGTCACCCCAGGGGTACCTCAGAGGGTCACCCATCCTGCCATGAGCATCTCCACCTCATCGGGGTGGGCTGGGAGGGAAGGTGCCAGCCCTGTCAGCAGTTTCGAGGGTTATCCCCTCCAAGCCCCATTATGCTGCTGCCAGGAGGGAGGCTGCTTTTCCAGGTGAGAGAGCAACTACCACCAAGTTCTGGCTCGGGGAAGCTCTTGGCTGCTCAGCCAGCCTCCCCCAGACCTCGGTAGCGAGCCAGGCACCTTAATGGCATGGGGCCAGGCAGCTCTGCAGGGCTGGCAAACTGTGACAAAGGTGTCTTTGTTCCTCCTGCCTGCTCCCTGTTTCACCCCAGCCCTGCTGTGACACCTACGAGGCGGAGTCATTTTTCCACAGAAAGCCTCCAGCAGCGTTTCCCAGATGCTGCATCACACAGCCAGCTCGGGTTCATCACCCCCACCTTTCCCTAAGGAAGACACCAAGCCAGGAGCAGAGCAAGGGAGCCAGGAGCGATCCAGGCAGGATTTGGCTGCTATCTGCTTGATCAGGTGTTTCAATTAATCCTTCTTGGAGCAGAGTCCTGTCTCCATCTCTGCCTGTCCCCCCTAGAGCCAGGCTCACCTCCCAACACCATGGGGTGGGGAGCTGTGAAAAGCACCTTACACATCTCTCTTTCAGCCTTGTTTACATAGGAAAGTTAAGACGGATAAACTACAAGTGTCAAGTCCTTAAAGTCTGTAGGGAAAGGGATTATATTCTAGCCAGACAGCTGGGAAAACCCCAAAGAGAGGCTGGCACAAATCCATCTTAGGTCTGAGATGGGGCAAGAAGTCCCCAAACCACAGGCAGACCAGGAGCAGAGCTAGCTCACATACTTAGTTTGAAGCTGGCCACGTCTCTGCTTACACATTTCTTGGTTTCTTTCCCATGTGCCAGCAGGTCACCTGTTTTTCTCCCAGCGATCCGGTGTGTCTAACAAAAATATTACCTCTCCTAACAAACACTGCCTTGCCCAGCACCCAAAACCAGCCCAGCAGCCACAACAACCCTATTCTAATCCATCTTCCTGCAGATGATCTCATTGAGAAATAAATCTCCATTTGGCACAACAGCTACATTTAGGGACAGCAAAATATGTCCACTTTTAGAATATTATCATTTACTTCTCTCAGGCTCTCGATTCCCTGCTTTAGAAAAAGCCCATCTGGGAAAAAAAAATTGCCCTTGGATACTAAACATCTGCAGCTCATAAAAACTCCGTAAAACTCACAAAACTTCATCTGGGAACATCGAAAAGGAAAGGAGAGCCCATCCATGGAGGACTTTGCTGCCTGAGTCTTGCTTGGCTGCTCTCAGCACCATTGGGTGGTTTGGGCACCGTGAGCTGGGCTAGGATGGAAGCTCACGTCTCTCCCACTCCAGCCCTGCTGTGACACCTTTTCCAGGGCAGCCCAGTTCCTGGCCATCCCTATCCCTGTCCCAGGAGAGCAGTTGGAGCCAAGCCAGGACCCACTAGGGTCATGCACCATGTGGCTGTTCAGATCCCAGGCCGCTCTGGCACTCTGGGAAGTAGCAATAACCATCATTTTCCTTGCAAACTGCCTTTGATCACAATGTATTTGGGATGCTAAAAACGTGCATCCTATGCCTCGCTTTTGCTTCTAAATACAGAGCTGCTTTGCAGAGCAGTGTTCTGCCTCACCACCTGCAAAACAGCACCAGACTCAAAAAAAAAATGCCAAAAAACAACCCCAATGGTGGGCAAGAGATTTCTCCCATGTGTTGTGCTTCCCCAACCTTCCCACCAAGTTAATAATTTCATTCCTCCTGCTGAGGACAGACTGCAGAAGTGAGCTCACTCTTTGCCTGACCTTGTTACTCAGTGGTTCCTGGTCCTCCTCCTCCTCTTCTGGGAAATTCCCTGTGCCCAGCCACTCCTGCAAGGATCCGCAGCCCGTGTAAGCATCCCATATCCAGGCAGCAAGGAGGAATGCACCTTGCCCAAATCCCATTCCAATCAGAGCTGCAGCCTCCACGTGGGCTTGGCTGCAATGCAGGAAGCACCATACTGCCTCAAGTGCCATGTGTCCACAGCCAAACACAACATCCTTTAGCCCCCACTCCAACATGGTGATAGGCAATTAAATGGCACCTCATTTACCCCTAGGGCAAGCAAAATTATATTCCTCCCAGTCTCTGCAAGGGGGAAAAAGTTGGGAAGGATGGAGGGTGGAGTAAAAATTTATGAGGTATCTTCCCCTCCTTCAATTCTCTCTTGCCACATAGGGTTTCATGGTTGGAAAGCAGTCTGAGATCAGCAGATGTCAACAGCACTTTAAAAGCAGACCCATGCAAGTGAGCCATGAGCCCAGCATACCCACCCAACCTAGAGATGGTGCAGAAACCTGAAAGACAATAAACCCTGGGCAGGTCCTGGGAGAAAGAAACCAAGTCAGGCAGCAAAAGCCACCCATGGGCATGATTTATTCTGTGCCTTCCTCTCACCCCCCCCTACTCCTGTCACTGCTGTTTCCACTTGCTGTTTCCACTTGTGCTGAGCACATCTACATGTTGAGGGCACATCCATGTTGCTCCAGAGGAACCACCTCAATCTCTGCAGATTTGGCAAGCTGGAACCAGATAGCACAGGTACTGGGAACAGCACAGCCAGGACAGAGGCATTTGTTTATTCAGTGAGGGGTGGAGGGAGGTGCAAAGCAGGGGGAAATCTCTGATGGCAAAGGTCCCCTCAGGTCTAAGAACCAGATTTTGGGGTGGGGAGGTTGTGGGGGAGGGACATGGAAACCACAAAAACCAACAAAATAAGTAAAAAAAGAAAAAAAAATCAGGGTTTTCTTACTGAGAGAAATCACATGTTTCCTCATGACCAGAATATAACAAATGGCCCAGAGAAAAATTCAAAACAAACTTTTCCCTCAAGCTCCCCCCAGACTTCTCCAGTCCCCCACATCCTTCTCATCCCACTCTCATGCTGAGCTACCCATTAGTGGGAAAACAGAGCAGATAGACAGGAGGGTTGAGCTGAGGATCCAGAGGAGACACTATTTTAATTGATGCAGCTTTGCTGCCCAAGCCCTTCTGTTCAAAGAACAGGGGTCTGGCTGAGAACACGGGGCACTCTGGTGCATGGGGGTCCTGCTCATCCCGGGGTTCCAGCAGCACGGGGACAGGTGCCTGCAGGCAGCAGTGCCAGAGGAACAACTCCTGCCCGTGCCAGGGAGATGGGCCAGCAGTGCCCACAGGCACATCTGCCCCTGCCTTCTTTACTTTCCGTGCCACCGTGTTCCAAACAAGCTGTTCCCGAGCCCAGAGGAAGGGCTGGCGCCTGCCCCGTGGTACCTGGCAGAGGGAGGCACAGCGGGACAAGCACACACTGCTGTGGATACTTCCCAGAAGTGCTAGATGTCTTGGCAGAGCTGGTGCTCTGCTCTTACAGCATGCACAGGCAGAGTGTGGCAATACACGCACACAGCTCCAGGTGCCCCAGACACAGGAAAGGATCTTTTTTTTTTTTCTTCATGCTTCAAAAGAGGACTATGCAACAGCAAGTGCTCGGAGACCTCTCCACACAGCCAAAATCCTGTCCAGCAGCAGCCGAGCTCCTCACCCTCCTGGTCCCACAGACACCAGTAGGAGCACATGACTATTTCACCTCTCCAAAGAGCGCTTCTCCTCCACCCAAAACCACCCAAGGCCTCAGTCTGGGAGCCCAGTACAGAGCTGGTGTAAAGCAGCTCAGTAATGAGATCAACCAGAATTACACCAATTTCCCCCAGCCATAGATCTGGCCCAGCTTTGCTGAGAACACTTGATCTCCTCCCCGAGCGCTGCCAGCTGGGTGAAATACAGCTGCTGCTTCAATAGCGCTCGCAGAAAAAAGGCCTGACATTATTCACAACAAAAAGACAAGTATTGCAGTGCTTGCTTTTTAGATTTCATGGGAGCAGTTTCCACTGGCTTGATGGGAGGGGGAGATGAGCAGAGGGAGCTGCTGGTTGTCAGAGAGCTCTTTGGGCAAAGCTGTCACTAGCTCCCACCCAAGATGTCCCACTGACCTGCAGAACCCATGTGGCATCACCACCATCTCCCCACCCCAACTTTTGCATGGAGATTTCTGGTTTGCCAAGACCAGATCTTCCAGCAGTAGCTCCCATTTTACGGGCTCCATGACCTTCTCCAGCCCATGCTCAGCAGCAAGACACAACATGCAGAAGGGCTGGCTTTTGTTTCAAGAGGAACCATGCCTACCCATTTGCAGGCTCAAATTGAATGGCCAATTCCTTCCTGTGTGCTCTGCAGCCACCACTCTGGCTCACAGCTGACTCAGAGCTCTTCTGCTCCTGCCATGCCAAAGCCTGACCCCCTGTAAACACAGGGGTGTTGCAGTAGCACCATTCAGGCTGTATTTAACCTCTCTGTTGCCTGTATAAGCCAGGCAGACACCTTCTCTGGAGTCCTGGATATTTTTAAGCCATACCCTACCATTCACAGAGAGGTGTGAGTAGGGTTTGCCATGCATGAGCTCTGCAACTCACACTTTGGTTACCAACTCTTCTCCCTCCCCATGCAAACAGAGACCAAATGCCCCAGAGGAAACACCTCGCTCTGACCAGGATGTTTCCCTGGCACAGACTGCTAGCACACCACAAATCTTTAGGATTTGGTCCCAGACCACCATGCATGGAGCGTCCCTGTCTCCTGGTACACGGGGCGCAGCCCCAGCTCTGTGCACAGCCCCAAAATATTGCAGGGGACAGCCCTGCCAATACTCTAGAGACCACCTCCTTCCCCAGCCAGCCTTCATGAGCAGTTTTCTTCATCCTAGAGAGATGACAGATCAAAAGCTTTCACTCCAGAGCAATCTCTTCTCTTAATGAAATGCTTCCTCACAGGTCCACAGCCCACAGTGGCAACATCACCCGCTGATCACTGGCATGGTTGTTTGCCAGGAGGGAAGGCATCCATTTTACAGTGAAAGCATTTAGAAAAGCGGACGGAGAACTTGCCAGGAGAGCCAGCCTCAAGGAGAGGTGGAAAAAAGAGAGCCAGTTAATCACCCAGCATGTGTTATATGTCTGGGTGGAAAATAGGCTGAAAATATCTTGTGTTTCAGAGCAAGCGCATAGTTTTCAGTGGTTCAGCCAGCTGAAGGCCTGGCCTCCAAGTTTCAGAGACAGACTAAGCCCATCTCTAAGCCCAGCTGTTCCCAGGCAGCTTCCTAAATGGGCACGGCAGTTGGACAACATAGCCCTGGGCACAGCTATTCTCACCTCTGACTTGGGGACTTGCTCAGGGGCCCCTAAACACAGAGAGGCATCAGATAGATTGGGTTTTGTGATTGAAGCTGATGTTGGTCCCAGCATTTTTCCAAATGGCCATCATGATTTTCAGAGTCCTACAGATTCAGCTCAGCAGGGGAGGAGGCTCCTATTCCCTTGCTTGCCCAGTATTTTTGGCATTTTGGCCAAGGCCTGGCTCGGGACAGAAGCAGCTGGGCAATCCATCCAGTTGCTCAGCACCTTCATGAGCCATATGGATGGGCCTGAGCCACCCAGCTCTGTGATTAGGAATAACAGCCTAACCCTGAATCTGATTAATAATTCTCAAATAACAACATGTTTGGCACTGGGGGAAGCTGCCAGCAAAAACTGTGGAGTCTAGTGCCTTGTCCACCCACAGGAAATGAAAACAAGGCACTGCTGCTGTCAGCTTCATCTAAAACCCGTGTGGAGGATGAGGACTTTCCCTCCTGACCCCGCATGGCCCATGCCCAGCCAAATGGGGTCCTGAAGATCATCAACCCTGAGCTCAGGGGATGGGATCAGGCTGCTGGGGAGCCAACAAACATCCTGCCAAGCACCTATTGCTGTCCTGCACCCTCCACCCAGCCAGGCTGGTGCCACAGGACCCCTGGGTGCAGGATCTCCAGGGCTCTCCCAGATCCTTGGTGGGACAACAATCGCATCCTACAGATGGGACACCCTGGGAGGGCAGTCAGTGGTGGGACAGGTGGAGAAGATGTTGGCATCAGTGTGGTCTTACCCAGGCTCTGCAGCCTGTGGTTTCCATGCCAGCTTGGCAAACCACCTTTGCCATTGTTTTCTGGGGCTAGAGTTGAAAAAGTTTCCACTTCCTCACCAGCCTTTCTGAGAAAGTGCAAACTAAGCCATGGAGCATGGAGAGTGCAACAAACAAGGGGAGGAGAGGAAGGTCCAAGGTGAGGTGTGCATGCCTGGGCCAACACTCCTCACAGCCAAGGAAAGGGTTTGCTGAGAGGAGTCATGGGCACAACCTGTTGACAAAGGAGAGCAGAGCTCCCACAGAAACAAGCTGGCTCCACCTGGAGCAAGGGATTAGAAACCTCGGCACAGCCCTCAGATTCCTCTTAGCAAACCAACTGTGGCTGGAGGCAGGGATTAAACCCAGTGCCGAGGAATGTGGCTCCTTCCCGCTGCGGAGTCCAAGTTGGCACCGCATCCTCACTCAAGACGCGGCTTACATAATGCAGCTTATGAAAGCAGAATAGCCCGGCCGTGCCAGCCTGTGGGCAGGCCAGGATGGAGAGGAAATAAAGGAAAGGAAAGACATTTTTTGGCTGAGGTAAAGCCTAGCTGCCCCCTGCACCGCTCCCCCAACCTTGCACCATCTCACCAGGGAAGGGAGGAAGGGAGCAGTGAGGGAGAGGGCTCAGGAGAGGCAAAGGGCCCAGTCCTCCTACAAGACTGTGAAGAACTGCAGCCCCAGTGTTCATTCTGGAGTCAGAGAATAGGGATTTTTCCCTCAATTTGCCCCTCTGACCCCGGGTTCCTCCCCAGCCAAGCAGGTTCCCATTGAGATCAACCCATGCGTGCTCTGCATGCAAGGCCACTGCAGGTTTGGGGGGGCTAAGCCACAAGAAGCACCCAGCCCCAAATCTCATTCCTTCCAAACACAGGCCAGACACCTCCAGAGGTAGCTGGGAGATGCTCTGATCCACATCATCTCCCACTGGAGATGCTTAGTGCAGAGAGCAGCAGTGTTGGGCCTATCCAGAGCCCTTCTCTGCGTGTTCCCATGAGTGGTCATTGCACAAGAGAGGGGGACAGTCCCCAAACCATTGCACAAGAGAGGGGGACAGTCCCCAAACACCCAGCATTGGCTCAGAGCAGAGTCACAAGGAGCTAACTAAGGTCACCATCATGAACCAGGCAATTCACAAGTGACAGCTTTAGGCATCCAGATGAGTCACCACTCAGTGGCTGATATCCCACATAATTTACCTGGCCTCGGGGGAAGCAGATCCTACAGACGGGCTGGCCCCTTTATCAGCAAGCAAAGAGTCAGAGTTCAATTTAAAAGCCACAGGAGACAGCATGGTGAAACCAGGCATTGCAAATAGGTTGTCAGTCCCAGATGAAGAGCCTGGGGAGCCACTTGTGGGTGGAGGACCCACTCACGAGCCAGCCCAGGTCCAACCCTGCATCCAGCTGGCTGGGAAAGCCAGGCAGACCTAAGGAGATCTTCCCTTTCAAGAGCTCCCACTTGTTTCCTAAGCAGTTGTCCTCAGTTTAATCAGTAACTGAACAAGTGGGATGAAATCCTGTCTCAGCTGAAGCTGAATTACTGATGTCTGTGATGGCAGGGTTCCCCTTCCAGCTCCACCACCTTTCTCATCTGGGTCACATAAGAAACTACCGAGTGGTCACACTCGACCTGTTCCCAGTGAGCTGGGCTCCAGCACCCTTCCAGAGCATGCCCTGGCCTCCTTCAGAGGGGGAAAAGGACCTTCAGCCACTTTTCCTATGGCTTTTATTGGCTGATGAACAGCGAGCACAGATCTCAGCCGGGACTTGCAGCTGCTGGACCTCCAGGAGGCATTTCAAGAGAGCAAAGCGGGGCTGCCCTGATAACATGAGCTTCTGGCCCAAACAGAGGCTCTTGCAGTTCTGCAAATCATCCTCTCAGCAGTTTGTGCCTGGCTCCCTTCCTGGGACCATCCCTTCCCATCCTCCACAGGCAGAAGGAGGTGCAGGACAGTCACACGGGCCAATATCAACACTGCAGAAACACAGACTTGGAGAAATAAAAGCAATTTCACCTAGCAACAAGAAGTGCCTCTCTTCTTCCCCTTCCGTCCCAGGTAAGGGCATCCAAAAAACAGCTCAGCAAATCCTTACCCACCTCAGGCTGGCTGATTTCTCCTCCAAAAGCCGTGTTCAGGGAGAGGTGTGTTCAGCCAGAGGCTGTGTAAGCATATGAAGGCTGATCTACTGTAAAAGGGTAATCTAGGAAGATCAAATAGCACTAAAAAAACCACACAAAATAAGAAGGGAAGTGGTATGTGGATACTGGAGCAGCATCAGGGCACTCTGTAAGTGTGAAGGGGTAGGAGAAATCCAAGCAGCCACACCTCATGCACCAGGCTTTGCAGGAAGAGAAACCCCCTCGTGTCCTTGCAGTAACTGGGCTGGCACAGCCCAGCACTAAAAGATGCTTCAAGTGTGATCTTGATTAGCTCCTTTGCTCCAGGCTAAGGAGGGAGCTGTGGCTAATCTTATTTTGGTTGCCTTAAAACTCAGTTATGGGGGAAAGCCTGGCATATGAGCAGATATATTAATCGTTTTGGAGCAGCCTTGTCTCCCAGGCTGGTGTTTGATTAAAAGGGAGCACAACCAACAGGCACTTCAAAAAGCTGGTGCTATTTTTGTCTGCTTCATTTGGAGCGGTTCCTGATGCTTCAACGTGCCCAGCAAACCCTTTGGGACTGATCCTTACTATATCATTATTCACATTTTAAGGATGTGTGAGTACAGAGAAAAGGGATTCACTTCCTCCTGAGAGGCTAAGATCAAAAGTCAAAATGTTTTCTATGAATACATAAGCTGTAAATTCAGCTTCTAAGGGTTTCAGCCTCGATTTGTAAGAGCCCCATGGCCTTAAGAGGAGGCCTCCCTACCCTGTAGAGTTGGGAAATGATGTTTAGGTAACTACAAAGCAGATTCAGAAAGAAGGCTATGGGCAAAAAGTCAGAAAACAATGTCTAGAGGGAATGGGGGATTTTTTTTGCCTTCTAATTCATTATAATGGGTTTTTTTCATGTATTTTTTTAATAATCATCTGAAAAGCCACTTTGCAGCACAATGCTGTTTCGACCTTGTTTTCAGTCGGGTAATTGTGCAGTGAGTGGATAAATGCTTTCTCAGCTGAGAACAAGAGGAACCATTAAGCATCAAGCTCCTGACCTAAATTTACTTTCAGGGCAGCTGGAGAAGCAAAGGACTGATGCCTGCTCCCCTTATCACCCTGATGGACAGCCTGGAGATGGCATCTTCTGCAGGGACACACAAATGGTGCTCTGCATCTATGGGGCTCCGTGAGGCACAGAGAAGTGCTGGTTATCCCAAGGACTTTAACCCAAGCAACCTGGTGTAGTGGAAGGTGTGCCTGCCCATGGCAGGGGGGTTGGAATGAGATGATCTTTAAGGTCTCTCCCAACCCAAACCTTTGCATGATTCCATGACAAAACCTGGCTGCCCATCAGCAACTGCCTTGGTGATGCTTAATGGCCAAAACTGAGCCATACTTCCTTTTCCCAATTTTTTCATTCCCCAGGGTCACTGGAGGGACAGGGATCCAGCCTCAAGGATTCAGAGTGTTTGGAAGTACAGGAATTAAAAAAAAAAAAAGCAAAAAAAAAAAAGGCATTACCATGTCTTGTCCCTCCTTCTGCACAAATGCCTTTACAAAATTTTCCTTAATTCAGCTTTTCCTCTGTAACATTTTCTTGGAAGGCAGGAAGAACAGTAGCTGCCTGGCCCCTTTGCCCAAATCAGCACAAAACCTCAACACTTCTGTGCTCATGATTTATCCTATGGGTTTCTTTTGGCTGCAGCACCCCAGATCCAAAATCCTCGTGGCCATGTCACGATGGGAGGAAAGGACATGGTGTTCACTTTGCTTCTGTTCTGGTCACACTCCACCCCACACAGGCACAGGGATAGGGTCATTTTGGGACTGTGGTGAGGAAGGTGCTGCCTTGAATGCTCCCCATGCAAAAGAACAGTTGGTCCACAAAAACACAATAGCAGGAATGGCCTCATCAGCCCAGCAGGATGCTCTAGTGTGGTTAATCCACATTTAAAGATGGGAATGGTTAAAGCATCCACCCTTGTGGGGAAGTACCTCCCAGGGAGCTGGGGAATAGCATCACAAGCTAAATAAAAGACCACAGAAGCAAAGTGACATATTTCTACTACCTTGGTTACGTTTCTAAATGATACCTTTTATGCCAAAGGTGGATGAACAGCATTTTCTCAATAGGGAGAGTGGGAAAGGGTCTTCTTCCACAAAGCCCCCTTTAAAAATGAAGTTTGCTGGAACTTTATTTTCTGTAGGATTTCTATATCCTGTAGAACTTGTATGGGAGGAGGCTGGGGAGATGCACAAACACCTGTAGTGACCCCATAACTCTCTCTATGGACACTCAGAAACCCAGGTCTTTTCCCTTCCCAAAGGAACCCCACTCAAGTCACATCTGAACCATCACTCGCTGGAGAACCAATCACCACTGACAAATCCCCATTTTCTTGAGAGCACAGATGTCTCCCCAAAAAACACCCCAACAATGAAAAGCCCCATCCATACACTATGAGAGTCAAACTCCCTTCAAATGGCGAAGGCAATACACATACAAAAAGAAGCTGCAGAAGTCAGAGTTAAGGTTTTGATCTTTTTTTCTTTTTTTATTATTAAAAAAACAGAACTATTCGGAAGAAGTCCAAATGCAACGGAATATAACTGGCACCATCTAATATACCCAAGTGTAAAATCCCGGAACGTTTAAACCCCCCCAGAACGAGCTGGGGGTGCCAGGGCTGACTGGGAGGGACAAGTGGCCTCTCCTTTCTCCCAGCCCCCATCACGGCTGGATGGCAGGCAGCCCGAGAGCCAGGACACAACAGTGGCATCAACGGTCTCTGTAAAACCAGTCAGTTTGAGAAACTAAGAACATTATGAAAAAAAAAAAAATATCTAAAACTTCTTTTTTCTTTTTTTTTTTTTTTTTTCCTTTATCAAAAGCCCTGCTTTAGTGACATGCTAGCCCTGCTGGAAAGGTAACACACCCACAGCTCTGTCCGGAAGGCGGGGAAGTTGACCGGTCAACTCCTAGTTCAGGACACCTTCCTCCTGTTGAGCCACACACTTGTTAGTGCATTGTGGCCACTCGAGTTACAGTGATGCTTCTGCAGGCAACTGGCTCTGGGAGCCGCCTCCTGCAAGCTCCACTCCACACTGGAACAAATCTCATCCAAGTCTCCTCCACCAAGCCCTCCAAGCTCACCCTCAGTCCCACCTGGAGGCTCTCCGACAGCATCCGGCAAGAGCTCTGCCTGCTCCAGCTGGATGAGGCATTGGAACGTCATCTCTTTTAAGAAAAAAACACTTTCATATATAATTTTTTTTTTGCTGTTTTTATATTTAAATAGAAAAGTACTACTTCACTCTGTGTTATGAGCCAGAGATCAGTTGACTTCCAGTGACAGAACCAGGAGTTCTCCTCAACGCTCCTACGCTGAGCTCAATGCCAGAAGATTCCCAGAAACCTCAAAGTGGCCAGAGGATGATGACCTCCTCATCATCTCCCCATACAGGCAGGAGCACATGGGGCTCCATCACAGCTCCCCTCTTCCCTTCTCTGCAGAAGGGCACCAACCTTAGAGAACCATTAGTCTGCAGAGAGCCAGCAGCGGGGCTGACACCCCACATCTGACTCTCGGTGAAGTCAGCTGTAGTTTTAAGCTCTCCACTCTTCCTACTGGCTTTCTGCGTGCGCAGTCTGTCCCTGGAAGCCACTGGATCCCATCAGATGTACACATGAATTAGACAAAAAAATAAAACAGTGGTTAAAAGTTCTCTAACATCCTCTCCTCCTCCTCTCGCCTTCTGAGGAGTCAACGACAAACAGACATCGATAAAACTAAATTTGCCCTCCTCCCCCACCTCAAGACAACAAGAGTTACTGAAACACAGAACATGTTATCTTGTACCCTTGGGATTACATCTAGAAGGGAAGTTTAGGGGTGCAGAAAGAGCGGGGGGGAAGGCGGTGTCTGTGGGCGCAGTCTGCTTAGTTCTTGTACTCAAAAGGCTCGTCCCCGGTTTCGTTGAGGAGACACGTGCGGATGAGGGCCTCTGTCACAGCGTAGGGATCGCAGTTGGCCGAGGGCCGGCGGTCCTCGAAGTAGCCCATCTTGTCGTGGCCCACTTTCCTGGGGATGCGGATGCTGGCGCCGCGGTTGGCCACGCCAGCGGAGAACTCGTTGATGTTGGATGTCTCGTGGAAACCCGTCAGGCGCCTGGCATTGTCCAGCCCCCCCTTGGGGTCATAGGCACGGATGTGGTACTGGTGGCGCTTGCTCAGCTTCTCGATGGCCTCTTCGATGTGCCTGTGGAGGGAGGGAGGGAGGGAGAGGGGAATGTGCAGTGAGTGTCTGAGGGACAGGACGAGCTGAGCCACTCTGGGCCGTTGTGTCGAAGCGACACGAGATTCACTGCTGTCCCCAAGCCACTTCATGATGATGCCTTATGCCCCACAACCCCCTTTGCTGATCATCCCAACACAGGGCTTCTCTCCACTCCTACTGCTGACCCAGGCTGTTTCTTGGAAAAGGATCCTCGTGGCCAAATCCCAGAGGATCCCTTGGGAGTGCTGTCTGTGAGACACCACCAGTTCAACTCACAGCCAAACCTCCCAGACACACTGCCACTGGGGAACCTGCTCTCATAGGAGGGATTTCTCAATACTGAAGTTTCTATTTGTGAAGCTCACAGAGGCATGAGTTGGCTCATTATCTCTGGGCATCACCAAAATTAAGGCAAGAAAACAGGGCTGCCAGAAGGAATCCCTCCACAGAGCTCCACTGCAACCCAGTGCCATAGGGCCTCTGACTGCACTCAGCACACCAATCCCATACAAGAACTCAGGGTTTACATTTCCAAGATCTTCATCTTTAAGAAAACATGGCATCTGTTTCCACAGCCTTGCCTAGACAGAAGCAAATGGTCTTTCTCTTACAGTAATAAAAAAATAAATTATTAAAAGATAATAATTAAAAAAAGGCCGAGTTTCTTTGTTTCCAGCATTGCCAGATGAAGAGCCAGACAGGCTTTTAGGAACAGTTGCATCCTGGCCACTTGTGCTTGTCAGCACCGACGGAGCTGTACTGCTGGCTGAACTGCCCACCCAGCATCAAGATGAGAGTGTGGCGTTATACAAAATATGTATTAAAAAAAAAACCCAAAACACAAAAACCAACCAAGCAAAAAAAAAAAAAATCATCTGGAAGAAAAGCTTAAGCGTTAACATCCAACACCAGAGCAACATCTCCTGTGTCAGCAAAAGCTTTTCAAAATCTTGCTGCCCAGTACGCAGATGCCGCTGGCCCATCTCAGAACACTTACTTGAGACCTCCTTCTTCCCTCATGCTCTTGGTGCTGAAGTTGGTGTGACAGCCAGCACCGTTCCAGTTCCCAGGGATGGGTTTGGGATCGAAGGACACGACGACACCGAAGTCTTCACAAACCCGGTGCAGGATGAAGCGTGCGATCCAGAGGTGATCCCCCATCTCAATCCCTTCGCATGGTCCCACCTGGAACTCCCACTGCAAGGAGGAGGAGTCACAGGCTCAGTGGTGCGACCATCTCACCATGAGGCACCTCCCACTCCCTGATCTGTGACACAACTACACAACTCAGTGCAGGCAGCCACAGTTTCCCACTGCCTGGGATTTTTCCGTACTACTATCTCGTTCCGTGAGGCATCTGAAATGATTTACCTGGGCTGGCATCACTTCTGCGTTGGTTCCTCCAATTTTCACGCCAGCATAAAGGCACGCTCGGTAGTGGGCCTCCACAATGTCTCTGCCATAGGCTTTGTCTGCCCCTACACCGCAGTAGTACGGACCTGCAACAGCACAGGTGAACATCAGCTTCCACAAGGAAATCGCTTAAACTCACTGAAGACCGAGCACGCACAGCAAAGAACTCTCCAAAGGCTTGGGGTGTGTGGAAAAGCCCCAAAATCTGTTTTTCATGGAAGAATTAGCAGAGTAGAACACTGACGGAGAGCAAGTCCCCCACAGGTTTAAGTCCCCTGCAGACTAACAAACCAAGCAGCAAATTTGGATGTGGCCAATCCCCACCTCAGCCTTTCTGTAATGATCTTAACCTCACGGTTAATTTTTGCCAACGTGCCACTTGCTATTGTCCACCACTGGTTCTAGAAACACCTCCAATCTTTCAGCTGAAGCTGTGTCACAGGAATTACAGTTCAAACGCTCCTGATCTGGTCCAGCGCAGACTCCCGAAAGGTTACCTTGGGGTCCAGGGAAGCCGTTGGAAGGCCAACCAAATGGATGTCCGTCTGTCCCAAGGAGAGTGTACTCTTGCTCCATGCCAAACCAGGGGTGCTGGTTGGACACCATGTCCATAATCTTCCTGCAGGTGTGTCGGAGATTTGAGTCTAGAACGGAAAAGCGACACAAGGCTTAGTAGCACCTCCACCTCCATTCCCCATTCCCACTTCATTTACAGTTTGAGTCCCAGCAGAAGTAGTGAAGAATCCCAGCCCTTTCTCCACTACCAGCACTTTGTTTGCCCTTTACTGTCAGGGCACAGATTGTTTTTGTGTCATGGGTGATGATAAGGGCACGGACGGCATTTGGACAGGTCTTCCTTTCCCCTCCCCAGAAATACCACCTCCACCAGGAGAAGGGAGAACGTCCATTCACCTGCACACTGGCGGTTGTATTTGAAGACCTCACAGAGAACCAGTTTATTGGGATCCTTGCGAAACGGGTCCCGAAACATGGCAGCGGGTCGCAGGTACATGTCGCTGTTGGAGCCTTCAGACTGGTAGGTACTGGAGCCATCGAAATTCCACTCAGGCAGATCTGGAGTGGAGAGAGGAACAAGCCACACTGACCCAGGGTCCCTGGACACCAGAGGATGAGCTCCCTGCCGCCTTCCAGTAAGACAGAGGTGAAGATGCTTATAGAGAACAGGCCTACAATGGGTTTAATCCCAGCTCAGCTGATTCTGTTCCAAATGGAGGAAGCAAAAAAAAAAAAAAAAACCAAAATAAGCAAAAACAGAAGAGTACAACTCCTCAGCCACCCTGGGAAACAACAAGTTGCTGGGCTGCTGGCCAAGACCGAGTGAACTGAGCAGCACTGAGGACATTTCCCATGTCACAACAACTAAAGGGATGAGCAGAGCACCCAGTCTCCTCAGCTGGGCAAACTGGGGGATGGCAGAGCATTAGACATCTTCAAGCTATGAAAATGAAGGGAGCCATGGAATACCCTTATCCATGTTACATGGCCTGAAGAAGGTGGGAAAACAAATCACATATGGGGGGAGTATGGCCAGCGTGGCCCCTCGCCCACCCCTCTGGGCTGTTCACTGCCCTCCAGGTCAAAGCACAGCGGGAGAAGCAGTGAACTCCACCCGGGCAATATTATCTCCTCCATGTCCCAGGGGAAAAGCAGGAGGATGGGAAACACAATGATTTCAAAGGAGTTGTGCCAACCACTCCCTTACAGGGAAAAGGGTAAAGGAGAGGGGGGGAAAAAAAAATAGAAAAAGAAAAAAGATAATTCTGCTCAGTCACACACAGTATTTTCATTTCATAACTGTCTCCAGCCAGCACCATGGCAACCTGGGGAAAATCCTAATGCTATTATTGTGTAAGCTGGGACTGTTTGTTCTGAGGGACACAAGCTCTTAATTACACCGGATAGCTCCATTCTTTCCCCTCCACTTTCTTCTGCCAAACTACTTCCGGCCAAAACGAGTACTCGGGAGTCAATGGGCCACCGAGCCCCTGCCAACAGCCCCCAGCCCTTGCCAAAAGCCCCATCCACAGCACCAAGGACGGGCTCCCAGCCCCCAGGCATCCAACTGAAACTCCGCATCTGGAGAGCTGGGAACATTCCCCTGGGGTATCTGGGCAAAGAGGTAACCAGAAGGGGGTGAGGAGGAATGTCTTCCCTAAAAACTATCCTTCTGCCACAGAAAGAGAGAAATGGCATCCTTTCTCCACCTGGCGAGGGGCTGCGAGTCCTGCACCTGCCCTCTCACCTTCAAGGCTCTTGGGCTCGTGGTCCAGCGTGCGGGTTTTGCAGCGGAGGTGCTCCCCTGTCCCGTCGATCCAGATGTACATGGCTTGGACCTTCTCCCCCTGCGGCAGCTTCATGTACATGTGCTTGATGGCTTTGCTCAGGTGGGAGCTCGCCGAGGTGGCCATGGCTGCAGTCCTGACGAGGGGGTTCCTGCAGGGAGGAATCAAAACCAACCCTAACTGTGAGCCCTTCCTGCGCTCCCACATTTTTCACCCCCCTCAGCCGGGGAGGAGCACGAGACAGCTCGGCCACGGGGCTGGCTGCCATCGCCAGCGGTTGCATGTCATTCCTCAGGGAGAACACACAGCAGCTCAGGCAGATGCTAACAGCCAGGAAAGCCCTGCTCCAGGAGCAGCGATCCCTTCAAAGAGTCCCATTAATACCCAAGCTCCTGCCAATAAACTAGGTCTCATCCACTGTGCAACAGACTTCCAAAGTGCTCCTCAGCCCTGAGTGAACTTTTCACCTCCGCACTCATCACTGCTCCTGAGCAATGCTAACACAAGGAAAGCTTAGCTGAGGCTTTCTTACTAAATCTGCTTCATCGAGGAGGTCTGGGACACCCCAGCTGCCTTCTCAGCCTAGCTGAGGTTATCCAAACCTGGTCCCAGGGCAGGAGAAAAAGTAACAGGCAGTACAAGCAAGCCCTGAGCACCCCAGGCAGTGATGAGGAGGCCTGAGGGGCTCTGGTCTCAGTTGGTGGGAGCTGCAGCATCCCCACAGCTCGGCACATCCTGGAGCCTGCCAGCCAGCCCACTCGTGTCAGACCCACAGCAGTCGGGCTCCACGCGTGTTTTCAGGAGCTTGGAAATGCTGAGTGACTTGGGAAATGTGGAGTGACTTGGGAAGTCGCTCCAACATCCTGTTCCCCTGAAGGGGGGCTCGGACTGAGCCCTCCCCAGCCGACCCGCTCCCCGCGGCAGCTCCCACCGCCCCATTCCCTTGCCAGAAGCATCACCCACGCGCGCGTCTCCTGGCAGGGAGGGATGTCCCCACATTTCTTCAGCGATCAGCTGAAGAGCCTCGTGGACGGGGAAAGAAAAAAAAAAAAAAAACCAAACCAAAAAACTGCAAAGCGAATGTTTTCAACAGAAAACTCGAGCTGCCACTTCCTCCTCCCACCACCTCACCCCCCCCCCCCTTCCCCCAAAGGAGGCATTTTCCCTTGGAACGTCTGGCCGCTGGGGAGCCCCGGGGCTGCCCCCCCTGCCCTCGTGTCCCCGGGGGGCTGCGGCGGATGGCGGCGAGCGGGACCCCCTCCCTCGCTCCCTCCCCCGGGCCGGTACCTGGGCTCGGCGGTGGTGCGGGCGGGCGCGGGGCTCCCACGCTCGGCTCCCGGGGCCGCGCCCGCCGCCCCTTTATGGCGGAGCAGCGCCGGCCCCGCCGCACGGATTGGGCAGCAGGGCGGGACGGGGGGGACACAGGAGGGGGGACCGGGACACCACCCCGCCTCCCTCCTCCTCCTCCTCCTCCTCCGGCGGCACCGCGGCCCGGCCTCCCCCGGGGAAGAGGGGGGAGCACCCCCGCGTCGCCCCGCACCCCGTGGAGGCGGTGGGTGGGTGCGCAAAGCAGAGGGAAGAGGGGGCAGAATGCAGGGGGAGGGGGGGCGTGGGGGTGGTTTAAGTCCTTTTAGCCGTCCAGAAAAACAACCCCTGGTCCCTGGGCAGGCGGGAGCGGAGCCAGGGTTTCCGCAGGGTTTACATTAGCGGCTGCCTTGGCATAACTCGCAGGGATGGAAACCGGCCACCCTGGGTAAACGGGGGGAGAGAAGGAGGGACCGGAGCCCCACCGAGCCATGGGCACAGGCTCTGGCTCGGTGACCACGTCTGGGAGAGGGAAAACAGCCTCAATGCCCCGCTTTTCCTCCTGGAGCAGGTAACAGATTCCAGCACCTGGATTTGCAGACCCTCACTCCAAAGCACAAGGACCGGTCACTGTCACTCGAGTGAGGAGAAGTCCCCCAGGCCCACCACAGGAGCACCCACTTAGCACCCAGCAAACTGCAGACACTGCCCAGTATTTTTCCACCCCGACAGCTCGCTTGTTGTCCCATCTCCCGTCCAGCCCTCTGCACCTCCCTGCCCGGATCCAAGGGGCAGGAGAGCAACGCCAGCACGAGCAGACGGAGCTGCCACCCGTGTGCACCCGCTGCGCGCACACGCAGGTCCCAGGCCGAGCACACGCCACCCACACGCCTGCCCCGGGGCGACAGGCTCCTGGGCTGCCCCATGCCAGCCTCGGGGACATGGCACCAAATTGCTATTCCTCGAGAAGCTGGAGCCTCCTGACCATCAACAGCCACCCTGCCGCAGGCACAGGCACAGTACATCCACAATCCAGAGGGAAAATGGCCAGGGAGAGCCGGATCCTCAGAGGGTAGAAGTGCTGGCTGAAATGGAGCCTTGATTTATTGCCCATCTCGAGAGCCAGATCCCCACCCTGCCTTCGGGGACAACCCGGCTCATTCCTCACCACCACCTCGCAGCAGCCACCAGTGTGCGGTAATCCCCTGAGGCTGTCCAGAACAGAGGTGAAATTAAGGTGCTTTTCTCCTCCTGGAATTGCTTGGGCAAGACAGAGCCACCAACCATTGCAACAGCCACTGCCTCCCCTCAGCACCCCAGAAACTGCCTCCTCTCAGCACCTCAGTTCCTGCACCCTGTGCATAGAGAAATTTTTTTAATACATAAACAAACGCAGTGTTCTACCCACCGAAATGAGCTCAGGATCTGACGTTCTGCCCAAGTTCAGCTGTGGTCACCCAAATGTAACAGCTCAGCTGAAGCAAAAGGAAGTAGATAGGAGCTGCTGCCGAGGCCTAAAATAGCTCCCATAATGGGGAGCTGTCAAGCCACGGGAAACGTAAAGCAGCGTCCAGCCCTCTTCCCTAGGTTTGCAGAGTGTTTCTTTAATCGGGACACTGAGAGCTCTGATAGCTTCCAAATTCTTGGAAATACGTTTGCTACCTGCTGATTTCCCTGTAACTTTGTCCGCCAGAGCTGGCTGCAAACAAGCCCGAGTGTCTACAGGTGGAAGTTCCTTTAGAGTGGGGTCACCCCCTGCCGCCCAAACCTCGGGGCTGGGCAGCTCCAAACAACCCCGAAGGGAAGCGGGGAGCAAAGGCAGCTTGCAAAGTAAACATCTGCTCTCCATCCAATAAATCCATGCCGAGCAGCAAACCTCGGCCCGGGAGAGACCCCCAGGGTGGGCAAGGGTGTGGTGGCTGGGGTGGGAGGATGCAGCTCCCGGCCCCGGCGGGCTTTGGGTGGCTGGCTCATGCCCAAGCCCCTGCGCTCGCCCTGCACAACATGTTTACGAGCCAGCGGAGAAGCGGCAGCCGCGGGCTCAGCGCCCTCTCCCGGGAAGCCGACGGGGCGGGGGAGGGAGGGGGGAGCGTTCCCGGGCCGCCTCGCAGGGCTCACCCAGCTTGTTTACCGCCAGCCTTCCTTCCCCTCCTCCCCTTCCAGCCTGTGTGTTTTTTTGGGGAAAGCCGGCTCAGGCTGTGCCTTCGCCCAGCTGCGTGCTCCAGTGACCCTCATTGCCGCTGACAAAAGCCTCCTGGGGGAGCTGGGGAAGGCACGATGCCAACAGGTGACACGTCCCACGAGTGGATTTAAATCCGCCTTCAAAGGGCCCCGCTCCACAGGCATAGCCAGAGACAATGTCCTGCTCCAGGGGCGAGTCCCAACTGGCACATGTTTTTCTTTCTTCCTCCTATTAATTCACGAGAACACCTTTATTCTCCTGCCCCAGCACTTCCCGCCGGCGTGGTTTATATCCTGAGAGAAGTGCCAAGGTTGGAAAGCGGTTGGTGAGCTGCTGGGAGGGCCAAACAGGCTGGACTTTGCAGCCTCCTGCCTCCAAGGCAGCTGTGCAAACTCTCAGGACCAGGACCCTGCGCTCTGTGGGATAGGTTTGGGGACCAGGATGAGTTCCTCCCAGGTAGCATAAGACATGCCTGCTCTTTTCCAACTCCAGCCAGCAGCCAAGCAGTAAAGGATCATGTCTTCCCTCTCCACTGTGCATTGGTGGGGCTGCTGTGATCCATCCCTTGTCCACGTGTCCCACTCTATCCCTATCCTCATGTCCTCCCCAGCTGCCCTGAACAATTTGCTCTTAGCAAACAGGCCTGGTTGCAGGGACCTCCTGAAAGTGCAGCCTCATAAATTTGGGAATGCCTTAAAATGCAGAAATGTCACACCATAGGAAGGAAAAACAGAGGGGTGTGATAATTCAAGGGTTAAAAAGGTAGGACATGAAACATCCCTGTGGCTCTGGCCCTGGGGCAGGTGGCTGATGGCTTTGTTCCTGGAGTGCTGGGACTCCTTCCCAGCAGCTTGGGGCCATCTCCATGGGTGGCCCCTCCCAACAGATCCTGGGATCTCAACCCCAACAGGTTGTAGACCCAGACTCCTAAGCCCAGGTACCCATTTGTCTTTCACCAGCACTAAAAAAAAATTCTCAAATAGAAAGGAATGCCTTTTTTTTTCTCTTTAAACAGAGATGTCACACAGGGACAGGAATTGTGATGTGACAGCCCATTTTGTTGTGATGGTTGGATCCCAGCAGGAGGCCTGATGCACCCAAAATGCCCCAGCTTCCCAAAATGGCACAGCTGTAAGGGATGAGCAGAATAGTTTGGATTGGAGGGGACCTAAAGGTAATCTAGTCCATCCCCCTGCAATGAGCAGAGACATCTTCAGTATCACTCCTCTCCCCATGCCAACTGCTGAGACATTCTCAAATTCAGCTATACCACTTCCAGACCCATCCAGGGAGGCGTTTTGGGCTGTGAGGCCTTGCATAAAGAACTGGAATGCATCCAAGTGAGACCAGACGTTGGCTGGGTGGCCTGATGCTGCATCATCTCCATCTCTGCCCACCACTGGGCACAGCTGCCTCTGGTTCGACCCACGAAAATGTGCCCACCACCATCACTGGGCCCTGGGCTCTGGAGGGGCTCACAGCTGGGGGAGTTGGAGACGCAGCCCCTTTTACCCACGACTAGCAACACAAGGGCCGGAAAAATAAACCTGACACCTGAGCAAGCACCTAATTCAGAAGTTGCCCAGCTCAGAGTGGCCCAGCAGTCACTGACTGAGGACAGGGAGCTCATCAGGGGGGAACGAGTGCACTGGGGGGACTGACCTTGTGCAAGCAGCAGTGGCCGACCGGTCTCCCCCGGAGCGCTGCAGGAGGCTGACGAAACCCCCCAAGGCAGGGGGGCTGTAGCTGATGGCCCTGTGCGTGAGCAAACATTGCACACTCCGCAGCAGGCCCATGCTCCCTTTGAAGATGCTGCCAGGGTCAAGGGTAGCCACGGGCTGGCGACCAGAGGGATTTCAGCGGCAGAGGAGATCACCTGGGCTGCACAGAAGGGCAGTTTGGGAAAGCAGATTAATAAAATGTGCAGAGGCACATGCCAAGGCAAAAAAAAAAAAGCTCCCTCCCCCATGCAGCTCGCCTGCACCATGTGCCCGTGACGCTCGTAGGTTCCTGGGGGCAGAGCACCTGGGAAAGCCTTGCTTAAACCCCTCCAGATGCTCACACCTCCCTCTGCACCCCCTTCTCAGCCACCTGGGTGCCAGTCCCCGTGCCCACTGCCCACCTTGCCACGCCTCACAGGAATCCAGGGCATTGCTTCATTCCCCAGCACTCCCCTTCCTCAAGGAGGGGGGCACTGCTGCCGCCCGCTCCGGGACAATCCGGCAGCAATCCCGGCAGGCAGCACCTACCTGCCACCGGCTCTGCTCCTCAGACCTTGTGCAGGGGCTGAGCGTCTTCTGCGAGCACGTGCTCGCCCTCAACAGCGACCAGGAGAAGCTGGAAGATGAGAACGTCAGGGGCAGGCGGGATTTGAGACCTAGAAATTGCTTGGCTCGGTTCGTTCTGTACAAGGGTGGAGAATATCCCAGGGAGCGCTCAGCACATGCCTTTCCCCACAGTTGGAAATTGGTCACAGCGTGCATAGGCAGAGTTGTTTTTGTTGGTTTGTGGTTTTTTTTCCCTTTTTTTTTTTTCATTAGCACTGTTCACACTGTTAAATGCACTCCCAGCTAGGTTGGGGCTGCGTTAGCTGTGGCTGGCAGATTAATTTCAGCCTAATACACCTTGCAGCTCCATAAGTGAGAGTACAGAAATCCTCAAGGCGCTACCTAAGTGGATTAAATGGTGAATCCAGGCCTGACATTGTAAATTATAAAAGGTAACAGCAAAGCGCCGTTGTCCATATCCCTCTCTCGTGGCTGAATTAGGTCCCTGTCCTGCCACAACACATGCTTAACCCAGGCCGGTGAAGTCAGCAGCCCCAGATGCTTGTATAAGGTTACACCAGTGATTTTGCTTCAGCTGGAGAAGAGGCAAGTGAAGGCAGAGCTTGCTGCAGGGGCTGCCAGGTGTAAGGGACAGAGTCCAGCCTTTATGTTCAATCCCAAGCAAGGAAACCACAGACAAACGGCAACAGGCTCAAAAACACTTGTAATTAATGTAAGGAAATACCAATGATGTCCTTGCTGAGCAAACAGGTTTTATGCACCCAGGAGACCAAGAATGAAAATCATGTATATAAAAAAAATAATCACAGTATGTTCAAGAAAGCAGTTAATATTTAAAGCTGAGTTGGCAGACCTGAGACCTTGGGCAACTCCAGTTTTAAGGTGCTATGGGCCTTAAAGGGTCACACCCATTGGTGGCAATCTTTGAGGTATCCTTAACTATTTATACGAGAACAGGATGGGGCTGTACAGGGGCAAAAAAATCCCAAATCTCCCTCCAAAATCTCACTCTGGGGATATAGTGCTTATGCTAGAGGAAGAGCAGGTTTGTGCACTCAGGCTAGAGTTTCCCAGATTACCAGGGCTCTAGGCCATCACCCAAGGTGTTCAGGGTTGGGTACTGACCACAGCTGGCAGGGAAACAGCTCCCACCCTCCCTGTGGCACCAAAAGGGACAGGCTGGGCTGCTGGGGGAGGCTGTGAGTGGCCAATGACTGCGGGTGGTGATGCTGACCCCCCGGTCGGGCAGCCTTGGACTTTGCCACCACAGGAAGCTGTGACAGCTGATGTTGGGCAAGGATAAAAAACCCAGCCCCATCCCCTCTGCTGCCCCAGGAACGTGAGCCTCTGCCACTGGCGGCCTTAGGTCTGCCAAGGGTGGGCTGCTTACCACACCAGGACAGAGGACGTGGATAATTCAGGTTTGGGCAGAGCTCCTGACGTCCTTGGTGTTGCAACCCTGCCCTTATCTTTGTATGGAGTCCGACCACTCTGCGCTCCTCTCCAAGCCCCCTTCTAAATCTGGGCTGTGCTCATGTGTCCACCTATTTTTTTTAAGCCTCTTTTTACCCTTTTTTGTTTTTTTTTTTCTAAATAGCCACACAGCTCATGTGAGCTCCTTTTGTGAGGAGATGAACAGGACAGATGTGCCCGCGCCCGCACTGAGCAAATCCCAGGAAGCTGCAGCCAGGCTGAACAGAGCTCCATCCTGCCAGACCTCTTGGAGTCACCTCTTGGGGAGTAATCCCATGGAAATGGCCTTGCACCCTCCCACAGTAACCATGTTGGCCTGTTTTTGCTCACAATCCTTGGTCCTTTCCTGGCAGAAGCCATCACAGTCCCACTGAGGTCAGTCCAGAGCCAGATGAGCACCCAAGGAGCTACACCAGCCTCTGAGGATCTCACTGGCCAACTGGTCAGTTGCCAAGTAGAAAATATATTTTTTTTTAATTGTTTCAATCTTTCCCTGAGGACTTACGAGTTTTTCATGTGTGAGGCAGCCACCACTCCAGCTGCTCCCTAACCCCTCCTCTTATCTCTCAGGCTTAACAGCACAAATCCTTTTGAATTCGTGATCAGAGCTACTCCTTCCCATAGCTCTGCCTGGCACCACTAGGACAAGCAGATGTTTTGTTGCCCATGGCTGCTCCCTCCCCATATCAATTTGGTTTTTGGCATAGTCACCAGCCAATGTGCCCAGGCTGTGACCAAAGGAAAGTGAGTGTGCATCCCAAGGGGCTGTGCTTGGCCCCATCCCAGAGCCATCCCCACAGCTGGCACAGAACAGGCTCTGCCAAGCCATCCTGCAGCAGAGCACAAGTCCACACACCCCAAAAAAAAAGCATCACCCAAAGGGCAACATCTCCTCATTGTCACCAGGATAACATGCGTCCCAGGAGCACCACAGGGACGAGCACAACCACCCACTGCTGTTCAGCCCAACAGTTTCAACTGTGGAGTGACAGGACAAGGGGGAATGGCTTCAAACTGAAACACCGCAGGGTTAGATTAGATCTGAGGAAGAAATTCTTCACTCTGAGGGTTGTGAGGCACTGGAACAGTTTGCCCAGAGAAGCTGTGGCTGCCCCATCCCTGGAAGTGTTCAAGGCCAGGCTGGGTGGGTGAAACGAGATGATCTTTACAGTCCCTTCCAACCCAAAGCATTCTAGGATTCAGTGAACTAATGTAGCGTGACAGGACGTGACCCTCCCAGGGCACATGTGTGTGCATGGGCAGTTCAGGTGTGATCTCTGACACGCTTTCACAAATCTCTGTTGTGTCCCTCCTGGCTTGTTACAGCACCAGTTGTCCTCCTCACACAGGGCAGCCCAGCCATGCACAAAGAAACGAGCTCCCCTGCTTGGGGTGACAGAGTGTGCCGGTGCCAGGGGCCCAGGACTGTCCCCCTGGGGTGCCCAGCACCAGCCCCACAATTAATTTGGAGTTGTCCCTGTACTAACTGCCACTGTGGAGTCACAAGCCCGATGCTGAGATGCAGAGCCCTGTTGCTGCTGGGAACAGCTCCACATTCCTGATTTGACAGCGCCACCTCGTGAGGTGGCCCCGCTCCTGGGGACACTGGGACACTGTCCGGCCCCAGCGCTGCCTGTGCCCACCGCAGGTACCCTCCTCTGCACAGAGGCGATTCCAGGGATGCTGCACACCCTTACGTGCATGGAGGTGACAGTAACAGGGACTGCAGCCACAGCGACAGAATGGGACATGATGCTCAACATAACACAACTGTGTTTTGTCAGTGGCCAGAGCAAGAAAGCCCAGGACGTTCTAGGGTTGTAATGTTGGCAGAGTCTATCCCATAGTGCAGGAGAGGCCACAAAAACTCTGCTCCACACACTCCACAGGAGCAGAACCCTTCCCACTCCCACTGACAGTGCAGAGCCACAGACCAGCAGGCTTCTGCTACAGGGCACATCAGAGACCCCAGGCACGACAATGCCCAAAACCTGGAGGGCAGTGGCAGCCCTGCCAGGCCTGACACCATGGCATTACAGACAGCAGGATTAAATACACACCTGGGGAGCAGATTCCTCCTCCTGGAAGGGAAACTGGTCACTGCTGCTCTAAGAGGAGTTCCTTCTTTCTTTCTTTCCCTTCTTCCCGCTGGAGGGTCTCCAAGGTTGGGCCTCAGTCCCAGACCTGATGAAGCAAGACAACTTGGTCTGTCCAGGGCAGGTATAGTGGAGTCTCCTATGAAATTTCATCATGACCTAAGCAGATGTGCTGACAGCAACCACACACAGCACCAAGGTGCTGACAAGGACCTGGTTTGAAGGCAAGAAGTTTGCCCAAGCAGAGAGAGGGAAAGGGTTTCATTTCAGGACTGCCCAGGTGTGTTTTCAGGGCCGGCCATTAAAAAAGTGACATTTCAAAGAATCACAGAATGGATAAACACAGAAATCACAGACCAGAAGTCTTCTTGTCCAACCTCTCTGCTCAAACAGGATCCCCTAGAGCATAGTACTCAGGACTGAGTCCAGATGGTTCTTGAATATCTCCAGATATTGAGGGAGATATTGAGGGAGACTCCCTAACCTCTCTGGACAACCTGTCCCAGTGCTCAGTCACCATTGCAGCAAAGAAGGTTTTCCTAACATTCAGGTGGGACTTCCTCTGTTCCAATTTTTACTCACCCTATTGCTCAGCACTACTGAGAAGAACCTGGCTCCATCCTCTTGACATCCTTCCTTCAGGCACGTACAGGCATTGATAAGATCCTCACTCAGCCTTTTCTTCACCAGGCTAAGCAGGCCTTGGAGTACAACCAAGAGGGAGATGTTGAAAGCCCTGGGGTTCCCAAGAGCCCTGCAGCTCCACCAAGAAGGTGCCAGGACAAGGGTGTCACAATCAGCATGGCAGTTTGGAACACGTCCCCGGAACACAGCAGGATGATGACCGCTGGTGAGTTACCCTTTGCTGGAGGCTTCAGCCCTCGAAACACTCCCCAGAGGGGACAGTGGGGGGAAAAAGCAGTATTGGGCTTCTGAAATAAGAGCCCTCCCTGTAACACAGCTGTGCCTTCACAAAAGTGGACACTTTGTGCCAGTCCACCCCCTTGCATCCAGATCTTTCAGACACGAATAAAACTTCACAGGATAGCGCGAGGTGTTTGGCACTAACTGACACTTGCTTTGATGTCTTGGGTGGATGGAGTGGGGGCTGCAGTGACTGACACCCTGTCCAGAGCCACAACCCGTCCCCAGTCTGGTGGTGCCTGCTAATTTGGCAGAATTTGTTCCAAGAACCAGAGCAAGAGGACTCAGAGGGCACCAAGGCAGTGGGGCTGGAGCAGCAGCACCAGAGCACAGCACACAGTTCCTCTCCATGATAGCAGGGTTATACGTGGATAAGGCAGAGGAGCACAGCTTGTCCCCTCCAGTCACAGCATGTCCCTTCTCCTGCCCTACGGATGCCAGCACATTTGTGCCCAGCCTCTATGGACCGTATACCTTTGCTATTTAGGAAGCTGGCATTCAAACTTCCCAGCTCCTGCATGCTGCTGAACCTGGTGCTTTCCAAACAGCCTGTGCCACACATCCCAGGGCACGTGGGTGCACCGGGACCCAGATTTCATGGACTGTCCAAATCCTCCCGCCTGTGCACAGTTCAAGTTGTACCACGTACCTCTAAAGCTGTCCCTCTCAAAACTCCTCCTTTGGCTCACCTTGTGTGGCAACACAAAGCCCAGATAACTTTCTCTTCTCCCCCTCTAGCGGCCATAGCCTCTACGGACATGGGGCTTCTGCTGAGAGATGATGTTTTTGTTGACTTTTTCAACACGTTTCTGAATCTTCCCGTAAGTCCACTCTGCACCATAAAGCCCGGGACCTTTCTGAGCTCTCTTCAGGTGAACTCTCAGCCTCTGTGGTGTTAAGAGACCTCGAGAGAATGCGCCACACTCAGGCTGGAAAACGAGGGAAAACTGAGGATCTCAACCTGGGAGACAGAGGTCTAACAGGGAATTGGATGCCCTTCTCTGTAGTGGGAACTAACTTGAACAGCTGGGCTCTGGTCTCCCCTGCCACCCTCCATCTCTTTCAGCTCTCAACTTTCGTTTTGACACAGGTTTTTGGCCAGACACCCATTTACATCAGTGGCACGGGCCAGTGGGACCTCTGGCCAGGGCTGTCGAGCCACCTGGTGAGAACATGCCCCTTGTGAGGAGGGTGAGGAGGAGGGAGAAAGAGCACAGGGCAAGGGATGGAAGGACCCGTTTTCTCATTGCCAGGGCCCCTCTCTGTCTCTCCTGTTCGTGCAGCTGGGGGATTATTTCAAACCCGGGCGTCATTTTGCTTTTAAGCCCTGGGAGGAGCACAAGCCATTTAAAGTCCTGCTGCAGCTTCTGGGGTCTATCCAGCTCTCGGTAAACAGCGAAAGCGGGAGTTAAGGAGAGCATATGGGGTGGCAAAGAAGGAGGACATAAATATAAGCCCCTTGTCCTCCTGAATTCAACAGGAGTGAAACCCTGTTGATCACCAAGCTGACTTAGCCCTCCCCACGGGCGTCCCCTTTCCCCACAACCACGAGCGCCCTTGGCAGCGCTCAGATCCCGCAAGCAAAAGGGAACCTGCTGCTCCCACAGCTGCCGGGAAGCTGCCATGCCTCCCTGCCTGGGCTCTGGGGAGGCAGGCAGGCTGCGAGGAGAGGCAGCCTCGGAGGCAGCCCCGCAGCACCGGGGCTCCCAGGTCTGTAGGCAAAGCTCGTGGGCACACAAGCAGGGGCTGTAACTCGAGTATCCCCCTTCTCCTTCAGCACCAGGATGGCTTTCATCGCCGTATAGCAACAGGGTGCCTTCCCCACCTCCTCCCCCTGTAGCAGGGACCCGTTACTCACCCTAATCCCCAGGCGGGAGACGGCTCCTTGCTCACAGCTAATCCTCTCCCCGGGCACGGGGCTTGCAACGCAGGATCCCAGCCCCACGGCTTTACTGGCTTGGTTGGAAAGGCACCGGCTGCCTCACTTCTGCAAATCCAGCCTGTGCCTCCACCTCGTCCTCTGCCAGAAGCTCCTGGGTTTCATTCGGTCGGGGGAAGCAGGTGAGTCATCGCGGCACGGAGGAAATCGGATCGGCTTCGCCGCCGCCGCTGGGCTTCCTCCCTCCAGGGCTGTCACTGCCTGGTGCCTGCCCAGTGGGTCGTGCCTCTTCTCCGGGTTAAAAAGGCGTTGCACGCCCCATTTTTAGGGATGCAGCAGATCCCGGGGTTTCCATGGGATGCGCAGGGCTTTACTCTGCCACCCGGGTTAATACAGGCTCGCTGTGGAGTTGAGCTGAAGTAGCTGCTTAGCAGTGCTTAACCATGGAGTCCATGGGTGGAGCAGGGATGGAGGGCATCCTGGGGCGTGGGAAACTGAGGTGCTGAAGTGTCAGGTTTGCTGCTGTGCAGGGTGCTCTGGGACAACAGGCCGTGGTCTCTCTTAGCAGCAAGAAGTCTGAATTGTGCTCACTTTACCCCTAAAATGAGCCATCTCAGTCCAGCCAAGTCTTTTGTCAGCCTGCATGTCAACTACCACTGGAAAAAAAGCTACAGCAGCAGGAAAGCAGATTCTCTTTTCAAAAAAATAAGAAATTTAATAAGGCTTTTCTTGAATATATCACTGCTGTTGCTCCATTCAGGTTGAAATTCAAAGCTGGAGGAAGTTAAGGGCAAGCACAAAACTCAAGCAAAAAAGATGGATGTTTGCAAGGGGAGGAGGCACCATAGCTGGACAGACTATCCTGGACAGGAGCAGGTTGTCCTGGCACGCAC